>NC_138773.1:280762967-281362967 GCF_965119305.1 Pelophylax lessonae
CAGACAATTCCATGTTTTCTATGAAAACTCGCACTTTATTCATCAAATGAGTTGCAAAATGAAGAGAAAATATAGTCAAGACATTGATGAGGTTAGAAATAATGATTTTTATTTGAAATAATAATTTTGTCCTTCAAACTTTGCTTTCATCAAAGAATTCACCATTTGCAGCAATTACAGCCTTGCAGACCTTTCGAATTCCAGCTGTCAGTTTGTTGAGGTAATCTGAAGAAATTTCACCCCACGCTTCTTGAAGCTCCTCCCACAGGTTGGATTGGCTTGATGGGTACTTCTTACGTACCATACAGTCAAGCTGCTCCCAGAACAGCTCAATAGGTTTGAGATCTGGTGACTGCGCTGGCCTCTCCATTACAGACAGAATACCAGCTGACGGCTTCTCTCCAAAATAGCTCTTGCATAGTTTGGAGGTGTGCTTTGGGTCATTGTTCTGTTGTAGGAGGAGATTGGCTCCAATCAAGCGCTGTCCACAGGGTATGGCATGGCGTTGCCAAATGGAGTGATAGCCTTCCTTATTCAAAATCCCTTTACCTTGTACAAATCTCCCACTTTACCAGCACCAAAGCAGTCCTAGACCATCACATTACCTCCATCATACTTGACATATGGTGTCAGCCAGGCACTCCTCCAGCATCTGTTCACTTGTTCTGCGTCTCACAAATGTTCTTCTGTGTGATCCAAACACCTCAAACTTTGATTTGTCTGTCCATAACACTTTTTTCCAATCTTCCTCTGTCCAATGTCTGTTCTTTTGCCCATCTTAATATTTTCCTTTTATTGGCCAGTCTCAGATATGGCTTTTTCTTTGCCACTCTGCCTAGAAGGCCAGCATCCCGGAGTTGCCTCTTCTCTGTGGACGTTGAGACTGGCGTTTTGTGGGTACCATTTAATGAAGCTGCCAGTTGAGTACCTGTGAGGCGACTATTTTTCAAACTAGAGACTCTAATGTACTTGTCCTCTTGCTTAGTTGTGCACCGGGGCCTCCCACTTCTCTTTCTATTCTGGTTAGAGCCTGTTTGTGCTGTTCTCTGAAGAAAGTAGTACACACCGTTGTAGGAAATCCTCAGTGTCTTGGCAATTTCTCACATGGAATAGCCTTTATTTCTCAGGAAAAAGAATAGACTGTCGAGTTTCAGAAAAAAGTTCTCTTTTTCTGGCCATTTTGAGAGTATATTCGAACCTACAAATGCTGATGCTCCAGATACTCAACTAGCTCAAAGGAAGGCCAGTTTTTTTAGCATCAGCAGAACAGTTTTCAGCTGTGCTAACATAATAATTGCACAAGGGTTTTGTAATCATCAATTCGCTTTTAGCACGATTAGCTAACACAATGTACCATTAGAACACAGGAGTAATGGTTGCTGGAAATGGGCCTCTGTACACCTATGTAGATATTCCATTAAAAATCTGCCGTTTCCAGCTAGAATAGTAATTTACCTCCTGTTGTTATATTCATGTTATATTCATTGAAAAAAAGAGTGCGTTTAGAAAGAAAGATACATGTAAAAATGTGAACTAGTACCCTTTAGAAATGAGAAAATATAAACAATGTGCGGCCGCCTCTAGTAGTCACCGGGCTGGCCGTCATACATTATGTATGAACACCTAACATGTTTCGGACTATTACTGTGAAGTCCTTCTTCAGAGGTGCAGCAGTGGGCAGGGCTGCTGTTAGAAATCACGGGGGCCCCATACAGACTACCTGACAGGGCCCCCCCCGAATATATCAAGACAACATTTTCACTTAAAATACACTAAATCATTAATAGCGGACACAAACAAAACAGAGAAACTGCGTGAATTATCCCTTTTAAATTGATTTTTACATTTAAAAAAAAATTATAATTTTTGTTTTTAATGGTAAAAATGTTTACAATTATTTTATTTTACAATTTCTCAGAATTTTTTTATACAACGTTTATTATTTTTTTTTTTATACATTGTTATTTTTTTTACAGGACTGGGAAGCCTGCAGCGCGGGGGGGCACAGAGAAAGTGGGGCACACAAGAAGAGGGGGGGGGGTTCAGAAGCAGGCAGAACAGGAACGGGGATCAGTGTCAGAGAAGCATTTTATAGGTACAATACCCTGTGTCTGTGTCTCTCCCGACAGCAGCGGAAAGCTGTCAGGAGTGGGAGAAACTCTCTTTCAGCTTCTGCAGAGAGCTGCACAGGGCTTCCTTATGTAATTTCCCCTCTGCCCAATCGCACTGATTCCCCGTGCTGTTGGGGCCCCCCTGTGTGCCCCCTACAGGAGGACTGGTGGTCCCCCCCTATCAGTGGCCCTGGCAGTGGGTACTGGTATATTCTTAAACACAAACATGTGCTATTAGTAACAAAATAAATGAATTCATACTTATTATACAGTATATACAGTATGTCATGAAAATATAATGATATACACTCCATCACGTATCTCGGGATGCAAATCCCTAGCAAACTATCCAACCTCTATATCAAAATTCATATCCCAATGATGAAAACTATATGAGACGACCTGAAGTCCTGGTCGACTGGCCCCCTTTCCGGGTTTGGAAGATTAGCCATTATAAAGATGAACATCCTCCCACGACTTTTATATCTACTACAAACCATCCCCATCAAACTTTCCCCCTCATTCTTCTTGTCTTACAAACAAAAAATTGACTGAATTCATTTGGTGTTCTAAACGCCCCAGACTACAATGGGATAAGCTCACCTCCCCAAAACTGAAGGGAGGGTTAGGACTCCCATATCTACACAAATGCTATTGGTCCTGCAATCTGTCTAGGGTCATAGACTGGCATGTCCATTCCAGTACTAAGGACTGGGTCGGCCTTGAATGGTCCATGTCCGATACCCCTATTTCAACATCTTCCGTGGATTAAACCTAACCTGATACCTAGGGGGAATGCCAGACATCCTCTCACTAGCCCTACCCTTCAGATCTTTAGTCTTGCATGCAAGAAACTAAACCTGGCATCTTTACCTGGCCCATTGACCCCCCTTGACTGCAAACCGGAGTTCCCCCCGGGCCTCAGATTTCACGCTTCGGACAACACTAGTCACAAAGGACCTTACAGAGCTGAACAGTTTTTTAATAAGGGCGCCTTATACTCCTACAAGACAAGACCTTATTAGCATGCTTTCCAGAACAAAAATCCCCCTCTTTAACTACCTGCAAGTTAGACACTTGCTACTCAAATCCAGGATACCATCTGAATGGACCAGACCTTACACCCCCTTCAAAGCACTTTGTAGTAAAAAAGAGCCCCAACGACACCTGATCTCCGCTATTTACACCCTCCTTTTTTCTACACATAACCCCAAGACGAACAAAATCAGTCGACAATGGGAAGGGGACTTATCTTTGGATCTCTCTGAAACCGATTGGGAACGCATTTACTTACACATACACAAAGGTTTTGTCAATGTATCTGTACAAGAAAATGGAGTTAAAATATACACAAAATGGTATAGAACTCCGGATAAGCTACATACATTTTGTGCAGACTTGTCCCCACTCTGCTGGAGATGTAAGCAACCAAAAGGCAAGCTCCTACACATCTGGTGGGACTGCCACCTCACCCAACCCTTTTTGAAAGATATACATAATTTCATCTCCTGTATCACAACATACACCCCGGATTACACGCCGGCCCAGTATCTCCTCTACCACACGTCGTTGCCCCAATCGGCTTATAAGAGGTCACTTACTTTACTTCCTACAAGCGTAGCCAAAATGTGTATCCCCTGTTGCTGGCTGTCTACACCCCCCCCCCCCCCCCACAACCACTAATCCACGTTACAGATACAGTACATCTATAGACTGGTTTAGGCGCATTAATAAAATAGCGGACATGGAGGATCTAGTTCACCAAGCTAAAGAATCCCCTGATAAATTCTACACTACCTGGGCCCCTTGGTTGGAATTCACCCACTCAATTCCTCCAATTGATGAACCACACTTTGTAACATCTTGCCTCTGGCTGCCTATTAAACAGCAATATGTCATTCTAGCTTACTCACCCAAATCCATCCACAGAGTATCTTTGCATTGATGCCCCCTTGACCCCCCTGTCCATGCCTTATCCCTGAACTGGGGTTTTTTTCTCTCTCTTCTCTTCTCTCTCTCTATTCTCTATTCGTTCTAGGTTTGCTTCCCCTCACCCCCCCCCCCCCCCAAATGACACCCTCTATGACTATCCTCTGAAATTTGCACACCTTTGTTGTCCTTTAGTTAATTTTTTTCCACAACCCTTGCTCTCTATATTTTGCATGATAGTGTTCATTGACAACCCTCAGCCGCTAGGCAATCAGATGGTTGGCCCAACCCTCGTTGAGGAGGTCCCTCCCTGGGTTCGGTCACAGCAAGATCCCCTTGGGGGTGCCCTGGACCCTGGGAGGACTACCAAGATGATCTAGGTGACTGTTTGCCCATTTTCACCCACACTGGGCTCAATTTATACACTCTTCTTACAGTTCAATGTACCAGTATCATACCTTTGTCTCTTACAAACTCATTATATTGTTATTATGTTTTTATTAGGCCTTTATCTCAATACTGTTAACCATATGGCCTCTGTGCATTGCTTTTTGTCATTTACACTGTGTTTGTTGAAATTCTAATAAAACGTTTTGAAAGAAAATAAAATGATATCGCATTAGTACAATCTTTACATAGGCTGTATTGTACTTGCAAAAACTCAACAACTACATTGTACATTGGAGCTGGATACAAAATAGATATTGCCCAATGGATATGCATGGTCAGAAACCCAATACATGTGTGAGCAGGTGTGACCCCAGGAGGAGCAGAGCATACAGTCACAAGGACAGAACAGCGGAAAAATCGCCTGTATGATCAACGGCCAGGTATCTCATTTATGAAAAAATAGATAATAATACATAGGTAGAAAAAACATCAACAAGTCCATCAACTAGACACACTGTAGAGATAAGTAAGTGCATTGCATTCTTTTGCTCCAAAGAGGGCAAATTTTCTGTGTGCAAAACGTATATTGACAAAAAAGGAAAGATTATATATCTATATAAGATGCATAAATATAGAGAAACAGATTCCTCCCTTGTCCTAGTACAGCGGATACTGTGTTAAAAGACCAAGAGGGGAAGTAAATATTAGCATGATGAAATAGCCCTTACTTTGGGTGACAACATTGCTTTTCCGTAGATACAGTACATCTATAGACTGGTGGGCTGCAATATATCACATCTTTCTTCTTGGGTTTTAATATGCTTGAAGGTGAAATCACGTATATTCCTTATTTTAATTTTGAAGGTTGTTTCTGGTTTATGGAACAATTATTTCCCACATTTCAGTTACCATATCGTTATCTGACAATCATATTATTTAGCAATCAAAGCACATAGATGTGTTCCAGGGTTTTCCTTCTTCACTTCTCACGCTCACTTTTGGTAGAATAATCAGCTGATAATAACACGGAATTTCCTTGGCTCATTCTGCTTCCCAGGAGGATGTTATGTATCCAGGATACAACGCTGACGGAAGGCACTGCGGATTCTATAGAGGTAACAGTGCAGGTGACGAGTATATCTCATCTCCTTCCTCTATCTCATACAGCTCATGTGAACGGAAAGGAGTGACGTCTCTTCCACAATGGGTTTCCCTGTGTAAAATATATATACTGTGTGTGTATACTGTACATATATATATATATGTGTGTGTGTGTGTGTGTATACTGTACATATATATATATGTGTGTGTGTGTGTGTGTGTGTGTGTGTGTACTGTACATATATATATATATATATGTGTGTGTGTGTGTGTATACTGTACATATATATATATATGTGTGTGTGTGTGTGTATACTGTACATATATATATGTGTGTGTGTGTGTGTGTGTGTGTATACTGTACATATAAATATGTGTGTGTATTTTGTACATATATATGTGTGTGTGTATACTGTACATATACATATATATGTGTGTGTGTGTATACTGTACATATATATATATATATATATATATGTGTGTGTGTGTATACTGTACATATATATATATATGTGTGTATACTGTACATATATATGTGTGTGTATACTGTACATATATATATATATATATATATATATATATATATATATATGTGTGTGTGTGTGTGTGTGTGTGTATGTATACTGTACATATATATGTGTGTGTGTGTGTGTATACTGTATATATATATGTGTGTGTGTGTGTATACTGTACATATATGTGTGTGTGTATACTGTACATATATATATATATATATATATATATATATATATATATATATATATATATATATATATATGTGTGTGTATACTGTACATGTATATATATGTGTGTTTGTGTGTATACTGTACATATATATGTGTGTGTGTATACTGTACATATATATATGTGTGTATACTGTACATATATATGTGTGTGTGTGTGTGTGTGTGTATACTGTACATATATATATGTGTGTGTGTGTATACTGTACATATATATGTGTGTGTGTGTGTGTGTGTGTATACTGTACATATATATATGTGTGTGTGTGTGTGTGTGTGTGTGTGTGTATACTGTACATATATATGTGTGTGTGTGTATACTGTGCATATATATATGTGTGTGTGTATACTGTGTATATCCCTCTATAGTGTGTACTTGTCTCAACCCAGAGCACTAAGTGTTATTTCTGTCTGATGCCTCCTTCCTCTGCTTTCAGAGTAATTTCTGACAAGTTTTCCTGACTTCAAGAGGAAAAAAGGTGAGATAAGGGGGACCTCCAGCACACAGTCCAGCTCTGTTCCAGTGTTCTGTGTGAAGGGGGGTGTTTCCCTTTCCTCCAATCAGCTCTCAGAGCTCTCCCACTGAGCTCTGCAGAATGTAATTTCTGTTCTTTACACCCTTTATCAGAACTCTCTTTCAAGTTTATAAATTCTGCACTTGCTGTAGAGAAGAGATGACAGCAGCTAAGCAGGTACAACTTATGTAGGAATATTTGTTTCATCTCTGTGTGTCACTTGAGGCCAGTCACTTCATTGGGTAGATGTAAGGGTTTACAACCAGACTTGTATAAAGTACTCGAAATTTCTACTTGAGTAAAAGTACAAGTGCTCGATCAAAAAGTGACTTGAGTAGAAGTGGAAGTGCTCGCAGAAAAAGTTACTTAAGTGGAAGTACTAAAGTATTCAACATTTTTTTTACTTAAGTATTGCAAGTAGTTTTTTCAAAAAATTTGCTACTTAAGTACTAAAAGTAAAAAGTACCAGTAGTTTTGAAAAAAAAATTGCTACTCAAGTACTGAAAGTAGAAGTACAAGTACTGTGTTATGTAGTTATTAAAGAAAGAAGTCAAAAGTTTGAACATCATATTGTTTTTTATTATTTCAAATGATTTATTCAAATGATTAACCTGTGTTTGTTAGTAGTTTCTTGATGCACTTTAAGCGCTGTGGCACCATTTATTTGTTTGTTTCATATTTTCTTTTTATTGGAAAGATTTGGTATAGCAGCTTTTATTATACACAGCCTTTATTTTCGTATGCGCTGATTTACAAATGACATTATACACATTTTTTTGAGCTTTATGCAACCTGCCATCTACTGTTCTGGCAGTGGTAATTTTTTTAAAAGTAACGAGTAACTATGCAGCACAAAAAAAAAAAATACTTGAGTAGAAGTATCGAAATCATCGAAAAAATGTAGTGAAGTAAAAGTAGAAGTAGGAGAAAAAAATTCTACTCTAGGAATGTACAGATACCGCATTTCGGTACTTAAGTACAGTACTTAAGTAGTTCTACTTCGTTACTATACATCTCTGTTTACAACCACTTTAAAGCTCCAGGAAAACCAATCTAAACAAAGTTAAAATGCATGTAATAAATTGAAGCAGTTTAATCCAGAGAAGGAATTGTTTTTCTGTCTATCCAGTTATGAGATTTGCACAGGCATGCAAGGCAGGCTGGAGACTTACAGTTTCTCTACTTCAGTTACTCAATACAATGTGGTCACCACCCTGCCTTCAGCTTGTGATTGGCTCCCTCTAAGTCTCAGCACAGCTGTATAGAGGATTACAGTAGGTTGTTAAAGTATATTCAGTTTAAAATAGAAATGAAAGACAAAACATTTTATAGGTGATCACATTTTATAGGAATGTTTTGCCTTTCATTTTTCAGCTGCATAAGGAGCTTAGAGAGCTGGGGAAGGAGAAACAGCAGCACACTCGTATTCAGTGAATGGCTGTGCAGGAGGTGGGGGTGTCGGAGAAAGCCAGATCAAAGCCAGATCATTGCGTGAGAGCAGGCTGAGTTCTTATCACAACCAGAAAACTGACCATGCTGTGCTCTTATGCCAAGTGTGCCAGTTTTTAATAGGAAAGCAGAGGGACTGGCAGGAAAGCCAGGGATTTCACACAAAGGAAGCAAAACAAAGAGAACTGGATCATTTTTCATACAAGTGCATGGTACAGCAGCCAATATCAAATGTTGGGGTAACATATTCTTTAATTCAGTTACTGTAACTAGATATATTTAAAAATACTTTTCATTATTTTTAATGAATATATACCTGCATTAATTTGTGTTTTTTTTTTAATTATCTGCCTGGGGTTCAACTTTAAGCAGTGAAAAACATACACAAGATACAGTTCTCCAGGGGTTCTCTATCCAAGCATAGCTTCAGGCCTAATACTGGAAATATGGTGTTCTATAAACATGTGCTCCTCGCAAATGTAAAAACCAGGCTTTGCCTACTCCTAGTATTGTGGGCTCCCTGACAAGAGGGAAGAAGACGTTTCAGCAATGGCTACAATACATTCCAAATTACTCCGATTTAAAGAAGGAGAGTGGATTTTCCGAAGTTAGCACAACTCATTTGACTTGTTCTCTACACAAACTCCAAGAGGAGAAGAGGGGAACCACTCACCATTTAAGTCTCAAATACAGTTTATTAATCTCTCCAAAACACACGGACCATTCCATCTGGTACATCTGGTACATAACTTCTAACATATTTCACCCCATTGGGAGCTTACTCATAGATAATGATTTCAAGACCAAATACTGCCCTTTATCAGGGCTTCATATAAGCGCAGTCTTTGGCCTTGAGAATATTACCCTATAAGTAAACTCCCAATGGAGTGAAACATGTTAGTAGTGTATGCTCCAGGTGAAGTGGTCTGTGCGTTGGAGAGATGAATAAACTGTATTTGAGGCTTTTAAATAGTGAGCCGTTCCCCTCTTCCCTTCTTGGAGTTTTAGTTGAGGATTTAGGAGTAGCTGATGACTAGTAGGAACCAGTTCCCGTCATCGGTACTCCACTTTTTATTCCACTTTTTATTTCACTTTCCACTATTATCACGTTTTTTCACTTTTTTATTTTGAGCAGCGGTTCTATTATAGCAGTCTAGTCTAAGGACCAGTGGCGCCCCCCGATCCATGCGTCCAGCCCCCTAATCTACATGCAGGGCGCCGGACGCATGGAGTTCAATGGGGGCTCTTTTTTTTTTTTTAACCATGTGATTAGAGTCAGAGGCTCTAATAGGCTAAGAAAAGGGTGGGCTCGGGGTGCAGAGCACTGCGCGCTGAGTCCACCCAGTTGTGTGACAATATTGAATGAATATTCGCTATTGTCACATGGATCCTCCTTCTGGCCAATCAGGAAGCGGGTCCTGAGACCCATTTCCTGATTGGCTGAAAGAAGGAGGAGGGAGGAGACGCAGAAGACTGTGGGGGTAGAAGCCTGAGCCGCTGCCTGCTGCTTCACATGTCCAGATGGGGTGAGTGAGCCGGGGGGGGGGTCCTGCTGTGGTCTTGGGGGGGGTATGGTGTGGGGCCTGGTGTGGTCCAGCGGGGGGGGGGGGTGTATGGTGCGGTCCGTCTGCCACCCCCCCCCCCCCCCGGCCCATTGAGCACCAGCTGCCACTGCTAGGGACCTGTCATCATTGGTGGCCATTTGGGGATTGATGGAGTATTAGATCTCATTTGGCTTGGAGCTGTTAGGAGAGTCACTACCAGATCTTTGGCAATGCCAAAAAATCTAACGTTGTTAAGGGCCAGAATTCACCCAGGAAGGTCCTAACAAACAGTAAATCAGCAACTCTTCATCGTCTTATATCTATAGGTAGGCATTGGATGCATTTTCAAATTGCTGCCTACGGAAAGTGGAGGGAGAGCATTGCATTGGCTCAAGTGGTGGCATCAGTAATGCTTACACACTGTATGAACAGATGACCCTGTTCCAACTTAAACGTACAGAAGAGGCATAACTAGAACCTTCAGGGCCCCAGTGCAAGAAACCATGGAGGGCCCCCTGGACCCCTGGCCAGGGCTCTTCCCTTTAAGCCTGGGGCTCTTCCCACTGATCCTGGGGCCTTTTACTCTCGTTGTGGGGCCCTTTATTACGGTCCCACAGTGGGACCCTTTCACAAGTTCTGCAGTGGGCCCCCTTCCTGCCATTTTGGGGCCTCCCCACAGTGGTGGAATGTCAGGGCCCGGTCGCAAGTGTGACCTTTGTGATCCTGGAAGTTCACCCACTGGTGTCAGTAGTTTTTATTTTTTGGTATTTTAATTGTATTATTTTTTATCATTTTATTTTATTTTTTTACAATGTCACTGACTATGACTTTGTCCATTCAGAAAAGGAAGGAGCTAGTAAATTACATATTTACCGACCCCTTCCTGGTTCTCTATTGTGACACATCCCCTGCAGCAGCCAGAAGGAGAGGGGAGGGAAGAAGTCGGCAGCACAGTAGGGAGGGGGGGATCAGGGGAGCACACAGGGGCCCAGAGATAGCAGAACACAAGTGAGCTGGATAGTATTGGTGGGGGCAGCATACAGAGGAACCAATCTCCTCCATTTTCCTCCTGCAGCTACAGGAGGAAAAAGGAGGACAGTGATTTCTCTACATGCTGCCCCCACCGCCCCTCCTATCCAGGTGTACAGGGGAGCCGCACAGACCCCCTGGAACATGGGGCCCGGTTGCAATTGCGTCCCCTGCAACCCCTGTAGTTACGCCCCTGACGTACAGACTGGGCAAACGGTCTCTTACTGTCTGTAGATACTTTAGAATGCAATCTCTTTTTTGAGAACCCTTGTTACTCGAAGTACCAAGCTTTAACCGTATTCTTGTCTACATAATAAAGGCAGAAATCAAATCTCAACTCATAAAACTGCAGAAAACTTTACTGCTGCAGATGAATATTAGATGACTTTTCCAGATCTGCCAACATGAGCAATTCCACCGGGTGGTTATGTATATTGCAATAACCTGGATTGAAATAAATAATATATCATTTAAGGGGGGAAAAATCACTTATTTCATTCGGCTCGGCTAGTTACTGTAGGAGACAAGCAATAAGTAAGCAGTATTGTTGACTTGCTAGTAACTGCTACCCCCGCCTTCAAATGACAGTCATACTATGAAACCCATTCAACATAACTATAACAAATAAATAAAGAATTTTAAACCAACAATCAAAATTGTGTGAAATTTGCAACGGAATGGACTTTACCATTTAGACATTTGATGGTTTAATATCAAAGAGCCTTTGTAGAACTAACATTTTGTGTTTTTTTTTTTTTTTTTCAGTGGACGAGAACACATGAAAGCTGAACTCCAGGCAGATGTAAAAGACACAAATCAATGCCGCTCTGTATTTATTAATACAACATTACATGTATTTTTTTATGCAATCAGTATCAGCACCTGAAAATGATTTGGTACCAGTCTTTTGCAATCCTGTACAGCAGAGATCAGACTAAAAGAGGTGTTGTGCTGCACTGCCCAAGTGACGGGCTTGCCAGTCCCATGCTTCTCATTTACTGTCCAGTTACAGGCTGGGGAAGGGACAGAACCAGTGTTACTTAATTTAATCACTTAAGGACCGCCCGCCACAGTTATACTGCGGCAGGCAGCCCCTCCTGCACAAACCGATGTAGGTATACATCGGTCGCGCGGTCCTGCAGCTAGGGGGCCAGCGCACGCCACCGCCGGCATGCTCCCACCCCCATTTGGCAGCGGGGACTCGGATGCACGGGGCAGGCAGTTCCAGTTGCCGCCTGACACCCGCAATCGCTCCCCCGCTGAGTCCCTGTTCACACTAAGGCGACCTGTGAGGCGACCTGGTCGCCTCACAGGTCGCCGTAGGTCGCCTTCCATAGGGAAGCTGCGGACCCGTTCTAATAGGAGCGACACAAGTCGCTCCGACTTAGAAAAAGGGTCCGGAGCTTCTTTGGGGCGACCGCCATAGACTTCAATGTTATGAAGTCCGTGGCGGCCGCTCCGAGGTCGCGGCGCGCTGCTCGCACCGCGACCTCGGAGGTCGCCCCCCCAAGTCGGATTGCCCCTGTGTGAACGGGGCCTGAGAGAGAAGGACGGTCAGCTATTGTAAACACAGCTGACCGTTCTTCTCTGGAATGATCACAGAGCTCCTGTGATCCTTCTATGTAGGAACACAGGTCTCTGTGATCATTTCACAAGCTCCGCCCCCCCCCCAAAGTTAGAATCACTCCCCTAGGCTCACATTTAACCCCTTGATCACCCACAGTGTTAACCCCTTCCCTGCCAGTGTCATTATTACAGTAACAATGTATATTTTTAGCACTGATTACTGTAGTAATGTCACTGGTCCCCCCAAAAGTGTAAAAAATGTCAGTTAGGGGTCCGATCTGTCCGCCGCAATGTCACAGTCCCGCTAAAAATCTCAGATCGCCTCCATTACTAGTAAAAAAAAATAATAATAATAATAAAAATGACACAAATCTTTCCCGTAGTTAGTAGACGAGACAACTTTTGCGCAACCCAATCAAAATACGCTTATTGCTAATTTTTTACCAAAAATATGTAGCAGAAAACAAATTGGCCTAAAATATTAAAAAAAAAATATTTTCTATTTTATATTTTTGGGAATATTACTGTATATAGCAGAAAGTGAAAAATATTGTTTTTTTTTTTTTTTCAGAATTGTTGCTATTTTTTTGTTTATAGCACAAAAAATAAAAAACACAGAGGTGATCAAATACCACCAAAAGAAAACTCTATTTGTGGGGGAAAAAGGAGATCAATTTTATTTGGGCACAGTGTCGCATGACCGCGCAATTGTCCATTAAAGTAACGCAGTGACGAATCGCAAAAAATGGCCTGGTCATTAAGGGGGCAAATCCTTCTGGTCCAGAAGTGGTTAAGCAGAAAAAAATGAAATCTTCTGCCTTTTCAGAAAGGCCTGTGCCATGTGGCAGAGATGTGTGAATCTCAAGATTGGATAGACAGTGAGACAATTTCTTCGGCAAGTTGAACAGTTCCTTATATGCATTGCACACTTACATTTAGCTGTGTGCCTGGTGTTCAGTCTTTAACTTGAAAGCAGATTTATATATATATATATATATATATATATATATATATATATACATACACACACTATATTACCAAATGTATTGGGATGCCTGCCTTTACACGCACATGAACTTTAATGGCATCCCAGTCTTAGTCCATAGGGTTCAATATTGAGTTGGCCCACCTTTTTCAGCTATAACAGCTTCAACTCTTCTGGGAAGGCTGTCCACAAGGTTTAGGAGTGTGTCTATGGGAATGTTTGACCATTCTTCCAGAAGCGCATTTGTAAGGTCAGGCACTGAAGGCTTGGCTCACAGTCTGGGCTCTAATTTTTCTCAAAGGTGTTCTATCAGGTTGAGGTCAGGACAGTCAAGTTCCTCCACCCCAAACTCGCTCTCACCCATATGCTGACGAAGTCTATGACGCAACGCGTACGGGGGAGGAGCCTGCACGTCATCACGTCGATTCCCGGAGACCACAGGCAGCGTTTGATGCTATGATAAGTCCGCACTGCTGAAGTGCTTTGAAATGTAAGTGCGATTTCACCATTTATGATTTAATAAATAGCCTTAAAATCAGAGAGCACTAGATCTTGCTTTTATTTTTTCCACACCAATGCCATATAAACCTGGAGGGACTATCAGGAGGCGGTGATGGGAAGGCAAACCAGACTGCAGTGATTATTCCAGAGTGTGTATTGACTCTCAGGAGTCTGTTCCTAAGGTGAGCTGCTAATCTGTCACTAGTCACTAGGAGCACCTGGAGTGAAGCATGCAGCACTTTTGATCACGTTTGTGGATGAAGATTTTTTGATTTTCTTTCAGTCACTATTTTCACTGAGGATTGGGACTATTAATATTATTGATTTTATAATCACGGCTCAGAAATTGATTTATCACTTTAGTATCACAGTATTTTGTACACCAAACATATTTATTTATTTATCTCCAATGAAAGACTTGGCGCAGCAATATTATTTTCTTTAAGTTTTCACAGGTGTTTTTGTGTTTGGCACTGATTGTTTGCAGCCTTGTGCACAAGAATCTTGATTGATTCTTTTTTTCTGTTTAATGTGGGCTTGCGCTGATTATTTTTGATTTACATAGTGTAAAGGCAGGCGTCCCAATACATTTGGTGTGTATATCTTATAGATTTTAAAGTTATATTAAAAGAGAAGTATGGCTCTGGTTTCTTTCCCATATATATACTTACCTAGGTGGATGCTTCAAATCTGTAAAGAAAAGCGCACGCAACCTCGGGCAATAACGCTTTAATAAAGGACAATAACACAGTACATTGGAATTGCACTCACACTTTTCCTTTAAGACAATCGCTTTACAGCATTCCAACAGGAGCTACTCGCTCCTCCCGTCCCTCCAGATGGTGACTCTGCGGTCTCCTCATCCGCGGCTGCCACCGCTGTATCCCCGCTCTCCTTCACTTCCTGTGTTGCCTGGTCACCGGATGCCGGTTCTAGTGCGCCTGCACACTATACCAACGTGATCTACGGCGCCTCAGGAGAGCCTCAGCCAAAGCCGGAGCCACAAGTTGTACGGAGCTGCGAGGTGGGGGATTCAAGACACGGGTGCACTGCCTCTGCTGTTACTACGGACAACGCGTTTCGGAGGCTGAGCCTCCTTCCTCAGGGGACCTGAGGAAGGAGGCTCAGCCTCCGAAACGCGTTGTCCGTAGTAACAGCAGAGGCAGTGCACCCGTGTCTTGAATCCCCCACCTCGCAGCTCCGTACAACTTGTGGCTCCGGCTTTGGCTGAGGCTCTCCTGAGGCGCCGTAGATCACGTTGGTATAGTGTGCAGGCGCACTAGAACCGGCATCCGGTGACCAGGCAACACAGGAAGTGAAGGAGAGCGGGGATACAGCGGTGGCAGCCGCGGATGAGGAGACCGCAGAGTCACCATCTGGAGGGACGGGAGGAGCGAGTAGCTCCTGTTGGAATGCTGTAAAGCGATTGTCTTAAAGGAAAAGTGTGAGTGCAATTCCAATGTACTGTGTTATTGTCCTTTATTAAAGCGTTATTGCCCGAGGTTGCGTGCGCTTTTCTTTACAGATTTGAATTGTTTTGATCCGCCCCCCCCAGTGGAGTGAGAGAGGAGCAGCAGCAACCAGGACATTTCAGCCAAAAAAACATACAAACAAAGGAGGTGAACACATGGACAGCGCCATGGGCTGGTGAAGTACTCCTCTTTGTACTTGTTGCATATCAGCATGTGCAGGATCTGTCCTTTTTGATTGTTATTCCTAGGTGGATGCTGCATCTGTCCCCCGGCGCCTCTGCACTGAGAACCGAGCGATCAAACACCGCCGCTTTTCGCTCCGCCCTCTCCTCGCTCATTGGAGCACTGGGCTGTGGAGGGGCGGGGAGTGGCCGGCTCAGGCTCTCAGCGGCTCGCTGAAAGGCTGAGCCAAGTGTCGGTCCAGCCAGGCACCTGGCGGATCCCGACTTCCATTGCATAGTTGCCAACATTTGAAAAAAATTTCCAGGGACACTTTGCAGCACAACTATCAATTACTTACCACACCCACTTCCTTAAGCTCCACCCACTCTGCATAATTAATCTCCACCTACTTATCATCGGATTACAGAGTCTACTCAATAAAGAGAGAATTACAGGAAATTGAAAAGGGAATTTCAGACGTAAGGCCAAAGTAGCAGAGTTGGAATAATTCTCCCATTCAGCTGCACTACTTCTACCTAAAGTTTAAAATTCTCATCACAATTTCCTACAATTCTAAAGTGTCAAATGTGCTCAGGTGTGACCATACAGAAAATGGAATATGGAAATATAAATAAAGTGCAAGGTGTAAATAAATACGATAAAACCTAGTTATACTATCTGGTATAATTAGGTTTTATCATACTCATTTGCACTTTATTTATATTTACATATTAAATTTTTTGTATGGTCACACCTGAGCACATTTGACACTTTATTCACATGTCATGTTACCAGATATTTTTGCACATAAGATTGTTGCTTTCATCCTACCTACCTTCATGTCTGTGAATGCGTCTTCACTCTCCAGGGGTCCTTTTCTGCTCTGCTGTGGCCGCCGGCGCCGGCGAGTCGCTGCCGAGAATGAGTGCCTTTGATTTAAAAATGGCACCAGGTGGCGCTATTACGTAACTGCGATTGTGTTTGCCACCCGAGCTTGTACGAGTTTTCCTGAGCCCCGCAGGCGTTGGAACGGCGCATGCGCAGTTACGATGTCGACCCGCAACCATTTTTTTTAGGGCAGCGGCTGCCCGTAACACCGGGCATTTACGGGCAGCCCGATTAACAGGCATTTGCCGGGACATCGTAAATTACCCGGCACAGGCTCCTATTTACCGGGACTGTCCCGGCAAAAACAGGACAGTTAGAAAGTATGCCATTGTTGTGATGACGCGTTGCCTGGACTGACTTCTGTGACATCATCAGAGAGCAGACTTCAGCCCGCTGTTGTGGGTTTAGTAACACTTTACTTTTGCACTGCAGTGTGCTGAATATATCCTTTTTTCTAAATCTCTAGGCAGTCAAATTACCTAGATTTACATAAGTTTTATAGATTTGACTGCACACATTATAGTATTTTTTTTTTTTTTTAATCAGAAAATAAACTTTATTGATCAAAATGGGCTAGACATAGCAGTATAACAACAGGTACACATATACAGTATAGACATGACATCATCTCAAATAAAATAGAAGCTGGCAAATAGCCTAAGTGTGAATACATTCGGTTAAAGCGGAGTTCCGGGCACAAAATCTGTATTTTTTTTTGTGCCCCTCCGCTAGCTACACATAACCTGAAAAGGAATTGGATAGTTATTTTTTTTTTTTTTGTACACTCACCTTGTAATCGAAGATCGTAAATACTCACCTCAGGGGACTTCCTCCTCCAGCGCCGCGGCTCACCACGTCACTTCCTGCCTCGCGATGATTCCTGGGAGCTGAACGTCATAGCTCCCAGGAATCAATGCGACGGCACCGGCCCCGCACGTCACTTCCGGGCGACGCCGCATTCCCCTGCTAAACAGCTTCTGGGCATGCCCAGAAGCTGTTTAGGAATGCGGCGCCACACCGGAAGTGACGAGAGGGGCCGGTGCAGCGCATTCTGGGAGAAGAAGATGCGGAAGAAGACACCGAAGAGGACCGCGCTGGCTTCAGCTGCCCACAAGAGAGATGGAAACGCTGTGGAAGAAATTTTCAAAGTAAGTATTTCTTCTTACAGGTAAGTGCGAACCGGGACAGATCAGAGGCTAGCCATTGTGGAATGTGCTAGCCCTGACTGTCCCGGGGGTATGTTCATCAAAAAATGAGATCTGTGCCCGGAACTCCGCTTTAACAAAAGAGGGAATCAATGTACACAGAGTGAAGTATGTGAGATGGTTCAATATAACTGTTAAACCTGATATACAGTACCCAAAACATGTAGTCATGCCATAAAATATTGACTGTCAAATATTAAATTACGGCCTCAGAACTCTGAGGATAGACAAAGAACCATAGAAAAAGGAGAAGTGAGCAGGGTATCAATAAAGAAAGAAGAAAGTGAGAGGAAGAAAAGAAAAAGAGAGAGAAAGGAAGAAAGCGTGTCCTACTGCCATTACAGATGACAGTATTAGCGGCAGTGTTGCCAACTGCCCGTAGATTTACGGACAGCCCGTAAAATCAGGGCACTTTTCTCCTGCCCGTAAATGCCCGTAGCAGGAGAAAAGTGCCCGTAAATCTACGGCGGCGGCGGCAAGGTCAGAACTGCGCATGTGCGGCGCGCAGTTCCGGACTCCGGAGATTACCGAGTTCTCTCGGACTCGCTGAGAAGAGATGCAGGCTCGCACTGCGCCTGCGCCCGCCTCCGCCCCCGCCGTCATTCAAGTCTTCCCGCCGGCCGCCCGCCAGGCGCCACTGCAACTGCGCCAGTGACAGTGTGGAGTGTGGACTTGGAGTGGACTGGACAGGACAGACTAGAAGATGCTGCTGGACGCACGGATCACGGATGGTCTCCAGTCCAGAGTCCCTTGTGAGTTGCTATTGCTAGCTGCCTGTATATACCGTATAAGAGCCTGTAAATCCTGGCTCTTTTCCTCCTCCACCTGTCACTATGCTGCTCCCTGTGAGCTGATTGACACGGCTCCCTTGCTGTGGCTGACATTCCTGTTTTTATATGTAAGTGGATGCTTATTTTATATTAAATAGTCTGCCTGGTGGCTGACATCTTTCTGCACTCCTGAGGCTGGACATTCCCAAGGTGGTTTTTGTGGATGCTGCGTCTAACGTATGGCTGACCAAAAGAAAAGAACCTCTACAAGTTTTTTTTTTCCCCTTAAGTTTTAAAGTTTTTTCCCTATCTGTTGAACAGACATTGTAAGATTTAATGCTCCTACAGCATATAGTCATTGTGGTTCTGAACTTTACACTTGACGTCATCTGTTATTCCTCTAACAAATTGCCTGCCCTAGCATGACAACACTTCTCAGTATGGTTGTCACCGTAGGGCAGAAAGTTAATGGCAGGGTTACCATGTTAACTGCTTGCTGACCATATACTGTGCATATACGGTGGCAATGCGTCCAGTGTTGACAACCGCCCGTAGATTTACGGACAGCCCGTAAAATCAGGGCACTTTTCTCCTGCCTGTAAATGCCCGTAGCAGGAGAAAAGTGCCAGTAAATCTATGGCGGCGGCGCCACTGCGACTGCGCCAGTGACGGTGTGGAGTGTGGACTTGGAGTGGACTGGACAGACTAGAAGATGCTGCTGGACACACGGATCACGGATGGTGGAGTGGACTGAGCAGACTGTGACAGCAGAGGCAGAGCACGGCGGAAGAGCAGAGGAATGGTGCAGGCTCACACAGCATCCAATCAAATTTCAGTTTGCCTAAACAAATTCTGGTCAGCATCCTTACCTTTTGCAATAATCAGTATTTGTGTTGAAATGTAAATGCTGTGTTTATTTTCCAGAATGCTGGAAAATCATTTCAATTGAACCTGCTTTCCTAGTCAGCGGTGTTCATGCGTTCTTGTATACTACAAACAATAGAGAGGAACTCCAACCAAACAAAGCATTGTAAATAGATTTTCCATCCGCCATACTGTAAATAGTCTGTAGGGTGACACCACTAGTCTGAGCCTGCAACTCTGAAACCTCCCTATCACCTCCCCACCTCCAGTCCATAACATTGTCCTCCCTTTCCTTTCCTTTACCTGTAAGCTTATTAACCACCTCTCCTGATGCCTGAAACATGTTGTGGTGACATCATTGTGAAATGCAATACACAATCTCAGCCTAATCAAGTTCTGCATAGTTATAAAAGCAGCATTTCTGATAGACATTTTTGAATATTCCTTCATAATATTTACAGGGGGCCAGCAGAGGGTGGTGTTGGGGGATTTAGGTGGGCATAACCAAATTTGCCCATCGTTATAAGGATATCTGACCACCTCCTGTACCATGTCTGCAGTCTCTGACCACCTCCTGTACCATGTCTGCAGTCTCTGACCACCTCCTGTACCATGTCAGCAGTCTCTGACCACCTCCTGTACCATGTCAGCAGTCTCTGACCACCTCCTGTACCATGTCCGCAGTCTCTGACCACCTCCTGTACCATGTCCGCAGTCTCTGACCACCTCCTGTACCATGTCTGCAGTCTCTGACCATCTCTTGTCTTTTATCATGTCTGCAGGGGAGTCTGCAGAGGAGTCAAGAGTGAGAGCGCCGCCGGGATGGGGGTCACTGGAGAAGTCAGATGTGTGGGGCCTGCAAAGTGGAGACCAGAACCGTCTGACTGAGCCCTGCACAGTGCACCTGAGAGGAGGTCAGTGACAGCGCCGACAGACCAGTCTGATGGGGGGGGTCACTGATGTAAGGGGGCACTGATATAAAGATCCCTCTATATTAGTAATCCCCCCCCATATCTTAATGTAGTCACTCTGTGGAAGGTGGTCTCTGGTCACTGATTGCCCCCCACATCAGAGTTCCTGGGGTTCCCCTTTACATCAGAGTCTGCAGGATTCTCCCCTTACAGTGCGAAGGGGAACTCTGCAAACCCTGATGTAAAAGGGAACTCTGATGTAAAGGGGAATGCAGTGGACTCTGAAATAAGGCGGTTTCTGGTCACCAGAGCACCCACTTAAATCAGAGTTCCCCCTTAAATCAAGATCTGCAGCATTCCTCTTTATGTCAGAGTTACACTGTAAGGGGAAATCCTCCACACTCTGATATATGGGGGAACGCTGTGCTGGCTGGGTTATATTAATCTGACCTTCATTGAAATGGAGAAATATGGTTTTTGACTTTTGTTTAACCTAAACACATTGCTAATAGCACTATCTACATGTTTATAGTTTAAGTATTGATATTTGCACGGTTTAGCACTGAAAACAGCCTGTTTATGTACATTTTTGCCATGTCAGTAAAAAATTGGTGCCGTCCGTAAATTTTGGACGTTCTGCCAGTAAATTTCCCTCCGGGGGGTTGGCAACACTGATTAGCGGTCACCAAGATAGTCCTTCATAGCCCAAGCAACAGGTGAGTATCGCCAATTATCCCTGAAGAAGCCTATCCATAACCAACTGGTGAGGGGCTAGACCCGAAGTATCTAGCCACGATTGCCATAAAGAGTAAAATTTTGTGTGGAGAGCCTCTATGAATGTACGTTAATTTCTCACGAATGAGAACACTATTTACTCGATTTACCCACATCTGTAACGTGGGCATCCGAGAGGATATCCACAATTGTGCTATTAACTAAGTTACGAGCGATATACAATAACCTCAATATGGAGACATGCAAGTGTGGAGATAAGGAGTCAGCTTCTAATGCACCTAGTAGACATACACATCTATCTGTAATCCAAAACCAGACACCCTGGATATGGTGCAGAGGACATTGTTCCAATAGTGTGTTCGTTTTGGACATCTCCAAAGCATGTGAATAAGGTCTTCATGATCCCGTTCACATTTTGGACATAAAGGTGTTTCCCACCTTCCCCATCACACATTATAGTATAATTGTAAACTCACATTTAGGTCTACCAACAATGGTGTTGTACAAGGGCTAACCTGATTGGATTTGTAAATTGGAATAGCTGTTTAGGTAGGTCTCCACATAAGGAGATTGTACAATCAGGTTGACGTGTATGGCCAGCTTTGATCTCATGAAAAGTGCCATATCATCAGGTCAGAGTAATCGTCAGGCCATCAGCTGATCCTGCAGTGAGCACAGCTTTGCAGAAATTGGACGTTCCTCTGTAAATATCTTCCCTGCCCATATGATTTTGTCTGTGCACATTCCATTCACCTCTTATCTTTGTTTTCTCAGTAGGTAATTAATCACGCTGAGTGAGATGTTTTTTCCTTTTTTTCACATTTTTTGTACAAAGCCATAGCTGTGTTTAGGAACATAACATTGTCTGCCTGGAGAGAAGAGAGGCTGTTTATCACTTTTTTCTCTCTCCAGATCAGGACCAGTAAATGCTTTAAATTTATATGTTGATATTGGTTGTATAGAGATGTGTTTGTGCTGTGAGCTCTTCTGATTCATAGAGATGGGCTGAGTACAGCACAAGAAGTTCCAGCCTTCCTTGGAGCCGGTTGGAGCTTGGGCATGGAGAAAGAACACAGACTACATCCTTGGTATGTTCTTGTTGCCCGGAACAATGATCTTTGTGTTCTGTGCATTACTAAAAGCCGAGCAGATGATCCTGACGTGGATTCTATACAATGCAGTCATTTCCAGAGCTTGCATAACAGCCGTATAATAGGGATGAGTGTTGTTTAGTACAGTAATCTCCCAATGTTCACAAACATATTGTTCTCTACAGAAAACACCAATAGGCTCTGTGTATATCTAAACTGACCATGTAACGTAACCCAGATGTCATTGTAGAAGAACAATAACCCTTCGTCCTTTATTTGGTTCTCTTGTCTATAACATCTATTAGATTGTAAGCTCCCAGGAGTAGGGCCCCTCCTAACCCTCTTGTGTTGAATTCTATTGTCTGTACTGTCTCCATTTATATTGTAAAGCACTGCGCAAATTCTTGCCGTTATATAAATCCTGTATAATATTAATAATATTTAAAGCAGTTAAAGGGTTAGTTCACCTTTACCAAAAAACTGCCTATGCAGGTAAGGGGTGCCTGTAGATAACAAAAACTGTGCAGCTTTGACTAAAGTTGAATAAAGTCCTTGCTAGGTGTAGGCCATTAATGTACATCCAGAAGCTTGGCCAAAGAACTCCCATAGATGGCATTATCCTGTCATACTTGGTTGCTAGAATGTTGCTAAGACACTCCAAGCCATTACTGCTCAACCCCACAATCATAGCGCAGAGCTCGGTCCCTGTTTCAACCCCTCTTGCATGCACTCTCTCTCCCCTGTGCCCGTAGCTCTGAGCTCAACGATGCTGCAATGAAGAAGGGAGCTTACTCAGGTGATGACGGTGGTGAGCAGTAAAAACAAAGGGGTCAATTCACTTTGAATTAAATATCGGCCAATAAAAAGTGGTAAAATACCGCATGCAGTAACAATCGTGCAAGTGTTCAAATCATTAGGAATATTGCATTAAATACCGAATGCAGTGTTTGTTCAATTTAGCGGTAATTGTCTAATTTTTTAATGCTGTAATTTACCGCATTGAGCTGGTTTCTAAGGAATGGGTCGGGAAGCTGGACCTCATGTCCTAAATAACAGATGACTCATCGGTGACATACACTTGACAAAGAAGCGAGCATGAATGGTGTGGCCATCGTGCATGCTCCGAAACGCTTTGTGTATCCTTCCGCTCTTCTCCTGACGTCACACGCCCTTACATCGCGGCCTCCGCCTCCTGCCAGCCTGCCAGGAAGACGCTGAATGCTGGCTCCTTCACTGCCTACTGCTGCTATCCTGTGTCCCCTCGGTGTGAGGCACACCACACCATTGGACGTCTACACATGTGCTATGGTGCTAACTTCCATGTGAGTTACTACTGTTTTATCTTTTTATATTAAATTCCATTGGACTGAGAGTGGCTCTCCTTCTTTACAGAAGTTCTTAGAAGACCTGCTGCCTAAATTCAAAAAAGTGTATATTAATATGGCATATTACCAATAGTTCTATACAATTTGGTAGCCCTGGATTGGTGCTTTAGGTGATCCAGACAGACTGATAATGGGACTGTCCTACTGGGGCTAGCTCATTTATTGGTCATAGTATGGCAATGTATTTTTCTGGCTATCTATAAAGGGGCTGTATGAATGCTGTGTGTGTGTATAACATACGAGTGCTTGATTGTTATATATTCTTGTTTGTATATGTAGCACACTGCGTGAGTGCAAATATACTTGTGTAGCACCCTACAAGGTAGGTGCTAGGCAAAGTATAGTGGGCCTTGGCTGCCTAACAGCAGGACCATGATTTTCAGCTGGGCTGTCATGTTTCCCAGGTGTTGCTATTGAGACTTGGCAAGTCTCCGAACTGGCTCAATGAGAAGGGTTCTCATTGGGCAGTGGAGGAAACCCAATCAGTGGCACATTCAGGCCTGTATCTACCCCATGAAGGCAGATTCTGCCGCACGGGATTCTGGTAGTGGGTATAAGTTTGAGGGGAACGCATGACGCAGCGTCTTTGGCGGGAAGCAGAGTCCCAGGAGCGAGAGTATGGCTGTCTCTCCGCCTGTCAGAAGGATCGGGTGTCACGGGTGGCTTGCCTGAGGATACAGAGAGAGCTGAGCTGAGCTTCAGAGAGGATCCGGTGTGCCAAGGACCAGTGGAGTTGAGGGGGGCCCAGTTTCAGGAAAGAATTTCAAGTTTGTGAGTACTGCAACTGCCCCTGGGGGTCTGCCTAGCTGAGAGGGGACCGCTCCGGTGAAGGTCCAAGGGATCCAGGAGCTAGCTAGCGGTAAAGGGGGTGCCTAGTGAGAGGACCCTGAAGTGTCAGAGGGGGTGCCTAGTGAGAGGACCCTGAAGTGCAGAGGGGGTGCCTGGTAGAGGACCCTGAAAGTGTGAAGGGGGCGCCAGCGGTTGGGCCCTGAATTGTTAATGTGTACAGCGTGCAGTGTGCAGTGTGCAGTGTTGAGAGTTGCAGCAGCACAAGCAGTTACAAGGAGCTACCTCAGTCAGTGAAGGGCTGGAGGGAGCTGTTCACAGGACTTTTGAGCTTAATAGAGTGTCAAGAGTCAAGTTTCACTACAGTCCAGGATCTTTTGAGTTAACCAGAGGGTTATAAGTTAAGTTCTAGCACAGTTCGGTAATAAAGCAATTTTCAAGCGTCAGTAAGCATTGGTCGGCATCCAGCTGGCGTCAAGACAGCGCTAACAGGTATTTTTCTACAAAGTGTCCCAGTTGTACCTAGTTGAGCCAGAGGAGTATCCCACTCATTCCCTTCTCCCATCCCCAATATAAAATAAACAAAACAAACTTTCTGAGATAGGAAGGAGTGGCATATTATAGCACAAAGTATGTGGGCAAATGACACATCCCTGCCATTCCCCCATTACATGCACCATGAAGAGTGAATGCATAAAAAACATTGTTTTAAAAAGACTACTTCACTAAAATGGTTACAATAGGGATGAACTTAGGTTCAGTTTGAACCTGGAAGTTAGCTGTCATTGCTGCTCGCCCCACAGCTGCATGTACATAAAGGGGTGGGGATGTTTATGACATTATTGATCTAATATGGCCACATGATTAACGACATTGACCTAATATGACCATGTGCCCATATTGGGTCACTGGTGTCACGGACATTCCTGCCTGTTTGCGTAACTTCTGGATTTGGACCAACATGGGTTCAGATCAAACCAAAGCCTGAACCTAAGCTTATCACTAGTGTAGTATACAGTAAGAGGATCCCAATAAAGAAGGCATTAATGATTTACCTTTCCTATTGCCTGTTGCACTGATACCTGTTGTAGCGAAGTGAAACCACCGGTTGAGAAATTAGCAATTCCCTGCACCCCACTGCATGATGTGGTTCATCCTGTCTGCCCCTATGTTACTATAGCACACAGTAGTGACGCAGGGGCCAGCAAATAAAACCACAAAACATGGAGGGAACCAGGAATCTGAGACTTCCAGATGTGTCGGATTCCTCTCATTAAGCCAAAAGTTACTTTATTCGACAGCAGAAATTAGCCATGCAGACAACGGGAGAGGTATTAAATGCCTTTTATATAGAGAGCCCATTGCACAGATTTAGAGTTGCTTTACCGAGGACACAAGCATCCAACATACTGAAAATGTGTCGGAATTGAAGATTCTTTAGAACAACATATTTAAAGAGGAGCTGGGAACTTTCAAATTTGTACGTGTAGTCAGATATAGGAAATCATCAAACATTCTCAATAGTTCTTGTGAGGAGGCTCTCACACAGCAAGACTTCCCTTAATGGGTACCCAACAGCAGCTCAAATCAAAGAAATACAGAAAGGAGCTGCAAACCAATCTATTGCTGCTGAGCAATTGTTGTAACATTGTTACTCCATAAGCAGAGTTCAGTATTGGTTCTAATATAAATTTGTGGATCATGGCTTTCTCTGCATCCATCTAGGGTTTATCCTGGATTAAACCCTGATGAAGGGGAAGTGGTGTTTTCGGCAAAATGCGTTGGTTCTTTTTTTATGTCTCATTTACCAGCAAATAAATATATATTAGAATTTTTTCATCTGTTTTCTGTCTAGCGGTCCTTTCTGCATTTCTATCAAGACTGCTCAGGCAGCTCTGCTCTGCAAGAGAGGGACAATTCTATAAAGAGGTACCAGGACAGGTAAGTTCAACATCTCTTCTTTTACAGGTGCATTTGTATTTTCCTTACAGGGGAGTCCTCCATTGTTCACATTCATTTTAATGAAGATTTGCTTTACGTGGGGCCCAAGCACCCAACAGACCTTCAAGTGTGTCAGATAAGAAGCTTTGCTCTGAAACAGGGAGAACCTTCTAGGAAGGGACCCCGGGACAGGTAAGTTCAACATCTCTTCTTTTACAGGAGCATTTGTATTTTCCTTACAGGGGAGTCCTCCATTGTTCACATTCATTTTAATGAAGAGTTGCTTTACTTGGGGCCCAAGCACCCAACAGACCTTCAAGTGCGTCAGATAAGAAGCTTTGCTCGGAAGCAGGGAGAACCTTCTAGGAAGGGACCCCAGGACAGGTAAGTACAAAGATATTTTCTTTTACAGGAGCTTTTTGATTTTCATTTTTATTTCAGCAACACAATGGTTTTATGCTTTTGGATTTAGATACACTGGAATAGGAAGGCCTTGATGATGTGAGGTTTTTGGTCATTACCATGTCAAAAGATACCTGCTTGCATACAGTTCTTTATGTAGACGTTGACACTGACTTTTCTTT
The DNA here is from genome assembly GCF_965119305.1 of Pelophylax lessonae. Lineage (NCBI taxonomy): Eukaryota > Metazoa > Chordata > Amphibia > Anura > Ranidae > Pelophylax > Pelophylax lessonae. The sequence continues at coordinate 280,789,625 of NC_138773.1, forward strand.
TTCTAAGATCCCGGTCCCAGGATCCCTTTGTATTCATGGCAGCTTCTTTACTTGATAGCTGTGCCTACGCATTCCTCTAATTTTCATGGAGCGGAGAAGTCTCATTATAGACACCTCTAATTATGTGTTACAGAGGTTAGCTAGAGGGCCACACTAGAAGGAATACAAACACCAATAATGTTAAGCAGCAGGGAAACCATCTGTGAATGTTACACTTTCCAGATGTGGAAATAAAAATGAAAAAAAAAGGACATTCCAAGCAGCCACCGAAATGGGGATAAGAAGGCGCCCGTCTCACACATCAGAATCCATACATTCTTTTTAATGGGTGCTCAATTTTATGGATTACAAAAAACGAGAAGCCGGCCAATTTATTGGTGATAGCTGCAATATGTTCGAGAGAAAGAAAATATTTTCAAGGTAAAGAAAGAACCTTAGGCCTAATTATGCTAAGGCTTGTAAATTACCACCTAATAGCTAAGATATGTGATCAGTCATCATGACGGTCACAATTTTGTGGTTTATTTGGGAGGGTTGTGTAAAACTGTGACTTTGAACAAAATAAGATCCCATTGAGGCTTGGTTCACACCTTCAGGTGCCACCAAGCATGGGTGTAATATTTACGCGTTCCCATGGTCAGTGTGTAGGGCAGCTCATTCATTTCAGTAGGCTGCCCTACGTGCGAGAAACACAGAAGATGAGTCTCTAACTCTTTTCCAGAAATGTGTCGAACAGCTTGGTGAATGTGGTTTAGTGTGTGCAAAAATGCAAATTTTGCAGATGCGTGGGAGTGGCATTAACAATTAATGGCACTGCCAAGCCCTGCTAAAGTGCATCATATTTCTCTACTAGTTGGGAAATTGTACAATATTGCACGCATTCCCAATAAGCAAATGGTTAGAATCTAGCCTGTTCATGCTGTAAAGTGCATTATGCATGTTGATGATGTGCAGTGCCATTCATGAAAAATGGCACCTCTGAATGCACTTGCTCTTTAACACAGCTCAACACATACAGTATTAGTGCGCTGCCATTGCTGACCTGCTGAAAACGCTGCATGGACCTTTTTGTTTAATTTGGGTGCATCGCCTGACAGTATGAACCCAGCTTAAATAGCAATACAAAAATATCAATGGGATGCAGCTTTTCTTGTTATTTTTTTAGCTGTAGCATCTTGTTATGTAAATTAAAAATGTATTGTAAAATGTTGGTAAAAAGATTTTTATATGATTTTTATGTTTCTGCTTGTTTGCTAATTATTGCGTTTCAGGTGCAGATTTGTAAATACTTCCTTTAGTGCTGATTTGTATATCAGGAAAAATGACTGGCAGCGCTGGAAATGTGTAGGTGTGACTAGACTAAAGCCCCGTACACACGAGTCGAAATTCGGCCGGGAATTTTCGTCCGACGACCGATCTGCCGATTTTCGGCTTGTTAGTATGATGCTTCCGACAACCGACTCCGACTTTTCGGCCGAGAAAAATCCTGGTGTGCAGGCTATAAAATTTTTGTCCTCCGTCAAAACACGGCCGATTTTCGTGCAGTCAGTACAGATTTCGACAGGGAAAAATCTAATGAGTAAGTCTGGGCATGCTCAGAGAAGAAAGAACACAAAGAAAGCAATCCAACACATGACATCACTTCTGAAGTAGAATTTTGTCGGGCGGGAAAATTCGTGTGAAGTCTATACACATTCCAACCAACAAAACACCACTCTGGACAAAATATGGACGACCGGTCGGCGGAAATTAGTTGCGTGTGTACTAGGCTTTATGTAGGTGAATGTGTGCTTGGTAGCGTGACTGGTCCTCAGGGATTCTTCTGTAAAAGTGCGTTAAATTCCACTAACATGGCAAATCCTTCTTATTTCCAGTAGACAGATGTCTATTGTAAAAAATAGGATTTAGCACGTCATAGTAGGTGAACGCATAGTGGTTAGTGTGTACAGTGTGAAAATACGAAGGGAGACTCAGCAAAAAAGCAATGAAGGGTCAAATGAGATCTGTCACCCCTTTGTAAATAGACATCATTTACTGCAACTGGAAGTAGTAATAAAACACAAGCAGCCTATGAAAATAATAAGCAATTATGGCTGCCTTTATCTATGTATACGTACAGTATATAAATATTATATATTACAAATTAAAGAGATGAACAAGGTTGTTCAAGTGTTAAATGTATTCTGCATGAAGCCGTTCCTGACATCCGGACCTTCCACAATAGAGAATAACAGTTTCATTTAAAGCGGTCTCTTTTATCAGTCCATACGTTCCTATCAGGTGATGTTGCATAGGCTAATATGATGTTATCAGTCTGCTGTAGACATTAGGCTAGGTTCACATTTGTGCTTTTTCGGGAACACGTGCAAAATTAAGCACTTTCCCGCAAAACACAGAAACCTGCTGCCCTTTTTGCACATGTACAGCGATGACGTTAATGCCTAATGGCACCGCCACACATCTGGGATCGCTTTTTTTGTGTCCGCCATAATGCATGTTGCTGTAACCCCAAACATGTGGATGCACCACAATTCCTCAAAAGAAACAACATGGTCAGAGACCTTAATGAGACCTGAAGAGATAGTCAGAGACTGCAGACATGATACAAGAGATAGTCAGAGGCTGCAGATATGATACAAGAGATAGTCAGAGCCTGCAGGCATGATACAAGAGATAGTCAGAGACTGCAGACATGATACAACAGATAGTCAGAGCCTGCAGGCATGATACAAGAGATAGTCAGAGATTGCAGACATGATACAAGAGATAGTCAGAGGCTGCAGACATGATACAAGAGATAGTCAGAGCCTGCAGGCATGATACAAGAGATAGTCAGAGACTGCAGACATGATACCACAGATAGTCAGAGCCTGCAGGCATGATACAAGAGATAGTCAGAGATTGCAGACATGATACAAGAGATAGTCAGAGGCTGCAGACATGATACAAGAGATAGTCAGAGCCTGCAGGCATGATACAAGAGATAGTCAGAGACTGCAGACATGATACAACAGATAGTCAGAGCCTGCAGGCATGATACAAGAGATAGTCAGAGATTGCAGACATGATACAAGAGATAGTCAGAGGCTGCAGACATGATACAAGAGATAGTCAGAGACTGCAGACATGATACAACAGATAGTCAGAGCCTGCAGGCATGATACAAGAGATAGTCAGAGATTGCAGACATGATACAAGAGATAGTCAGAGGCTGCAGACATGATACAACAGATAGTCAGAGGCTGCAGGCATGATACAATATATAGTCAGAGGCTGCAGACATGATACAAGAGATAGTCAGGGGCTGCAGACATGATACAAGAGATAGTCAGAGCCTGCAGGCATGATACAAGAGATGGTCAGAGACTGCAGTGCAGACATGAGACAAGAGATGGTCAGACTGCAGACATGATACAAGAGATAGTCAGAGGCTGCAGACATGATACAAGAGATAGTCAGAGACTGCAGACATGATACAAGAGATAGTCAGGGGCTGCAGGCATGATACAAGAGATAGTCAGGGGCTGCAGGCATGATACAAGAGATGGCCAGAGACTGCAGACACGATACAAGAGATGGTCAGAGACTGCAGACATGATACAAGAGATAGTCAGGGGCTGCAGGCATGATACAAGAGATGGCCAGAGACTGCAGACACGATACAAGAGATGGTCAGAGACTGCAGACATGATACAAGAGATAGTCAGAGGCTGCAGACATGATACAAGAGATGGTCAGAGACTGCAGACATGATACAAGAGATAGTCAGAGCCTGCAGGCATGATACAAGAGATGGTCAGAGACTGCAGACATGATACAAGAGATAGTCAGAGGCTGCAGACATGATACAAGAGATGGTCAGAGACTGCAGACATGATACAAGAGATGGTCAGAGACTGCAGACATGATACAAGAGATGGTCAGAGACTGCAGACATGATAGAAGAGATGGTCAGAGACTGCAGACATGATACAAGAGATAGTCAGAGGCTGCAGGCATGATACAAGAGACGGTCAGAGACTGCAGACAAGATACAAGAGATAGTCAGAGGCTGCAGGCATGATACAAGAGATAGTCAGAGACTGCAGACATGATACAAGAGATAGTCAGAGACTGCAGACATGATACAAGAGATAGTCAGAGACTGCGGACATGATACAAGAGATGGTCAGAGACCATGCTTCCCAACTTTTTGAGATGGAAACGAGAGACTCCTATTAGCAAAAGTATGTAGACATAGGACACCCCTGACATGCTTCCTTAAATGATAATTATCCCAAAAAAAAAGATTAGTTAAACCCACAAGTGCTTTTGTTTACCACTACTATTCCTTTATACTGGCTTTTGAAATTTAGAAATTGAATGAAAGGTTTAGCACTGTGAAATACTTTTTTGAAAGATAAATGGTGCATTTTATATACAACTATATAGATCAGAACAAAATAAGGGACACATGAAAAGGAAAGAGGGTCAGAGGGCCAAGTCAGGGACAGTCCCTCCAAACCAGGGACAGTTGGGAGCTATGTCAGAGACTGTGGGCATATGACAGGAGATGGTCAGAGACTGCAGACATGATATAAGAGATAGTCAGAGACAGCAGATATGATATAGGAGATGTTCAGAGACTGAACATGCTATAGGAGTGGGACATGCTTCAAGAGATAGACATAGACTGCAGACACATTATATGAAACTAGCTAGAATTCACTGCTATAACAGGGCTATAGGGCATAGCTCCCAACTGTCCCTGATATGGAGGAACTGTCCCTCATTCGGTACAAAGTCCCTCTGTCCCCTTTTCCTCCTCATTTGTCCCTCATTTTAGTCTGAGCTATATAGTTGTATATAAAATTTCCCACTTATTAAAAAGTGTTTCCCAGTGCTAAATCTTTCACTCAATTTCTAAATTGCTGCATTTGTAAATGCCAAGAGCCAATATAAAGAAATAGTAATGATAAAAAAACAAAAAGCACTTGTGGGTTTAACCAATCTTTTTTTTTTTTTTTTTGTACAATTCTCCTTTAAAGGGGGCGTGGCAGGGTGTGTGTACTATGTCGGCATACTTTTGCTAATGGATGTCCCTCATTCCCATCTCAGAAATTTGGGAGGTATGTATAGGGAAACATAGATTAGTGTCTATAGGGTAAGGTGACCAGATTTTTAAAATTAAATCCAGGGACATATATTTTTTTTTATTGGCTAAAGGCATAGAACTGCATAATACACAGAGCTCTGGGCACAGGACTACTAAAATAAACAGAGCACTGGTCTCAGGACTACATAATACACAGAGCACTGGGTACAGGACTACATAATACACAGAGTGCTGGGCACAGGATTGCATAATACACAGAGTTCTGGGCTCAGGACTACATAATACAAAGAGCCCTGGGCTCAGCGCTACATAATACACAGAGCGCTGGGCACAGGACTACATAATACACAGAGCGCTGGGTTCAGCACTGCATAATACACAGAGCTCTGGGTTCAGGACTGCAGAAAACACAGAGCGCTGGGTTCAGTTTTGCATAATACACAGAGCACTGGGCACAGGACTGCAAAATACACAGAGCACTTGGCACAGGACTGCATAATACACAGAGCTCTGGGTTCAGGACTGCAGAAAACACAGAGCGCTGGGTTCAGTTTTGCATAATACACAGAGCACTGGGCATAGGACTGCAAAATACACAGAGCACTTGGCACAGGACTGCATAATACACAGAGCTCTGGGTTCAGGACTGCAGAAAACACAGAGCGCTGCGTTCAGTTTTGCATTATACACAGAGCACTGGGCACAGGACTGCAAAATACACAGATGCCCTGTCTACATTAACCCGACCCTGAATCCGGGGACAAAACCGGGGACAGACTTGCTTCGGGGACAGTGTCCTCAGTCCAGGGGTAGTCTGTAGGGACCCCGAGGGGCACACACAAAGCTCTAAAAGGCAGCAGATTGGTCACCAGGGCTCTATACCCATATGTGAAACATTACCTATTACAATATGACACAACATGCATGTAAAAATAAATAGGCAACCTTTTCCTGTATCAAAGCCCAGTAAACTGTAAAAAGCATTGTCACATCTGCTCAGTTTCAACTTTGAGAGCTTTTCAGACTTTTCCAGACAATTTTCTGAAGTTTAGGTGACCTAAATAAGTATCTCATACAAATTATATGAGGGTAACAAAAGTTTGCTGAATGTGCTGGGTGCAGGCACATTAAATGTGATGTCTTGGTGGTAGAGGGACCTGCCACGTCTCGTTACTGTCTGCCGGTCACGCAGAGCTCCTGACAATTCTCCACTGCTGAGGTCTGTAGAGCGCTGAGCTGATGTGATAGTCTAAGTCTAGAAGACAGATGTGCCAATAAAGTTACAGCTAAGGCAATTTACACTGAGAAAAGTGATGGCGGTGTGGGACAGACTCTCTATGCCGCTAATGGAGGCAGATGACAAGGTGCTTTGAAGGTCTTTGCCTTATCAATTTTCTATCAGCATATTTGTACAGCGACACGGCATATGTGTTTTCACTTCCTCTTTCTTTCCGCTAGAACCTCTTTCAGGTTTTTGGTGCAGCCTGGGGAAATTTCCTTTCACTTCCTGCCCCTGTAATCGCTGTCTATGTTAAAATAATTAGAGGAAATCTATCCAGTGATTACACAGGCAGTAGTAAAAAAAAAAAAAAAACGGGGTCAGATTAGCAGCCTTCTCATGGGGCAACTAGGCCGACCCTTTCCACGTGACTCATTCTTCATCTCCATTGATTATAAGGGTGGAGAGGGGTCACAAGGCTCAGGGAATGAGGAGTACTTCAATGTTACCTAATAATATATGGATCCCCATTGGACAGATTTCCCTTTACTTCCTGACTTGGTGACTACCGTGTCTGGAACAGGAAATAAGGAGGAATATAATGTAGAGAGCAAAACAGCTAACGGAAACCATATAAAGCAAGAACTTTAAGGGTGAGTGAACCAGAGTCCCAGGAAGGAAGGAATTTACCAAAAGATCTACAAATATAATTTTTTGTTACAGTTCCCTCCCCTAAGGGACAAAGTGCATGTAGTACCTTGTCCCATATTGCTCAATGCTTTCTAACCATATTTATGAGATCATACCCTCCTCCGCATCCTCTGCACCAGCTATTATGTTCTGGATTCCTCTTGCCGCTACTGTTGTATATTGTGCTGGCACAGCACCCTTTTTTCTTGTCTTGTTTATTGTAGGTGGTGTGTTTCCCTGTTTTCCCTCTCAAGTTGATTCTAATTAGAACGGTTCGAAGATAGACATTCTCTCCTTCCTTGTGTTGTACATTTTCGCTTCACTTTCCATTGCAGAGACATGGCTTAAGCTCCATTCACACTTATATGGCTCCAAAGTTGCACCCACTTTGGAGTGCAAGTTTGGCGCAACTTTGACTCAACTTTGGATGGGTGAAACTTGGATACGACTTTGGCTTTGACCAGTGAAAATGGACAACTGTTGCACAAATGTTGCATTGTTTAACATTCAGGTACGACTTTCATGCAACTTTTAAGGGTTAACATTGAAATCAATGGCCCACAAGGTGCATGAAAGTCAGACCAAAGCAGTGCATGCAACTTTAAGTCACACATATATAATGGTTATCATTGGAAAACACGGGGAGCGACTTCTCAAGTGTGAATAGAGCCTTAGGAAAGTCATTGTTTTCTTATATTTCAAATTGCATTACACCTATCTGAAGTAAGACTACACTGGATTCAGATTCTGTGTCTTATTGAGTTAAGCTGCCTGTGGATTCTGCCAAGTCAGCAAATAGCCTTACTGCCTGTATATACAGTATCTCACAAAAGTGTGTACACCCCTCACATTCTTGTAAATATTTATTATATCCTTTCATGTGGCAACACTGAAGAAATGACACTTTGTTACAATGTAGTGAGTGCACAGCTTGTATAGCAGTATAAATTTGCTGTCCCCTCAAACTAACTCAACACACAGCCATTAATGTCTAAATCGCTGGCAACAAAAGTGAGTAGACCCCAAGTAAAAATGTCCAAATTGGGCCCAATTAGCCATTTTCCCTCCCCGGTGTCATGTGACTCATTAGTGTTACAAGGTCTCAGGTGTGAATAAGGAGCAGATGTGATAAATTTGGTATTATCACTTTTACTCTCTCATACTGGTCACTGGAAGTTCAACATGGCACCTCATGGCAAAGAACTCAATGAGGATCTTAAAAAAAATAATTTATGCTCTACATAAAGATGGCCTAGGCTATAAGAATATTGTCAAGACCCTGAAACTGAGCTGCAACACGGTGGCCAAGACCATACAGTGATTTAACAGGACAGGTTCCACTCAGAACAGGCCTCGCCATGGTCAACCATAGAAGTTGGGTGCACATGCCCAGTGTCATATCCAGAGGCTGTCTTTGGGAAATATATGTATCAGTGCTGCCAGCATTGCTGCAGAGGTTGAAGGGGTGGGGGTCAGCCTGTCAGTGCTCAGACCATACGCTGCACACTGCATCAAACTGGTCTGCATGGCTGTCATCCCAGAAGGAAGCCTCTTCTGAAGATGATGCACAAGAAAGCCCACAAACAGTTTGCTGAAGACAAGCAGACTAAGGACATGGATTACTGGAACCATGTCCTGTGGTCTGATGAGACCAAGATAAACGTATTTGGTTCAGAAGGTGTCAAGCGTGTGTGGCGGCAACCAGTTTAGGAGTGCAAAGACAAGTGTGTCCTGCCTACAGTCAAGCATGGTGGTGGGAGTGTCATGGTCCAGGGCTGCATGAGTGCTGCTGGCACTGGGGAGCTACAGTTCATTGAGGGAACCATGAATGCCAACATGTACTGTGACATACTGAGTCAGAGCACGATCCCCTCCCTTCCGAGAATGGGCCGCAGGGCAGTATTCCAACATAACAACCCCAAACACACCTCAAAGACGACCACTGGGTAAAGATAATGGACTGGCCAAGCATGTCTCCAGACCTAAACCCTATTGAGCATCTGTGGGGCATCCTCAAACAGAAGTTGGAGGAGCGCAAGGTCGCTAACATTCACCGTGATGTCTTCATGGAGGAGTGGAAGAGAACTACAGTGGCAACCTGTGAGGCTCTGGTTAACTCCATGCCCATGAGGGTTAAGGCAGTGCTGGAAAAAAGGACGGCCACACAAAATATTGACACTTTGGTTCCCATTTAGACATTTTCACTTAGGGGGTGTACTTACTTTTGTTGCCAGCGGTTTAGACATTAATGGCTGTGCGTTGAGTTATTTTCAGGGGACAGCTAATTTACACTGTTATACAAGCTGTACACTCACTACTTTACATTGTAGCAAAGTGTAATTTCTTCAGTGTACATGAGGCCTAAGGCTCCATTCACACCTATGCATGTTGCTTTTGAGCATTTGTGTAGTGCTGTTTGCTGTGCTTTCCGCTTTTTTTTTTACCGTGATTTTGCTCCAACTTTATTGCGTTTTCTCATTGTTGTTGGGCAGATTCAAAAATGCAAATCGCGGTAAAACTCAATACTTGCATGTTGGATGCAGGTCCATCGTAGTCTATTACATGCAAAACGCTGCATTTTGCAGGAAAAAAAAAGTCTGGACCCATTCCAAAATTCAGACAAAAGATACCGTGATTGAATGGCCATCATCCCAAATATAGTACAAAAATCAAATATAAAGAGAAAGCAGGACTTAAAATGGGCCAGAGTGGAAGGGATGTCTATAAATAAGGCACAGTAAATCGTAAAAAATACATATTTAATAAATCATATTGTAAAAACTACACATTAAAACATCAATAGAGAAATGCTCCATGAAGGAGTGCTGATACAGAAGTACCACGTTGGTGACCGTGGTCACAATAAAAGTGCAGTCTAACGGTCCCCAGTAAGCCGACGTGTTTCGTACTGGGGCTTCCTCAGGGCCAAAGAGACCAAAAAGACCAGCATTCTATAAAGATGTATACAACAATAATGTGTTATAACAACTATACAAACAGTGTATCTCAATAAGTATGTCATATACAAAAAATATACAGAAGATACATTTCTATTATTACTAACCCATACAGGTCAAAGGCAGGGTGAAGCAATATCCCTGGGCAGGCGTTGGGGTCACTATACAGTAGAGGCTGCTATATCATAAAGCAGATGTATCCAGCAATTAGAAATAGCAACATAACAAAACGTCCTCCACTGAGCTAGAGAGTATGAAGTATCATAGTAACAAGTCACCTTGTATGGTGTTGTGGTATTCGTCCAACCTTACGATGCTTATAACTCAAGTGGGGGTATTGGTGATTGATATTGAAAATCATTAACAAATACATGTATCACTAGAGACTGCAGCCTGAGTGGGGAAAGTGTCCAGTGTCAGTTCCCCGGGTACCAACATCCATGGACCATGCAGATTCCCCTTTAGCCAAATGTCCTCTCAGAAAGGCCTGCTTGGAGGCTCTCTCTTTATATTTGATTTTTTCCTTTTCCAAAATTGCAGAGGCACAAAAATGCATTGATGTGAACGTGTTCCATAGGAACCCATGTTAAAAATTGAAATGCATCTCTGCAAAAAGCCCAAAATCATAAAAAAACACATTAGTGTGAATCAAGCCTAACGGTATCCAAATTTTTTCCCTACAGGGATACAGGTGACGATTCAGTATGGATCACAATGATTACCATCATGCTGGATTACAATGTATGGACATGCAAATATTAAATCAGAATAAGAGGCCAATTTAAAACTGAGGCAGCATACCACAATCTGCTGGACAATGTGGTATTAGTTAGCACAGTTGTCCGCATTTATCCCCCCGCAGTTTGCTCTGCAGAAAAAACACAGCGATTGACTGGTCACCAGTCACGGGACGGAGCTCTTCTACTCCAACTTTTTTTTTTTTTTTATTAATTTGTATCTGGGCGACGTGCTTCAGAGTTCTAGAGAAAACAGAGTACAATGCACATTTGTAAATGTAGCACTGTCCCCGTAGGGCTTGCTGTGTGATGCCTTGTTGGGCCTCCTCTGATTACCTGCAGACAGTCACTTAGGGTAAAGTTCACACATTCATCCTTACTCCCAATGTCTCGTTACTCTTTAACCGCTTGCCGACCAGCCGCCGTAGCTTTACTGCGGCAGGTTGGTTATGTCCTGTGAAACGACATACCTGTACGTCGCTTCGCGGTACCGCTATCGGGGGCGCACATGTGCTCATTGGCCACAGGGGCAGCCAAACAGCAGGTCCGGCGGCTGCAATTGCTGCCGGGCACCCGCGGTCGCTCCCCGTGGAGACAGAACGGCGGTCTGCTGTTGTAAACAGTCAGTGATGAACACAGGGATCCTGGGTCTCTGTGTTCAAGCAGCAAGCCCATTCCCCCACAGTTAGAAAGCACCCCCTAGGGACACATTTAACCCTTTGATTGCCCCTGGTGTTAACCCCTTCCCTGCCAGTGTCATTAGTACAGTAACAGTGCATATTTCTTAACATTGATTACTGTAGTAATGTCATTGGTCCCCCTCAAAAATTTTATATTGTTTTTTTTTTTTGTTTTTTTTTTTTCAGAACTGTCACTCTTTTTTTTTTTTCATAGCGCAAAAAATAAAAATCACAGAGGTGATCATAAAGGGGGTAAATCCTTCCAGTCCAGAAGTGATTAAACAGTCCAGGGGTTTTGGTTTTGTATTTATTGTGTAACTTGAATGGGAGAAGGGAATAGTGGGATTCTCCAACTTGAACTGTTTACAGTTGGTAAGCACAACTCTCACTTGGCCTCACCAGGATATTTGTGGAAGCAGTCACGCTGCTTTAACTATACTGCCACGTGTATGGAAAGGGTTAAGTCTTCTTGCTCTCTCTCCAGCAACAGACTTGATGAACTACATTATTTTCAGGACACTCTATAGAATCCCCTTTGACTGACACCCATCCACTGACTCTTCTAGCTGAAGGGATGGCCCCCCTCAGGTCAGGCCCCTTTACACAGATCTGTACTCACTGTATGTAGAATAAGACCCTTTCCAGTGTCTCCCTTCCAGTTAGCTCTGCAGAACCTCCGGGTTCAGTTCCTCTCTAACTCTTTAGGCCCTTAGGTTGACCACCTGAGGCCACATTGCAACTTCTATTTAGGAGGAGGCAGCCATCCCCTCCCTTCGGGACTCCGCTTTCCAGCTGAAAGACCCCGAGCACATGTGTCCTTGGCATTTATAGTGTATCCCAGCATGCCCTGAGGCACTTTCCTCTGCCAATCACCAGGGCTGTACTAAATGCCTGTGCACTCATTTGTCAGGTTTCCTCCCACTGTCAAATATGCCTCCACATTGGATCAGTGTGAAACACTTCAGACAAACTGAGCTGCACCTGAGCACCATGAGCAGACCTCACTATCAGATCCTGCTCTCTGGTAGGCAGAGAACAGTATAGATTTTCCTGGCAATCTTTCTGGTAAAGCAGAAAAGATCCAAAACTATACTCTTTCTCTAGCACAAACCTAGGAGCGTGCTACATCCACCCCCCACCAAACTGAGCCTTGTCCTCACTGGCTCTGGGCATCCGCCCCTACAAAAATACTTATACAAAAATGTACACGGAGTATCCCACAAACTTGGAAAGGGGGAAAAGGGAAATAACATATGTACAGGACCATGGGGCATACCCAATATGTGGCCAGTAGATACAATAAATGATGTGACGAAATACTCTACTGTACAATATTTACAAATTTACACATAGGATTTTACCAGGTGCATTAAATTAATGCAACCCCCCCCCCCCCTCCCCCCTCCGGCAAAACAATAATCTGTCTGACAGGAAAAGGTTAAAAACCCTGACTATCTATGCTACAAAAAAAAAAAACTTTTTTACATATGTACATGAAATAGACAGTGAATGACCTTCTCAAAGGCCCGAGGATCCTCTAAAAGCCTGCAAAGGAAAGGGTGAGCACATAGTAACTATACATCCTACATACTCTGTGAGACTGCCCTCTCTGCAGAGGCAAACTTTTCACCTTCTAACATTCTCATAGAGACTTCTGATGCATCTGGCCCCCTAAGGACACGCTAAGAGCACCTTCGGGATGTGGTGGAACGGGAGCTTCACAGTCCCTCTCAGTTACAAGGGCTCTGTCTCTTTCCTATCTTAGTCAGACCCACAAGTTAGGATAAAGAAGTGCGGAGTCCACCAGACTGATGCTCACAGTGTCCTTCTCTCTGTAACTTCGAAGCAACACATCTTCTCCTGGTGGCAGGCGATTTTTTGCTGGAGCCTGAGCAAAGCTTGCCTTACTTTTGAGTATCTGTAAGAACCCTTTCAAGGGATCCTTCACTCTGGCATTCCTCCAAATTTACACTGTTATACAAGCTGTACACTCACTACTTTACATTGTAGCAAAGTGTCATTTCTTCAGTGTTGTCACATGAAAAGATATAATAAAATATTTTAAAAAATGAGAGGGGTGTACCAACTTTTGTGAGATACTGTATATATTTCTTCAGGAAAATGTTGGCGGTGGACCTATGATGATTGATGAAGCAAAGGTTATATAGAAAGAATTAATCTCTCCAAAAAAAAAAGACACACACACATATATTATATATAGTACACTCACCAGCCATTTTTTAGGTACACTTGTTCAATACTTGGTAATACAAATTGATAGTCAGCCAATTACAGACGACTTGCTGAAGTTCAAACCAAGCATCAGAATGGGAAACAAAGTTTTGAGTATTTTGAGTATTTAAAAACTGCTGATCTACTGGGATTTTCACGCACAACCATCTCTCAGGTTTACATAGAATGGTCCGAAAAAGAGAAACTATCCAGTGAGCGGCAGTTGTGTGGACTAAAATGCCTTGTTGATGTCAGAGGTCAGGGGAGAATGGGCAGACTAGTTTGAGATGATAGAAAGGCAACAGTAAGTCAAATAAACACTTGTTTCAACCAAGGTATGCAGAATACCATCCCAGAATACACAGCACATCAAGCCTTGGAGCAGATGGGCTACAGAAGCAGAAAACCACACCGGGTGCCACTCCTTTCAGCTAAGAACAGGAGACTGAGTCTACAATACGCACAGGCTCACCAAAATTGCACAATAGAAGATTGTAAAAATGTTGCCTAGTTTGATGAGTCTGGATTTCAGCTGTGACATTCAGATGATAGGGTCAGAATTTGGCATAAACAACATGAAAGCATGGATCCATCCTGCCTTATATTTATGGTTCAGGCTGGTGGTGGTGGTGTAATGGTGTGGGGGTATTTTTTGGTACACTTTGAGCCCCTAATACCAACTGAGCATTGTTTAAAAGCCAAGGCCTACCTGAGTATGGTTGCTGACCATGTCCATCCCTTTATGACTACAGAGTACCCACCTTCTGATGGCTTCTTCCAGCAGAATAATGCACCATGTCACAAGCTCAAATCATCTCAGCACTGGTTTCTTGAACATGACAATGAGTTCACTGCCCTCCAGTCATCAGATCTCAATGCAATAGAGAACCTATGTGGTGGAACAAGAGCTTCACATCATGGATGTACAGCCCACAAATCTGCAGCAACTGCGAGATGATATCATGTCAATATGGACCAAAATCTCTGAGAATGTTTCCAACATCTATGCCATGAAGAATTAAGGCAGTTCTGAAGGCAAAAGGGGGTCAACAATGTACTAGCGAGGTGTACCTAATAAAGTGGCCGGTGAGTGTATAGTATGTCATTAGGGTAATTATACTCATGTGGCAAGTGCTTTTCCAATGAGTTTCACCAGTCCAAACTGTATCTTGGGGCGTGGCAGTCCACTTTTTAAACAAAATTTCAGATAAACATCAGTTGCCCAAGCAATGGGTTTCCACATCAACATAAATAGACAACTTAAAATGCCAAGCTACCTGGCTCACTTGTCAGCATCACTTCATACCAGTCCCTATGACTGTGTTGCCAAGCTCTCCTGGTTGACTTGGCTTGCTTAGTCTATAGTCGCAGCACCCTGCTGTACGGTCCACTCCCTTTGCTTACTTAGTCTTTAGTCACAGCACCCTGCTGTACGGTCCACTTCTGGCCTCTACATAGGGGACCACCTGATTCCTGGAACAAGACCTCCTGTCTCCTGGTTGCTGACTGGGCTCTCTTACCCCTGGGTGAGACCCTCTGTCTCTCGACTCCTGCCTAGGGCTCCTCTGACTCCTGGGTGGGACCTTCTGTCTCCCAAACTGGGAGCTCTGAGCTATCCTCGGGCTTGATTATATACCAACCCTGCACACCTGTGTACTCACACACAGGCTGCAGGCACCTGGTAAAATCCAGACACAGGATTGAAGGGTCCATCCCACTCAATACACTTTGGAACCTTCAAGCAATCATTCCAGAAATAAAGAGATTATTCTCCCACTCTACAAGACTCTGGTCCGGCCACATCTGGAGTATGCTGTCCAGTTCTGGGCACCGGTCCTCAGGAAGGATGTGCTGGAACTGGAGAGAGTCCAGAGAAGGGCAACAAAAATAATTAGGGGAATGGAGGGCATCGGCTATGAGGAAAGACTGCAAGCACTGAACTTATTCTCTCTGGAGAAGAGACGATTGAGGGGGGATATGATATCAATGTACAAATACTGTACTGGCGACCCTAGCATAAGGAACAAACTATTCAGAGAAAGGAGATACAATAAGACACGTGGCCACTCACTAAAACTAGAGGAAAAACGGTTTAACCTTAAAATACATAAGGGGTACTTCACTGTCAGAGCAGTAAGGATGTGGAATTCTCTTCCACAAGCTGTGGTATCAGCAGGGAGCATCGATAGTTTCAAAAAACTATTAGATGGGCACCTTAAAGACCACAACATACAGGGGTATACAACGTACAACATACAGGGGTATACAATGTACAACATACAGGGGTATACAATGTACAACATACAGGGGTATTCAATGTACAACATACAGGGGAATTCATAGTACAACATACAGGGGTATACAACGTACAACATACAGGGGTATACAACATACAACATACAGGGGTATACAACGTACAACATACAGGGGTATACAATGTACAACATACAGGGGTATACAATGTACAACATACAGGGGTATTCAATGTACAACATACAGGGGAATTCATAGTACAACATACAGGGGTATACAACGTACAACATACAGGGATATACAACGTACAACATACAGCTGTGGTATCAGCAGGGAGCATCGATAGTTTCAAAAAACTATTAGATGGGCACCTTAAAGACCACAACATACAGGGGTATACAACGTACAACATACAGGGGTATACAACGTACAACATACAGGGGTATACAACGTACAACATACAGGGGTATACAATGTACAACATACAGGGGTATACAATGTACAACATACAGGGGTATACAATGTACAACATACAGGGGTATTCAATGTACAACATACAGCGGAATTCATAGTACAACATACAGGGGTATACAACGTACAACATACAGGGGTATACAACATACAACATACAGGGGTATACAACGTACAACATACAGGGGTATACAATGTACAACATACAGGGGTATACAATGTACAACATACAGGGGTATTCAATGTACAACATACAGGGGAATTCATAGTACAACATACAGGGGTATACAACGTACAACATACAGGGATATACAACGTACAACATACAGCTGTGGTATCAGCAGGGAGCATCGATAGTTTCAAAAAACTATTAGATGGGCACCTTAAAGACCACAACATACAGGGGTATACAACGTACAACATACAGGGGTATACAACGTACAACATACAGGGGTATACAATGTACAACATACAGGGGTATTCAATGTACGGTTAACAGCAAACACACACACACATCATAGGTTGAACCGGATGGACTGATGTCTTTTTTCAACCTCACAAACTATGTAACTATGTAAGCCCCAATCCAGAACTACAGAATCTGGAGAAAACCTAAAACACAGCTTTCACTCTGCTCAGAAACGATAGTCAGGAACTTCTCATTAACTCTAATGCGAATCCTGTGTCATATTCTCCTACATTTGCAGGGTCTCGCACTGTCACAAGATATATATAATTATACCATTTCTAAACAAACTATTTTGTAATGTAATACTACTAATGACTGCATTTCCAATTTCCATTTAAATTGCCTCCTTGGAATATGACACACTGAAGACACTTAGTACATTGCATGTGTACACAACTCCCCCAGCAGTGTCATTGGCACATTGCTTTTCCCAGACGTCTGCACTGAACTGCAAGTCAACTGTATTAATGCTAAGATACATTCCAAGGCTACTCCTAACCTAAATGGAAGAAGATACTGAAGTTTTTCGCATTACAACACTAGAGCTGATCGATTGGTGATAACAAAGGCTGAGCTTCCGTTTCAGGAATCAATTTGACAAACAAAATCAATAAATAAATGGAATACTTGTATAAAACCTTTAAAATGCTTACAATATATGGTCCACCTAGGAAGAATTGATATCTTCCCGACAAAACTGGAGTTACGCTATAAGGGCCCATGCCATGTATAGGAGGGCTAAATGTTAGGAGATGTTTCAGATACTTGAAGAAGCTTTAGAACTTGTACTTCTTTCTCAGTACCTAAAAATTGCTGCGCTCCTGGCACAAAAGCTTGTTTATAGCCTTGAGGTCCCTGCTGAAGTACTCCAGGAGCCTTGAAACCCGGCGTGTTCTGCAAATGTTAGCTTCAGTATAGCAAACTGAGCCCTGGTCCAGATCCTCCTTTGGTCAGTATGGTTGCACTTCATTTTAAATGACCAAAGGCTAGGTGCATGGAGATGGGAGGAGACAGACCAGGGTCTGGCTTTCTGTAATGCAGTCAAGATTCCAGGGCTTCCAGGGTGCTTCAGTAAATTTCTTTAATGGCGTTCAGGGACCTTTAGATGTTTAATTTCAAAGCCTATCAGTTTAATAGGTTTTAAGGCAAGGCAAGTATCCTGGCTGCTGCTCCTCCATTACCCAGTCACCGGGTAGGAAGTGGGTCTTTCACCAATCTATATTACTTAATGCAGTGGAGCAAGGCCATCAACCTGGCTGTGGGTGTTCGTATTGCTTGACTTGACCCCAATTACATATCAATAGACAAGAAAAGGGGATTTCTTCTCACTTTGAAGAGATTTTCTCTTACTTCCTGTTGTATTGTTGGGGCAGGAAGTGAATACGAAAATCCTCAGGGGGGCACAGAGAGCACAAATAATTATTAAGGTTTTTTTTACTATTACCTACTATATTCAATATTAAAGCAAAAAATTAAAAAAAGTAGCTATAAAATACAATTTAAAGTGTTTGTTACCCCAACATTTTGTGTTCATGATACGTATTCCTGATATGTGCCTGTTGTACTTGTATGAGAAAGTATCCTGTTCTTTTTTGCATTGCTTCCTTTGTGTAAAATCCTTGGTGTTCCTGCCAGTCCCTCTGCTGTCCTATTAAAAACCGACCACACTAAGGAGTAGAGCACAGCATGGTCAATTCTCTATCTGTGCTGAGAACTCTGCCTGCTCTCCTCCAATGATCAGACTTGTCCTGACGTACCTCCCCAGCACAGGCTTTCACTGGGTAACTCAGTGTGCTGCTGCTTCTCCTCCCCTAGCTCTTATGCAGCTGAGAACAGAGGAAATGTGATCACTTGCAAAAAAGGGAAAAAAGGTATTGATATAATTGATTTTTTAATATCTTTAGGGCTCTTTCACATGGTCCGCCTCCGTAGGCGGATCTGTGTTGCTCAGCGGGGATCGATCCGCCGTTCCCCACTGAGCCGGCGGATGACAGCTCCGTCTCCGCTTGTAGAGCGGAGAGGGAGGTGTCTCAGCCCCCGCTGCCCTCTATGGGGGATCGGATGAGAGCGGACCGCTTGTCCGCTCTCATCAGATCCGATCCGATCCGATTACTGAACGGATGGAAAAATAGGGTTTCCATCCGTCCAGATTTCACGCACAGGTTCGGATGCGGATGGCAGCGGGTGTCAGCGGAGGTGTCTCCGCTGACATCCGCTGCCCCATAGAGCTGCATGGAGGATCCGATCAGATCCCTCTAAAAAACTGACAGGCGGATCTGATCAGACCGCCCGTGTGAAAGAGCCTTTACACAAATGTTTTTGCCTTTCATTTTCTATTTTAAACTGAACAAGTTGTTTTACAATCACTTTAACCATGCTTCTTCACAAGTACCTTTGTTACAACTAAGGAGTCTGTTTATAAAATAATTTCTGTACAAATGTTTTTTTTTTTCTCTCCAATACTTTATTTCAAAGCAACAGATGGTAAGTACAGAAACCACAATTCTGGCAATACTGAAATGGAACAATATGGAAAAAAAAAAGTTTGACACAATGTCAACCTGTGCGTACAAAAGAGGCAGATATATGCATGAAGGAATGACCCGGAATGCCAGGTACTATGGAGTCTCTGTACCCTGCATGACTTTACACGGCAAGTGCCGTCATTATAATTCTGTACGAATGTTACAGGATTTGGAAAAAATCCCTGTAATGTATCTAATATGTATATTTTCTATGATTGTTATCTCCATCTAGTGGCCATCATGCAGTATTTTCCCTGACATGCCTCAATCAGGAAACTATTGCAATATGGCCACTAGTTAGAGCTGATAATCATAAGAAAAAAACACATTATGGGGACTAAGCACACAGCGATATAAACGGACCTCTTAGTGCCCTATTTAATAGTCTGCTCCGTTAATATCAGTATATGTAATGTGACACTAATATATCTTCAGATAGAAGCCAATGCAGATGCGATTTAACCTGTGCTTTAACCTTTTGCAATACTCTAAATAGCAAGTCCTACAGTTAGATGCAAACATGCAGCTGCTGTGCAGAGAATGAATACAATTGCATTATATTTGTAGACTGCCCAGTAGACACCATGTATACAAAACTCTTGAGTTTAATTGAACTGTACTATTCAACAAATATACACAGGTAGGATCACTGTGGGTTAATGGAATAAGGGCTGTCCATAGGTCTGTATTCTACCTCGTATAGCTGGTATGAGATTCCTCCGCTGCTTTTGTTCCTGATCGCAGTAGGAACTGGTGACTTGTCCCTTGATGTGAGGTGACATTATGGGAACAAAACAACTTTGACCTCAATTTCTGTGCTTGCAAACAATTTGATTGTGCGGACCACGCAGCAAAATCTTCGCCAGCAAAGCTCATCCCGTAAGACAAACACTTTCCAACCCTGTCTAGAGAAATCCCATTGTATCTAAATCATTCGACCTTGCAGCTCCGGTGAAGGAGGCCCAGCGATTGCTGCTGCTGATAATCGTCTGCATTTTGTATAAGAGGAAGCTGAACTGCAGTTTTGGAGGGTGGAAAGATTTAATAACTATTTTCACAGTGTCTCCACAAATAGGGAAATATAATGTGTCATGACTTCGCAGCACAGAGCTATTTAGGTTATCAGTGTGCTCCATCTATAGAACTGGAGTAAAGAAACAGGGCCTCCTTGGCTGCATCTATAGAAATTGAACGAGTCTTGCTTGGAGGCCACGGCCTGGTGCTGTCTGGTCACATGCTATTTTACTATGTCAACCTAGATGCCTGACTGCCATGCTGGTCCTCTGACCTCCATTGAAGTCAGAATGTTGTAGGTATTCATGACCTTTGTAGTTGTCCCATGTCAGTAACTCAAAGCATTGGCACCAGGGGATTTGGATGATGACCACACAATGTGCATTTTCAGAAGGGGGTCAAAACTGGCAGTTCACCTGGGTTTCCTTTAAAGGGTCCCTAGAACTCAGGGGTCTATTTATAAAGGTCTTCACAAAAGATTCACACAACTTTTACCGATCCACATTTGGGTTTAATTAGAAAAATGTGTGAGTTTCAGGGTAAGGTCCCTGGTGTGAATATTGATGAATAAATGTATTGATAGACCCTTGGTGCTCACTCAGATGTATGGACAGGGGCAGGTAAATGCAGGTGGCTGAGTCATGATATTACCTCCATCGAAGCTGCCCACCTAAACAAGGGTATGCAGCCGCTCAAGACTGTAAACATGCCATGGCCCCAATATTTTGCTTTGTCGCCCTGGCAAAAATGCAACAGCATGATATGAAAGACCACCAATAAACATGACCCAATAAAGTGCATAGGTGGGTCGGCATTTTTAGGGTTAAAACAGGCAATGAGGAGGTGACATACCGCCTCCTCACCCGTCAAACACCCATGAAAAGCGACTCACCAAAAATCGCTTTTCGGAGGGGCAGCAAGGGCTTCTGGACATGAGAATGAGCCCTTAGAGCAGTGATGGCGAACCTTGGCATCCCAGATGTTTTGGAACTACATTTCCCATGATGCTCAACTACACTGCAGTGTGCATGAGCATCATGGGAAATGTAGCTCCAAAACATCTGGGGTGCCAAGGTTCACCATCGCTGCCTTAGAGAATCCTTTCTTAACCTTTTTCCCCCAGAGTACCAAATAAAATCATTTTTGGGTCTCGGGGAAGACTTACTAAAACCAATTTATCAGAGGTCAGTGTGGATAACGCCCTCTACATTGGTAGTTAGTAGGAAGAATGTAATTCATACAATGGACAGAATGCCACCCTTACTGACAACCAATAAGAGAACTGGGTCATGCTACTGGTTTTGCCAAGTGGTGTTGGCCCTGGAAATATGCAGGCACCGTCAGATGGGAAGTCAATCAGCCACAACTCAAGGAACTCCTTACAACCTCTAAAGCAACCCTAGGGTGATAAAGAACCCTGGTTGAACATGGCTGCCTTAGAGTCTGCAGAATTGTAGGCTGTGAAATATGATGTCATCCTTTCTTAACTCTGTAGTTGAGCTTGGAATGGAAAATTGCAAGAGCACAGATGCTTGTTTACACATTATTTGACAGCTTATGGAGATCTAAAATATTAAATGCCGATCCTGCTGTGAAGGCTCTTGTTCATGAACTTCCTGTTTTGGGGAGACAACTGTCTTCCAATTTTGCTCCTGTGCTGTTACCCTCCGATGGAGACTACAAGCATGGTCCACTATTAAGAAGCTGGTCTAGAGAAAGTATTTTGATCCAAAAGCTCAATGTCACTCCTGCCAAATCAGTGCCCAATCAGCCCTGCCCAGGCATATGTAACAAAGGGATGGGGATGCTTGTGACATCATTGACCTAATATTGTCACATTGCCATATTTGGTCAATTACATTGTCCAAATACGGCTATGTACCCATATGCCCATATTAGGCCAATGATGTCACAAACACCCCCCACCCTACTAATACAGCACCTGGACCTCATCAAGAGTGCTGACTATGCCCACCCTTTCTAGGGAAATGAAATGGTGGGCATAGCTGACACTCTTAACAAGTGCTTATTACAGGTCTAGTGGGTATATTAACCCCTGCAGCACCGGAAGTTTATCCATCGTGCATATGGAGTGGGTGGCGGAGGACCGAAAACTGTAACTAAAACAGCAGTCACCAGCACAAGGAAAACTTCTCTTTAAATGTAAGTACCATCCCTTGTGCTGATTACAAAAAAAAACTAACTACAATTTAAACTTAAACAGTATTAAAGTACTAGGGTCATCTTACCAGCCAAGCAATGAGCATTTTCAGATGAAGAGTAATGGTAGCCTCCATGTCTCTGCCACCACAAGTTTACTTTAAAACAGATCGATTGATGTTTCAGATGCTACTGTAGCCCATCGGATGGCGTTCCCCTTTAACAAAATGTGAAGTGTCATCATAGAGTGGCACTATGGACACACCATGATACTCAGTGCCTCGTCCTGGATCATAGAAACCAAAAAAGAAGCAAAAATTGTCTTTGATGGCACAACATACCATTACAAACCAATAAATTGTCTAAAAAATATATATTTTATTCCATTAATTTAAAGTGCCAATGTACAGCGCAGAAAGGTTGTGATATGACAATAAATACTAATAAATAATCACATCAAATAATTATAAATACTCATAAAGTGCAGTGTGCAACCCATGTGCAAAGATTACTAAGCATATAGGATACCCCTTGTTGGGGTGTCATAAAATGTGGAATAATTCAACGTGATAATTCAATAAATATGTGTGATAATAGTTCAATGGGTATAAAATATATATAGTGATAGTCCAATAAATATATAAAATAGTGATGTCAGCAAGTATCCACAAGAAATCCAAAAGTGCTTAGGTGCCAGAAGAGAAGTGCAGAATCATGCCATCAATCCAGTGCTGTGGAATGTGCCAATCCTCCCCCTTTAGATGTTCAACTTACCGGACTCAAATGACCCCTAGGCTGTATAGCTGAAAGGGTCAAAAGGGCTTGTGTCCCAGTAAGGAACCTAGTTGATAGTCCTTGGAGGTCTGATATCTGGAGTTTTCAATGGCCCGGTATGCATATATGGAGGGAAGAAGCTCACAATAGTGTAACTCCGTGATATAACTTTATTTGCGATACATATAGAGTAACACTCACATGTAGAGTAAAATCAGGCTGGTAATAGGTAAAAAGCTGTTCTGGTATCGTTTCCTGGTCGCGGTGTGCGCTCGGGATGTCTCCTTAGTCCCAGCGTGCGTTCCACCATACCGGAAGTGACGTAACAATGACCATAAGCCGGAAATTGCGTTGACACGTTTCACCCTCCCCTTTGGGCGTTATCAAAGACGTAGATTTATTTTACATTATTTCATTAATTATTAAAAAAAAATCTTACATATACATAAAGGAAGTTTACATTAAAACAGTATGTGATTAACAGATAATATCCTCCTCAATGTGCTTACGGCCCTGGATAACACTAACAATCCTGATGTTGAGAATCAAACGTCATTGTACTCAAGTAAATAAACCCAACCAGCAAAGGAGGTGTTGACTGTAAACAGGTATGGAGGACACAACATCAAGAATGTGGATCCAGCGGTTGACAATTGTCTAGGCTCTACATGTTTCGCGCTTATGCACTTTATCAGGAGACAGTCAACGTGGGCCAGCAGTAACTTCTATATATAAGTACAGAAGGTAAGTATGTCTGTAAATTGTGAATAATTACATATACTGTAATAATTTACAGCCAGCATGCTACAATATCATTCATATAAAGATAATATCACTTACACATAAATATCTGTCAGTAGTCACTTGGACTGGAGGAAGACACGGCAGAGACGTTCCTCTTTAAATTTCTGATTCTGTACTCTGTTTTGTTAATGTTCTGAAACTCCCCTGGAACTGGGAAAGCTCCCCGCAGTTGTTGAGCTCTCAGAATCCATCAGGACCCCAGCAAGCCAACACATCATATGCCAGATATATAATCGCTAATGTCTGGGCTTCATTCCCTCACTATGGATGTGATTAATTGAGCAATTCCTGAAAGACATAATTGGTTTCAGTCCATGAAAACCTCATCCACAGAACAGGGCCAGATGTTTGCTTATAACACAGAGAGGCTTGCATTCAGATAAATGGCTCCTTCTTAATCGAAGTCTTGAAGCACAAAGCACTTAAATGTTGAACAAAAAAAAAAGAAACTTGCAGAGAGTGTGACAAAGATTTTACATCTCTCATTTTGTTTTATGTCAACTAACTCTTTGCTGTTTGGTAGGATCTTCAAAGGAGACTTTGTAGATGTTAATTGGCAATTTTATTCCAAAATAGGCTTATTGGCAGCACAACACCAAGGTTTCGTATCCAGTGTAAATATCCCGTTGGATCCTCTTAACTTAGCTAGGATATAAACTGCCACCTGGTGCCTCCAGTGCCGCTGCCACAATGGCTCCCAAATGTATTCATCAAGGTTTCAGATGAATCCGGGATCATTTGTGTTGTCCTATTTAGCAATCCTAAGCCTGATAATACACAATCCTTTCTGCATGCCATGTTTTTCTTAATAATAAAAAAAAAGCTGTGACCTTCCCTCCCTGTATTTTCAACATATCCAGTACAAAGAACAAATCGCAAGATGCAGCAACCATAGCAACCAATGAGAATCCATTCTATATGGTCTAACCTCAATAATGGGAATTCTTACTAGCTGTAATTTACTTAACTTTGGAGAATGCTCATTGGATTAAGAATTTAATATGTCCATAATTTAACAATGCTGGTAGGGATGAGCAAAATAGAGAGATTTAATTTCCCTAAAATGTTGCCATTTTGGCAAAATGAATTGGAGTCAATATGGAAGGCTGAGTTTAAGTAGGTTTAACCACTTTACCACTGCTCACAGTAATATTACTGCGGCAGAGTGGCTCGTTATCGTCTGACGACGTAGTACTACGTCGTCAGACACTCCCCCTTCTGGGCGGCGCTTGCGCGCCGCCGGAGGCTCGCTCCCGCTGTTTTCATTCACAGCGGGAGTCGGGCCAGGGGAGGAGCAGCGGCGATCGCCGCTGCTCTTACCGGATCGTCGGGGATCGAGTCTGGAGATCCGTCCGCTGTGTGTAAACACAGCGGGCGGATCTCCATAGTGACAGGGAGTGGCAGATCGGACTGTTCAGCATAGCTGGACATCCGATCTGTCCATGACTCACTCAGTCACCTCCCCCCCTACACGCCAGTAAGCACCAGGCATACATTAACCCCTCCCTCTCCAATAAAATTAACCCCTTCCCCGCCAGTGTCATTTTTACAATAACAGTGCATATATATAGCACTGATTACTGCAGTAATGTCACTGGTACCCCCAAAAGTGTCAAAAATGTCAGTCAAGGGTCCGATCTGTCCGCCGCAATGTCGCAGTCCCGCAAAAAAAATCGCAGATCGCCGCCATTACGCGTTAAAAAAAAAAACACCAAAAATGACAGAAATCTCTCCCTTTGATAGTAAACGCAATAACTTTTGCGCAAACCAATCAAAATACGCTTATTGCGATTTTTTTTACCAAACATAGGTAGCAGAAAACAAATTGGCCAAAAATTTTTAAAAAAATTGGTTTTTACATCTTTTTTGGGGGGAATTTCATATAAAAAAATGTTAAAAATATTGTTATTTTTTCAAAATAAACGCTCTTTTTTTGTTTATAGCGCAAAAAGTAAAAATCGCACAGGTGATCAAATACCACCAAAAGAAAGCTCTGTTTGTGGGGAAAAAAGGACGTAAATTTCGTTTGGGTACGGCGTCGCACGACCGCGCAATTGTCAGTTGAAGTCGCACAGCGCCGAATCGCAAAAAGTGGCCTGGACGGAAGACAGCAAAATCCTCCGGTGGTAAAGTGGTTAAAGGGTGCAATGAGTTTTAAAGCTGATGTTTATTTTCATGGTTCCTCATTTCCCATGGAAAAAAACATGGTACTGAAAATATTAATTATTTTATGAGCCCCCAGCCCTGATGGAAATGGTGATCGGGCTCTTGGTAGGTGTTTTGAAAATATCAATGAGTGAATGTCAGTCTGGAAGATCCTAGTTGGGGTGCAATTGCATTTAATAATGTGATGTTGTGCCTCCATGATTGAAAGAACTTAAATCCAATGAATAAAAGAGCTGGACCAGGGACAGCAGGGTTGATTTTCTAAAGGCTAATAGACTGTGCACCTTGCAAAGTGCAGTTCCATTCTGCAAGTGTAATTGCTCCAGAGCTTAGTAAATGAGATGAAGGTTCATTTTGCAAAGAATACCCAACCACTTGCATGGAAATGAATTACGTAGCATTTTGGCTTGCACATGATTGGATGATGGAAGTAAGCAGAGCTTCCCCTCATTTACTAAGCTCTGGAGCAACTGCATTTGCAGAGTGCAACTGCCCTTTGCAAAGTGCACAGTCTATTTGCCTTTAGTAAATCAACCCCAGTAAGTCTGGGGACGAAAGATCTAGATGGTTTTGACATCCGTTATCCAGGAAATGAGGCTCTTTACAACTTGCAATTCACACTGTGAGATGCTCACAGTGTGACATGAAATCAAAGTAAATTCAGTACAGGAGAGAAGTCTTCACACTTTTTGGCCCCTTTCACACAGGCTTTCAGATCAGGTCCGCCTGTCAGTTTTTCAGGGGGACCTGATTGGATGCTCCATGCATCCCTATGGAGCAGTGGATGTCAGTGGTGACATCTCCTCTGACACCTGCTGCTATCCGATCCTGTCCATGAAATCCAGACGGATGGAAACCCTATTTTCCATCCATCTGGAGGATCAGATAGTATCGGATGATCTCCCATAGAAGAGAACGGGGATCTGACAGGTTCCTCTCAGCACAGTGAGCAGAGACGGACCTGTCATCCGCCTGCTCAGCGGGAATCAGTGGATCGATCCCCGCTGAGCAAAACTGAGTCCACTGGCCGGAAAGCCGTGTGAAAGGCCCCTAAAAGCAAGGTTGGAGTTCAGCTTTCAATGGATCTTGAAGGTTATGAAAGCTCCTTTATTACCTAAAGCAGTGGGGTTGATTTACTAAAGGCAAATAGACTATGCAGTTGCTTCAGAGCTTAATAAATGAGGTAAACTTCACTTTGCAAAGAAAATTAAAACAGCATCTTCAAAAAAAGAGCACCTTCAATTTGCACAGCCCTGTACATTCATATCAGTCTAAGGATATCAGTCACCATTGCCTCCAAACTCCACTTGTCAGCATCCACTGGACCTCTGCATTCAGCAACACCTTCAGGTTCACCAGGCCTCCTGCCTGTGTGACCGCCTTTCCCAGCTGCAGAAGGAGACACAGCCGTACTTTCCTTCTGGGACTTGGCTTTCCACCCAAAGTCACCCTGCCACATGTTCCCCTGGCTTTTATAACATATCCCAGGATGCACCACTGCTTGTGCCAACCCACCGGGATAGCCACAAAAGCCTGAGTGTCACTGGCTAGGTTTCAGAGTTGTATAAAGTATTCAAAACCCATACTTAAGTAAAAGTACAAGTGCTCGATCAAAAAGTAACTTGAGTAGAAGTGGAAGTGCTCGATCAAAAAGTGACTTGAGTAGAAGTATTAAAGTATTCAACATTTTTTGTACTTAAGTATTGCAAGTAGTTTTTTAAAAAATGTTGCTACTCAAGTACTGAAAGTAAAAGTACCGGTAGTTTTGAAAAAAAAATTGCTACTCAAGTACTGAAAGTAAAAGTACAAGTACTGTGTTATGTAGTTATTAAAGAAAGAAGTCAAAAGTTTGAACATCATATTGTTTTTTATTATTTCAAATTCAGCTTTTATTTATACATACAGTAGCATTTATTTTCGTATGCGCTGATAATACACGTTTTGATCTTCATGAAACCTGCCATCTACTGTTCTGGCAGTGGTCATTTTTATAATAGTAACGAGTAACTATGCAGCACAAAAAAAAAAATATCAGAGTAGAAGTATTGAAATCATCGAAAAAAATGTATGAAAGTAAAAGTGGAAGTAGGAGAAAAAAATTCTACTCTAGGAAAGTACAGATACCGCCTTTTGGCACTTAAGTACGGTAATGAAGTAGTTCTACTTAGTTACTATACATCTCTGCTAGGTTTCCTCCACTGTCCAACAGGCTCCCCTATTGGACACAGTGGGGACACTCCCTCAGACCAGATGAATCACACATAGACACATGCAACAGGCCTGACTAGAAATCCTGCTCCCCTGATAAGCAGACAGAGAAACTAGGATTTACCTGCCACTCTCCTGATAAGCAGGCAGAGCAAATTACACTCCCTACCTAGCACCTATCTAGGAGGGTGCTACATATATTACATATATATTTTTTGACCACTGATTTTGCACACACCCGTGTACAGTGCTATCACTTTTATATTTTCATCTATCTATCTATCTATCTATCTATCTATCTATCTATCTATCTATCTATCTATCTATCTATCTATCTATCTATCTATCTATCTATCTATCTATCTATCTATCTATCTATCTATCTATCTATCTATCTATCTATCTATCTATCTATCTATCTATCTATCTATCTATCTATTCACTGTGGAGGTGACACTGTCTTTCGGAAGGTAATGACATTCTAGTCCCTCATACTGTTCTACACATTGCTCTTTCATGTCTTTCCAAGACTCACATATGAACAAAGGACCAAATTGAATAAAGCCACTGTTGTTTTTTTAATAAAGCATTTATTATTTATAATGTTTGTTCCATCACATAATGACAATGCTGCCGCTAATGTGGTAAAGTATAAATATGAAGACACAATAATCAATGGAAAATGAGTAAGTATACACAACAAGCCCAATAACCCAACCCCAATATTGGATTACTCCCCCGTGAGCTAGCTTAGACATTACACTAAGGCACATCGCTTCAGCTATTGGAAAAGTGCACATGTCCATCAATCTTAAAAGAGAACCTCAGATTTTGGACTTTAGTACGGAGCAGTTACCTTAGTCGGGGTTGGTTAACTGGATACAAGCAAAAAAACGACACAAAAATGATTAAAAAACCACAAATCAAAGAATAACTGGCTTCCATGTTATTCTTTCTATTTTAAAACTATCCAGACATAAATGGATCTCTGATCAAAATGACCTTATACCGAGGACGTGCCAAAGCAGCCATTGAGGCTAGCCACTAAATACAGCTTCTGTCCTGGAAACCCTGCTGGTAAGGATGACACAAACATTGTCCTTTAAAGAAGAACAATGCTAAAAATTGTGAAACCCAAACCATGGGCAATAGAGAAAAAAAGGAGGGATTTTGTGCTTGTAGTGTACCAGGGATGCTTTGTCCTGCAAGTTCACTCATAAAGGTGGTAAAATCAATAACACAATCAGATTTAATTTACTGAAATGATAAATATTATTTATATATAGTTGGATGGCATGGCCTCCACATTGGCCCAAAAGCTGGCTACTGGCATTAGACCGTACGTGATTTAACTGCCAGACTTTCCTAATTATGTGGCTGCAATAATAATTCAACAGATAAATCTGGAAAATTCAAGGGTAATCTCTGCTAGCACTTCAAGGGGACTAGTAGTGAGGTTCCTGCCTCATCCAAAGTGAATTGGATTGAGAAACAATTATCTAACATCTATGGGAACGATGGGAGGGGGCAGGGACGGATTTCCCATTAGGCACTGTATGCATGTGCCTACAGGCACCCTTCCTAGAGGGGTGCCTGCCTGATTTTTTTTATTTTTGACAGTTGTCCCGATTCCGAGGAGTCCCGAAAATGAAGGTCTGTCATGGACAACTGTGCTACTTGCAGTAAACTTAGTGCCAAAACAGATGCTGCTGGGCGGGACGGGTAGCAGACATAACTTGTGGCACTTAGATCCCCCCCCCCCCCTGCCTCCTTTGGCTCCTGGCCCACAGCAGCTGATAAAGTTGCTCTATTGGCGATTTGAGGCTTGAAGTTATTGGGCGAGACTCCATCTGGTGCAGGTGTGACCGACTCAGTTGGGCTGCAGACACTGAGCCACCCCCTCTCCAGTACGTACTGAGGAAGGGAAGTGAGTGGAGGAGTCCGTGCAGGGGCCGGGGACAGTCAGAATCTCTCTAGGCGGAGCGGAGAGGGCACCGGCAATGAGTCCCTGTCAGTAATCAGATTGGAGGAGTCACTGCACTGCTGTCCTGCACACAGAGGAGAGGGAAGGTTGGATCACACTGAACAGGTCATTGTGTACACAATGCAACATTACCCCCCCCCCCCCCCGCAGTGCAAGGGGACCTCTTGGGACCCTGATGTAAAGGGGAACTCTGATGTAAGAGGGAACACTGTGGACCCCTGATGTAAAGGGGAATGCTACTGACTGTGATGTGAGAAGAGGACATTGGTTACCAGAGACCACCTTACACAGAGTTCCTCTTTACATCACGATCCGGAGTGTCCCCCTTACATCAGAGTTCCCCTTTACATCAGAGTCCTCAGAGGTCCCCCTTGCACTGTAAAAGAGAACCCTGCAGATTCTGATGATAGGGAGAACTCTGAGGACTCTGGATGTAAATCCAGCCCTGGGAAGGGGCATTAGTCAATCAGCAAATGCTGGTTGCATTTAGGTACATTACGTTTGCATTTCAAATCATTTTATTTTGCTTTTGAATTCATTCTTTTTTCATGTGAACTTTTACATGCATGTGACCCCCTTTAGACCTCCACTTGACCTCCATCTAAGCTACATCAAGCTGCTTTTGCATTTCCTTTGACTTGTATTGCAATCCTGCCAAAAACACAAAACGCTTTCAATGGTACATTTAAGAGAGCAAAAAAGAGAGCAAATAAGGACCCTTTAAGGACAGGTGCTCTGGGATGGAACTGGGCACTCTTACACAGCACAGTCCCAATGCGAGACACGGCAAAGAGCCTTGTTATAATGCCAGTTTACAGCCCTGTGCTGTGGTAGCGTGCACTGACAAAAAGTACAGCATGCAGTACCTTTTTACAGCGCAACATGGTGCAACGCAATCCCCTGCAGCAGCCAATAGAACTTCACTTGTGACATTTCAATAAAACTCACAAGAAAAAAGAAAAAAAAAAATAATAAGAGAACCATGCAAAGCACTGGAATCAGCACATTAGCACTGTATCCTACCAACGCACACCAGTGGGCTTGCAATCAGCGCAGCTGCTGGATGGAATAAGCCCTAAGACAAGTCTGTTGTTAGGGTTTACAGGTTTACATTCACTCTAAACTCTCGGAGCTCCTCAGCCTTTTCTTTGAAGGGGGAACCTGTTACTTTTACAGTCTGAGGCTGGGATCACACATGTTCGGCTGTGGTTCGCAGTCTGGAGTCCGGTGCGTTTCTGTTAACTGGGTCAGGGGCAATTCAGGTGAAAATTCTTGCCCTAATTCGCATCTGAAGAGGACCCAAAAACGCACAGGACCCTTTTCAAAACCGTGCTGCGGCCACCCCAGACATGTGTGAACCAGCTTCATTGAGAACCGGTAACATTAACATGTCATGCGAATTCAATGTGGTTAAAAACGCATCCAATTCGCATACATGTGAACCCAGCCTAAAAGAACTAAGCCATGGTCCTAATAGGACAAGGTATCAGCACAAACCAATATTAATTCTATACTGAATAGAATCTAGACTGAAAACAAAGGTCTGCGTTGCATTCATGCATGCTCAGCCTACTAGTGTATCCGCTTTCCATTAATGTGACTTTAATACTGGATTTGACATTATTGTTGAATGAACTTGTCCTGTAAACCAATAAAGCTGTGGCTTTGCTGTTACAATTATAAATTGTAGGGTTTCTCTGGGTGTTTGGGCAAGGTATAATTATTGGATTTGTTTTAGTGTCTAAGGTGTCACATTCTTTTTAGGTAAAGACCATCATGTGAGCTGTTGCTGTATATACTTCATATCATATTTTGCATGCAGAAGTTCCCACCATCCTAAGCCATTTTAGCCCAAAAATTCCGGCCAAGCAACATTAGATCGAGTTCCCAGAATGCTTCAATCAGTGGGCTGGTAAAGCCAGTTGCCATGTAGCTAATCTTATTTGTTCACGCTTGAATAACCATTGATGCAGGAGTGTATCAGTTTCCTGTGGCTGCCGTAGCTAAAAATCCAAATTAGAATCCCACGTAACACAACTTGCAGCAAACATAGATTGTTTAATGTGTGACTAAAAAATATCTACTGTATAACTCCTAATGTCCACTATATAGCACCTTCTTGAAGGTTAAAGAAAATGGATAACAAATAGAACATTACATAAGAAACTGTACTTAAGGCGGATCTTCACTGCATCTGATCACTGCAAACCAAAAACGCTATTTAATTCATTTTTAATATTCAAAGCAAACCCCCCCATCCATTCATGTCTCCATGCTTTATTTTGTTATGAAACAACCTCCTAGTACTTCTAGGCAAGGTCCATCTTGAGTAAGGGCAAATGATTCTTGTTCAAATATTTTATTATTCAAGAAGATTAATGATACAAACAAACAGTGGTTCATACACAGACTGAGAGGAGAGAAGTAGCACAACAGTAACAAAGGGCATTCACTATGTGAGAATCCATACACACATATAGAAAAAGTATAAAGTATTTGTTTTTTTTTCCAGATACACTTACCTACAGTGGCGGCTGGTGCCCCATGGGCCCAGTGGGGCGGCAGACGGACCGCATCATACACCCCCCCGGCGCACACCAGGCCACCCACCCCTGGACCACAGCATGACAGTACAGGACCCCCCCCAGCATGACAGTACAGGACCCCCGGCTCACTCACCCATCTGCAGCAGCAGGCGACGGTGGCGGCTTCTTCCCCGTCTTCTGCGTCTCCTCCCTCCTCCTCCATGCCCAATGGCATGGCTTCTCTTTTCAGCCAATCGGGAAACAGGTCTCAGGACCCACTTCCTGATTGGCCAGGAGGAGGATCATCATCAGAATTTTCATTCGTTATTGTCACACAACTGGGTGGGCTCAGGGCGCAGTGCTCTGCGCCCCGAGCCCACCCTTTTTTCTAGCCTATTAGAGCATTTGGCTCTAATAACATGGCTTAAAAAAAAGCCCCGTTGAAGTCCATGCGTTCGGCGCCCCGCATGTAGATTAGGGGGCCGGACGCATGGATGGGTGGACGGCGCCCCTGAGCCCCCAATGCACCAGCCGCCACTGCTTACTTAGGTGGATGCTGCATCTGTCTATTGGCACCTCTGCACTGAGAACTGAGTGCTCAAACACCACTAATCGCTCGGTTCTGACAGCTCCCTGAGCAGAGAGCTGCTGCCTGTCAGTCACAGCTCTCCACTCTACCCCCTCCCCACTCACTGGAGCAGCTGGCTCAGGCTCTCAGCGGCTTGCTGAGAGGCTTAGCCGGGTGTCGGCCAGGCACCTGGTGGATCCAGAATTCCATTGTCGTGATGGCGCGGTGCCTGGACTGACTTCTGTGACGTCAGCAGAAAGCGGACTTCAGCCCACTCTCTGCTGAAAACGGGTCACAGAAGTGTAGAACGAATTGCACTCCTGTGATCCATTGGAGAAGTACAGCCAAACAAGCTTTGACTTTACTTCTCCTTTAACCACTTGCCGGCTGTTTAATGTTTATTTACTGTGGCACTCAGCCACTTACAGGCAAAGCGCCGTAGACCTACGTCGCTCACCCACGAGCATGTAGGGGGCGAGGGAGTACCGCCAGCGGCACGCTCCCGCCCCCGCTCATTCCCTGGGGAGCCAGCGCGTGTGACCGGCAGCTCTGATGGCTGCCAGCCACTCGTGATCTCCCGCAGGAGAGGGAGAAACACAGACGGCTGATGTAAACACAGACGTCTGTAATTCTCCCTGAAGTAAGCACAGAGGCTATGAGATCCTGCTATATAGGATCGCATGTCTCTGTGGTTACTTCACTAGCCACGCCCCTTGACTGTTAGAATCACGCCCCTAGGGACACACTTAACCCCTTGATCACCAATAAAGTTAACCCCTTCCCTGCCAGTATAATTTTTACAGTAACAGTGCATATTTATAGCATTGATTACTGTAGTAATGTCACTGGTACCCCCAAAAGTGTCAAAAATGTCAGTCAGGGGTCTGATCTGTCTGCCGCAATGTCGCAGTCCCACAAAAAAAATCGCAGATCGCCGCCATTACTAGTTTAAAAAAACAATAAAAATGACAGAAATCTTTCCCATAGTTAGTAAACGCAATAACGTTTGTGCAAACCAATTAAAATACGCTTTTCATATTTTTCATATAAAAAAATGTGAAAAATATTATTTTTTCAAAATTGTCACTCTTTTTTTGTTTATAGCGCAAAAAATAAAAATCACACAGGTGATCAAATACCACCAAAAGAAAGCTCTGTTTTTGGGGGAAAAAAAGACATAAATTTAATTTGGGTCCAGCATCGCACGACCGCACAATTGTCCGTTAAAGTCACGCAGTGCGGAATCGCAAAATAGGGCCTGGTCATTGAGCAGCCAAATCTTCCGGGGCTAAAGTGGTTAAGAAACAATACCAGGAATCTAGTAAGCTTGCTCAAGTGAGGAGCGCATAGGCTACATGGAGACACTCTATTGAGTAAGCAAAAGATGCAATGTGTGAAAATGAAGGGGCACTTGCGTACTAAAAGTGATTGTAAAGTCTTGTTTAAAAAAAACAAAAAGAACAAACATGTTATACTTACCTGCTCTGTGCAGGTGGTTTTACACAGAGTGATCCCTCTTCGGCTCTTCTGGCCCCTCCCTCCTGTTCAGTGCCCCCACAACAAGCAGATTGCAATGGGGGCACCCAAGCCAATTCACAGCTCACTGTATCCATTCAGACACAGAGCAGCGACCTGGTCCCACCCCCCTTATTCCTGATTGGCTGACTGACTTTGATTGATAGCAGTGGGAGCTAATCGTGCCACACTGCTGTCTTAGCCAGTAAGGAGGGGAGTTCCAGGCAGCTGAGAAACTCCTGCAATATCGCTGATAGAGATGGGGCTAAAGTAAGTGTTAGGGGGACTGAGGGGGGCTGCTGCACACAGAATGCATAGAATGCATTAAGATAAAAAAAAAAAACTTATTTGAAAGACCGCTGTGCAAACACAGTGTGACATAAAATATTGCAACGACCGCCATTTTTTTCTCTAGGGTTTTTGCTAAAAAATATATATATTGTTTGGGGGTTCTAAGTAATTTTCTAGCAAAAAATACTAATTTTAAATTGTAAGCAACAAGTGTCAGAAAAAGGCTTTAAGTAGTTAAACAGCTCTCATTTACAGAGGAAGGTCATCCCTTTGATCAAAAAGAACCAAATGATACAATGTTTAATTTTATCTCAGTGCTGAGCAATGTTGTGATAAACTTCTGTGTTCTGCCGAAAACTCCAACTCGCCAAAATATCCAACCACGTCACTTCCGGTGACTCCACAGCAGGAATAATTGGAGATTTCGACAAGTTGCTGTTTTCACAGACCTCCGGCAGCCTGTACACTATGGCACATGGTATAATGACTGCACATTGTTAGTAATGCCTGCTACTAACCAACAACATGGCCTCCTCCAAGGTGGTGAAAACTTTGTTCCTCCTTACCTGGTGTTCTGTGAAAAGAAGCAACTGGTTGTGTACTGTGGTGCACAGGCTGTCGATGGTCTGTGAAAACAGCAACTCGTCAAAATCTACAAACAGCAACAGTCACCAGTAGTGACGTGGTTGGGGTTTTTGGTGAGTTGGAGTTTTTGGCAGAAACATGGGCTGCCTTTTTTTTTTTTTTTTCCACAGCTCTGAGCAGAGAACGGCTCTACACCTGTTACATGAAGTGTGGAAATGCTGGATTAAGATCACGAAGGGCGTTGAATTGAGATTGCGTTTTTTTAACGATTAATCTACCAAGAGCTCAATGACAGCACGTAGCTTCTGCTTGAAATCCATTATTTACCTGCAATGAAAAATAAGAAGAGGTACTATAGAGGAAGAGTTATACTACCAACATGTGAAATGTAAGTTTGTAAACCTCAGTCATGAAACGTTAACAAAGCACATATATCTGTAGTGTTTACTTATCTCTCTCCAAAGCTCTGAGAGTTGTTTCTCTGCGGTGCTTCCTTCCTCTGTTATCAGCATGAGTCACTTCTGACAAGTTTTCCCACACATGAGATCAAATTTGTGACGGGGAGGGAACTCAGCACACAGCTTGTCTATTCACAACACAGCACTGTATGTTCCTTCGTTCCTCTGCCTATGTGGAAGGGGGTGTCTCTTTCTTCCAATCAGCTCCCACACAGTGTATAAGAGCTCTAACTTCAGCTCTCCACCCCCTCCTCTGTACTCATCACAGGTGCAGAAGGATTTTATCACAATCGTGCTCTTTTGAAGGGTTGTAGACAAGAGAAGACTGCAGATAAACAAGCAAAATGTATGTAGGAGGATTTGTTTAATCTCTGAGGCTATTCACTTCACTAGATATATGAGAGGGTTTACAACCACTTTAATGCAAAAAAAAAAAAAGTTATGAGCTTCTTTATCTTTAATCCTTGTCTATGTTCCAATTTAGGCTGGTTCCATGATCACTGCACCAAGGTTCCTGTTTCAGGGTGGCTCCTTTCTCTTGCAGCATCCTATGGAGCCACCCTTACATGTAGGGACTACAGGTGTGTCTCACTACAGTGTGTGCATCAATAAAAACACACAGCCCCGTAGCCTACAATAAAAAGCATGGTCTGATGTCATCTGTAACTCACCTCCATCCCAATATGCATACAGAAAAAAGCAGAAATGGCCCCAGGACTTTAAATATGGTGAGCACGTGGGGTTGGTGATAAAAGATGATTAGAACAAAGGTAGAATAAATATAAATCTATTATAGTAAAAAATGTAACATGTATCAAAAGCACATGGGAGTGCCATAATAATGAATGTAGTTGCAGTAAAGAATACTGATAAACACACGTTACAGACTTGTATACATGACATACTGTACATTGACAGGAGTATATACATAGTAATACATTGCATCTTAATCTCTAATATGCCATTGCATCTTGGTCTCGACGCGTTTTGCGAGCTAATACTTGGATGGCAAGTCAGATCTCTACTCCTTATCTCCCCTTTCTTCAAGCTAACAGACTGAATGGAGAATGCACTGTCCACTGTTAACTCTTTCCTGTAAAGACCAGAAGTTCAGGAAAGCATAATTGAGAGAGCAGGAGTCAGCAGCATTAAAGTTGTAAACGACAAGTACTGGGGTAAGAATATTCACAAATATCACTGGGGAATGTATATTTTATTGTGCTCAATCTGTTAAACTAAAAAAAAAAAACGCTGAGTGTTTATTACTACTTTATTCTTTCCCCACCCATTTATCATAAACCTTTTCCAATATTTTCACCTGTTTTGTCCTAGGTGTCTTATGCATGTGTTTGTTGTATCTATGCAGACACATCGCCCCGTCCAGTGTCGGAGAAACATAACCGCGCTGACAGATGCATGTACAGCGTGCCATATGCTAACAAGCTGTATTTGCTCGACTGGTGAACACAAGTTGTGATACATATGGAATACTGATTCCCACACAACTTATTTCATTGTACAGAAGAAGGCGGCTTAGTATTGCCTTATACATGATCACAGGCACGGTTCTGGGACTGGTATCCTGTATGTATCATACCATGTGTTTACCATTTAGGTACATACAGTCTGTAGACACACAGATACGGGTCGTTGAACATAATTTAGCTTCCCTGGAATTACAGCAACCTATCAAACCCAATAATGTCTAAATGCCTTAAAGCGGAGTTCCACCCATTTTTAATAGGTTGGAATACATAGCTGTATGTAATCCCCTTTAAAACGGCTTTTACCAATGGAAACTTTTTTTTTTTTTTTTTTGCTAGTAAATACCTTAATTTCTGCTTTATTCCTCCTCTCCTCACTTCCGGGTCCGATCGGCGATGACGTCATTCGGCGATTCGCAGTGTCTGCTGGGATGTATTCTATTCCAGAAATCTCGCAGGAGCTGAGCTGTACTGAGCCGTGCCTGCCCCGCCTCCGCCCCGCCTCCTCTCATTGGTTGTATTGTATGAATGTATTAAGGCCGTTCTCTGCCCCGCCTCCGCCCCGCCTCCTCTGCCCGCCTCCTCTCATTGAGTTGTATTCAATAAAATACATCCCAGCAGACACTGCGAATCGCCGAATGACGTCATCGCCGATCGGACCCGGAAGTGAGGAGAGGAGGAATAAAGCAGAAATTCAGGTATTTAATAGCAAAAAAAAAAAGTTTCCATTGGTAAAAGCCGTTTTAAAGGGGATTACATAGATCTAAAGTTCCAAAAATGGGTGGAACTCCACTTTAAAGCAGTATTAAACCTTAAAGCAAATATTTATTATCAAAAGTAATATAAAGCCGTGCTTACCCGAATAAATTGTGCAAATCAAACACAATCAACTAAAGCAATAATAAATATGATAAAAAAAAACATAATCCATGTGAGAACATAAAAAAATCCAAAAAAATGACAACTGTGCACAAATAAGTCTCTTTCAAAGTGTCAGTGCTTAAAAAAAAAGTGTTCAAAGCTGTGCTTGTGTTTAAGGCTGCAATCTTCTATTGTGCCAATCTATTTACCATCAACATTCCACTTTTTTTTTGTTTGTTTGTTTGGTTTTGGGGTTTGATTTGGGTTATATAGAAAAATAGATGAGAGGGTGAGAAATGTATATTCGAAATAGATATGTAATGAACAGAATGATGTAAATATCTAGCTTTTTCTTTTTTTTTTTTTTCTTCTGAATATGATATGTTTTGTTTATTGGATTATATTGTACCACCCTGAAATCTTAATAAAAATTATATTTGAAAAAAAAAAAAAAAAAAAACATTCCGCTTTGTGCAAAACAGTGCTCTTCCCTGATGGGAATGCACTCACCAGATGGGCATGACCCTCTTTGCATAGCACAAGCATGGCTTTAAACACCTTTTTAGGCACTGGCACTTTGAGAGAGACTTATTAGTGCATAACTATACATTTTTTGGATTATATTATATTTTCACATGGTTTTTATCGTATTTATTAATGTTGTTGTTAATGTTGTTAATTCTGTTTGATTTGCACAATTTTTTGGGGTATTTTACTTTGGATTGGTATGATAATGTTAGCACATTATTACCAGCTGTAGCTACCCGAAATTGCACTAGATAATCACCATTAGGCAGGTTCTATACTATGATGGAGAAACTTGGCACCCCAGATGTTTTGGAACCACATTTCCCATGATGCTCAACTACACTGCAGAGTGCGTGAGCATCATGGGAAATGTATTTCCCAAACATCTGGGGTGCCAAGGTTTGCCATTACTGTTCTATACTATATTATCAAATACTTATTATTTTGCATCTTACCAATTTATAGATGTAATGACTGTATTTGTTTCCTTTTTTTAGGCTTTCTCTCTTCTATTTTCATCTGGCAATCCAGCCAGCAAGTCTGTTGTTTTTCACAGCACAAACTCTCCAGCAGAATGTATCAACTTACATGGATGAGAAAAACAACTTTAACACTGGCAGGAGTGATTAAAATGGTCAGCTTTCATTTATTCACACAAAACCTTCATTTCAAAAACTTAAAAAACTGCTATAAAGAATAACAGAAATTTCCTGCGCTGTGTATAAGAAAGAAGGCAGCTAACACAAATGTGGTGTACCCGACCAGCATGTAACAGATAGAAAAGTGTAGCGCACTAACTCATGAACACATAAGTTGTTTTAAAAGAGTCCATATAACTGGGTGTCCAAGATGACAATCATAGGCGACATAGCCGTCTCTTAAAGGTGCAGTAATGTAAATCCATTGTGAATCACTGCCACCACCAGAAAGATTAGACACTCACCAGATGGCATTGCTACCATTACAGTAGCAAAAAAGCCTCAATCATTCATAGCCAAGGATCATTCAGGATGTCAAAACCAAAGGGAAACCTCCACTGAATCAACACAAATGTATCCAACTGGGAATGAAGTAGCTCAGCCAGAGCCCAAAAGTAAAATCATGGTGCAGTACTTTTATTGAAACAAATCCTAAAATAATACACACAGCAAATCGCATGTAACTCACATAAGACGCTGCTGGCGACCCAGAATCGCACAGCAGTGGGAGGTCAATGCCAAAATATCGCCCTGCCGCATTTCGTCCTAATGGACGGGGTCACAGGGTCAAACCCTGTCCATTAGGACGAAATGCGTCAGCGTCATTTTGGCATTGACGTCCTGCTGCTGTGCAATTCCGGGTCCAGTGTCTTATTTTATGATTTGTTTCAATAAACATACTGCACCATGATTTTACTTTTGGACTCTGGCTGAGCTTCTTCATCCCCAGTTGGATACATTTGTGGTGATTCAGTGGAGGTTTCCCTTTAGGTTTTGATATCCTGAATGATCCTTGGCTATGTGCGATTGAGGCTTTTTTGCTACTGTAATGGTAGCAACGCCATCTGGTGAGTGTCTAATCTTTCTAGTGGTGGTGGTGATTCACAATGGATTTACATTACTGCACCTCACCTTTAAGTGACGGCTATGTCACCTGTGATTGTCATCTTGGACACCCAGTTATATGGACATTTCTACAACAACTTATGTGTTTATGTGTTAGTGCGCTACACTTTTCTATCTGTATATGTTACATGCTGGTCGGGTACACCACATTTGTGTTAGCTGCCTTCTTTCTTATACACAGCGCAGGAAATTTCTGTTATTCTTTATAGCAGTTTTTTGTGCAATTGAGGCTTTTTTGCTACTGTAATTGTAGCAACGCCATCTGGTGAGTGCCCAATCTTTCTGGTGGTGGCAGTGATTCACAATGGATTTACATTGCTGCACCTTTAAGTGATGGCAATGTCACCTATGATTGTCCTCTTGGACACTAAGTTATATGAACTCTTTACAAAAAAAACTGCTGTAACTGATTATAAAGCTTGAGCTGGAGTTTGGCTCCTCCCAGAATGGCAATGCTGCTTTCTGCTGTGCCTCCTGTTCTCATTCGTCCAGAGTTGTATATCACTAACACAGGAGGTGTGTTACTGGCCAGTTAACCAGAACAGAGGGAAAAAAGCCAAAGAAAAGAAAACTGAGGCAGCCACCACATCTAATGATCGGTAAGCTGAAATATATTACATTTTTTGTTTTGGGTTTAATACCACTTTAAAGTGAACCTTTTTCTCTGCCTATTATATTTTTGTTTT
Organism: Pelophylax lessonae; assembly: GCF_965119305.1. Classification (NCBI taxonomy): domain Eukaryota; kingdom Metazoa; phylum Chordata; class Amphibia; order Anura; family Ranidae; genus Pelophylax; species Pelophylax lessonae. Next base: position 280,831,168 of record NC_138773.1, read on the forward strand.
TAGGTTTAGGTACACTTTAGGTGGAAAGGGAGCTCTGTCAGGTTTTTATTGCTCCATAAAGCAATGTAAACAATGCTAAAAAATAAAACCCACAATTATACACATGAAATGAAATTAAACATAAATGAACGCACAGTGATAAGTAAGCTCAGAAACAGGTCCCTGAATACAATCTTATAAACCAATTTCCAAAATGCAGTAAGTCAAACTAATTTGTGAAATCGTCTACTTGGCTTTCGACCAAGCAGGAAACATCATGCAATAATTGCGCTATGAAAGGTACTTATAGCATCAAAACTCCTAATTGTTCATAAATCAGCACAGCAATATCAGGAGATATTCTCCAACTGATTTAAAGGGAAACCTTTAATACATTTTCGAGTTCATTTTCGTTTAAAATTTACTTTAACAACTTCTGGACCGGAAGGTTTTCCCCCTTAATGACCAGGCCATTTTTTTGCGATTCGACACTGCGTTACTTTAACCACTTAAGCCCCGGAAGATTTTACCCCCTTCCTGACCAGGGCCTATTTTGCGATTCGGCACTGCGTGAATTTAACGGACAATTGCGCGGCCGTGCGACGCTGTACCTAAATGAATTTGACAGCCTTTTTTTCCCACAAATAGAGCTTTCTTTTGGTGGTATTTGATCACCTGTGCGATTTTTTGATCATGCGCTATAAACAAAAAAATAGCGTCAATTTTGCAAAAATAACAATATTTTTCACATCTTTTATATGAAATTCCCCCCCAAAAAAATGTAAAAATCAAAATTTTTTAACATTTTAGGCCAATTTGTTTTATGCTACATATGTTTGGTAAAAGAAAATCGCAAAAAGCGTATTTTGATTGGTTTGCGCAAACGTTATTGCGTTTACTAACTAAGGGAAAGATTTTTGTCATTTTTGTTGTTTTTTTTTTAACGAGTAATGGCGGCGATCTGCGATTTTATTTGCGGGACTGCGACATTGCGGCGGATAGATCGGACCCTTGACTGACATTTTTGACACTTTTGGGGTTACCAGTGACATTACTACAGTAATCAGTGCTATACATATGCACTGTTACTGTAAAAATGACACTGGCAGTGAAGGGGTTAACTTTTTTGAGAGGGAGGGGTTAAGTGTGTCCCTAGGGGCGTGATTCTAACTGTGATTGGATGTGGCTTGAGGTGTAAGAACAGAGATCAACGGTCCTACATAGCAGAACCGTATGATCTCCATTCTCACACAGGGAAGAATGACAGATGGCTTTGTTTACATTAGCCGCCTGCCTTTCTCCCGGTGTAACGGACAATCGCGAGTGCCCGGCGGACATCGGGTCCGCCGGGCACACGCGCGGGGGGGTCCGTGACCAAGCGCCCCACAGGCTAGCGACGTAGTCCTACGTCGCTTTGCCTGTGAGGGGCTGACCGCCGCACATTAAATAGTCGTGCGGCGGTCGGCAAGTGGTTAACTGACAATTGCACGGTCGTGCGACGCTGTACCCAAATAAAATGTATATCTTTTTTTTTTTACAAATAGAACTTTCTTTTGGTGGCATTTGATCACCTGTACGATTTTAATTTTTTTGCGCTATAAACAAAAAAACTGCGACAATTCCGAAAAGAAATAAACAATATTTTCTCTCTTTTCTCTGCTAAAAAAAATGTAAAAATCTATTTTTTTCATCATTTTAGGCCAATTTGTATTCTGCCATATATTTTTGGTAAAAAAAAATTCCAATAAGCGTATTTTGATTTGTTTGTGCAAAAGTTATCGCGTCTACAAACTAGGGGAAAGATTTATGTCATTTTTTATTTTTTTACTTTTTTACTAGTAATGGTGGCGATCAGCAATTTTAACGGGAGTGCAGCATTGCGGCGGACAGATTGGACCCCTACCTGATATTTTTGACACTTTTGGGGGGACCAGTGACATTACTACAGTAATCAGTGCTAAAAATGACACCGGCAGGGAAGGGGTTAACCTAGGGGCGATCAAAGAGTTTAATGTGTTCCTAGGGCAGTGATGGCGAACCTTGGCACTCCAGATGTATTGGAACTACATGTCCCATGATGCTCCACTACACTGCAGAGTGCATGAGCATCATGGAAAATGTAGTTCCAAAACTTCTGGGGTGCCAAGGTTTGCCATCACTGGCCTAGGGGGTGTTTTCTAACTGTGAGGGGGAAGGGCTTGTGACATCAACACAGAGATCAGTGTTCCTAAATAGGAGGAACACAGGAGCTCTGTGTTTACAACATCAGACCGCCATTCTCTCTTCATGGGGAGCGATCGCGGGTGTCGGCGGGAAATAATGGCTGCTGGCCCCATAGATGGGCTTCCCCCTGGTGAGTGGGCGTGCCCCCAGGATTTCTCCCGCGAACCGCCATACAGGTACAGCGATTCACGGGAACCTCCCGCCGTAAATCGACGGCAGCTGGTCGACAAGTGGTTACAAGGTTATGCTCAGAAGTGGTCTGTTATATTGTTTTGTTAACTATTTATCTAAAATCTTTGTTTCTTAAATAAGCCATTTAAGTCTAAGGCCTTGTTCATATGGACACTGAGGCCCGTACACCATGAGGGGCCATTTGTATAGGCGCCCCTAGCTGGCAGGTTCTGTACGCAGGTAACCTATTCGAGTGACAGTCTATGAAGATAATGCAGCTTCATGAACACAGCCACTTGTCCTAATGTGACAAGGATGCAGGTGCAGGTGAGCACTGCAGCCCCAAAATGCAGATAATGTACATTTGGGGCCGCTCACCTGCACTCCTGTCACATTAGGAGAAGAGGATGTATCTGTGCCACCGCTGCGTTCTTTGAGATAATTGTTCTGTTTCAAATACCACTTTATGCATTGGCAGAACTCCTTAGACCCAGCCTATCTTAACAGTATGGCCACCTCCTAAATTGGCACTATCCACAGGCAGCTTAACTCTTTATTAAAGTGGATGTAAACCCTCACATATACCCAGTGAAGTGAACAGCCTCAGATGACACACAGAGATGAAACAAATCTCCCTACATAAGTTTTTTTTTTTTCGTCTATCTGCTGTTTTCAGTTTTCTACACAGTTTAGAAAGTAAATATACTGTTAAAATGTTTTCTTCCTGTTCCAGCACAGGGTGTGGAGTCTTGGCATACACTGTGTGACAGCTGATTGGAGGAAAGGCACACCACATAGGCAGAAGAAAGAAGAAACACGCAGAGCTGTGCTGTGAATAGACAGCTCTCTGCTAATCTATCTAAATGCACCCAGCCGACACAAATTTCCAGCTGCTTTTATCTCCTATGTCAGAAGGCTTGTCAGAAGTTATCATGCTGATAACAGAGGAACAGAGCAGCAGAAAGGCACAGCACTTAGAGCTTTGGAGAGAGATAAGTAAACACTACAGATATATGTGCCCAGGTCAAATTTCATGAATGGGGTTTACATCCACTTTAAGTTTTAGAAGTTGAATCCAACACAATTTTATTTCAGGGTAATTGCAATGCATCTTTCCAGTAGAAAAGCCTGCTCCTGATTATGTCATTCTGACGAAACCCGTAGAGCGCCATTGCGTCATTTCCAGCCTCACACTTCCGGTCTGTGGAACACATTGTGTTCCGGACACAGCACATAAACAGCTTGCAATTTAAGGCCTTTTACCTCTGCTCATTTCCAAGTACATTTTTATTGTATTGAATAAATATCTCATATGGAATCAAGCTATGAGATGCCTCTTTTTACCCTCATAAACCTGTAATGGAAACTCCCCGTGATCGAGTATATTGAAGTGGAATAAGAGAGAGATTGCTGCTTAGTTGGTGGCTGCGACCCCTGTTAGGGTTTTTTTTTATATCTTCTGTCACCCCGTGACCTGGCACAAAGAATTGAAAGAGAAAGAGATATACCGCTGTTTGGTTGGTGTCTATGACCCCTGCAGGGGTTGCATCTTCTGGTGAGTGCGGACCTTGGAAAGAGGGGGGAGCACACGTGTATTCACTTTCAGTTTAACACCAGAGATTGTGTTCTACCTGCAATGGTTTGAACCTGTCACTTTATATGGACTTATGAAAAAATGATATATATTTTTTGAGATTATTTTACATACAGTGGGGATCGAAAGTTTGGGCACCCCAGGTAAAAATTTGTATTAATGTGCATAAAGAAGCCAAGGAAAGATGGAAAAATCTCCAAAAGGCATCAAATTACAGAGTAGACATTCTTATAATATGTCAACAAAAGTTAGATTTTATTTCCATCATTTACACTTTCAAAATAACAGAAAACAAAAAAATGGCATCTGCAAAAGTTTGGACTCCCTGCAGAGTTAATATCTTGTACTGCCCCCTTTGGCAAGTATCACAGCTTGTAAATACTTTTTGTAGCCAGCCAAGAGTCTTTCAATTCTTGTTTGAGGTATCTTTGCCCATTCTTCCTTACAAAAGTCTTCCAGTTCTTTGAGATTTCTGGGCTGTCTGTGACGCACTGCTCTTTTAAGGTCTATCCATAGATTTTCAATTGTGTTGAGGTCAGGAGATTATGAAGGCCATGGCAAAACCTTCAGTTTACGCCTCTTGATGTAATCCCCCGTGGATTTCGAGGTGTGTTTAGGATCATTATCCATTTGTAGAAGCCATCCTCTCTTTAACTTCAGCTTTTTCACAGGTGGCATCAAGTTACCATCCAAAATTTGCTGAAATTTTATTGAATCCATTTTTCCTTCTACTCGTGAGATGTTCCCTGTGCCACTGGCTGCAATACAACCCCAAAGCATGATTGATCCACCCCCATGCTTAACAGTTGGACAGAGGTTCTTTTCATTAAATTCTGTGCCCCTTCTTCTCCAAACGAACCTTTGCTCATTCCGGCCAAAAAGTTCAATTTCAACCTCATCGGTCCACAGAACTTGTTTCCAAAATGCATCAGGGTTGTCTATATGTCCATTTGCAAAGTTCGAACGTTGATTTTTGTGGTGAGGATGTAGAAGAGGTTTTCTTCTGATGACTCTTCCATATAGACCATATTTGTACAAGTATCTCTTTATGGTGGAATAGTGTACCACAACTCCAGTGTATGCCTAACATTTGTTGACATATTATAAGAATGTCTAATCTGTAATTCGATGCCTTTTGGAGATTTTTCCATCTTTCCTTGGCTTTTTTATGCACATTAATACAAATTTTTACCTGGGGTGCCCAAACTTTCGATCCCCACTGTATTGTGTTTTTGCATTTCCTCACGGCCCATCGCCAGAGATTGTGATTTACCTGCAATGGTTTTTGCACTCGTCACTTTATATGGACTGATGAATTTTTGAGATTAATTTATTTTTCACATATTGTGTTTTTATATTCTTTTGCACTGAGAGCATTTTATATAACATCACAGTTTGTTATATATTCATGAGACAAATTGTTTACTGATTTTTTGCACTTTATTTGCAACTAGAGCACTTTACTATATTTCATTTTATACACTCTAGATTTATATAGATATTTTCTACACGCTAAATCATTAGCCCTTTGTATTAGTTTATTATTTATTAAGGGCTCAAATGCATTAGTATTTTGGTTTGATACACATACAGCTTTTCTCAGGCAGCTCCACCCATCCCTCCCTCCTCGATTTTTATTTATTTCATATCCTTTTTTTGGGATATGTGAGGTAGGCTGCAGCCTGTCACACATATCCTAGCGTGGAAATAGTCCATTTCATTTCCTTTCCTTTCCAGTACTGTTTCAGTATTTTTGAAGAAGACAATGACCTTTCTAAGTTTTGTATCTGCAAAGTACTAACACTGACTGAGGGAACATGGGGAGGGTTTAGGTAAGACTGAACTAACTAGCACTAGACAGGAGAGGAGGACAGAGGGAGAAACCAAAATCACATAGTAAACAAGTTGTAGTGGCCCAAAACCTCTACTAGATTTCAGCATTCTACTGAAACAACAAACATGTAAGTGGGACAGACATAAATTGGGCTACCTGCACATAGTACCTGCTGGCTAGGGATGCATAAACACACAGCCTGTTCATGGTGTACGGCTTCAATGCCTGTTGAAGCAAGGCCTCTTTGTGCAAGATTTTGTTGGTTTGTCAATTCTCCTCACATGTATCGGCATTCCCTATTTTTTTTTTTTTTATTTACCTAGGACCGCTGTAATCCTCTTCTTGGCCTCCATGGTGTCATTACAGGGGCTGCCAAGAGAAGGGATTCAAAAGGGTGATCTGTTTCTGAAGGAAGCGATGCAAATGGCCTTTTAGGATCCCTCCTCTTGGCTCTTGACCTGCTCTGCTTAGAAAAAAAGAGTATTTGCAGTGACAATACTAATACCCCCCCCGTGTATATTAGGATGCCATTGCATTGGGTAACAACCTGCAGTTAATTCACTAAAGGCGAAGTAGCATTGTCACCCTACAAAAGAAGCATCATAAACTGGCAGGATCACTAGCTATTTATTAAATGAATGAATAATATTTGAAAAAATGAAACACGGCAGTTTCATTTAATAGTTATGCAGGTTTTACATGCTGATTTTACAGTTTACCTTTACTTGTACTTTATATACACTGCTCAAAAACATTAAAGGAACACTGTGAAAACACATCAGATCTCAATGGGGAAAAATATCATGCTGGATATCTATACTGATATGGACTGGGTAATGTGTTAGGAACGAAAGGATGCCACATCGCTTGATGGATATTAAAATGATCAATCTACAGAGGGCTGAATTCAAAGACGCCCCAAAAATCAAAGTGAAAAAATGATGCAGCAGGCTAGTCCATTTTGCTGAAATTTCATTGCAGCAACTCAAAATGGTACTCAGTAGTTTGTATGGCTCCCACGTGCTTGTATGCATGCCTGACAATGAGATGACGGATGGTGTCCTGGAGTATTTCCTCCCAAATCTGGACCAGGGCATCACTGGCCGCCTGAAACATAATGTCCCAGAGGTGTTCTATTGGATTTAGGACAGGCGAGCGTGGGGCGCCATTCAAAGGTATCAATTCCTTCATCCTCCAGGAACTGGCTGCAAACCACATGAGGCTAGGCATTGTCTTGCACCAAGAGGAACCCAGGACCCACTGCACCAGTGTAGGGTTTAACAATGGGTCAAAGGATTTCACTCCAATACCTAATGGCAGTCAGGGTGCCATTATGCAGCCTGTAGAGGTCTGTGCTTCCCTCCATGGATATGCCTCCCCAGACCATCACTGACCCACCACTAAACCGGTCATGCTAAACAATGTGACTGGCAGCATAGCGTTCTCCACGGCTTCTCCAGACCCTTTCACGTCTGTCACATGTGCTCAGGGTAAATCTGCTGTCATCTGTGAAAAGCACAGGGTGCCAGTGGCAGACCTGCCAATTCTGGTGTTCAATGGCAAATGCCAATCGAGCTCCACGGTGCCGAGTAGTGAGCACAGGGCACACTAGAGGATGTCCACCCCTCAGACCACCTCAATGAAGTCTGTTTCTGATTGTTTGGTCAGAGATATTCACCCCAGTGGCCTGATGGAGGTAATTTTTTTAGGGCTTTGGCTGTGCTCATTCTGTTCCTCCTTGCAAATAGGAGCGGATACCGGTCCTGCTGATGGGTTGAGGACCTTCTACGGCCCTGTCCAGCTCTCCTAGAGTAACTGCCCATCTCCTGGAATCTCCTCCATGCTCTTGAGACTGTGCTGGGAGACACAGCAAACCTTCTGGCAATGCCACGTATTGATGTGCCATCCTGGAGGAGTTGGACTGCCTGTGCAACCTCTATAGGGTCCAGGTATTGCCTTATGCTACCAGTAGTGACACTAACCCTAGCCAAATGCAAAACTAGTGAAAAACAGTCAGAAAAGATGAGTAGGGGAAAAAAAATGTCAGTGGCCTCCACCTATAAAACCATTCCTGTTTTGGAGGTTGTCTCATTTTTCGCCAATCGAGTGCACCTGTTGTTAATTTCATTAACACCAAAGCAGCTGAAATTGATTAACAACCCCTCTGTTACTTAACTGACCAGATCAATAACACAAGAGTTTAATTGACTTGTTGCTATAGTATTCTCTAATTAAAAAGTGTTCCTTTAATTTTTTTGAGCAGTGTATATCAGAGTGCACCCCTGATAAAAGATTTCAGAGTATTGTGTGTTTTCTAAAGATAAAACATTGCAGAAGATGTTTGCTTTCAGACTCTTCGACAATATATGACCTCCTAATTATAAGGTCGGGTTGGTAACACTTAGAATGTTATGTCCTGATTACCGCACCAGATCACCCTCTCCTTCCATTTATTTTCTGTACATACTCCTCTAATTTTCAGGCTTGATCAGTGTTGCCAAAAATCTTTTATGAAGCATGCACCACCTCCTCCTCTCCATTCCCACAAAGGTATATATATATAAAAAATAGACCAGTAGGGGAATACTCCTCCTGTAAACAGGCTTTTATTACAATTGTTAAAAAATCAAAAAAGACACACTTACAAAGCCATTGCCTGTTACTCAGTACTCAGTGGGAGCCCATTCCGCTCTGTATGGAGCCAGTGTGCTTTCCACCATGGTACTGGAAGTGATGTAGCCCACTGAAACTCCGCCCCTACGTGTTTCGTTTGTCCCGACGTCTTTAGAAAGCAATATTTACATATGACATATAATATATCAAAACATTACAATGAAAACTACTGATATGTAATATTTCATAATAAATCCTGACTACAGGTGGCTTGGGTCTCTGTGTCTAATGGACCTCAGATGTTCAGCTAGGCCTACGAAGCCCTAACCTGTAACTATTAGTTAATTAGAGGGCTCTGCATGAGAGTTTGTTCCAGGCATGTGGGAAGATGACATGGATTTGGATCGAGGATGAAGTGAAGAGGGTCTAGGACCCACCATTGTGCACATGTGTGTGGTAGACATGGAGAACTGTGTTAAGCACCAGAACTGGGAACTGGTACACTCCTCATGCTCCCCGCTGGCAAAATACAATAATGCAGCAGGAGGCAGTCCTCCATCAACACTGACTGTATTGATGGGCTTTAAACAATTTTCTTTCCTTTCACCCGTGGTGGAAGGAAGGAAAATCATATCATCTATGGCCAGCCTTATTGAAGATCCCCAGATGCAGGGTTCAGTCATGTGGAGCAGCAAGGGGCACCTACACACACACATATATATATATATATATATACATATATATATATATACACACATATATATATATATATATACTGTATATATATATATATATATATATATATATATATATATATATATCACAAATTACTTAGATATTCTTAGCTCTATTCTTTTTTTTTCTTTATTATTATTCTTAGATTAAGAGAGGTAGGTAGAACCTCTGTCCTAGTTAGGGGTGATTGTTTCTCACTTCCAGTAGGGTCAATGGAACAGACAGGGAAAATCTCCCTAATGAAGAAAGTGGTTCAAACAATCCTCCCACATGCTTTTCAAAACTAATAAATAAAAATAGTTTTGGCTAGAACTTTTTTTAACCACTTGCCGACCAGTCACGTTGACTGTACTGCGGCAAAGTGGCTCGTTCCCGTCCAGCGACGTAGACCTACGTCGCTGGACTCCTCCCCTTGTGGGCGGCGCGCGTGCGCCGCCGGAGGCTCGCTCCCACTGTATTCAGTCACAGCGGGAGTCGCGCCGCTCTTCCCCGATCGTCGGGGAATCGAGTCTGGAGATCCGCCCGCTTGTGTAAACAAATCGGGCGGATCTCCTAAGTGACAGACAGGGTCAGATTGCAGGGTTCAGCATAGCTGAACCTGCGATCTGTCCCTGTGTCACTCAGTCACCTCCCCCCACACACGTTAGTAAGCACCAGGCATACATTAACCCCTCCCTCTCCAATAAAATTAACCCCTTTCCTGCCAGTGTCATTTTTACAGTAACAGTGCATATGTATAGCACTGATTACTGTAGCAATGTCACTGGTACCCCCAAAAGTGTCAAAAATGTCAGTCAAGGGTCCGATCTGTCCGCCGCAATGTCGCAGTCCCGCAAAAAAAATCGCAGATCGCCGCCATTACTCGTTAAAAAAAAAACACCAAAAATGACAAAAATCTTTCCCTTAGTTAGTAAACGCAATAACTTTTGCGCAAACCAATGAAAATACACTTATTGTGATTTTTTTTTTTACCAAACATAGGTAGCAGAAAACAAATAGGCCAAAAATTTTAAAAAATTTAGATTTTTACATTTTTTTGGGGGGGAATTTCATATAAAAAAATGTGAAAAATATTGTTATTTTTTAAAAATTTACGCTCTTTTTTTGTTTATAGCGCAAAAAGTTAAAATTGCACAGGTGATCAAATACCACCAAAAGAAATCTCTGTTTGTGGGAAAAAAAGGACGTTTGGGTACGACGTCGCACGACCGTGCAATTGTCAGTTAAAGTTGCACAGTGCCTAATCGCAAAAAGTGGCCTGGACGTAAGACAGCAAAATCCTCCGGTGGTAAAGTGGTTAAGAATGGAATTTTACTAAAAACAATTAGACTGTCTACCCAGCGTTTGGTGAAATACAATTTGGTGAATAAGCACAATTGCTACAGTATAATACAATCTCAACAAAAGAAAACTCACCTGTGGTAATAGCTTTCCTAAAATTACCTGATACCACAAAAGGCACGGCTCATCGCCCCCAGCCAATATATTAATCTCATATGGATACATTACAAAACCTCACTTGCCCTGCAAAGACTCCACAATGCAACATTTCCTGTCTGTTGATGAGTGAGCATGCTACAATGGGGATTCTTCCTCTAAGAATACAGTTGGGATTGTATCCTCTAATCCTGTCCTGTTCAGCCGTCCACAATATATCCGTTTCGAGGGGGGAGTCTCGCCCAGCCTCCGCTGTCAGTTTAATGTACATAATCCATGCTATCAGCCACCTGCACACAGTACAGAAAGTTCCTAAGCTGTCATTATTCTTCATGTCATCGAGGGTTGTGTAGCAACTTCCAGAGACAAGGAGGAGGATTAGGGAAAATAAAACAAATGACCTTTTTCCAGAGGTATTCTATAGATAGAGAACATGTTATTATTTCACTACAATTAGACATGGAACGGTCTGAGACGGAGGGAGAAAAGAAAGAAGTTTGCACAGGCCCAGTAATTTGGAGAGAAATTTTCTCCTTTGTAAAGCTGAAAAGTTGTTCATTGTACTAAATATAGACCGGAAACTGTCTTAGAAATCTTAGTGATAAGAAGGCTTGTCGTGGGATTTACAAATGATAAAGGAGCTAGAGATCATTTTACTTACTTTACTTTTACTTACTTATTTTACTTATTATAGTATGTCTATCTATCCATCCATCTATCCATCCATCCATCCATCCATCCATCCATCCATCCATCCATCCATCCATCTATCTATCTATCTATCTATCTATCTATCTATCTATCTATCTATCTATCTATCTATCTATCTATCTATCTATCTATCTATCGTGGGGAAAAAAATTATTTGATTCCTGATTTTTTAAGTTTGCCCACTTACAAAGAATTGAAGGGTCTGTAATTTTCCACCTGAATGACCACTCCATTTTTTGCGATTCGGCACTGCGTTACTTTAACTGGCAATTGCGTGGACGTGTAACGCTGTACCCAAATAAAATGGATGTGCTTTTTTTTCCCACAAATAGAGCTTTCTTTTTGTGGTATTTGATCACCTCTGAAATTTTTATTTTTTTTCGCTATAAACAAAAAAAGAGCGACAATTCTGAAAAAAGAAAAAACAATATTTTTCACTTTCTGCTATATAACATTCCCAATAAAAAAATAAATAAAAATCAATTTTTTTTTCATAATTTTAGGCCAATTTGTATTCTACTACATATTTTTGGGGGAAAAAAATCCCAATAAGCGTATTTTGATTGCCGGTAGTTTGCGCAAAAGTTATCGCGTCTACAAACTAGGGGAAAGATTTATGTCATTTTTATTTATTTATTTTCTAGTAATGGCGGCGATCTGCAATTTTTAGCAGGACTGTGACATTGCAGCGGACAGATTGGACACCTAACTGACATTTTTTACACTTTTGGGGGGACCAGTGACATTACTACAGTAATCAGTGCTAAAAATATACACTGGTACTGTAGTAATGACACTGGCAGGGAAAGGGTTAACCCAGGGGCAATTAAAGGGTTAAATGTATGACTAGGGGGTGTTTTCTAACTGTGGGGGGGGGGGTGGGCTTAAGGAATCAACACAGGGACCTGTGTTCCTAAATAGGAGGAACACAAGAGCCCTGTGATGATTGCTGAGAGAACAACGGTCTGCGGTGTTTACAACAGCAGACTGTCATTTTCTCTCCGCGGGGAGAGATCGCGGATGTCCAGCAGCAATCGCGGCCCCTGGCCCCGCGGATCAGCTTCCCCGCTGGTGAATACGGGCGTATGTGCACTCCCATGATTGCTCCCGCGAAGCGGCGTACAGGTACGGCGATTCGGGGGAGCCTGACGGCCTGCCGTCGTATATCTGCGGTGGCTGGTCAGCAAGTGGTTAAATGATAGAGACAGAATATCAACAAAAAATCCAGAAAAAACACATGATACAAATGTTATAATTTAAGTTGCAGTTCAGTGAGTAAAATAAGTGATTGACCCCCCACGCAACACATGACTTAGTACTTGGTGGAGAAACCCTTGTTGACAAGCACAGAGGTCAGATGGTTCTTGTAGTTGGTGACCAGATTTTCACACGTCTCAGGAGGGATTTTCGTCCACTCTTCTTTACAGATCTTCTTCAAATCCTTAAGTTTCTTGGCTGTCTCTTGGCAACCCGAAGTTTCAGCTCCCTCCATAAATGTTCTAGAGGATTAAGGTCTGGAGATTGACTAGGGCAGGCCACTCCATGACCTTAATGTGCATCTTCTTGAGCCACTCCTTTGTTGCCCTGGCAGTATATTTTGGGTCATTGTCACACTGGAAGATCGATCCATGACCTATCTTCAGTGTTCTGGCTGAGGGAAGAAGGTTCTCATCCAAAATTTTGGCCTGTACTGTTAGCACAGAAACAGCCCAAAAAGAATAATGTTTCCACCTCTGTGCTTGACTGTAGGGAAGGTGTTCTAAGGCTCAAAGTAAGCATTTTTCTTTCTCCAAACACAGCGAGTAGAGTTAATGCCAAAGAGTTAAATTTTTGTCTCATCTGACCGCAGCACTTTCTCCCAATCCTTCTCTGAATCATTTAGATGTTCATTTGCATGACTGTACATGTGCTTTTCTTGAGGAGGGGGACTTTTCGTGTCATAGATTGCACTTTAGTTCAGGTACTGGCAATTTTTGCCACATTTTACTTGAACTATATTTGTATTAAACATTTTATTTATTTAATACCTTCATTACCTATTTAGGCTCTTTTGTTTTACATACATCCAGCACATGTAGATGTAAAAAAGAGTACTTTATATAATTTGTCTCTTAATTGTTTTTATATGTCTAGGGCAGTGGCCTCCAAGCTGTGGCCCCTAGCTTGCCTTTATCTAGCCCTAGAGGCATTATTCCTGTCACTGACTCCAACAATGGGGCAAAATTTCTTCCACTGACAACAAAGATGGGGCCCTATTTCTCCCACTGACACCAACTATTTCTTTGACTAATATCAAAGATCTGGCATTGTTTACTGCCACTGAGCACAGTCGAGCTCCCCCTAAAGTCTGAAGGAAAACTGGCCCTTTCTATTGAAAGTTTGGAGATCTGAGGTTTAGGGGAATAATTAAGGGAAATATATTTACCTGACCATCCACTACTCCCCACAACTAGACCAGTCCCCGCAGCTTCTGCGCCCCATGCTCTAGTGGTCTAAGGTCCCGACGCCATAAAGAGCAGAACAATGTCCATAGCCCTGCTTTTGACATAAGGATGCCAAGCACCGCCTGCTAAGGGGGGCAGAGGATCAGGTAAGTAAAACTATTTCTCCTCTCCCCTAGACAAAGCAAGCTATCAACCCTCACAGTGCAGGAACAACCCCAGAGTTGAGCTTTAAAGGGGGAAAAAAATAGCAAAAAAAGAAAAACAATATAGCATATACAATTGAGACACAAGTCATATTGTAATTGAATGTTATTAAAAATTACCTTTCCTTTTCAATTTTCAGCTGTTGTAATTTTCTGAAAATGCAATGCAATATGGCCAGTGCTGGGACAAGGTAATTTGGTGCCCAGGGCGAAGATGGCAAACTGCGCCCCCCCCCCGTGTAAAGAAAGATTTAGTGTCATTTCAAAACAAGAGAATACATAAAACAGCTCCCAATTTACGCAATAATAACACACAGCATTCGCATCAATTTCTGCAACAATGATCCCCAGCAATGGCACTGGGGGCTGTCCCCCAGTTCAGGCATAGCAGAGGCTTTTCCCTGCCACATATTCCAGAGTTAGGTGGAGAAACAAAAAGATAGGCAGGGGAAGCAGAGCCCAGACTGGACTGACAGTGTGATCGGGTCCAGCCCTGGGAGGAAGGGACATGAGTGGGGTTGTCCCCAGACACAGCATAGGACAAAGGGTGGGTTCTCTCCTCACATCTCCTCTCATCACAGGACCCTTCACATGTGGAGGAGCTGTGCACTGTGAGAGTGTATACTGTCCTCAGTTGTACACTGTGCCCTCCATGTACACACCCAACCCATGTCGCCCGCTCCTCTTCAACTTGACCCTTTCCATATGAAGAAGGAGGAGTGGAGAGAAATTTAGGACAGGGGCCTCTCATGGGGCCCCCTAATGGCCCCGGGCACTGCCCTGGTGCCCAAATGGTCAGATTGTTCCTGGATATCTGTACAGTGAGGACTATTCCCTATATATATATATATATATATATAAAACTGATATCTGTATACTGAGTGCCGCTCAGTGTATAGATATAAGTGTTATTTATAAGGAATAGCACTAAGAGTACAGATATCAGTGCTATATATTGGGAATAGCACTCACTAAGTGCTATTCCCAATAACACTGATCTCTGTACAGAGTGCTAATACCTGTGACTGTACTCAGAGTGCTATTCCCTATATATAACACTGATATCTGTACACTGAGTGGCACTCACTATACAGTTATCAGTGTGCCTCAGTGTATACAGAAATCAACACTCAGCCTGGATGGTATAGATTAAAGCAGTGATATACTAAACTACTGGGCAGAGGGCTGGCCATCACACACTAACCTGCTGCTGTGCTGCAAACAGGTTGCTACCAGCTCTGAGACCGATCCACTCTGCAGTGCACTCTACATGGCGGGGAT
The DNA here is from genome assembly GCF_965119305.1 of Pelophylax lessonae. NCBI lineage: Eukaryota > Metazoa > Chordata > Amphibia > Anura > Ranidae > Pelophylax > Pelophylax lessonae. The sequence goes on from NC_138773.1 coordinate 280,846,393, forward strand.
GTGGATTGTGGCCCCGCCCCTCAGCTGAATTCCCCGGGGGAAGAAGTGCCCAGAGAGCCTGAGGCTACTGCTGCAACTACCGCTGCTCGCTCATCCCTGCCAGCACCAGAGTCCTCTCAGTCCTCTCCCAGCGCTGCAGAAACCACCGTCAGGGAGGGCGGACTGAGCCTCTCATGGGCAATGCTCGAGCGCCTTAATAGTCAGTCCGCCCCTGTGTGGGATACACACTTGGTTCCTCCTCTAGGTTTCAGCCCTGGCAGCGATCCTCTGCCATCCCGCCTCCGCCGGCCGGCCGGCGTCTCAATGACGTCACACAAAGCCGGCACTGTGAATTGAGAAGGTCCTGTCAGGGGGAGTATCTCCACGGGAAGGGAAGGGCTCTGCAGTTCCAGTCTTGTGCAGAGTGCAGGAGCACACTCGGCACATTGTTGCTGATATAAAAGCCAATGGTGTGTACATTAATACACACAGACAGTGTACTCTGCCGACACTTCACCTGCGCCCCCCTTCCTCTATAAATTGGTACCGCCCAGGGCACCCGCCCCTTCGGCCCACCCCTTGTACCGGCCCTGAATATGGCTACCTGGAGCTGTGCTGTACACAGAATGTATACTGACCACACCCCAGAAACATAATTTCCTGCTTGTGTGATTGGCTCACCAATTTTCCCAGAAGTCTGCCTAAGATACAAGTCAGATTTCAGGCATCCCCTGCAACAAAATGTTAATTTTAGTGAGATACTCCCAATAAGAACATGTCTAAAGGGGTGCAAGCCCAGCAGCTTTCCTCATTAGAGCCCTGCAGCTGCCACACCTGATAGATAATTATGAAACCACTCCCATTACACCCACTCAGCACAGAGGAACAAACAGTGATTTCTTCAGAATAACAAAAGATAGTAATCTGCAAAAAAGTTTGTTAAAATCCCTGCAATGTACAGAGATCACCCAGAGGGGAATGTTTTTTTCTCAACAAAAGTGGAGTTACGCTTTAAGTGTCCATAGCAGAGGTGGCTCTATATCAAGCTAACCTGTTATTTTCCCCTGAATGCACAAAGTGTTAAATCCGTTTAATACAGAAGCTTCCATGGCCTGCAGGTTTCATCACTCTTCCCCAATGTAACGACACATACATAAAAATATTTTATTTCCACTTTGCTTAGATTATTGAGTTTGCTTTGCAGAAGATTTTCTTGTGAAATGTTGATCTGCGGCTGAACGTCTGGTAAGAGGCAGATTTTTCCCCGTAAGACACAAAGAATATATTTTGTTTAGTCTGCGTTGGACACTTCCAATATCCCGTAACATAAAATCCCCAAGCTGGGGACACGCTGTTCTCTCATCTCACAGCCGCTGACCTGTGCACGTCCAACACATCTTTAATATATAGAAGAGATTTTGTCTAAAGCATGAATATTGCAAAATTCAAGTAGAATTAATGCTTCTGACTGTAGAGCAGTAAATCTATACTTGCAAACCTACTCTGTCTATAAAGTGTTATGCTATGATGGTATTTTTGCTATAACATGGATAATATTTTATTTACTTTGTATTACAAATGTATATTTCCTGCCAGAGTTTCTCATTGACATATTTTTTAACCTAGTAAAATAATTTATCTGGCAGTTAACATTAGAAGTAAAAGGATAGAAAATAATTGCGGAGAAATAAAATTGTTTGCCTAGCCAAAACTTTCATTATTAGTTTGGACAAGCTATGACTAAGGCCTTATGGCCGAAACACGTAACTTAAAAAAATTCCGCAATTGGATAGTACTGATTTGCTGGCTGTTTATCCCTTTGAATCTTCATATCGAGTCCTGGTGGGCACACCGGCTGCTTGAGCATTGGTTTCCCAGCTTCTTCTTTTTTTAACTATCCAGGCTGCCAGAGTTCTTTTAGAGGCTTTATTGGCCTTTTTCACTCTTCCTCCTGTGTTAAGAATTGTGCTAAGTGTGGGATCTATGGCAAGGCAGCAGCAGGATTTCTGTGGCTTTGTCTACAACCTGGTAGTCTTTCACATGGCAGGAAATATCCGGATGTCCTGATACAGGGACAATCAGTTCCATTGGGCTAAAAACCCTCTTTGGAATGGCCTCAGGTGCCAATGTGCCCATTTTATCATTGGGATGCAGAATAAAGGGCCGTACACACTTGACGAAAATCGGACGAAATATCCTCCGATTTTTCTCTGTCTACTCAGCGTTCATTACCGTTTTTAGTTGACAGTGCATACATTTTCACGAAATTTCTCGTCCGATTTTTCTTTTTTTTGGGCACATTTGTTCCTAGACTAGGTTGTCAGCAACTTCAGATCATGCGCGGTCTTTCGTATCCGATTTTTTACGGACGTACTGCATACATATTAAATGAAAATCGGTCGTCTGGGGACGGACGAAAAAAATTTTGCTGTTTGTCCCTCCGTTTTTTTTTTCGTTGAAAATGTCGGCATCGGCTGCTGAAAGTTGTGTACACACTAGGCGAAAATCGAACGATTTCACATCAGGCGGGAATTATTCGGCAGATTTTCTACTAGTGTGTACCCCACTTAACAGTGTCCCTAAATATTTTAAGGCATGAGAGGCTAAGAGGACCCTCCGAGACAGGGCTGGTTGAACACATTGACGTGATCTTGTTTTTGTTGTTGCTGTTGGGGATGAAACTTCTTGGTAGATCAGTTGCTGCAAGTGAAACACATGCAGTCATTGTTCCTGTAAAGCAACAAGGAAGGAGGCTAGGACTTTGATAAAGGTCCTTCAGTATGTTGACAGACCTAATGTGCGATAGGCTAACTGGAGGTGAATCTCTCTCACCATAAACTAGAGGTAACACTGGTATTCTGGCAGGATTGGAATGTTTACGTATGTGTAGAGATGTATAGAACTGTTCGCCGGCGAACAGTTCCCGGCGAACTTAGGATGTTCGCGTTCGCCGCTGCCGGCGAACATATGCGATGTTCGGTCCGCCCCCCAAAAGACATCATTGAGGCAAACTTTGACCCTGAACTTTACAGTCAGCAGACACATTTCCAGCCAATCAGCGTACCTCCCTCCCACACCCTCCCACCTCCTATAAATAAGCAAGGGCAGCATCCATCTTAGATCATTCTGAAGCAGTGTGTGTAGTGAGAGTAGGGAGAGCTGCTGCTGCTGCTGCTGCTGCTGTTAAGCTAGGGACAGTTAGTCAGTGTTCCTGGTCTTGCAGTGTTCTTGGTCCACTACTGCTGTAATATCAGCACCCCAAAAAGCCCTTCTAAGGGCTGGTATTTTTTTTTTTTTATATATATATATATATATATATATATATATATATATATATATATATATATATATATATATATATATACCTAGCGTCCCCAAAAGCCCTTTTAAGGGCTGGTAATTGAGTTGTTTCTTCTTATATATATATATATATATCTATATCTATCTAGTGTCCCCAAAAGCCCTTTTAAGGGCTGGTAATTGAGGATTTTTTTTATTTATATATATACATATATATATATATATATAGTGTCCCCAAAAGCCCTTTTAAGGGCTGGTAAGGTAATAGAGTTTTTTCCTTATATATATATCTATATATATCTATTGTACACTGCAGTTGCCTGCCCGCTGTGTGTGAGAGGCCACAGACCTACCACAGACTGTACTGTGTGCACACCACACTCATTTCGGGTGGCACAGGCACAGTACCTTGCATTTTAAAAAATATTTTTTTTTCCTCTGTCATAATTGCAGTGAGTGCTGTGTCAGGTCCACAGAGTGCACTGTACCCACTGCAGTGCACTGCCCACCACTGATATATATACGGTGGCACAGCATCTTGTTGCAATAAATTGAAAAAAAAAAATATTTTTTATTATTGCAGTTGCCTGGGCTGCCAGTTACTGTCAGGTCCACAGAGTGTACTGTGCCCACTGCAGTGCCACTGTGTGCCCACCCACCACTGATATATAAGGTGGCACAGCAGCTTGCAAAGTAAAAAAAAATATATATATTTTTTAATTGCAGTTGCCTGGGTGCCAGTGACTGCTGTCAGGTCCACAGAGAGTGTACTGTGCCCACTGCAGTGCCACTGTGTGCCCACCCACCACTGATATATAAGGTGGCACAGCAGCTTGCAAAGTAAAAAAAAATATATATTTTTTTAAATTGCAGTTGCCTGGGTGCCAGTGACTGCTGTCAGGTCCACAGAGAGTGTACTGTGCCACTGCCCACCCACCACTGATATATAAAGTGGCACAGCAGCTTGCAAAGTAAAAAAATATATATATATTTTTTAAATTGCAGTTGCCTGGGTGCCAGTGACTGCTGTCAGGTCCACAGAGAGTGTACTGTGCCACTGCCCACCCACCACTGATATATAAAGTGGCACAGCAGCTTGCAAAGTAAAAAAATATATATATATTTTTTAAATTGCAGTTGCCTGGGTGCCAGTGACTGCTGTCAGGTCCACAGAGAGTGTACTGTGCCACTGCCCACCCACCACTGATATATATGCCTGCAAGAGAAAAAGCCAGCCGCAGAGAAGCCGTATTCCTGAAAATATAAGAAAAATGCTGTTTTTTAGGGGTTCTGGACATGCTACAGAGCTGAAACTTGACAGGTACACTTTTTAGACCCCCCAGACACTAAATACAAAAAATTACATGCCTGCCTAAAAAAATGCCCGCTAAATGCCTGCAAGAAAAAAAGCCAGCCGCAGAGAAGCCGTATTCCTGAAAATATAAGAAAAATGCTGTTTTTTAGGGGTTCTGGACATGCTACAGAGCTGAAACTTGACAGGTACACTTTTTAGACCCCCCAGACACTAAATACAAAAAATTACATGCCTGCCTAAAAAAATGCCCGCTAAATGCCTGCAAGAAAAAAAGCCAGCCGCAGAGAAGCCGTATTCCTGAAAATATAAGAAAAATGCTGTTTTTTAGGGGTTCTGGACATGCTACAGAGCTGAAACTTGACAGGTACACTTTTTAGACCCCCCAGACACTAAATACAAAAAATGACATGCCTGCCTAAAAAAATGCCCGCTAAATGCCTGCAAGAGAAAAAGCCAGCCGCAGAGAAGCCGTATTCCTGAAAATATAAGAAAAATGCTGTTTTTTAGGGGTTCTGGACATGCTACAGAGCTGAAACTTGACAGGTACACTTTTTAGACCCCCCAGACACTAAATACAAAAAATGACATGCCTGCCTAAAAAAATGCCCGCTAAATGCCTGCAAGAGAAAAAGCCAGCCGCAGAGAAGCCATATCCCTGAAAATATAAGAAAAATGCTGCTTTTTAGGGGTTCTGGACATGCTACAGAGCTGAAACTTGACAGGTACACTTTTTAGACCCCCCAGACACTAAATACAAAAAATGACATGCCTGCCTAAAAAAATGCCCGATAAATGCCTGCAAGAGAAAAAGCCAGCCGCAGAGAAGCCATATTCCTGAAAATATAAGACTAATGCTGTTTTTTAGGGGTTCTGGACATGCTACAGAGCTGAAACTTCACAGGTACACCTTTTAGACCCCCCAGATGCTAAATCCAAAGAAATTTTTTATTTTTATTTTTTTTAAATTTTTCCAATAATTGGCTCTCTATCAAAAAATTATAATTTTTAAGAACTTTTTTTTGCGTGATCCCTCTCCGGCATGCCACAGTCCAGGTGTTAGTCCCCTTGAAACAACTTTTCCATCACTATTGTGGCCAGAAAGAGTCCCTGTGTGTTTTAAAATTCGCCTGCCTATTGAAGTCTATGGCGGTTCGCCCGGTTCGCCGGTTCGCGAACATTTGCCGATGTTCGCGTTCGCCGTTCGCGAACGGCGAATTTTAGGTTCGCGACATCACTACGTATGTGTCCTGGAAATCCAAGAATAGCATCCAATTGCCCAGTTGGATGGCAAGAAGGTCAAATATGATACAATGTTATACTCTGCTTTAATTTTGATCTTTGGAATGATGTCTGTGAGCCTCTTTAGCTGTGATGTTACTCTTGGCCTAGAATGTAGAATCCCTGGAACTAGACTAATTTGCCTGTTGGGATGGTCCCTGGACCTACTAAGACGCTTATCCTGATATTATAAACTTGATTTATCTCTATTGCTGTATAAGGTTTTCCACAAAGAGACAATACCTATTAAACGGTATCCAGCTATGCTTGGAGGTGGGACTCTCCATCCATGGCTTTAGCAAGAGGACCCTACAAGCCCTGATGGACTGAAGAATTGCTCAAAAGAAGAGGCATGTATCAATAGCATTTTGGAAATTTGAATGCATTTTTGCTCCATCCAGCCCGGAGATTTACACATCCCTGCTACACAGCACAGCTAGGCAGATAACACACCACACACACCAGATAAGCCATCCACAACTCAACTCAAAGCTATATCACTAACCTAATGTTAAAATGTCAACCAAATCGTTCTCTTCATTCCTCCCAAGACCTCTGGCTCTCTAGCTACCTCATCTCTTCATCTCACGCTTGCCTCCAGGACTTTTCCCGAGCCTCTCCCATCCTATGGGACTCCCTACTGCAACCTGTCTGACTATCTCCTACTCTGTCTGCGTTTGGAAGACTCCCAAAAACCCTTCACTTCAGAAAAGCTTTACCTGCCCCCACCTAACAATTGTACTTTTATTTTCTCCATCAGCTCATCCCCCACAGATATTACCTTTTGTATCACCTGACCCTCCCTCTTAAATTGTAAGCTCTAATGAGCTGTTGGTACTATAGAAACTGTTGGCACTATAGAAACTGTTGGCACTATCTAAATCCTTTATATTAATATTAATAACATCATATCCTCTCCTAAATGTATAACCTGTAAAAGGGATATCATGTCCTATATCCACCCCATGCATGATAATTGTACAGGATAATTGTATACTGGTATACACCACTAGCTGACAGCTCCGGTCAGAGCCACTGTACTAACGATCCAATGTCTCCCCTGCTGTTCTTTTGTGTTCTGACAGAAAGGTGCCCCCCCCCCCCCCGCCAGAACACTCTGGTCGGTGTTCTCACCCATTGGCTGACAGCGGTGATCAAGAGCTGGTCAGCTTCTGGTTTTCCCAGCATGCTTGTTTAACAGAAACTGGCCAAGCAGCTGGCTTCTGTCGGACTGACTGCCCTAAACACGGGCTGAATGTCAACCAGTTTTTATTGAACCGGCCGAATTTGGCCCGTTTTTTTTGTACCGGCTGATGTCACCCGAACTTCGGCATGTGTGGACTAGGCTTAAGACCTGCTGTATAGGTGACTGGAAGGGGCTGATATCAATTAAATTTCATATACTTATGTTAGATGTAAAAAATACATTACATAGTTATAAAATGCACACATTATTGCAGCTAGGTATGTGGAGTTTAGCTTTAATGGTTTTTCTGTGTGGCCCTATTACTCATAATAATTAAGGACCCTTTCCTGAAATATTTAATTTTTCTGCATCAGCTCTGGAAGAATTGGTGATAAAAGTCATCTCCTTTGGGCTTTGTGAATTAGGTGCTTGCCTCCTATGCCTTTTATTCCAGGAAGCTGTGTCTGCTGTGCTCCTGGCAGCTTTCACTAATGTTTTCCCAGCTCTGAGACATACTTAGCGGTGGATTCAGCACTTACATAAATTCATGCTATACACCTACGTTTGCCGAAGCCCTTTTCATATTTTTATGCAAGGCCACTGTGAGAACAGTATATATCTTTTCATTCCCTGGATTTAGTTTATTGTACTAAATGCACATTATACCCTACTATTACAGCCATGGACATAAAATGTGTGCAGGCTTAGCAAACAGACGTTGAACATTTTTTGCTGTGTAGACATCTTACCCAGACTAAAGCTGCCAAGACTTAAAACTGACCCTGATTTTTTCTAATGTGTGGTCTTGGTGAAGCTATAAGTGCCAACACCCGCTATTGTGTCCATTCACATAGAGGAGGATTCCCGACATGGCACAATGCACAGCCAATCATTTGCAGTGATTGGCTAGTTATCCAAGTTCCATAAGGGGGCATTCACACTTGCGAATACACCCTGACTGCGATCAGCTGTGAGAGCCCCAGCGGAGGTTCCCGTGATTAGCTGCAAGTAGGCAACCTCACTGAAAGCAATGGGAAGCTGCCGACTCTTGCAGCTAATCGTGGCCACTTACATGTAATGGCTTAAGCAGCGATCACATGCAACTGATCAGCCCTGGACACGGGCAGTCTGTGTTTACTAGGAATATGCAATCATTTAACCACTTCTGGACCGGAAGATTTTCCCCCTTAATGACCAGGCCATATTTTGCAATTGGGCATTGCATTACTTTAATGGACAATCGCGCAGTCGTGCGATGATGTATCCAAATAAAGTTTTTCCCACAAATAGAGCTTTCTTTTGGTGGTATTTGATCACCTCTGCGATTTTTTTGCTGTATAAACAAAAAAAGAGCGAAAATTTGTGAAAAAAAAATATATATATTTTTCACTTTCTGCTATATAACATTCCCCCCCAAAAAAAATAAAAATCAATATTATATTTTATTATTTATTATATATATATATATATATATATATATATATATATATATATATATATATATATATATATAATATAATATATCATTATATTATATATTATATATATTATATTATTATTTATTATTTTATTATTTATTTTAATAATTATAAATATTTTTTTAACATTTTAGTAGGCCAATTTGTTTTCTGCTACATATTTGTGGTAAAACAAAATCGTAATAAGCATATTTTGATTGGTTTGTGCAAACGTTATCGTGTCTACTAACTACGGGAAAAATTTAAGTAATTTTTATTGTTTTGGGTTTTTTTTACTAGTAATGGCGCGATCTGAGATTTTTAGTGGGACTGTGACTTTGCGGCAGACAGATCGGACCCCTAACTGACATTTTTGACACTTTTGGGGGGACCAGTGACATTACTACAGTAATCAGTGCTAAAAATGTTACTGTAATAATGACATTGGCAGGGAAGGGGTTAACCAAGGGGTGATCACAGGGTTAAGTGTGAGCCTAGGGCAGTGTTTACTAACTGTATGGGGGAGGGACTTGATAAATGACCATAGAGACCTGTGATCCTATATAGAAGGATCACAGGGGCTCTGTGATCATTCCAGAGAGAAGAACAGTCAGTTGTGTTTACAACAGCCGACCGTCCTTCTCTCTCAGCAGGTAATCGCGGCCGCCGGCCCCGTGCATCGGCCTCCCCGCTGCCTAGTGGGGGCAGGAGCGCCCTTCCCCCCCCCCGGAACCCCGCATGCGACCGACTTAGGGCTACATCGGTTCGTGCAGGAGGGGCTGCCTGCCGCAGTAAATCTGCGGCGGGCGGTCTTAAACGTGTTAAAGTAGTTCTTAACGTAGAAGGTTTTGTACTTTAATGCATTCTATGTATTAAGGTACAGAACCTTCCGGGTGCAGCTCCCCCCCGATCTGTCCGCCGCAATGTCTCAATCTTGCTAAAAATCGCAGATCGCTGCCATTACCAGTGGAAAAATAAAAATAAAATGACATAAATCTTTCCCCTAGTTTGTAGACGTGATAACTTTTGTGCAAACCAATCAAAATATGCTTATTGCAATTTTTTTTTTTTTTTTTTACCAAAAATATGTAGCACAATACAAATTGGCCTAAAAAGTTAAAAAATTTAGATTTTTTAATTTTTTTTTTTTTTTTTGGGAATGTTATATAGCAGAATGTGAAAAATATTGTTTTTTTTTTTTCAGAAATGTTGTTTTTTTTTTTTGTTTATAGCGCAAAAAATAAAATTCGCACAGGTGATCAAATACCACCAAAAAATTTTGGTATTGGTATTTGTGGGAAAAAGGACATCAATTTTTTTTTTGGGTACAGCGTCGCATGACCACGCAATTTTCCGTTAAAGTAACGCAGTGCCGAATCGCAAATATGGGCAGGTCATTAGGGGGCAAATCCTTCTGGTCCAGAAGTGGTTACATAGAATATTTTTATAGAGGTCTGTATGTCAGGCCAATAAAGGGGACAACTGAGGAGGAAATAGGGAGGGATTAAGTTTTAAAAAAAAAGTTCCTCCAAATGTGGGACATTTAAGAGCATCGTTTCTGAAGATGAAAAGAACAGGAATGCTGCAAATGATTTGGTATACTCAATATTAGGTTTACCTGTTTAAAAAAAAAAAAAAAAAAAGGATTATTAGGATAGGAAATGGCCAGAATTTACCAATTCACCAGATCTCTTGCACCACAACTACAAATACTTGTGTGGAATGCAAGTTGAAATTTTGTCATCATTGTGTGAAAATAACTTCTCCTCTTAGGCAGAGCAGCTTCAAGGAGAATATTGTTATACACGGAGGAAATAATGAAACCATGTACCCAATCCAATTATAGTGATGTTTTTGTTACAGTTCAAACTCTGGTTTGGTTTATAAAAAAAAAATCACTCCCTGGACAAGTGGCAAATGATCTAAACGCATAATGCTGTCCTAATTTAGACAGCAATTCAGTCTGGTGGGTGTGAACTTTTCCTTGTGGTGGAGGCACATCACCTTGGAGATATTACACGGTGAAGGACTTTATACGTGCACGTGGAGTTCTTCATATATTTTTTTATACATGTAGCACTGCCCCCTAGAGGACTGCTGAGAATTACACTTTCTGGATTCCCCTGGGTTACCCTTAGCAACTAATAGCAGATAAACAGCAATGGCTCAGTCAATATTCAATCCAGGGGATGTTGTTTTTGTGTTTTTATTTGGAACTTGGATAGGAGAAGGGATGAGTAGGATACTCCAACTATTAACTATGCACTTGAGAACAGCTAAGGTTCCTGCTTGGTTATTCTCTTCAGGGTTCTAAACTTGGCACCCCCTTTACTTTAACTGCCTGTGTGTGCTGACATCCGTCCACTGACTCTATCCACAGAAGTGGTCCCCTTCCTGGGCAGACCCCCGGCAAGCTTCTCTGTACTCACGGACACTGTTTTTCCGGAGTCGCTCTGCCTTCAACTCCACCAGTCAGCTTTCCTGGACCCCTGGATTCAGCCCCACACTCCTGGCTCACAAGGCCGACCACCTGTGACCACCATCCACAGCAACAGAAGGAGAAACAGTCGTCACCCTCCTTCCAGGACCTGGGTTCCCGCCCAAAGACCCCCTGCCACATGTGTCCTTGGCTTTTATAGCATATCCCAGGTTGCACCCCTTATCTGTGCCAACCCACTGAGACAGCTGCAAAAGCCTGTGTGTCACTGGCTGGGTTTCCTCCACTGTCCAACATGCCTCCTTATTGGACACAGCGGGGACACTCCCTCAGCCAAGATGAATCTCACCCTGGACATATGTAACAGGCCTAACTAACCGATCTTGCTCCCTGTGAAGTAGGGAGCACATAGATTTGCCTGCTGCTCTGCTGTTAAGCAGACAGAGCCAACAATTATGCTATCTAACTAACACCTGACTAGGAGGGTGCTACATACACTTATTTGGACTTTTGTTCTCTTCTTTATTATCTGTACATTATATGTGTATACTTATTGTAGGACACATTTATTTTACACTTATACACTTACGTTTTTCCAAGTGCTGCATTTTTGTTTTTTTTCTCTTCGAGTATACTATATAGCTATACTTATTTGCACGCAGTTGGTTGGTTTTTCACCATTTGTTGCTGACTCACGTGTATTGTTCTGGTTTCTTTTATGTTTTGGAAAAAAACGAGATCACCTTTGTGTGTTCCTTTTCTCCTTGTTATATTCTCTATACAGTATAAAAGAATTAATAGGCCAGCAGGTAGAACCCAAAGCCTTCATGATGCCCACAGGAGGTGTGTAGACCTGTGAACTAAAGCTTACATATCTCACTGATAGATTCCCCAAGAGATATTAGAACTTTTTAGTTGTAATTAATGAGTACGGCCTCAAGCAGACTGTTTTAATCAGTAGTTGAGCTAGAAATATTGCCACTAAATCATAGGTGACGATTTTTCTGGTTCTGCTCTACTGTTGAGGAGGGGGCATTGGGTACCAAAATGTATTGTAGGTAGCAGTCTATGATTCAGTCCTCTAAGCAGTTTACCGCATTGAAAATGCAGCCAATATATAGTAAAAGTCTTTTATATTTTTTTGGAGAAAGTTAAACAAATAAAATATGTCCAAAAAAATGAAATACTATCTTTTTATTCTCGGTTTAAGGATTGAAACATCTTCCCTGAACATGTTCACTGGTTTTGCTTTGCCTGAAATTATTTATTCTCGAACCTGATAAGCCACTTTTTGGCAGGGTAAATCAATAATGCTGAGTCCCCATTGGCTGGCGGGAGTGAGAGGTGCATGCTAATTTTAAGCACTTGGCTTCCATAAAGATCTCCCAAGGGTACATTAATCCCCTAGCCTTGCTTTCATGCTCGTCGCTCTTGTTCCATATTAAAATGCTGAGGGATTTCTTATAGTTTTCCACATTCAGAATTTAAGAGCGTGAAAGACATACAAATCCTTGGCTATGGAATGTTTTTCCTATACATAATTCTATCCAGAGGCTTTTGTGGAGATGTTTTTTTGTTTCTCAGGTTCACATTTGTTGGCTATTGGCTGCAAGTTTGAAAAGTGCTAAACAGATAAGGCTTAAAGACACCACTCTATAAATTACTGCTTTCTACTACAGTATGCCTAGTCTATGGTTATTGACGTTTTTAGGCAGCTATGTTTTTATGACCTTGTGTATGCCAAATGGAACGTGTCGGTGCTCTAATATCTCCCTGAAGATCTCTGGTATATAGGCAATGGAAAAGTAATTTATAGCATAGCTTGTTGGACCTGAGCGCAAAAAGTGAAGATACGCTATGTTATCCCAACATGTCTGCTACTTCTTCCCTACCCTTATGTGGTCTCCTGATACAGTGTTCATCAACCACTTAGCGACTGCCCCATGTGCATTTACTGCGGCAGGGCGGCCACTGTGCCCTGGATCATATATCTTATAAGTGATCAGCACTTTCAGGTAAGAGACGCATGCGCCCGCCACCCGACTATGCTGCAATTTATTACAGCACAAGCCAGTCTGTGAGTCCTGCCCTATAACTGATCACCCTGCTGATCAGCTCTGTCATTTTTGTAAGAGAGCTCTGTGTTGTAAACAGCACAGAGCTCTGTACACTGACAGGTGATCTTACTGTTTCTTTTATTCCCTGCAAAGCAGGGAAAAAAACAGCAAGATTACTTAGTAAAGGCAGCACACATTATACATTGTTAGGCACACAGTTAACCCTTTGATCGCCCCTAGATGTTAACCGCTTCCCAGCCAGTGTCATTAGTACAGTGACCAGGAAAAGGACATGTGTAAGGGTGATCAAAAGAGACTAAATATGTATAATGCCATCCCCTCAGAAAATTGTACAAATATGAAAAGAATGGTCCCAATGGGTTTTTAACAAGGCATCTACATATAGAGGAGTAACAGGCAGTAAAAAATGATATATATAAAAAGATATATAAGGAAAATCCATCTCTTATATTTGTGAGCCTCTATCTTTTGTTTTAAGGGGTCTTTGACCTTCTAAGAATCCCTCTCGGCCAATAGAATATCCTGTTACTTGTTGATTTTCTATTTTTGTCAACATATCCATTCATGGTAAGCATTATCTCTATATAATACTATGTTAAATGCATTTACACGTGGCTGATCCATGCCTGATTGTAAGCCTGCATTACAATATTGATTACTGCATATCTATTATATGTGTTTATCTGTATATATAGTGTTTTGATTCATTGATATATCGCATTATTTCTCAAAAATAGACAATTCTGTGCTCTCCTTTCCCCTGATGAGGAAATCATCTTAGGATTTCGAAACATGTTGGGATGACTTGGTTCGAATCACTATCTACCAGGCTCCTACTACTATTGGGTGCCGTTTAGTGGAATTGGTAATCGTGTTGCACAGATACCTGTACTTTGTTGTCATTTAAAATTATGTGCATTTTATAAGGTTTTGAGTATTGCTTTGTTCACTCTTTTTACATGTTTAATAAATATTTACCTTTTTATATATTTTTTTTACATCCTGCTACTCCTCTATATGTAGATGCCTCGTTAAAACCCCTTTGGGACCATTCTTCATCCTATTAGTGCAGTGACCATGTATAATATTAGCGCTGATCACTATATTAGAGTCACTATTCATATCAGTGTCAGTCAGTTAGGGGACCCCCCAGCCAGTGGTAAGCCCCGTACACACGTGTTGAAAATTGGCAGGGAATTCAGGGGTCCAGGAAAGCTGACTGGTGGAGTTTTCGGCTTGTTAGTATGATGCTTCCGACAACCAACTCCGACTTTTCGGCCGAAAAAAATCTGGTGTGCAGACTATAAAATTTTTGTTGGCCGTCAACACAATGGCCGATTTTCGTGCAGTCAGTACAGATTTCGACAGGGAAAAATCTGGTGAGCAAGTCTGGGCATGCTCAGAGAAGAAAGAACACAAAGAAAGCAATCCAACACATGACATCACTTCTGAAGTAGAATTTTGTTGGGCGAGAACATTCGTGTGCAGTCTAGGCACATTCCAACCAACAAAACACAACTCTGGACAATCGTTGCGTGTGTACGGGGCTTAAGTAAGTGTCAGATTGGCTGCCACACTATCACAGTCCCACTCTAAGTTGCTCATAATCACCATTACTAGTATAAAAATAAATAAAAATTCCAATATATATATACCATAGTTTGTACATGCTATATCTTTTGCACAAACCAAATAATATACATTTACTGGGTTATAAAGAAAATATATATATGTGCTTGCGTTGCTAAAGCAATCTAAAAAAAACGAAATTAATTATTATTAGAATATCAACCTCAAATCACAGCCGTAAAAATGAATGTTCAATCCCACGTGAATCAATACAATATATGTGACTTAAAACCAACCTAAAAGATTAGTCCAATACAGTATATCCCAAAAATAGATTTAAAAAAAGTTCAACAATGTGCAAATATAGAAGGCTCTTCAGCTTCATAAACTGAGTGCTCCACTGAACTCAATGGTTCCAAATCCAAGTTCAAAAATCAAGCAAATATGTACAAATGTTAAAGGCTCATCACCCTCATAAAGGAAGTGCTCCACCGCCAAACAAGTGATCCTCTACCAGCTAAAATGCGCACTCACCTTGTAAGTGGATAAATGAATACAGATTGATCAGGCTTAACAGGACCACATTAATGGTTTGATGATTCTCAAAGTTTAATTCATCAGTTTGGCTCCTCTTAACCACTTCCGGACCGCCCGCCGCAGTTTTGCATCACTAATTTGACGTTAAATACCAGAGTTATGGCAGCAGATAGCTGCCATAACCCTGGTATTTTTCACAGGGCGGGCAATCCTCTTTCACATAAAAGTGGCCCCAGCAGCGAAATTGCCACGGGATCACTTTTATGGGCAGCAGGACATTGCCCAAAGCATCACACTGCCTCTGCTGGCTTGTCTTCTTCCCATACCGCATCCTGGTACCATCTCTTCCCCAGGTAAGTGACGCACATGCACCCGGCCAACCACGTGATGTAAAAGAAAACGTGATTGATCAGACTAGGCCAGCTTCTTCCATTGCTCCATAGTCCAGTTCTGATGTTCATGTGACCATTGTAGAAGCTATAGGCACGGGGTCACTATAGGCTTCACAGGCTCATACACAACAAACTGTGATGCCCAATTTTTTTCTGCTTTCACCATATCAACTTCATGGACAACATGTTCTCTTGGTGCATAAAATATCCCACCAACTTTCAGATGCCATTGTAACAAGATATTCCCTTTACCTGTCAGTGGTCATAAAGTTATGGCTGATCAGTGTACATGCAACCAAAATGAAATGTTCCTTCACCCAACATCCTGCACCAAATGCCATCGCTCCCAACTGTCCCTGATTTGGAGGGATTGTCTCTGATTTGGAGGGACTGTCCCTGATTTGGAGGGGCTGTCTCTGATTTGGAGGGACTGTCCCTGATTTGGAGGGACTGTCCCTGATTTGGAGGGGATGTCCCTGATTTGGAGGGGATGTCTGTGATTTGGAGGGACTGCCCTTGATTTGGAACAAAGTCCCTCTGTCCCTCTTTCCTCCTCATTTGTCCCTCATTTTGGTCTGATATATATAGTTGTATATAAAATGCACTATTTATCTTTCATAAAGTGTTTCCCAGTGCTAAATCATTCGTCCAGTGTCATAATTTCTGCATTGGTAAATTTCAAAAGCCAATATAAAGGAATGGTAGTTAAAAAAAAAAAAAAGCCCTTGTGGGTTTAAGACTCGGTTCGCATTGGTGCAATGTGGGGAACCCTGCGAATCCACTGCGGGTTCCCGCATCACACCCGACTCGCAGGCAGTTCACACTGCCCTATGCAAACTTCTGGGAGTGTCAATACCAAGTTAAGTAATGGGGTTTCCCATCCGCTCTTCGAAGAGAGAAAACGTCAGGGACAAGGTGGGGATTTTAAGGTGCCTAGTGGTGATGTAAGTAACAGTTTATAAAAAATCCAAATATAAAAAAAATTAAACAATTTATTAACGTATAGAAAGTTAAAAAACACATTTATGGACAGTACAACAATATTATAATCCAGTATACATATAATGAATCCGATATTGGCGGGATCCAAAAGATAGCATATATTTGCCTAAGGATCAACGCGTTTCACCCTATTCAGGGGCTTCCTCAGGATCCAGGATTATATGCATCAGTAACAAAAAGGAAAGATTTGAGAACTGGTAATACTCACACTTTTCATGCCACACCAGCTGTAAATAGATGATATTACCCAGTATTACATTTTGAACACTCATAAACGGCACTTCTCCAATATCAATATGTCCAAAATCCAAAAGGATATATACTCTTGGAAACCATTCAACAAGGTAGGGCTGCCTATGTACAGGTTACAATCGCCAGATGGGACTTGTGAGAGATCACTCCAATATCTGTGAATATATGTTTGTCTCATCCATAGTTTGCCCCCCCGCCCCGCCATAAGAGCCGCATTTTTCTCACTTTAGAGAGATTTCCTCTCACTTCCTGTTTTGACTTTGGGACAGGAAGTTAAGGGAAATCTTCCCTATGGGACAAAGATGGCACAAAAAAAATGATGGGGTTTATACCCTTTCCTTATTCTATAAAAAATTAAAAAAAATTTGGCTTTAGTTACACCTTAAGGCCCCTTTCACACTTGTGCGACATGTCCTGCGACTTGTGACTGCAAAGTTGCATGACAAATCGTACCCCATGATTTCCAATGAGTACCAATCAAATCTGTGTGACTTCAAGTCGAAGGGACTTTTAGGTAGTCCCTGCAATACTTTGGTCTGACTTTGATGCGGCTTGATGTCCATAGACAGGCATTGCTTCAAGTCACCTCAAAGTCGTGTCATAGTCACGCAACTGTCAGGTTTTACAAGTGTGAAAGGGGCCTAAAGTGTTACTAAACCCAGGAGCCTGCATTCACTATATCTGGTCACCCACAGACAGTACACAGAACATGGGAATGTAATTAAATTTGTAAATATAAACTGATAAATACTTTTTCTCATCAGCAGTATATAGAGTTGAAGCTCTGTTATAGCTGCAAAGGGTGGGCCAACTCAATATTAAACCCTACGGACTAAGACTGGGATGCCTTTAAGGTTCATGTGCATGTAAAGGCAGGCGTCTCAATACTTTTGACAATATAGTGTATTTATTCCTGGTATTTATGATAAAAACATTTTGCAATTTTGGAAAAAAAGGCTTCTGTTACGGACTTTAATATCTAGATTACATTGCTTTGCAGCAAGAAAGAAAAAGTCACATCTGCAGCTGATTAATATGTTATTAGATTTTGTCTTCTCATAAACGTCAACATGTTTTCTATTAAATGTGTACTGGAGATTTGCAGAATCCGCCCCTGAGACTGCCGGCTCCGGTGATTTCATAGCGCTGAGCCTGCTCGTGTTCACATAAAACTCAGAGGAAGTTCAAGTGAGCAAAATAACCTGGATGAATCTTTTCTTCTGAATTTCCTCTATTGTTAGAGAACTCAAATCTAAGGTCTGGATGGCGGTTACATGCTTGGCACTGTGGTCTTGCTCTACCAAAGTTTTGGGTTTACCTTCCAGCAGTGTTTACCATAGAGAACATTTATACCAACTCTCTATTTCTTTGAAAATAAATTAACAGGTTAAAGTGGTTAAAAAAAACCCTTACATACCGCATACCCAGTGAAATGACTGGCCTTGAGTGATACACAGACATTAACCACTTTACCACCGGAGGATTTTGCTGTCTTACGTCCAGGCCACTTTTTGCGATTCAGCACTGTGCGACTTTAACTGACAATTGCGCGGTCATGCAACGCCGTACCCAAACGAAATGTATGTCTTTTTTCCCCCCACAAACAGAGCTTTCTTTTGGTGGTATTTGATCACCTGAGCGATTTTTACTTTTTTCGCTATAAACAAAAAAAGAGCGAAAATTTGGAAAAAATAACAATATTTTTTACATTTTTTTATATGAAATCCCCCCCCCCCCCCCCCCAAAAAAAATGTAAAAATCAAAATTTTTTATCATTTTTGGCCAATTTGTTTTCTGCTACATATTTTTGGTAAAAAAAATCGCAATAAGCGTATTTTGATTGGTTTGCGCAAAAGTTATTGCGTTTACTAACTAAGGGAAAGATTTCTGTGATTTTTGGTGTTTTTTTTTTTAAAAAGTAATGGCGGCGATCTGCGATTTTTTTTGCGGGACTGCGACATTGCGGCGGACAGATCGGACCCCTGACTGACATTTTTGACACTTTTGGGGGTACCAGTGACATTACTACAGTAATCAGTGCTATAAATATGCACTGTTACTGTAAAAATGACACTGGCAGGGAAGGGGTTAATTTTATTGGAGAGGGAGGGGTTAATGTATGCCTGGTGCTTACTGACATGTGTGGGGGGAGGTGACTGAGTGACACAGGGACAGATCGCAGGTTCAGCTATGCTGAACCCTGCAATCTGTCACTGTTTGTCACTTAGGAGATCCGCCCGCTTTGTTTACACAAGCGGGCGGATCTCCAAACTCGATTCCCCGACGATCGGGGAAGAGCAGCGGTGATCGGCGCTGCTCCTCCCCTGGCCCGACTCCCGCTGTTACTGAACACAGTGGGAGCGAGCCTCCGGCGGCGCGCGCGTGCCGCCCACAAGGGGAGGAGTCCAGCGACGTAGGTCTACGTCGCTGGACGATAACGAGCCACATTGCCGCAGTAGCAGCAATGTGAGCGGTCGTTATGTGGTTAAACAAATCCTTCTACATCAGTTGTATCTGCTGTCTTCTCTTCCCTATAGCTGTTCAAAGTCCAGAATTTTTAAAGCTTGTCTAGGCTGTCAGAAAAAAGGGGCGGAAAGCTGAAGTTACACTCTGCAGAGGTCAGTGAGGAGAGCTCTGAGAGCTGATTGGAGAGAAGGGACACACCCACTCTTACACAGCACACCGGAACAGAGCTGAGGCTGTCAATCAACTGGAGGTCCACCCCCTGTCACAATTTTTCTCTTGGTGTCAGGAAAATTTGTCAGAAGTGATTCATGCTGATAGCAGAGGAAAGCAGCAGACAGAAATGACACTTAGAGGTTGATTCGCTAAAGGCAAATAGACTGAGCAGTTGCTCCAGAGCTTAGTAAATGAGCAAAAGTTCTGCTGACTTCCATCATCCAATCATGTGCAAGCAAAAATGTGTTGTTATTTTTTATTTTCCTTGCACGTGATTGGGTATTCTTTTTAAAGTATATATAAAAAGGAAGGCAGCGCCAATGTAAATGAGTATTAGTCATAGTCCATAAAAAGTCCATAATGAAAGATGAGCAGAAAGCATCCTCAAACATCAGTGAATTAGATGGAAAGGGAATCATCAACCACCACGTGGATATATGAAAATCTGCTTACCACATGGAGTTGACCCTCAAATAAGAGAGAGGTCAAAACCAGCGAAGATCAAATAGATATAAACTTGATATACGAGAGGCAATATTGCGAACCAAAAGGACATCTCTCTTCACACCCGGAGCAATGACACCTCAGAATAGAAAAACTACAATAGTGCAGTACGTCCAAACCAATGTATAATTTATTGTTAAAATAACACTTACAACTTTACTATGAAGATGTAAAAGAGCGTGTACACAACAATCAAATGATCCGTGGCTAAAAAGCCTGCTTCCGTCCAACGTAGGTCTCTTCTTTTTTTTAAAGTAAAGCTTTCCTCAATTACTAAGTCCTGGAGCAACTCCACTTTGCAAAGTGCACCATCTATTTGCCTTTAGTAAATCCCCCCCTTAGTGCTCTGGATTGAGACAAGTATAGAGGAATATGATTGTATTTTTCATGTCTGAGATTTTCAACCACTTTAAGGCTAGGTTCATGCCTCTGCAGCTGGTGCAGCCCATGTTTGCACGGGCACAGCAGCCTATTCACTTGATGGGAAACATAAGGGAAAGGTCCCTGCCCCTTTTTAAAAGTGCACCCACTCACACACTGTGTGTTTAAATGTGTGGGAGTGCCATTAAGAATGAATAGCCGCCCCGCACATCTGTAAAAGAGCAACGTGTTTCGGCTGCGGGTGCAGGAACATGTGCAAGGGCACCACAACCACCCACACAAATGTGAACCTAGCCCAAAGCCCTGGTGCTCAACCTGTGCCCCAGGGGCTGCATGCGGCCCTTTAATACTTTTTGTACAGCCCTCGGGGCTCATACAGGCACTAATCTGTGTTTCCTTATTACCCTGGTAAAGTAGTGATTTCTAGCAGCTAGTCCAGTCTATGACTGTCTCCAGTTTTTTTAGCTGACGACTTTTATTTTTTTTTTAAAGACTGTAGTTCCTCTTTACAGTGGAGTTCCGGCCTCGGGGGTCAATTTGAGCTAAATATACCCCCGGGACAGTCAGGGCTAGTACATTCCATAATGGATAGCCTCTGAACTGTCCCGGGCCGCACTTACCTGTAAGAAGAAATACTTACCTTGAAAATTTCTTCTCCAGCGCTGCCATCTCAGGTGTGGGCAGCTGAAGCCGCAGCGTCCCTCTTCGTGTCCTCTTCCGTGTCAACTTCATGACGTCGGAGTCCCACAATGCACTGCACCGGCCCCACTCGTCACTTCCGGTGCAGCGCGGCATCCCTGCACAGCTTCTGGGCATGCCCAGAAGCTGTTTAGCAGGGAATTAGGCGCCAGCACCGGAAGTGACGAGCGGGGCCGGTGCAGGCGCATTGATTCCTAGGAGCGATGACGTTCAGCTCCCAGGAATCATCGCAAACCGGAAGTGACGGCGCGGGCCGCAGCCGCAGAGGGAGGAAGTGGAAGGAAGGTGAGTATATTTTCTTCTATAATAAGGTAAGTGACCAAAAAAAAAAAAAAACCCCATTATCCATTTCTTTTTCAGGTTCCCCTTAGCAAGCAGATGGCCCAAAATCGATTTTATCGATTTTGAGGCCAGAACTCCGCTTTAAGTGTCATGGGCAGGAAGCAAGGAAAAATCTCCCTAACAGGAACACAAGATGCAAAAAAAGCATGTCTTAAGGGCCCATTCACATACAAGAATTCTGTTGCGGTACATTATTGCACACGGGTTGACCTGCATTATGCCATGTGCTAGCATTAAATGGTGTTACGTTAAGGCTGCCCAATGATTATAAATGGGCTTCCAAGGCACCACAACAGATTAAAAAAATGTAGATTACCTTTTTTTAAAACAGCAGCTCACCACAATGCACAGTATATTAGTTGTGGTGTGCTGCTGTACAATGCATAGGGGTGCCATTCACATTGAATGGCACAAGCAACACATCCCACATACAGCAGAAGTGTTATGGTAAGACATATTAATTTAAGTGTTTTACCACATATTTCCTTGAGCCCCCGTTCACATTGGCGCGATTTGACAGGTCAAACCGCATTTCCCATTGAAGCCTTTTGCCAGCAAAGGGAGAGTCCCAATCAGTGCGACACCAACTTTGTGACTCCGATTTCTAAAAATACTTCCTGTGCTACTTTTGGTGGCTTTGGGGACAACTTCAATAGACATCTGTGCATGAACCCGCACAGATAACAGAAATTGCGGGGCCCCATACAGACTACCTGACTGCCCCCCCCATAGTAGGGCTTACATGTAGGTACAGTGAATATCTCCTAAACCTATCAGCCAGAGATAGCACCAGCACATGAGCACTGCACTGCCAATGGATGACATACCATCCAAGACCTCATTCACACACAGAGATTTATCTATCAACTCAGTTTTATCCTTTAGATTTAGCAGGAATTCTGTGAGTTATGTTGTCTTTGTTTCTGTTAATAATGATTTTTTTTGTATTCATATAAAATTTTGCTTTAATGTTTTCTTGGGTGGGGGGGGGGGTTAGTCTGTACGGGGCAAGTAACTTCAGACCAGACAGGAACAAGGTTTCAAAGCTATACTTGGGAAAGTGCAAAATGAGCATCTCAAAGTCCAAAGAACAGTATTTCTCCTACATCCCTAATCCTAACTCAGGCTAAACTTCGGGGGATGAACCTCAGGTCCTGATGACCTACTACATCACGGCAGTAGCAAGCAAAATTCCTTTGCTCTTCCCAGGTGCGGCTCTCCAATCTTCTCCCTTATGGGGTTTTCTTACAGACACTGGGCCTCTCTGCTTGGGGGCTCTCTTTGTTCTCCACTACCCTGGCTCTGGGCCACTGTCCATTTGTTATATCACAGGACCAGTGAGTCAGACCCAAAGAAACTCTGAAGACGTCACCGGATGTGACGAAACGCGTCAGTTTGGACCGCATAGCGTCATCACGCTACCCTGGGTGGAACGCAAGCCGGAAGTAAGCCCGTTGATTCCGCGAGGAGGACGCGCAGTCCGCACCGCTGACCACCAGGGAGTGTTTTATACTTTGCTTTCATGTTTGGAACCCTATGTATGAGTAATAAACTTCACATTTGACTTTATTACGCTATTTGGAGCTTTCTTTCCTCTCCTTCCCTACCATACTGAGTTGTTGTACCCCGGAGTCCAGAGGAGCTTTACCAGTCCACAGGACCGCCTAAAGGGGAACCTTTTGGCCCAGGAGGCCACCAAAGCTTGAATGGTCTTAATGTCATACGACATATGAGACCCACTGCATCTGATAAGTGATCCAATTCTTTCATTCGCTTGGCAGAAGGAATCGACACCATAGTCAATCAAGTCACAGCATTTGCACCTTCCAATGGTGAAGAATCACTCTCACTAAGGACATTATTTTGAGCACAAAGTCACTACTCAATACTGGACTGTGTTATTATTGAATTGTAATACAACAACGTATACTGCAGATTGCAATTATTTATTGTTTGATATTTATATTTGAATTTTATTTCACAGCCACTCATGCACAAAGGGATATAATTTGAGCACAAAATCACCCTTTCACTTTTTATTGTTTTTTTTACTGTCGATTTCATATTTTATCAAGTCATTTATGCATTAGGTTTAATCAATATTGGGAATCTCCATATATATAATTTATCCAACTTTTAGCTAGAAAGCGCTGTATTTAGCCTTTTTTCCAAAAAGACCATTCTTTTACACTACATCTTTTATTGTACAGCAGCTGCTTTTACCTCTATTTATTAGATTCCTCTATTTATTTATTTACATATCCACCTGGAACCCCATCTTTTGGCGCTAGGTATATACCTCGTATATTTTTTCACAGACCCAAAGATAACCCATCAAAACCAAAGAACTGGGAAAGGCATTAACCCTTACCCTCCAGTTCCAGGACAACACCTAACTGGCATACTATAAACCCAATTATACGCTGTTTGGCATGGATGGGGTAATCTATGGATTTTTACTTTTTCAGCCCAAATCTTTATATGAATGACTAGCTTTAGTTACCACCTTCCACTTACAGCAGCTGCCATTTCAATGCAGGTTTGAACTGAAGTGACTAAACTAGCTGCGGAAAGAAAAGTGGTTGATTTTACCTATTTGTAGACCCTTCAACCTGCAGCATAATTTGGAGAAAGATTAGGAGGACTTTACATTGAATTCACATTTCAGCAAGAGTACGGCTATGTTTCATGAATGAGGGTCAAGGCGTCATAGGAGAAATAAATGCCTGCTTACAAAAAGTAGTCTCAAAACAATGGGGCTTTACAGCATGGAGAAACGTTCTTCACAGAGTGGCCACAGTAGCTTTTAGAGTATATTTTTTGTTTGGAGCTCCTCTTTAATTTGGAGTGGTATATTTAATATCTCCGGAAACGTGACTGGATAAAGAACTTTGACTTTAAAACAGCAGGCAGAAAGTTTGCCTTTCTTTGCTTCTTATTTTCTTCTGTGCTGGCAGTCTGTTCTGAACGGCAGCCAAAGGAAACAGTATTGTGTCCTGTGATGTCTGAGCTCTTTACACCATGTGACTGGGGACTTATTGACACAACTGCAACAACAGAATTTTATTTTCTAGCGGAAGGGTTTATTCGCTGAAGAGCGCCATTCATAAACATTTGGACTATTGGGTCCAGTAACAATACAGATCCGTGATTGTGAAGATTTCAAAGTATCACATTCATGAAATGCTAATGGAAAACATTCTCTTTTCTTCCCTTCAGTTCTATTCTTACTTTTACACATTTCCAGGAGAGAGGCTGAGATAGGATAGAGGAAGGGAGCCTTTATATCCACAGAAAAGCTGAATTTATTAAAAGACAAATCCGTGGCGATGTAAAAATTTATATTTGGCCCATGTGTATTTACTGATCAGCTTCGAATGTTGAGTTTAAACTCCAAGATATGTATTGGTTGCTGAAGCTGATAACAGAGCTCCCGGGTTTAAAAGACTGCTAGGAGCTATACAGACCTACAGGGTGTGATATGGTCCTTCTCATAGTTTACTGGGTGTTTATGCAGGTACAAGGCTATTTTAAAGGAAACCTGTACTGAGAACAGTGGCGGCTGGTGCTCAAAATTTTTGGGGGGGCGCAAACAGAAAAAATGTAATAGGCATTGCTTGGCGGCAAAAAAACGTGGCAAAAAATTGCATGACTTTGAGGTCACAAAAGTGTGAAAGGGGCCTTCATTAATCAAAGTATAGTGTGCCCCCTTCAATGCAGAGTGACCAGCGTGCCCCCTTCAATGCAGAGTGACCAGCGTGCCCCCTTCAATGCAGAGTGACCAGCGTGCCCCCATCAATGCAGAGTGACCACAGCGTGCCCCCATCAAAGCAGATTGACCAGCATGCCCTCATCAATGCAGAGTGACCAGCGTGCCCCCTTCAATGCAGAGTGACCACAGCATGCCGCAATCAATGCAGAGTGACCACAACGTGCCCCCATCAATGCAGAGTGACCACAGCGTGCCCCCATCAATGCAGAGTGACCACATCGTGCCCCCATCAATGCAGAGAGACCACAGCATGCCCCCATCAATGCAGAGTGACCACAGCATGCCCCCTTCAATGCAGAGTGACCAGCGTGCAGAGTGACCAGTGCACTTACCTGATGCAGCGGCGGCTTCTCCTCAGTCCTCCGCATCTCCCGAGACCTTGAGTCCTCCTCCTCCTCCTTGGCCAATGGCAATCGTTCGCCTTTCGGCCAATCAGGAAACGGGTCTCTGACCCGCTTCCTGATTGGCCAGGAGGAGGATCCATGTGACAATAGCGAATGTTCAAAAAAAAATCGCCATTATCCATTCTTTTTCAGGTTCCCCTTAGCAAGCGGATGGCCGAAAATCGATTTTATCGATTTTGAGGCTGGAACTCCACTTTAAGGTAAGTATTTTGGTAAGTGGCCCCACCAAACAAGGTGGGGAAAACATTTAAAGGACAACTTCAGTAGAAGTGATCAATCTCTGTGTGTGGTAACAATTTATTTTGTTATTAGGATTGATTATTATGTTTACAAAATCTGGCCTCATTATTCTCTTAACCACTTAAGCCCCGGAAGATTTTACCCCCTTCTTGACCAGGGGGTATTTTGCGATTCGGCACTGCGTGACTTTAACGGACAATTGCGCAGTCGTGCGAAGCTGTATCTAAACTAATTTGGCGTCATTTTTTTTCCCACAAACAGAGCTTTCTTTTGGTGGTATTTGATCACCTGTGCGATTTTTTGATCATGCGCTATATAAACAAAAAAAGAGCGTAAATTTTGCAAAAATAGCAATATTTTTCACATTTTTTATATGAAATTCCCCACAAAAAAATTTAAAAATCAAAATTTTTTAACATTTTTGGCCAATTTGTTTTATGCTACCTATGTTTGGTAAAAAAAAATTGCAAAAAGCGTATTTTGATTGGTTTGCGCAAAAGTTATCGCGTTTACTAACCAAGGGAAAGATTTTTGTCATTTTTGTTGTTTTTTTTTTTTAACGCGTAATGGCGGCGATCTGCAATTTTTTTTGCGGTACTGCGACATTGCGGCGGACAGATCGGACCCTTGACTGATATTTTTTACACTTTTGGGGTTACCAGTGACATTTCTACAGTAATCAGTGCTATACATATGCACTGTTACTGTAAAAATACACTGGCAGTGAAGGGGTTAACTTTTTTTGAAAGGGAGGGGCTATGTGTGTCCCTAGGGGCGTGCTTTCTACTGTGATTGGCTGTGGCTTCAGATGTATGAACAGTGATCAACGGTTCTACATAGTAGAACCGTATGATCATCCTTCATACACAGGGGAGAATGACAGGCAGCTTGTTTACACAAGCCGCCTGACTTTCTCCCTCTCCCCCGCCGATCGCCGAGTGACCGGAGGACATCGGGTCCGCCGGTCACACGTGTGGGGGGGTGCGTGACCGCGCGGGAGCGCGCCTCCGGCAGCGCGCGCTCGCTCCCTAGACCCTCACAGGCTAGCGACGTAGCCCTACGTTGCTTTGCCTGTGAGGGGCTGACTGCCGACGTAGATCGGCGTTAGGCAGTCGGCAAGTGGTTAAAGTATAGCCGAAGTTGCTCTGTTCTATGACTGGAGCAAATCTTCCTCCAGTCTGGAAAAGGGTGCAAATTTAAAGGTAAAGGTCATTCTGTGCACTAGAAATTGTTCATTGATTTCCTAGTGCTAGAGGAAACTCTGGAACTGTGTTCCTTCAGGAATTCCATATGTCAATGGAAGTTTAAAAGGCTCTTCTAGAAAAGGATTTGTATTTGGCATCAGATGTATCAACCAGAGCTGAGCAACACTGTTCCTGATCAAATGCCTGATCTGCTAATCAGGATGATGTTATGTTCTACAATTGGGAAGTTCTCAGTAAGATGAAGTGATGTGTACATGTGTGTTCACCATATCTTCAGTGGTGCTATCAACAAATCTCTACTGTGAGAAGTGAGTGTCAAATGAGAGATGTAAGTTGAGCCAAAAGCAAAGCATCTAGCAACTGTTTGAAAGTGGCCACATCCCTTTAAAGACTAGTACTTAGGGTAAAGTGTCAGGATGAAGTGGAATACCAGAGAATAAATTAAAAGGCTTTAGTTGTAGAGCAGTGAGAGAAGGACATGAGAGGAAAAAGCTGCAAAAGGTAGCTAGGAGGACTGGCTAATTTTTCCAATATGGAATCTATGAACTTTGGACAATTATTTTAAGGACACTATATATCTATTTTAAATCATCACCAATCACTATTTATATTTCGCAATTACTATTTATTTTTTCAAGAATCATGCATGTTTTTTATTCACAGGAATTGATTTTTATTAAGTTTATTTATATATATATTTATTAATAATTTGTGTGATCAATTGTATCCAACACTATTGCACTTTACATTCACTAGATTGTTGGTTTAGGTTTAACACCAAGCAAGCGCTGTATTTGGTCTGATAGACCAATTGCTCACAACATACCTCACTATTTTCATACAGCAGCTGCTACTCCACATATATATTTATTTTATTTATTTATTAACTATCAATATTAGATTGCACTTTATACCATATTCACCTCTTTTTCCAGTGGCGCGTGGAAATATACTAGTATATTTTGTATCATGGAATCTCCTAATGGTGTTTCTGACAAGGTATCAGTATATAAATTAATGTTTAATTGTAAAAGATACTTTGGGATTTTTAAGGTGCCATAAACAACACCAACTAATAATAAAATCACCATTTTATTTACTTATACAATATAACAGCATTTAAAAATGATCAACTTTCTTAAAATTCAACCATCAAGAATATGTATCTATCTGGTTTATTCTTCAGGAGATTTATGAGTACTACATACTGAATAAATGAAATTAAAAAATAAAGAAAATCACAAAAAATTATAGAAAGACTGTGTTCACACAGATTTCTAGAGAATATTATTCCCAAATACAAAGACAATATCCAATGACAAAATTTAAAATGAATCTACTGGAGGGCATCCCACCAGTGCATTGAATTAAACCGATACAGACAAATGAACATGAATAGAATAGACCAGATGCATACATATTCTTGCTGGTTGATTTTTAGGAGAGTTGATCATTTTTGTAAAAGCTTTTATATTGTATAAGGAAAGAAATTGTGCTTTTATCATCAGTTTGTGTTGTTTGTGGCACCCTAAACATCCCAAGGTATCTTTTCCAATTATATATTTTCTATCTGGAATGGAGTGCCCTTGATTTCCATGTTTACTGGTGTATCTAGTATGTTTATATATAAATGAACGTGTAATAATTCCACCTTTCACATATGACCCTCTGACTCTCACATGGGTATCTCCCATTCTTCAGGAATGAAACTTACTCACAGCCCAATCTCTGCCCAGCCACCATAAGCACAAATACTGCAGCACTTGCAAAGTTCAGCCCTTGAAAGCTTCTAAAACTATGTCTGAAATATAAAATATACATCATTTTACTTTTACGTGAAACAAAACCTTCCGCAAATATTTTGATGTATTACGGAGACACACCCGTACATTCTGAAAACATTCCACATACATTCCACATATTCCGCAAAATGATTTTTGTGCCAAGTAGTAAAAGTGCAGAATCTTCAGTTTCTTCATGAATTTAGCCCGTTCTCAGTAAGAGTTCTGTTTTAATAAGCTGTAGATCTATACAGAGACTGACCTCCAGCTAACGATAATTGCCCAGCTCTCATTAAGATCAGCAAAACTGTATGAGTTATAAAGAGTAATACTTGGAAAACAGAGGGTGGCCGACAAAGCCATATAAATTTAAATAAACAAGAAGCTATACTTTGTTGTCTCACTTTGAAGCACCAGGCACGGCACAAAGTACAGTCTTTAATATGCAAAGTAAATAACTATTTATACATGTTTGTTTTGCACGTTAGATACAAAATAATGTTCCATGCAGTTTTAATTGGTTTTACTTTGAAGTGGACCTCCTACCCCCAATTTAGTTTCCCCATACACATCAGAGGAAGCTCCAGACATTGGCCAAATATGGGAGCTCTGGAACTCTAATAGAATGGCATCCTTATTATGGGGGTGTGGTCATGGTTGATGATATCACCCTGACATCATGAGCCACCTCCATACCTTTGACTTCAGTTTGTTCTCTCCTAGCAGTGCTTCAAAGTCCACAATAGAAAACAAGCAAAGTCAGTCATGGAGGCAATGGGTGAATGCTGATGCATGTCTGCAGAAGATGGGGTTGCGTCACAGACACCCCTGCTCAGAGAGCCTGCTGAGTGCTGGAGAACTTTCCTATTACTCCCAATGACACCAGCTCTGATTTACACTACCCTGATATCAAGGAAGAAAAAAAAGGTAAACGGGAGGGGGGGTTATAACCAACATGTAAGCCCCCTAATCTGATAACACCAAAATGGACCAATCCACAAGATAGGGAAATCAAGCCATGGAGGCCACTAGAGTATCATAAACCGACCCAGCAGATATCCCAATGAGGCATATGACACCCAGGAATTTTCTATGACACTTAT
This sequence comes from Pelophylax lessonae, assembly GCF_965119305.1. Taxonomy (NCBI): domain Eukaryota; kingdom Metazoa; phylum Chordata; class Amphibia; order Anura; family Ranidae; genus Pelophylax; species Pelophylax lessonae. The sequence continues at coordinate 280,876,285 of NC_138773.1, forward strand.
TGAATGATTTTAAGCTAAGGATACTGTGTCATTAAAAAGGTTTTCTCTATATGCATGTATACTTTAATCCTGAAGAAGCTCAACAAGTGTGAGCGAATCGCGTAGATCCACAATTAGATCATATGGTCCATTCATAGGTCATGTGATGCATTTTTTTACATGTATTGTTATATCTTTATGACTATATCCCCTTTTATACTTATCTTTTTGTACTTTCAATAAATATGGATTCATTCCTTTTAACTTATTTTGCTGTTGTTGTTTGGGCACATTTAAATCCCCATATCCAGGACTGGTTTATATCCCCTCATCTTTCCTTCTTTTCCCCCATTCTCCCCTCCCTCTTCCATTTTCCACCGTACCTGGCTACATTTACCCAATTTTTACTGGCTCTGTCCTGTCTAATGGCGCTTTTCCACTGCATGGAACCGTACCAGTTCGGCACGCTTTTGTGCTTTTCCACTGCTGGTACCGCATGGTATAGGGTCGGAACGGTACGGTACGGTATAGGTTTGCTTTTCCACTGCATGGAACCGAACGGTACGGTACGGTACGGCTCTGAAACAGTACCTACTCGATTGTGGTTCCAACAGGTACCAAACTGGTACCATATCCCACATTTCTTTGCATGCAGTCACTACTAGACACTGATTGGTCAGAGAATCACTCCCACCCCGTTGTTATCCCACACACTTAACTTTAGTACTACTTTAGTGGAAAAGCAAACCTATACCGTACCGTACCGAACCGTTCCGACCCTATACCATGCGGTACCAGCAGTGGAAAAGTGCCATAAATTGACCCTAGTATGTGTATGTATGAATGCGAGTTAGGGACCTTAGATTGTAAGATCCTTGAGGGCAGGGACTGATTTAAATGTACAATGTATATAAAGTGCTGCGTAAATTGATGGTGCTATAAAAGTACTTGTAATAAAAAATCAATAAGTAATCAATAAGTCTGCTGACATTGCGTCCAGCAGTCTCAGGGCTTTGGGTGTTTACACAAATGAGGCTGTTCTAAATATATAAAATATCATATATGCACATAGAATTTTATGGAAAGATTGTTGTTGAAATGGCAAGTCTGGCAGCTGGGTCTCTATTAAAGAGGAGCTTTAGTAGAATTACAAAATTTTCCCTAAAAACATCTATAGTATTCACAGGGAGCGGTTTCTGTAATTAGGCACCTTAACCATTTCTGGACCGGAAGGATTTTCCCCCTTAATGACCAAGCCATATTTTGCGATTCGGCACTGCATTACTTTAACGGACAATTGCGCTGTCCTGCGATGCTGTACCTAAATAGATGTCCTTTTTTTCCACAAACAGAGCTTTCTTTTGGTGGTATTTGATCACCTGTGCGATTTTTTTTTTTTTTTCACTATAAACAAAAAAAGAGCGACAATTCTGAATAAAAAAAAAACAATATTTTTCACATTCTGCTAAATAACATTACCAAAAAAATGTAAAAATCTAAATTTTTTGATATTTAAGGTCATTTATGTTTTCTGCTACATAATTTTGGTGAAAAAAAATCGCAATAAGCGTCTTTTGATTGGTTTGCGCAAAAGTTATCAAGTCTACTAACTACGGGAAAGATTTATGTCATTTGTATTGTTTTTTTTACTAGTAATGGCGGCGATCTGCGATTTTTTGCCGGACTGCGACATTGCGGCAGACAGATCGGTCCCCTGACTGACATTTTTGACACTTTTGGGGGGACCAATGACATTACTACAGTAAGCAGTGCTAAAAATATGCACTGTTACTGTAATAATGACACTGGCAGGGAAAGGGTTAACATTGTGGGTGATCAAGGGGTTAAATGTGAGCCTAGGGGAGTGGATCTAACTGTGGGGGGTGTGGCTTGTGAAATGACCATAGAGACCTGTTATCCTATATAGAAGGATCACAGGGGCTCTATGATCATTCCAGGGAGAAGAACGATCAGCTGCGTTTACAACAGCTGCCCATCCTTCTCTCTCAGCAGGGAGCGATCGCAGGTGTTAGGCGGCAATCGGAGCCGCCTGCCCCATGCATCGGCTTCTCCGCTGACGAATGTGGGCTTGAGCGCGCTGGGGGCGGCATGCGCTCGGCCCCCTAGCTCTCTGCGCTCGACCGACATATACCTATGATGGTTTGCGCAGAAGCGGCTGCCTGCCACAATATAACTGCGGCGGGCGGTTGCAAAGTGGTTCATTGCAATAAAACAGAGTATTTTCATGTGTAATGTGGATTACAATACCTCTGGGCTGGCCTTTGGGGTGTGCGAGCTGTGCGGCCGCACAGGGCGCCATGGGCAACAGGGGCGCTGTGCAGCCATCACAGCTCGCAGATGATCAGGCCGCACAGTGGGAGGTAAGCGGTGACCGCGGCCTGGACAGTGTCAACACAGGCCGTGGCCACCACTTACCTCCCAATGTGCAGCTGTGCCTCGGTCTCCTATAGCTGCAGGGCTGAGCTGTGTATATCTCACACAGCTCAGCCTCAGAGCCGCCGCTGCCAGATCCCCTCCTCCTCTCTGTGAGGATGCCAGAGAAGAGAGATTGTCAGCTCCTCCTCCTCCCGCCCCTTCTCCTCCTGGTCTGCCTCGTCCACACATCCCCGGGAAGTTTAAAGAAAAAAAGAAAAGCTGCAGACAGCGTGAACCTCCATACTGAGGTAAGTAAGCTCTCTCTCCTGCAACAAATGTAAGGGGGGGGCTCTGTGCGGGGGGGTCTCCGATGTAAGGGGGATCTCTGTGTGGGGGGGTTTCTGATGTAAGGGGAGCTCTGTGTGGGGGGTCTCTGATGTAAGGGGGGCTCTGTGTGGGGGGGTCTATGATGTAAGGGGGGCTCTGTGTTGGGGGGTCTCTGATTTAAGGGGGGCTCTGTGTGGGGGGAGGTCTCTGATGTAAGGGGGGCTCTGTGGGGGGGTCTCTGATGTAAGGGGGGCTCTGTGGGGGTCTCTAATATAAGGGGGTCTCTGATGTAAGGGGGGCTCTGTGAGGGTCTCTGATGTAAGAGGGGCTCTGTAAGGGTCTCTGATGTACGGGAGGCTCTATGGGGGTCTCTGATGTAAGGGGGGCTGTGTGGGGGGGGGGGGTCTCTGATGTAAGGGGGATCTCTAATGTAAGGGGGATAAGTTATTAGTGATCATAAAAAAGTAAAGTCAAATAAAATGCAAAAAAGGTGTAAGAAAATGTGGGGGGGGGGGGCGCCACAGGATTAGCTCGCACAGAGCGCCTGAACACCTAAGGCCGGCCCTGCAATACCTCCTAACTTTAGTGTGGCGGCGGCCATTGGAAATAAGGGCACCCGAAGCCAGCGCCCTTTTCCCTTTGGGATTCCAGTACGGCTCCAATGCACATCCAATTCTTGCGCCTGCACAGTAATCACACAGCATGGTGCACACACAAACAGAGGATGCCAACAGGGCATGCTTATTATGTTAATTGCCTAGGTGGTCACTGAATGCAGCAGGCTCATTTGGGGAAAAAAAAGGTACTTAGCAACAACAACAAAAAAAATAATTTGCACAGGTTTTATATATTTGCCTGACAGTTTAATGGTTTTAATGAGGATTTTTTTTTAAAAAAGAGGGTGAAGAACCACTTTAAGGTGGAAAAAAGCAGACTAATGCCCTCATCAGTGTGGTGATGCCCCATTTTGTCTATTGAGATGGTTACTGACCATGATGTATTGCTTAGCTGCAGTGAAAGAAATGAGGTCAGGGGACCTGGCTGCGCTGTTTGATAGATTTGCTTGGATTAAAAGACTGATAGATTAAATTGTAGATATTTTGGCAAGTAATAAAAATAATATATGTGTAATTCAACTTTGTATTTATCTGTTTTTTTGTAGATTTTATTATTATATATAAAACTGTCTTTAAGTACCACCCTTTCCAAGTGAAGTAATAGAGTAATGGCTGGTACATTTATTTTTTTTCCATCGTAACAGTCACAGCTGAGGTCACGTTTAACCCCCCCTTCCCCTCCCCCTCCTTCTTCCCCCAATCATAAGATACCTGCAAGCTGAGCAGTCATCCATTAGGGATATTCTCTTAGATCCACTGCCAGCACAATGACAGCCTTGCTTGGCCGCTGGGAATACCTCCAATCTTTCCATCACAGTGATTTTTAGCAAAAAATCTCTTACCACTAAACAAATGATTTTCTGGAAGTTTTTTTTTTCTCCGGGTCTTTCAGGCCTTGACAGGTTACTTTCAATAGGCCACTGTCATGTCAGGTCGTCTTACATTTTCTCACAATGCCTCCTGCCAACCTGAAGTAATGTAAAATGGCAGAGGATGATGGGTCCTTTATGGGGCAAAATTAAATGTAAAGTACAGCATGTTGTCCATTTTGCTGCCGGATGAAACATAAATGCACACAGTCATTGTAGAAGCATTGCATGTCATATTTCCACTTGGCCGAGTCTCACAGACTTATTTCACAAAGCAAAGAGAAAATCCGGTAACACATAAAATGCAATCAGAATTTATTGTTTGCTAGTCAAACTGCAGTAAAGGAAATCCATGTTATACCTAAGGATTCATAAAGGCATCTTAGAGCATCAAAGTGGTATAACGCAATGGTTATGCTGTGCGGTTTCAGGCATCTTGGTTTCTCCGGTATTTATTTCTACTTTTTATAACACAGATCGCTATGCAATAGCTAATAGCAGAGAAACTATACTATTCCAACTTTTTGATGTAAGAGGTCAGCTTATGAAGATGTAGTCTACACTGTGTAAAATACAGTATGTACAGTATATATTTGATCCAAATTTATTTTCAAACTGCTAGTGCTACCTACCTAAATAACTACACTATATTGTCAAAAGTATTGGGACACCTGCCTTTACACATACACAAACTTTAATGGCATCCCGGTCTTAGTCCATAGGGTTCAATATTGAGTTGGCCCACCTTTTGCAGCTATAACAGCTTCAACTCTTCTGGGAAGGATGTCCACAAGGTTTAGGAGTGTGTCTATGGGAATGTTTAACCATTTATCCAGAAGTGCATTTGTGAGGTCAGGCACTTATGTGGACAAGAAGGCCTGGCTTGCAGTCATCCCAAAGGTGTTCTATCGGGTTGAGGTCAGGACTCTGTGCAGGACCAGTCAAGTTCCTCCACCCCAAACTCGCTCAGCCATGTCTGTATGGACCTTGCTTTGTGCACTGGTCCAAATTATTTGGTGGAGGGGGGGATTATGGTATGGCTCCTAGTTCCAGTGAAGGGAACTCCTAAACTGTCAGCATAACAAGACATTTTGAACAATTTCTTTCTCCCAACTTTGTGGGAACAGTTTGGGGATGGTCCCTTCCTGTTCCAACATGACTGCACACCATTGCACAAAACAAGGTTTATAAAGACATGGATGAGCAAGTTTGGAGTGGAGGATGACTGGCCTGCACAGAGTCCTAACCTCAACCCGATAGAACACCTTTGGGATGAATTAGGATCTATTAGCAGAGATTACCAATCCTTCCCATCCAACATCAGTGTCTGACCTCACAAATGCGCTTCTGGAAGAATAGTCAAACATTCCCATAGACACTCCTAAACCTTGTGGGCAGCCTTCCCAGCAGAGTTGAAGCTGTTATAGCTGCAAAGGGTGGGCCAACTCAATGGTCCTTACAATGATGGTCAGTGGAAAGAATGATCCTTACATTGGCGGTCTATTGGAAGCATCTCCCTCTTATAGATAGCTAAAGGTTGGAGGAACCCTAGGGATCCAAGAAACCCTGGTTAGGAAATGCTGCTCTAGGCTTGCATGCCTTCAGAACTTCTGTTTTACGCAACTAGAGCAAGAATGTGGCAAATAAAAGTCTAAATCATTATTATTATTTTTTTTTTTTGTTCCAAAAAAATCATTATTATTATAAAGGATTTATATAGCACCAACAGTTTGGGCAGCGCTTTACAACATGAGGGCAGACAGTACAATTACAATACAATTCAATACATGAGGAATCAGAGGGCCCTGCTCGTTAGAGTTTACAATCTAAGTAAAGTCATAATTCCTAAACTCTTTTATGGTTCAGGTCAGTGACTCAAAATGTGTAGACACCAGAATATTATCATGATCAACAAGCAAAAAATTGGGGGAGCAAACCCTGAACATGTATATCTAAAGCCGGTGCAGCTATGGACCAAGCAACATGTATATTAAAAAAGAATAGCGCAACCATGCAAAAGAAATGACTATCAAATATGGAGACCATCCATAAATAAAAAAGGGGATTTAGTTCCACCATACGGCCATATCGTCCTCAAGCCCACCACTGCGTCGAAGTACCCCATTATCGGTGGGTCCTACACTATCCATAAAAAAGGGGTGAATCCAGCCTCTCTTACCCTTGGAGACAATGCTCCTTGCTGGGAAGGTGTGCTAATGCACTGCAGGGGACTCCTCCTATATCTACTTGATAGAGGACACCAATAGAGTACAGGTGTGTGTGGGGGATGGGATGCTCAACCTCATAAGTCTGGTCAGACCGAATACATAATAAACAAGCAAAAAATTGGGGGAGCAAACCCTGAACATGTATATCTAAAGCCGGTGCAGCTATGGACCAAGCAACATGTATATTAAAAAAGAATAGCGCAACCATGCAAAAGAAATGACTATCAAATATGGAGACCATCCATAAATAAAAATGGGGATTTAGTTCCACCATATGGCCATATCGTGCTCAAGCCCACCACTGCGTCAAAGTACCCCATTATCGGTGGGTCCTACACTATCCATAAAAAAGGGGTGAATCCAGCCTCTCTTACCCTTGGAGACAATGCTCCTTGCTGGGAAGGTGTGCTAATGCACTGCAGGGGACTCCTCCTATATCTACTTGATAGAGGACAACAATAGAGTACAGGTGTGTGTGGGGGATGGGATGCTCAACCTCATAAGTCTGGTCAGACCGAATACATAATAAACAAGCAAAAAATTGGGGGACCAAACCCTGAACATGTATATCTAAAGCCGGTGCAGCTATGGACCAAGCAACATGTATATTAAAAAAGAATAGCGCAACCATGCAAAAGAAATGACTATCAAATATGGAGACCATCCATAAATAAAAATGGGGATTTAGTTCCACCATATGGCCATATCGTGCTCAAGCCCACCACTGCGTCAAAGTACCCCATTATCGGTGGGTCCTACACTATCCATAAAAAAGGGGTGAATCCAGCCTCTCTTACCCTTGGAGACAATGCTCCTTGCTGGGAAGGTGTGCTAATGCACTGCAGGGGACTCCTCCTATATCTACTTGATAGAGGACACCAATAGAGTACAGGTGTGTGTGGGGGATGGGATGCTCAACCTCATAAGTCTGGTCAGACCGAATACATAATAAACAAGCAAAAAATTGGGGGAGCAAACCCTGAACATGTATATCTAAAGCCGGTGCAGCTATGGACCAAGCAACATGTATATTAAAAAAGAATAGCGCAACCATGCAAAAGAAATGACTATCAAATATGGAGACCATCCATAAATAAAAATGGGGATTTAGTTCCACCATATGGCCATATCGTGCTCAAGCCCACCACTGCGTCAAAGTACCCCTTTATCGGTGGGTCCTACACTATCCATAAAAAAGGGGTGAATCCAGCCTCTCTTACCCTTGGAGACAATGCTCCTTGCTGGGAAGGTGTGCTAATGCACTGCAGGGGACTCCTCCTATATCTACTTGATAGAGGACACCAATAGAGTACAGGTGTGTGTGGGGGATGGGATGCTCAACCTCATAAGTCTGGTCAGACCGAATACATAATAAACAAGCAAAAAATTGGGGGAGCAAACCCTGAACATGTATATCTAAAGCCGGTGCAGCTATGGACCAAGCAACATGTATATTAAAAAAGAATAGCGCAACCATGCAAAAGAAATGACTATCAAATATGGAGACCATCCATAAATAAAAATGGGGATTTAGTTCCACCATATGGCCATATCGTGCTCAAGCCCACCACTGCGTCAAAGTACCCCATTATCGGTGGGTCCTACACTATCCATAAAAAAGGGGTGAATCCAGCCTCTCTTACCCTTGGAGACAATGCTCCTTGCTGGGAAGGTGTGCTAATGCACTGCAGGGGACTCCTCCTATATCTACTTGATAGAGGACACCAATAGAGTACAGGTGTGTGTGGGGGATGGGATGCTCAACCTCATAAGGTTTTATTTATGGATTGTCTTCAGATTTGGTAGTTATTTCTTTTGCATTTGCGCGCTATTCTTTTTTAATATACATGTCTTTTGGTTCATAGCTGCAGCAGCTTTAGAAATACATGGGTATGCTCCCCCAAATTTTTTGCCTGTTTATTATGTATTCGGTCTGACCAGACTATCGAGGTTGAGCAACCCTCCCCACACACACCTGTACTCAATCAGTGTCCACCATCAAGTGGATATCGGAGGAGTCCCCTGTAGTGCATTTGCACATCCTTCCCAGCAAGGAGTATTATCTCCAAGGGTTAGAAAGGCTGGATTCATCTCTTTTTCATGGATAGTGTAGGACCCACTGATAATGGGGTACTTTGACGCAGTAGTGGGCTTGAGCACGATATGGCCATATGGTGGGACCAAACCCCCATTTTTATTTATGGATTGTCTTCAGATTTGGTAGTTATTTCTTTTGCATTTGCGCGCTATTCTTTTTTAATATATTATCATGATCGCCATGCAACTAGCATACTTAAAAGGAGCTCAGAAATAACGGCTTACATCTTTCTCACAGAACAGATTTCTACTATCTTCACATGCTGCATTAACTGACCCTTGTTGTTAATTTGTCCAATAATAGATGATCAATATCTATTGAAACAGGGTCACATAAATGCACGATACATAATGGAGGTGGTGATGTTAATTTGGTGGATTCAATATGCAAAACATGTTTAAAAAAAGTTCCAGCACAGCAAAGATGAATGCTTTAGCAGCCAATCACACAAAACAGTGATCTGTGTATTTGTCAGCCAAAGGCAGGTACCTGAAAAAAGATCTGTGAAAAAAACAAAGTCAAGAATGCAGATTTCAATAACACCACATGAAAATGAAACCCATTTATGGTCAATCTGCTTGGACCCCTTATGTAGAGGACAGCTCTCTCCTGCAGTTCTTGCTTGAGATTACAAGAGTCTGGACAATTTTCACTAACTTGTAGAGTTTATAGGAGTTCAAATGCAGCCAAGTCCATCTTCACTGTCTCCTTGGACCCAGCTGGAAGTCTGTAAAGTCCCCACATCATGTATTCAAATGAAAACAGTTTTGAAAGTTAGGCAGGGTATACACTATAAGAATTTCCTTTGACACCTTTCTTTTTAAGAACATTCATTTGATTTGTTTGATTTTCTAAACTTTAGTGGGGTCAAATTGATGTTTGTCTTCAACTGCAGTGATCAGAAAATTCTACGGAATGAACAAATTAATTTCTAACAGTTTATGTGGTTTTTGCTTGGTAAAGTCCATTTGTTCCAAAATCAAATGTTAAAAGCAAATTAGATTTTGAACTACATAGTTACATAGTAGTTGAGGTTGAATAAAGACAGTCCATCCAGTTCAACCTGTGTAGGTGTGTTTTCCATACCCCTGAATGTTTTGATCTTGGAGATGTATGTCCAAGAGTCTTTTAAAAGTAGCCATACTCCCCGCAGTTACCACCATTTGTGAAAGAGAGTGCCACAATATTATTGACCTTACAGTTTAAAACACCTTGCGTAGCCAGAGGTTAAAAAGCTTCTCCTCCAGTCGCATTGTATGGCCTTGTGTCCTCTTACATTCCTTGTGACGGAGTCATTTTTTTTCTATGCTGAGATCACCGTTGAGGTATTTGTAAATCGCTATTATGTCCCCTCCCAGGCGTCTCTTCTCTAGGGAGAATAGATCAAGTGCTTGTAAACGCTCCTCATAATTTAGGTCCTCCAATCCCCTAACTAACTTAGTTGCCCTTCTTTGGACTCTTTCCAGTTCCAGCACATCCTTTCTGAGGATCAGTGACCAGAACTGGACAGAGTACTCCAGATGTGGCCGAACCAGAGTTTTATAAAGTGGTAGGATTATAGTTTTATCTCTGGAGTATATCCCCTTCCTTATGCATGCTCATATTCTGCCGGCTTTGGCAGCTGCAGCTTGACATTGCATGTTATTGCTTAGTCTATCTTCTACTAAGACTCCCAGATCTTTCTCTATTCTTGATTCCCCCAGAGGTTCCCCCCCTAACGTGTATTTTGCATTTATGTTTTAAGTCCCCAAGTGCAATACCTTACACTTCTCCACATTAAACCTCATTTTCCACATAGTTGCCCACTCTGTTATTTTGTTCAGGTCATTCTGTAACATTTCTACATCATGATGTGATGTTATTGTCCTGCTTAATTTTGTGCCATCTGCAAAAACTGAGATTGAGCTAGTGACCCCATCCTCAATGCTATTTATGAATACATTGAAAATGAAAAAAATTGGTCCCAGAACTGAGCCTTGGGGGACCCCACTTACCACTCCAGTCCAGTCTGAGTACGCGTTATTTATTACCACCCTTTGGACATGCCCTTTTAACCAGTTTTCTATCCAAGAGCAAACCTTGTGATCTATGCCTGCAGACCTTATTTTGTAAATTAAGCGTTTGTGGGGCTCTGTAAGCAAAATCCAGATACACCACATCCACAGGTCTCCCCCTATCTAGCTCACAGCTCACATCCTCGAAAAATGTTAACAGATTGGTCTGACAAGAATGTCCTTTTGAAAACCTGTGCTGATTACTGCTGATGATACTGTTGACTTTAGTAAATTCTTGTATATAGTCCCTTATCATCCCTTCTAGTAATTTACATCCTATTGACGTCAAGCTGACCGACCTATAATTGCGCAGGATATGTCTCTGCCCTTTTTTAATTATTGGTATCACGTTAGCTTTCCTCCAGTCACCTGGTACAGTTCCTGTCAAAATACTATCTGCAAAGATCAGGAACAGTGGTCTAGATATAACCTTACTGAATTCTTTGAGTACTCTCGGATGCATGCCATCCGGTCCTGGTGATTTATTTGTGTTAAAGTTATCAAGCCTTTTCATGATTTCACCCTCTGTTAGCCATAGCGGCTTGTCCTGTGAAGTACTGCTAACCATACAGTCGTGGTCAGTATACCCCTCCTTTTCCTGTGTAAAGACTGAGGAGAAGAAAGCATTTAGCACAGTTGCCTTCTCTGTGTCTAATTTCTTAGGGTTCCTTTTACTTTCCTCTGCTATATGTCCCTCAAAGTCGATTTTAGCCTTCTTGATTTTGTATTTACATTTCTTTTTCGATTCTTTGTATTGGTGGAAAGCCAATGAAGGTCCCTCCGATTTATATCTTTTAAAGGCCATTTTTTTCCCCTAATACGTTTTTTTACATTACGGTTTAGCCACCCTGACGTGGCCTTGGCTCTTCTAAATTCGTTTCCCTTAGGAATGCACTGTGAGATGCTTGTGTCTAATATGTTCCTAAAGCATTCCCATTTTACCTTCGTGGTCAGTGTTCCTAGGGTTTGGTCCCAACTTATTTTCTCTATTATTGAGCACAGTTTAGGAAAGTTTGCCCTTCTGAAGTTTAGTGTTTTTATGTTCCCCTCTTGCCTTGCTATATTGTGATTTACGCTAAATGTGATCATCCTGTGATCGCTAGAACCCAAGTTGTCCCGGACTCCTACATCTGAGATTAGGTCTGCATCATTAGTAATTAAAAGATCTAGCACTGTATTCTTTCTAGTAGGAGAATCCACCAACTGAGACATGTAGCTGTCCTGTAAGATAATCATGAAAAGACGGGCCTTTAGTGAGTGCTCAGTCCCCTCTTCCCAGTCAATGTAGGGATAATTGAAGTCCCCCAATATGATGACCGACCCCAGCTTTGCCACGGTACCCAACAGTGATAGAAATTCCAGCTCTACCTCCTCCCTTTGGTTGGGCGGCCTATAACATACCCCCACTATTACTTTCCCCTTTACTTCTTCCCTATGGAGTTCCACCCACACGGATTCTACCTCCGTACTCATCCCTTCCATAATGTCACTCCTCTCTACCACCCTTACATTATTTTGAACTAATTACTAATTTTGAACAGCATTATTTAAACAACCAAATGTACTCAGAATGTTTATACAAATTTCCATTTGAAAACCTAAAAGTGTGTAGCCAGCTTTAGACTTACTTCATTCCTGGAAAAAGGGAGGGAATTGAATAAGGGGGGCTTCAATAGCAATTAAGTAAGCTCCCCCCAATGTTATCCTCATTTGTATTCATGTGGCTGGGATTTTTACACCTCAACCTGGCAAAAGGTGTTGTCAAGGCTAGGCACTATTAACTTCAGCGCACTCCTATCATAGCAGTCATAGGGATTGATTTACTAAAACTGGAGGGTGCAAAATCTGGTGCAGCTGTGCATAGAAACCAATCAGCTTCCAGGTATTTTTGTTAGAGCCTAACTGAGCTGAAGTTAAATGTTGATTGGCTACCATGCACAGCTGCACCAGATTTTGCACTCTCCAATTTTAGTAAGACAACCTCATAGTGTCTTGTTTCATATTAGTCATCGAAGAATGCAGAAATTTTGGAGTTTAGGTGATACTCTTTTTTGCCCACCTTAAATTTATAAAGATTCAATCTTTCAGGGCCTTTCCTTAATTCTTTTCTCAGGCATTATACAATTGTATAATGCCTGAGTAAAGAATCTAGGAAGGATCCTAAGGCAGGCCATAGATGATACGATTTTCTGTTGGGGGGGGGGGGTCGGGGAGCACACAGTGATTATTGTTAGGCTAGAGTTGCTGGCAATAATTGCATCCTAAAAATCTGACATGCTGATCATACTCAAGTAGATTGATGGGTCAACTTGGGTACAATCAGCCTGGCCATACATGGTTTGAATCTTAGCCAGTTCCTGCTGAATTGGCCAAGATTCGAACCATCTTTTGCCAAGTTAAATTTGACTAAGAAAGAGTATCACTAAACTCCAAACTTTCGGCTTCTGTGTATAGATTAGAAATAACATAACAAGTTCTCTTTAACAGAACCAGCAACTACAATTATAGATTTTCTTCTATATAGCCATCTGTTGGTAAGGTCTGGTAATGCAGCATGACCTACAAAATGCAGCAATAGTAGAATTCAGGAGTCTGAATGGTCCCCCAAGCATTGCAGGCAGCATTAGGTGGATGACAGAGATGACAGCAATAGCACAGCAAAGATCCAAAGAAGACAGATTTACACTTATACTCCAAATCCTTTTCAAGTATTGAAAGTGAGAATACTGAAATCTATCAAACATTTCTCTCAGCAATAAAGTTTATCCTCTTATCAGAATTCAATTTATCCCTTCGTCTATCTTTTCTCTTTGTTCCATCTAAACAAGCAGAAGAGTTTATTCAACATTTTGTTTGTTGTGAAATCACAGCTTTTTCAACCGTCCAAATAATTGAATGCTTTTAAAACATTCCTGGAATTGATTAGGATGTTCAGCCGTGTATTTGCTTCACAGGCTTTCTTTCTGATAAATGTGAGATAATTACATTTCCGACAAGCTCCCTCGAGATGAACGTGATGGTGTGCAGGAATCCTTCCTGTCTCGTTCGTGCGTCCACGCCAAATTGTGTATCGGTAACCTTTACTGAAATGTCAATCGCGCCAGCAGTTATCAGCGACTAGAATAGGTCACTTAGAATTAGGTCCTCATCATCTCTAGTGGGTTCAGTTTAACATCCAACATTTACTCAATGCTGCTGGAATAAATTCAAAAAAGATATAGGTAGTTATGGGAAATGTATAATGGTTTTGTTTCCTTTATTTTTCGTCAGGACAAAAAAAAAATCACGCTGTAAAAGCTAATACTGTAGAGTAAATGGCCAAAAGTTTGTGAATGCCTCACCATCACACCAATACTATATGGGCAAAAGTAAGTGGACAACCATTCACATGATTGAGTTGAAGTGTTTCCACTAAAGAGTACTGTTAATGCTACAGCACTCAAAGACAATTTAGAAATGTGTGACCTTCCACCTTCCCAGGGAAGGCCCTTTTCTGTTCCAGCATGACTTATCCATGGTGTACATAGCCAGTTCCATGATCTGACAAGTTTGGTGTGGAGGAACTCAAGTGGTTTGTACAGATCTCAATTCTACTAAAGGCCTTTGGGAATAATTAAACACCGATTATGAGCTTGGTCTGTTCCTCTACCATCATAGTTGACCTCACAGGTACTCTTTTGGCTGAAAGACACATTCCAAATTCACAGACAAATTCCAAAATCTAGGGGGCAAACTCCAAATTAATGCCCATGATTTTGAAACAATATTGGTGTCATGGTCAGGTGTCCCAAGCTTTTGCTCATATACTGTACTTACCTCTCAGGCTCATGACTTGCTCTTTTGCTGTTTTGAAGAAAAATCTTCAGCGTCTGTAACACTTTCAATTAATGCCTGCATCCCCTTGCATACGCAATTGTTTATCCACCAGTTACTACATCACTATAGATCTAGAGAAAGATGATGGTAACATAGCAGCCATCAGGGGAGCCGAAGCACAGCTGGAGATGCAGGAATCTTACATTTCCAGTAGGGTCAACCAGTATAGCTCAGCAAAATAGGAAAACCAAAGGCATGGACAGCAGCACTGACTGATATCCTGCCCAACGGTGCCTGTGAAGTTTTGTGTTGATGCAACTCAGCAGAGCAGTGGTGCAGTGGAGGAATATTGCCAAAAAAGAAGTGGAGGAAAGGGACTTTCAAGGTGCTATATATTTTTCCCCCAGGAATATACACATAAGACTGAATACAATTACCATTTTTATTACAAAGCATCCTAAAAAGAGGATAAACATACCCCTCAAAAAGATAAAAACAACCTCAAATGGATGTCAGATAGTATATAATCAGCAAAACCCCATGCACCTTCCCCAATATTAGATTGCATTAATATATTCACTATTGTATAGATGGGGGTGTGGCCTGAAGCTTCATGTGAGCAGACGCGTGTGAGCTGCTCTCTCCCGGTATACATCCTGCTTTGATATCCTGCAGCCTATCAACTGACTTCACTCACCTTTCAGTGGGCACCGGCACCTCTCCACACCTCAACGTCTTCATCGCAGAAAACTTCAGAGGTGGCCGCAAAATTAGACAAATTCCGCCTCTTGGACGGCGATGTTATACCCTGCCCGTCTACGTGTCGTGGGTGTGGACCGCGTCCACTTCTTCGAAGATCCTGCTGCTGCTGTGGCCTGGCTGGACAGCCAGCCGTGAACTTTGATTCGCCTGCACACTCTTGGCCCCCTAATATTGATCAACAGCTCCCCCATTGCACGGCCCCTTGCTTTTTGAACTGTATAACTTTTACTTACCTTACGCCGTGGCCTGTACTGCACTGACCCTTTTGCTTCATCATTTCCCTGGCCTATGCAGTGGGGGGTGAGCTCCAGTGCCCTCTTTTCTACAACCTACCCTTATATAGAGTTCCCAGCCCTTCGTGAGGGATCTTTCATCTTTAACCTGCTCTTGGGGTTGATGGGCCCCTACTCCCCTCTGATTATGTTTCTGCTACAACGGGAATGCCTATGGCTCACATTCTATACCAACTTACTGCTTCTACTAACTGTTGGGTCCCATGCCTGGGACCACCCTTTAGAGATGTTTCACCCCAGTTACACTCTAGCCACAGGGCCGAGAGCCGAAGTTGCTAGCGTACTCCAGCTGGCACTTTTTGGCTCTCTACACCAACCTGCGCCCTGCTGGCTGAGTTTTTTGTTTTTTGTACTGTTTTTTTGGGTTTGATGCTCCCATGTGTTGGGGTTTATGCGGAGCTGGGTGGGATGGGGATGAAGTTTGAATTATGTATATCTTTATTGTTTTTCCTGAGTATAGTGCTATTGCTTATGTGCTCAAAAGTATTCCTTACACTGATCTATGTTTATTTATGTGTGCACAGGGGGGGACTGCCTGTCCTTGGGATCAACCTGCCACTCCTGTTTGAGTTTACCTCCCTTGTCTCTCTATGGCTGCTTTAAAAGTGCTCACGTGGAATGTGAGAGGCCTTCACGATAATATTAAATGAGCAGTGATTTTTTTCTCACTTGAAAGATAATCATGTGGATATCGTGGCACTGGTGGAAACACACGCTGAAGGCCGCCTACACCAGGCGCTCTGCCAGCCGTGGGTGGGCTGGGCCTTTCATGCCACACGCTCCTCCTACTCAAGAGGCGTTACACTGCTCATATCCAAATCTGTTCCGTTTGTACTACTGGAGGTGCTCACTGATCCCCAGGGCAGGTATGTCTTTGTCCACTGTAGAATAGGTGACCATGATGTGTTATTGCTAGCCTGGTATGTGCCTCCCCCGTTTACAGCCTTAGTTCTAGTTGAGGGATTCCAGTTTATGTCCAAATTCCCCTCGATCCCCGCTATCTGGCTGGGGGATTTCAATATGATATCTAACCCTGGACTGGATCGTCTGGGCCCTACCCCCCTGCCAGTTCCCCCGACACCCTGATACCAGGTTCAGTAGGTTACTTCAGAGCTTCGGTCTTCTTGATACTTGGAGGTGTCTGTTCCCATCTACCCGGGCTTACTCTTGTTACTCCTCTACTCACTCCACTATGTCCAGGATTGATTCTAATTGGGTATCACAGATTCTGTCTCCTAGACTCCAGATGGCCAGCTTTGGCCCCTGATTGCTCTCAGATCATGCCCCGTATTGGGTTACTCTTACCCTGTTTACTCCCCCTCCCCCCAGGTGTTGACGCCTGAATCCATTTTGGCTCACTGCCGTTCCCGATCTGCTACATCTGGGGGGAGAGTGGGACCACTTTTTCGCCACTAATGCCCCCAAGGCCTCCCCTCTTATTGTATGGGAGGCGTTCAAGGGACATACTAGGCTACTACTCTCTGACCGCATTTCTAGGTTCAAGCGGGCATCCAGACTCGATAACTCCAGGGCGGAGGCGTGCTTGGCCGACCTTGAATGTCAATACGCATCTCCTGAGCTGCTAGCCCGCTTGAAACTCCAGTCTAGGGCGGTGGAGCAGATGTGCCGCGAGAAGGCAAATCATAAACTGTTCTTTTGTAAGCAACGGACATATGAGCATGGGGAACGGGTGGGTAAGCTCCTGGCGTATCTGGAACATATGGATGCCAAACCGCTGGTGGTTATCTCGGTGCATCATGCTTCCACTGGCGATCCCACCGATCCAGCAGCTATTGCCGGGGAGTTTGCCAAGTTCTTTAGAGAAGTTTATACTACCAGAGTGCAGTTTACATCTCCTGAACTTATGGAATTACTCGACTCGGTCACCTTTCCCACATTGATGGAACACCAGGTCGCTATGCTAGACGCACCCTTGACATTAGATGACATCACTGAGGCGATTTCTAAGTTTGCATGCTCTAAGGCCCCTGGCTCAGACGGTCTACCCATAGAATTCTTTTCACAATATATTGACACCTTGGCCCCCAGACTGTTAGAAGTTTACGATGCGATGTTTGACTAAGAGACCATCCCAGACTCCATGCGTTAAGCGTTGATTGTTCTAATACCCAAACCGGTTCGGTTTTGGGCCCAATTTTATCAAATGGCTCACAATTCTCTATCATGGGCTGCGTGCATGCGTGGTGGCTAATGGTTGGGTATCCGACCCTTTTCCCCTAATCAGGGGGAAGCGGCAAGGATGCCTGATCTCGCCTCTGCTGTATGCTTTGGCTCTCAAGCCATTGGCTATCGCCATCAGAGGTCACCCCGACATACATTGGGACTCACATGGACAAGATTGGCCTTTATGCGGACAACATGGTCCTATACCTCGCCGATTCAGGCCCCTCAGTGTCCGTGGCACTATAGGTTATCACCCGCTTACGTGCATTCTCTGGTCTCACGATCAATTGGGAGAAGTCTCAGATTCTCCCTATTAATGCATTCCCCCCCACGGCCGACCAGGCAGCACTGCCGCTAAGCCGTGTGGCCACGTTTAAACAGCCTGGGGTGTTGGTCATGCATTCCCTGCCCGACTATATTTCTTTTAATATTGAACCCCTGTTTGATCTTGTTAAACTTAAAACACAGGCCTGGGCGAGACTCCTCTTGGGGGTGGTGGGGCGGGTGGCCCTGATCAAAATTATCCTACTGCTGAAAATTTTATATGCGTTGTGGCACTCCCCGGTATATATCCCCTTCAGATACTTTATAATCTTGGACCGCCTGCTTAAGACCTTTATGTGGGGTGCCTGTTTCCACAAACTAGCCTGGCGGCACACCCAGAAGTCTACGAAGTTGGGGGGTCTGGCTGTCCCTGATTTTGGTGCATATTACATTGCGGCCCAGCTCTCGCACGTGTTTTATGTGGACAAGCTGGACTGTGACAGGTATCTCTGTCTGGCATATCACCCTTTGGGTACTCACTGTCCCCACCTGTTTTGTGATATCCTGCGAGGGGCAGCGGGACTCCCCGGCCCTCCTATCCACAGTAGCACATCCGCCACTTTCAGGAGGGTGTGGGATGTGGCGATGTCCAAGACTAACAGCCCGACGATGCATACCATGACACCCCTCTGGCACAACAGACACCTCCCGGAACTACTCCAGGTCCCTGACCCTGGCCTGTGGATGGCTCATGGAATATATTTCCTTTCCCATGTCTTGCTTGACGAAGCGATTAAATCATTTGCACGCCTTCAGGAGGAGTTCCATTTGCCCCAACACTTGCTGTTTAGATATTTACAACTTAGACATGCCCTCCGCTCACAATTTCACAATTTCACAACCGTATTCCCCACAGCCGTATTCCACACTACCCTTTATAGACATACTTGTCCTTAGGGACCAGGAGCCACGCAAACTCATCTCTATCCTTTACGATTTCCTTATTGCCGGAGCCACTTCTCTACTGGCTTAAAGCATTAGGGAAACTTGGGTTGGGGACACTGGTGACATGGATGACGACGAATGGAGTGATGCTCTGGAAACCAGTACTCTGGTTTCCCCGAAAGCCTCCGATAGACTCACACAAGTATACATTACTCATAGGGCTTATCGGTCCCTCGACAGGATGGCTAGATTTGATCCTTCCCGGAGCCCCACCTGCCCTAGATGCCTACTTGAGGTTGGCACCTTTGGTCACTTATTGTGGCATTGTCCTCGTATTCGGGGCTTCTTGGCGCAGGTGGTACAGTTCCTCCATGACCAAATGGGCACTCCCATGATGCTAGACCCCAAGATCTGTCTACTGGGCATACTCCCAGATGGAGACATGGACAAATACACTATCAAATTCCTACATGAGACATTATTTTGTGCCCGGAAGGTGATTGCTAGTGTGTGGATTCAGTCGTCTCCACCCACTTTGGGCACTTGGATTGCTGATGTCAACAACTCCCTTCACTACAAGAAGATCATTTACATTTATAGAGGCTGCCGACTCGTTACCATAAGATATGGGATAGATGGCTCCAGGCTGGATCCACATGTACTCCATGATATCCTTACTGATGTACACCCCACTAGCTACTGCTTTACACCTGCATGGCTGACCCCACTGTGCACAACCCCACGCTGTTTACTTGCAATTTTTCTCATGGCTTTTATTATTTTTATTGACTGCTCCATACACCTCCCAGCCTTGTCTGTACATTACTTTTTGCATACTTTGACTGTTTTACCTTTTTTGGTGTATACCCTGTTTGTATCAATGTTTTATGCATAATTCAATAAACGTTTGCTTTAAAAAAAAATATTGTATAGATGGAAGCAGAATCCAGGGAGGTGCAGTGTCCCAATGTGTTTCGCAAGTTAAGCTTCTTCAGGAGTTCAAGGGGTGCAGCTGATAAAAGATATATACTACATATAACCTATACATTCAAAGGTTAAGATCATCTGTACCCATGTATATGCATCAATGCAATGAGAAAAAATAGTTCACTTATAAATATGTCTATCATTCGAAACATAAATGTTAATTTGTATGTGTGAAGACCCACGGTGCATGGACGTAGGAAGGGAAGTGACAATAGCCTAGGCGAGGGGGCCCCTCGATGGTCTCAGCTATAGGACCA
Source organism: Pelophylax lessonae (assembly GCF_965119305.1). Lineage (NCBI taxonomy): Eukaryota > Metazoa > Chordata > Amphibia > Anura > Ranidae > Pelophylax > Pelophylax lessonae. Next base: position 280,896,341 of record NC_138773.1, read on the forward strand.
AGGGAGAGTTTTCAGGGATCACCTAAAGGCATCCAGAGTTGAAGATAGCCGGAGAGATTGAGGTAGATAGTTCCAGAGGATGGGAGTGGCTCTGGAGAAGTCCTGGAGACAAGCATGGGTGGGGGATACAGAAGAGCTTACAAGCAGGAGGTGTTGGGAGGAGTAGAGAGGACGATTTGGGTGATATTTGGAGACAGGATTGGTGATGTAGCTGGGGGCAGAGTTGTGGGTGACTTTATATGCTGTAGTTAGTAATTTGAATTTAATTCACCGGAACATCAGAAGCCAGTGAAGGGATTGGCAGAGAGGGGAGGCAGACACTGAGCGGTTGGTAAGGTGGATGATTCTGGCAGCAGCATAGACTGAAGGGAAAAACCTGTGTAGAGGTAGGCCTACGAGAAGGAAGTTGCATAAGTCAAGGCAAGAGATAACAAGGGAGTGAATGAGAAGCTTGGTAGTTTAATTAGTTAGTCACATTTTAGAGAGGGTTTGAAGGTTAAGTCTACAAGCTTTTGAAAGTGATTGGATTTGGGGCCCAAAGGACAGGTCAGGATCTAGGATTACAACTAGTACCCTGCCATGAGGGGACGGGCTGATAGTTGTATTATTGATCTTGATGGAAAGCCATGGCGGGGGGGGGGGGTATTATCAGCTTGGTATTACAAAAAACGTTGTTTAAGGAAGTGGTGTGACATATAATCCCTGACCCTGCAGGCCTGTCACTATCAAAGCCCAGCTCTTCTATCCCCATGTTTCACCTCTATTATACATTTCTAGTTTTATTAATTTATTCCTGTTCAGCAGGAAATACATTTTTTATAGTATATGGCCATCAGATAAAGACATTTTTCACTGCCTTACTTTTTCTCTGCCATCACTTTTTTTTTCATTTTATAAATATTGTTGAAAATAAATTTGACCTAGAGGATGATAGGGTCAAAAAAGAATCTGCCCTGTGTGTCAAACATGCTAAGTACATCTGCAGACAAATGTGAAGCCACACATTGCTGATCACATGGACCTTAAAACAAGTTTATTGTTCCAGTAGCTCTCCACCCTCCACCCAAGATTTCTCTCACTGACATGTTTGTTTTTAGAACAGTTTAAAATTTTTGGACATGCCACTGTTAGTGTTTTGTGCATTTACAGTTATTATTCAGGTTCATTGAGGGGAATGGCAAAAACCCCACCATGTATCATGGAGTTCTGTGCATTTTTAATGCAGCTCCCCCATAAAAAAAATACTATCCTTGATGTCTTTTTCATGACTTTATATAATAAATGAATAAAAAAACAAACAGACGTGCACTTAAATGCATGCAGTACCGCACATTAAAAATACAGCTTACTGCATATGCTTACGTGTAAAAGGGTCTTTGTCTGTCCTGCAACCTAGCAATCCCCGTTTCCTCTAAATAGAATGAATGCTTAACGGACATCTGTTCATAGCTCAATAATGCAGCCATCTAATTTACTAGCTAATGTACTTAAATAATTAAGCAGAGACCAGACAGATACAATACAGCTGATAATGGCGAAGAATGTTTTCTAAGATTAAACAAATAAAATAGTCTGGAATGCGGAATCACCTCTACCCTCTGCCAATAGATAAGATTAACTTCAAGAGGTAGATTTTACGACCCTATCAAGGGCCCATCACAGCAATGTTGAAAATAAAAATTGTACTGTTTATCATTTAAACAACACAATAAAGATTGCAGGCAGGACTAGCTGACATTTTAGCTGGTCTCATAACTTTCAATAATGTGCAGAGTCTGTTTGGAAATGGAGCAGTTAGCCGTGAAGCAATGTAAAAAGTACTGTGGGAACCCATCGTGTTAGTTGACCCGATGTTTATTAGAAGTAAGATTGCAAATTCATTAAATCTTATCTTCAGAAATAATGGGCCCAAGAAAAATTAGTTATAAAGATGCTTAGTAATGTTCATTGAAGGAGCTACAATGTATTTGGACACTCCTCCAAATGATTGAGCTCAGGTGTCTCCAGTGAAGTGGACCGTTATTGTTACAGCATATAAAGACTTTAAGACAATTGTTAGATTTGATTCAATACATTTTTATTGAAATTTAATGGTATAATACAAACAGTATGAAAACAAAACAATCAAACATTGTTCAATGTCCAAGTCTGATAGTAGAGAGTCAACGGGATAACGAGGTCAAACAATATTCCACGTTTCAACAGCATACATATAACCATGACAATTTTACAGAAAAGGTGTTAGCATGAGAGGAGTTACATTGGAAGAGGCCCGACGTCACCCCACTAGATCCCGGTACCCCATGGGAACAAGACTCCAGTTCTAGGGGGCAGCGTCAAACCCTCCCACTTAAATAAGTGTGAGTTTCAATATATTAATGCGGGCGGATGGTTTAGGATACACTATTTGAGAGTGTGAGGTGAGGCCAAATATACCAAGACTTTAGAAAGCTGTGATATGTTAATGTATTAATGGCTAAGAATTTTTCTGATTGGTAATTGATGTTAACCATAGCAATCGCTTTAGATAAAATAGGTATGACCGTGGATTTCCACTTTCGGAGAATAAGGGATCTGGCCGCTAGAAGTATGTGCGTAACTACTTGCCTGTAAGGTGGAGGGTAGTTGTCGATATGCACATTGAATAGGGCTAATTCAATATTTGGGGGGAGATAGGATACCAGTACAAGAGGCAATGCACTAGAAAATCAAATTCTAAAAGCTTATAATCGAAGGGCATTCCCATAGAACATGTTGTAGTGTGCCTACTTTGCTGCATTCACGCCAGCACAGTGGTGAGGCAGAGGATATATTTTTTGCCAATCTATATGGGGTGTAGTACCATCTGTTAATGATTTTGATTGTCATTTCCCAATGATTGGTGCAATGGAAGTATTTATATATGGAGTGAACGGCTGTCTGCCATTGGTGTAGAGTTAATGAAAGGTTAAGTGCTTCTTCCCATTTCAGCATATGTGTGGTTTTCTGAGAAGGGAGCTCAGAAGTCAGGATATTGTAAAAGAGGGATATCCCTTTACATATGGGGGGGTCTCGTAAAAGGGAATGCCATGTCTTGTCGTTGATGTGACGATTGGTAATAGGGTGGTTGGCAAGGAAAACTAGGATCTTAGAGATGGTGAGGGAAGAACTGGGTATTAGATTAAATTTGCGAATCAAGTCTTCTCTGCTTTTGAACTTACCTTGCTCATAGAATTGTGAGAGGGTAGAAAGGCCCAAGGCATAGAGATGTATGTCATCCAGATTATGAATTTTAGGTTTAAGAATAGAAATTGGAAGTGGGTGTTTTTGGGGTAGATTTACTAAAGGTTGTGTCTTGGATATTCTTCTCCAGGCTAGTAAGGAAACTTTTACCGTAGGGGGCAGTTTCAGGTGATTCCAGGGGATCCATAGATCACAATTGTTAGCTTTAAACCTTGTGGTAAGACTGTGAGGAAGGACCTGTTCTGTTACAATATGACAAAGACAGCTCCACAAAAAACATGGTTTGATGAATTTGGTGTAGAGGAACGCAAGTGGTTCTAACCTCAACCCTACTGCACACATTTGGAACGCTACCTCATCTGTACTGAAAATCTTTGGCATGAATCACTGCTTGCACATCATGTCTTTTCATTCAACATCTTTACTTGACCTCACAAATGTTCTTTTGGCTAAATGGACACATATTCCCCCAGACACACTCCAAAATGTGGTGGAAAGCCTTCCTAGAAGAGTGGAGGATGTTACAGCTAAAAGAGGGAGCCAACGCCATATTAGCATGTCCAGCAAGCTCATACGTGTCATGGTTTCACAAACTTTTTGGCAGTGTACCAGTGTAGCAAGTGTGCCATGGATGAAGAGGTGCAACGGAAAAGTGCTCTGTTACTTTTGGTAAAGCTGAGACGAGCCATCTGATCTAATATAGTTTGTTTGATTATTATATTTTTGTATCACAAACAAAAATATTTCAGATTTATCCAAAGGCAAAACTTTTTTTTTAGTTTTGAATGGGGTGTACAACAGTGAGAACCTCTGTTAAGGTTTTATTGCTCTCTGTTGCCCCACTAGAGAGAGTTGCCTTCTCTATTTGTCCTGGTGAACAATCTCACTGGAACTGAACGTTTTTATGTGCCACAAAAACAATAATTTAGGGGAAATTTTCCAGTGGAGACATATGTTCTGATGACATCATCTTTCATGTACCTGATAGGAGACTGAATTGATGAGGTTGGCCTCTGTTGTATCTCCAGCCCAGGCCCCACTGAAGGTGGAACAGATGGAGCCGAGGGACAGGAAGAACATGAGTTCCAGCAGGTGTTGATAGCAGAACTTACGGTAGGAGTTTTAGACTCAGAGGGTCCGGCAGGTCATCAGGTCAGGAACAGCAGCAATGCAAGGTAGACCAGCTGAGGTTAACGGGGTACTATGCAGGAATTGCTGGTTCTGGATGTGTGGAGCTCCAAGCAGGATTGAAGAAGGAACACACAATGACTACTGGAGCTGGAATGAGGGACAGCCAGAGCCAAGAGTAAGCCAAGGTCAGGAACAGTTAAGCAGATGTATAAAAAGGATCTAAGGTCAGGTCAATAACAACCTCCTGGGATAGCTATGTCGTAGTAATCCCAGGAGACAGCGGGGCTCCGCCTAGGCCGAAAATACAGAAGTGCTCCTTTGCAGCACAAAAAGAAGAAAATAGGTAAAAAATAGATGAAAATTTTCTAGTGTTATTGTAAGAAGGAGAGGGGAGGGACAGAATAAGCTATTGTTGTTTATTTGAGTTTAGTTCAATTTTAATATGAATTGTTTAGAAACTTTAGATCTCTGACAATGTCTACTTTGAAGAGAATCTGTCATTTTTGGGGAAAAGTGTCAGAGTTTTGCATGAGGCCTAAGAAAGGAATTCACTCACGCAAGAAAGATTTCCTTTTACCTCCTTATTGTGGCAACAGGACAAGAAGTGAAGGCAAATATTCCCAATGAGAAAGCAGGAGATTTACTAAAACTGGAGAGTGCAAAATCTGGTGCAATTCTGCATTGAAATCAATCAGCTTCCAGGTTTTGTTGTCAAAGCTTAATTGAACAAACTGAAGTTAGAAGCTGATTGGTTACCATGCACAGCAGCACCACATTCTGAGTGCTCCAGTTTTATTAAATCTCCCCCAAGGAGTCAGAAAATCAGGTTTTATTTCTTCTATACTCCATCTTAAGCTAAAAATATATATTTTTTTGAATATGTAGCCACTTACTAACCCTTAGATGTGGTAGTGGCATTCATTTTTTAGTTTAATTTTTCCTTTATTTTCCTCTGGTTATTCTGTCAATAACAACCTTCTCATCCAAGATTTTACAATACATGGCCCTGTCCATTGGCCCCTTAATGCGGCTAAGTCAGCTTGTACCTTTAGCAGAGAAACTACCCCAAAGCATAATGTTTCCACCTCCATGCTTGACTGCAGGAATGGTGTTCTTAGGGTAATAGTCAGCATTCCTCTTCCTCCAAACACGGCGAGTTGAGTTAATGCCAAAGAACGCAACTTTGGTCTCATCTGACCACAGTACTTTCTCCCAATCCTCTGAATCACTTAGTTGTTCATTGGCAAGGTTTAGATGAGCCTGTACATGTGCCTTGTTGAGAAGGGGGACTTTGCCGACGCTGTAGAATTTCAATCCATGGCGGCGTATTGTTACCAGTGGTTTATTTGGTCCCAACTGCCTTGAAATCATTCAGAAGCTCCTCCTGTGTAATTCTTGACTGATCCCTCACTTTTCTTATGATCATCTTTACCCGTGAGGCGAAATCCTGCATGAAACTCCAGACCGAGGGCGATTGATGGTTATTTTTAATTTCTTCCATTTGCGAATAATTGCTCCAACAGTTGTCTCCTTCTCACCAAGCTTCTTGCTGATGGTCTTGTAGCCCATTCCAGCCTTGTGCAGGTCTACAATCTTGTCCCTGACGTCCTTTGACAGCTTTGTGATCTTGCCCATGATGGTGAGTTTTGAATGGAAGAAAAAGATTCTGTGGACAGGTGTCTTATAATACACATAACAAGTTGTCGTTATGAACACCTTCTTAAATTGACAGGACTAATCTGTGCACCACATGAGCACATACTGTAGCCTATCTGTGGGAGCCAGAAATATTGTTGGTTGGAAGGTAATCAAATACTTATTTTACTGAATGAACTGCAACTCAGTTTTTTAACTTTTGTAATATGTGTTTTTGTCTGGATTTTTGGTTGATAATCTGTCTCTATAATATTAAAATACACCTATGGTAACATATATAGACCCTTTATTTCTTCCTAACTGGGCAAACTTACAAAAATCTGCAGGGGATCAAAAAATTATTTTCCCCACTGTAGCTGGGAAGGCTGATAATATTGTTTAATATTTAAATTCAATATCTAAAGGCTGCCAAGCTGCAATATATTCCATTTTTGTTCTTAGGTCTGGATATACTTGAAAGCTAAATTCCAGGCAGATATAAAAGACTACATAATAATGTAGTTTTGCATGAATTAATTTATTATTAAATGTCGTTTTTTATGCAAGCAGTGTAAAAACCTGACTTTTACCCAATAACACCCTCTTATAGCAGCACAAGAAGCCAATCATTTCATATACTGATAAGGACAATGCTGATAGGGGCAGAAAGCAGAGTGATAGGGAGATAAGCTCATCACTGTGCTGCTTCTTCTTTCACTGTCCAGTTACAGGCTGGGGGCGGATCAATGGCAGCCTTAGTTTAGAAGCAGTGGCTTGAATGATGATGATGGCCTTCAGAATGAGGGCATCTAGTGACAGAAAAGAAGTACTGCAAGGGACAGGATTGAAGGTGTATATTGTAGCATAAGCTGTATTTTATTGGGCTACTAATTTTTATCTTATTATTTTTGGCTGGAATTCAGCTATAATTGTTTTATACTTTTTAATCTGATCAATCGTGATAAACAACATAAACTCTTTTCTTAAGTTCTGGCCAAGCTGGTCCAGCAGTGCAGAACCAAGGGGAGCAGGAAAGATATCAGAGTGTATTCCAGGAAAAAAAAATCCACTTGATTGCCTGACATATTAATTGACATTTCCACAGTACCTGAAGATGGATGCTAAAAAAGCACATTTAACCTTCAAGAAAAAAAGTTTCACTTTAATGGAGCCATTAGAGCACTACAGCTCACCACACTGATTACTTGAGTGGCTGAAGTTGTTAAAAAACTTTGGAAATTAATTTGCTTGTTAAGTGATTGCCTAGAGACATTACAGTGCAGCTGGGAATTAATTTAATTAGATTACAGCAACCTGATTAGATAGGCATATTCAGTACGTTATCTCCCTGGCTACCCCAGTTCCCCATAAAACAATGGAGTAGCTATAATTAATTTAGCAATCTAAAAATATGTTTTCTTTTAATTATTTCATAGATTAAACAATGAGAATTGTAATAATTACAAGGAACTTTATGGCTGGAATGTGATATTATATAGACAGACTCTTTTTTGTTAGCAATTCCGTCATGGATGGCGTGCTCTTGGAGCCCGTATGCATTGTTACTGATCCCAGACACCAGGCCCAGTACACTCAGCTATAATGCATTGTCTTATTTCCCATAGCGATTGTTATTCTCAGTCATGCGATTCTCATTGGTTCTCATTATTGAATATAAAGAATGTTATAGCAAATAACTTTTTGAGTGACGTAATGAAATTTGCTTTGTTAAGAGTAAAAAAAACTTTGGGATAGACATACCATCATTTCCAAATCAAACCATTATCTGTTGCAATGAGTAAATATTCACTTGTGGTAGCCTTACATAGGGCTGACCAGAGCAAGAAAGTTAGAGGGAGACTCCTTTTGCACCATTTTCCCCTGCAGCAGAGATGCACAGCTATGCCATGTTTAATTAAGTCTCAGTTCACACTAAGTCGCTCCGACTTCGGGGGCAACCTGTGAAGTCGCGTGCACCGCAACTTCGGAGCGACTTGCACGGACTTCATATAATGAATGTCTATGCCAGTTGCTCTGAGGTCACTCCGAAGTTGTACAGGACCCTTTTTCTAAGTCGGAGCGACTTGTGTCGCTCCTATTAGAATGGGTCCTGTAGCACTGCATGGACCGCGACGGACCGTGACTTGTCAGGCTGACAAGTCGCCTGACAAGTCGCGGTAGTGTGTATGGACACTTAGAGGGGTAGTAATGAAACAATAAAGCGCTCTCTTTCAATAAAGTGCATTCAAATTATAGTGCACAAATAAATATCTGAATAAATATACCGTCCATCAATAAATGATTTAATGTTTAATGATGGACTGTATATATATTTAAAAGAAAATATGGACTCACATACATTTATTATATATAGATGATTTTTACACTGTTTTCAGATATTTATGCATTATAATTTGAATGCACTTTATTGAAGGAGAGCACTGCACTTTTTTGTGACTATATATATTTATTGCATTTTGTACAGGTGTTTGAATGCATAGTGGTGCTAGCTGCTTCCTATAGTATATAGAAGTGATTAATAGGTGGTTTATATATAGGGATAGCGTGGAAAGTTTTTTGCCACATTTATATAGTAATGAAACACAGGTTTACTATTCAAAAATTATTTTACATGTGCCTTAGTGTCCTTTCACACAAGCTTTCCACCCTGTGGATTTTTTGCTCAGCGCTGATCCCCCTGATCCCCGCTGATCAGGCGGATGACAGGTCCATCCCTGCTTACTTTGCAGAGACAGACCTGTCTGATCCCCGCTCTCCTCTATGGAAGATCAGAAAATGGACCGCCTGTCTGTTTTCATCCGATCTGATCCTCCAGACGGATGGAAAATAGGGTTTCCATCCATCTGGACTTCATGGACAGGATCGGATCAGATAGCAGCGGGTGTCAGCAGACATGTCACCGCTGACATCTGCCGCTCCATAGAGGTGCATGGAGCATCTGATCAGGTCCGCCTGAAAAACTGACAAGCGGACCTGATCGGAAAGCCAGTGTGAAAGGGCCCTTAGTGTTAAACCAACGCTCAATCATGCAGCGCGGACCCCGAGTGACGCTGTGACGGCACGCCTCCTTGCTGACGCGTTTCCTCCGATTGGATGTCTTCAGAGATAGGAGGACCTCCTATCTCTGAAGACATCCAATCGGAGGAAACGCGTCAGTAAGGAGGCGTGCCGTCACAGCGTCACTCGGGGTCCTCTCTGCAGCCGGACACAGGTATCCTAGAATCTCCTCATTGCTCTGTATTATTGTTTTAAGCGAGAATATACCATCTACATGTAAGTGCATTTTTTCTTCAATAAATGTTTTGAAAAGGGTAATGCACTATTGGCTATTATTGCTTTGCATGTACGTGTTGGAGAGGGTGATATAAGCCCTGATGAACTTTGGGAACCTGCTACACCTGTTTGTATGTAGAGAAGCAGTTTGATAATCCCCATGATTTCACAGAGTGCCATTTACATATCGTTCTGGTAAGAGGCCATCTTGGTTTCTGCACGTATGGTGAAGAGCACATTTCTTTTGTGTGGTCACAAGGAGTGTTTGTTTGGAACATTATATTTTGCACTTACCTAATATCCGCCGGGTAAGGAGGAATTTCACCAGGTGGAGGGATTTCAACACCATTATTTGATACATCACCTTTATTTACACCTGTTTATGCGTCACCATATTTATAATCGAAGGAGTTTCATCACTTTGGACTTTGGGACTTTTATGATTATATTTGTTTTGGTCACATTTATTTGTTTAGGAGGAATATACATGCAAGACTTGGAGAATCTTTTAAAGCCTGATCTCACTATTGGCCAGTAAGGTCTGCTATCACATTAAGCCTGGGTTCAAACGATTGCGTTGCGGGAACCAGCGCGATTCTAGTGCGAGTTCCCGCATCGCATCTCCCTCGCAGGCAGTTCACACTGCCCTCAGCAAACCACTGCGGGCGTCTATACAAAGTTAATGACACCCCCAAATCAGTTCGCAGATCGCAGTGCGAGCTGTGAATTTGGACTGGAATCGGATCGCATTGGAAGTGCAGGGAGAAAAAGGTTTCCTACACCATTTTCGTGTGAATCCAATGTATGGCTGAATTTGCATTGCACAGACATTGTATGTGATCTGCAGAGCAATGCGGTGCGAATCACATGCGATGTCTGACATCGAAAAAGTGTGAACCTAGGCTTAATGACAAATTAAACATTAAGCCCTCATTTACAATGAAGGCGGGTTAGAAATCTTCACTTCAATTCAGCTTCACTGCACAGATTTCTATTAAAATTGCCCCCAAAGTCGCCAAAAGTATTGCACAGAAGTACTTTTATAAATCAGTGGGGTACCACAAAGTTGGTGTCGCACCGATTTGGACGGTTCCATTTCTGGCAATAGGCTTCAATTTGCATATCTATTTGTATGTCAAATCGCCATGATGTAAACGGGGACTAAAAGACACTCATAAGATGGAAAAAAAGGTAGAATTGATTAAAACTGATCATTTTGATGTTCATCGATGTTAACCTCTGCTTATGCCTTTTTTTCTTCATATGCTCAAGGTTTATGACAGGTAACGTGCAGTGCTCCCATTTCATAATTTTCAATATCGCTGGAAAATCTGGACTGGGAAGGAAAAGATCCATAATTTGTACAAAATTTTAGAATTTTCCAAGTTAGGAGGGGAAAAAAAAACAAAAGAAAATTATTACAAATTATATAAAATGTATATAAAACCTACAAACAAACAAAAATAAAATTGTCTCAAGGCTATCTGAGTTTACTGCAAATATTTTGGCCCTAAATGGCTATTCGATTTTTGTTTTTTTTTATTAATCAAACATCTTGATTCAGCAAAACCACCAAATGTACGATTGTTAAAGTAAACATTTTTCATTTAACCAAACCACCAGACAGGTTTAATTTTATTGTTCAAAAATGTTTCTGATTTGACAAAACCTCTAGACATTACATATTTTATTTCAAATTAAATATCACTAAACAAAAATACCAGGTGTTCATATTTTTTTATCTTATTCATCAAAATGTTGGCTTAGCAAAACCACAGCATTTTTAGTTACCAAAAATGAGGTCCTGATGACCAAGTCATACTTTTTTTAAAATTAGAACCTACATCAACAGAGCTCTCACCGTAAAGTATCTTTTTCCTTGTAACTAGTGCTGAAATCCCAAAAATATATGAATAAACATTTAAAGGACCACTACAGCTAAATGTATCGTATTATAGTAACTGAATGTAGTAATACTTGTAATCATAATATATAGTATATAAATTCCATTTTTATATTTTCTCCACATTTACATATAGACTAATCTGTCCAACAGGTTTACAGGTGTAGCTACTAGGGTTTTTTCAGGGCCGATACCGATATTTTGGTCACAACGTATCGGTATCGGACGATATGGGCCGATATTTTGTACATTTAAAGTTTTGAACAATAAAGACAATTTTTGACACAAATCTGGTACTGAACATGTTAATTTTTGTTTAATGCATAATGGCTGTCTGGCTGGGACCCTGTGGTGGGTGGCTGGATGGCACCCTGTGGTGGGTGGGTGGCTGGCTGGCACCCTGTGGTGGGTGGCTGGCTGGCATCCTGTGGCAGGTGGGTGGCTGGCACCCTGTCCCTGTGGTAGGTGGGTGGCTGGCACAGGGGCTGTGGGTGGCTGGCTGGTACAGGGCCTGTGGGTGGCTGGCTGGTACAGGGCCTGTGGCTGGCTGGTACAGGGCCTGTGTCTGGCTGGCTGGCACCCTGTCTGTGGGTGGCTGGCTGTCTGGCACCCTGTTGTGGGTAGCTGGCTGGCTGTCTGGCACCCTGTGGTGGGTGTCGTGCTGTCTGGCACCCTGTGGTGGGTGGCTGGCTGCCTGGCACCCTATGGTTGTTGGGTGGATGGCTGGCACAGGGGCTGTGGGTGGCTGGCTGGCTGGTAGAGTGCCTGTGGAGGGCTGGTACAAAGCCTGTGGGTGGCTGGCTGGCTCGCTGGTACAGTGCCTGTGGCTGGCTGGTACAGGGCCTGTGGACCTGGGTGGCTGGCTGGCACCGGGCTGCTGTGGGTGGGTGTATGGCTGTGAAACTCTCCCGCGAGACTAGTCCCGACTCCAGATGAGGCTGTCCAAGGCGAGGGAGGCGGCCTAAGAAGGCAGAATAACGTCACAAAAATATCGGCAATATCGGCCAGTTCCGGGGCCGATACCGATATATCAGGGAAAGTGCATATCGGCCATCGATATATCGGCCTTGCCGATAATCGGTCTATCCCTAGTAGCTACATGCCATATGACACTACTTGGGGTGGTAAAGGCTAGGCTCACATCTATGCAGGTTGTGGTCGATGCATTTTCCAGCGCATTTTGTGTTTTTCAACATGCATTTTTGATGCATTTTGCATTTTTTTTTTGCTAATAGGAAAGTGTGACGGAACCGTGACCCCACAATGCGCTTGTGTGTTACCGTCAGAATATGGCTTTCTCCCAGTCTCAAACATAGATATCAGATATTACATACAAAACTAGCCAAGAATAGCTTGTATAAGATCTGGAACATTTATTGAACAAAATCACACCGAATATATTCCCCACCAGGTCAGGTGCCTGATTACATTATCATATGCAGATGAAATTGTGTGCAGAAATATAATTATCATATCTAAAGGAACAACCAACACAAACCGTATTCTACTTTCCCACTAGCAACTAATAGATGAAAGTGATTTCATTAACTTGAGCTTATTAACTAGCAGACTTGCCATTATCAAGCTCATGAAGTACAATACACATTATTATAAGTGTAAACACATCACACCCAAATGCACAGAAAATAGCAGGAGACCACCAGTAACAGACTGTGCGTCTCCTACATTGAAGAACAGGGAACAGAGGCCAATGTGACCAGCTCTTTCAATGAACATGTTCAGAATCAAACAAGAATAGTCTTCATATGTTTCTTGAGAGCTATTGTTGATAAATATTACTGTCCCATTTGAAGTAATCCAAATCATATTCTCAGTGTCCATTAAGTAGCTGTCCATCATTTTCTTGGTCACCCTGTGCCCCTAATAGACACAGGGTGACTTACACATAAGAGGGGCCTAAGGAGCTAAGAGTGGGATTTCTTAACCTCTCTAAGGTAAGCTGGGTTCCACGGGCTCCAAACCAAAGTGACTCCCGTCACAAAAAGTATGACAGGTCTATTCATGTAGTTCAACTTTGATGCCACTTTGATGTGAATTTATACTCTCTGGCACTCAAGTAACATTTAAGTAGCATCAAAGTAGTCCAGATACATTAATGTGTCCAAAGTCGCATGTAAGCGTTAGGGTTGAAGGGCTAGAATCAGGGTTAAATGTTAGGGTTAGGTTTAAGGGCTAGGGTTAGCAATAAATGTTAGGGTTAGAGTTAGGGTTAGCGGTAATCACTAGGGTTAGAGGTAATCACTAGGGTTAGAGGTAATCATTAGGGTTTGTGGTAATTGTTAGGGTTAGCGTTCTAGTCCTTACAATTGTGGAACCGCCAATTCTGGTGTTCAAAGGCAAATGCCAATCGAGCTTCATGGTGCTGGGCAGTGAGCACAGGGCCCACTAGAAAACGTCAGGCCCTCAGGCCACCCTCATGAAGTCTGTTTCTGATTGTTTGGTAAGAGACATTCACACCAGTGGCCTTCTGAAGGTCATTTTGTAGGGCTCTGACAGTGCTCATCCTGTTCCTCCTTGCACAAAGGAGCAGATACCTGTCCTGCTGATCGGTAAAGGGGTTGTACTGATTGTACCTATAGGTTCACCTAAAGGGACTGCAAATATCTCCTAAACTTTCACCGTTTAGGAGATATTTACATTGCATGCAGCCGGCGCATGCGCTCTGAAGAAACGGCCACCCGTGCCATTTCTTCAGAGCCCTGTGCCGTAACCGGCGGCTCCCACACACATGCGTGGGAGTAACATCACGTGGCTCCAGCCAGTAGCACAGACCCGGAAGGAAGAAAGACGAAGATGGATGTGGTCTCCGGCAGGGATGACGCGGGCTTCGTTTGCAGGAAGGTGCCAACATGCTTTGCGTACTAGCACATTATGCATTTACTCTTCAGGACAGTATAATACATAGAGAGCTGGGTTCGGGAGAGCATAATACACAGAGAGCAAGGTTCAGGAGAGCATAATACACAGAGCACTGGGTTCAGGACAGTGTAATACACAAAGTGCTGAGTTCAGGACAGCATGATACACGGAGTGCTGGGTTTAGGACAGCAGAATACACAGAGTGCCTGCAGCTTAGGCATGTATTTGCAAATGTGTGCAACCAAACCCCTGTTTTTAACGCATACTGTTAGACAGGTCAATTTGGTTGATCACTGGCTGGTTAGTAAGTTGTGACTGGAAATCTCTTTTTTTGATCCTCTACCTAGGTACCCCCTCTAATACTTCAGGGTCCTCTGACTAGGCACCCCTTTTAACAGTTAGCTGACTCCTGGATCCCTAGAACCTTCTCCGGAGTGGTCCCCTCTGACACTAGGCAGACCCCCAGGGGCAGTCCACAGTACTCACGACCTTTGTAGGCTTTCCTGGAACTGGACCCCTCTCTCTCTCTCTCCGCTGGTTTTTGGCACACCGCATCCCCTCTGCAGCTCAGCTCCACACTCATTGGATTCCCAGGCCGCCATCCGGGACACCCACTTCCTCTGACAGGAGGAGAGACAGCCGTACTCTCCCTCCTGGGACTCTGCTTCCCACCAAAGACGCTGCGTCATGCATTCCTTCAGAACTTATACCCACTCACAGAATCCTCTGTGGCAGAATCTGCCTTCTGGGGTAGATACAGGCCTGATTGTGTCTCTGATTGGGTTTCCTCCACTGTCCAATGAGAATCCTCTCATGGAGCCAGTGGGGAGACTCCCCTCTCAGAGGACACACCTGGGAGACATGACAGCCCAGCTGAAATCATGGCACTGCTGTTAGGCAGCCAAGGCCCACTATACTTTACCCAGCACCTACCTGTAGGGTGCTACATATACATATACATATATATATATATATATATATATATATATATATATATAAGCTTAAATTACCCTACAGTCTACACTCAGAGGCGCCTTTCTTTTCTTTTTAGTAACACTTTAGGTACAAGCTGAGGGAATATTTTATTTTATGGAACCTGAGCAGCTCCTTGCTGGATTGTACTATAAATATACTCATGTACACAATGAACTGTGCACCATTATCACTACTAAGATAAAACCAGCCAGCAAAGCAAACAACATTTCATTTATGTTATCAAAATGTCAATATGTCTCCTTTATAGTAGAAGATGAGCTGAGAACACGGTACAAAAAAGGAACAAACGATTCGCTTTTCAGAAGACAATGTAACATTTACACAAGCTTGGAGGGGAGATCAGCTGAATTCTATTAACATTTGGTTGCCAGTGTAAACATACAGTAGGCCTTAATAGGACATGTGTATAACGGTGACATTTTTTATCCCGCCTCTCGTGAAAGATGCACGTTCCTGCCCGCTGGCTCGGCCTGATTGCTTTCAGAAAGAAATCATTAGCTACAGAATATGCAATCAATTGCGCCTGAGTAATTTGGATGCACAGATGATATTTCAGAAGCGCTGCGGGTAATGCAATTAGCAGCAGACAGGTAAACATGTTTATAAGACGATGATCAGGAACATTTGTAAACGCCGGTGTGGCAAATATTACTAAAGCGATGGTTTCAAAGTGACGGGAGTACTTTATAGCAGAAAATAAGAAGTCTGACAGATTTCCAATGTGATGAGTATTAAATTCTGGTTTTAAAGTGGATCTAATAATTCAATTTGATTTATTTACAGTATACAGGGTGTATGTCTCAATTACTAAAGTCTCATATAAGCTTTTACATGTTAATGTAATTTTAACCACTTTACCACCGGAGGATTTTGCTGTTTTACGTCCAGGCCACTTTTTGCGATTCGGCACTGTGTGGATTTAACTGACAATTACGCGGTCATGCAACGCCGTACCCAAACAAAATTTACGTCCTTTTTTTCCCACAAACAGAGCTTTCTTTTGGTGGTATTTGATCACCTGTGCGATTTTTACTTTTTGCGCTATAAACAAAAAAATAGCGACAATTTTGAAAAAGTAACAATATTTTTCACATTTTTTTATATGAAATTCCCCCCAAAAAAATGTAAAATCAAAATTTTTTATCATTTTAGGCCAATTTGTTTTCTGCTACCTATGTTTGGTAAAAAAAAATCACAATAAGCGTATTTTGATTGGTTTGCGCAAAAGTTATTGCGTTTACTAACTAAGGGAAAGATTTCTGTCATTTTTGGTGTTCTTTTTTTAACGAGTAATGGCGGCGATCTTTGATTTTTTTTGCAGGACTGCGACATTGCGCGGACAGATCGGACCCTTGACTGACATTTTTGACACTTTTGGGGGTACCAGTGACATTACTACAGTAATCAGTGCTATACATATGCACTCTTACTGTAAAAATGACACTGGCAGGGAAGGGGTTAATTTTTATTGGTGATCAAGGGGTTAATGTATGCCTGATGCTTACTAACGTGTGTGGGGGGAGGTGACTGAGTGACACAGGGACAGATATCAGGTTCAGCTATGCTGAACCCTGCAATCTGACCCTGTCTGTCACTTAGGTGATCCGCCCGCTTTGTTTACACAAGCGGGCGGATCTCCACACTCCATTCCCCGACGATCGGGGAAGAGCGGCGGTGATTACCGCCGCTCCTCCCCTGGCCCGACTCCCACTGTGACTGAAAACAGCGGGAGCGAGCCTCCGGCGGCGCGTGCGCGCCGCCCACAAGGGGAGGAGTCCAGCGATGTAGGTGTACGTCGCTGGACGATAACTAACCACTTTGCCGCAGTACAGTCAACGTGACTGGTCGGCAAGTGGTTAAAGGACATTTTCAATTTTGGTGAATCTTTAGCTTTCAATAAAATAGTTACAGTGTTATATAGTTAGGGTGAAAAAAGACACAAGTCCATGGAGCTCAACCAATAAAAAACAAAAAAGAAATCACAAAAATACAATCCCATATACATAATCCTATACCCACAGTTGATCCAGAGAAAAGCGAAAAACCCCAGCAAAGCATGATCCAATTTGCTACAGCAGGGGAAAAAATTCCTTCTTGATCCCCTGAGAGGCAATCAGATTTTTCCTGGATCAACTTTACCTTTAAATATTAGTACCCATTTATATTATGTACAAGTTGGAAAGAATCCAGGCCTTTTTTATAGCAATCTACTCAGCTGGTTAGAATCACTTCTGGAGGGAGTCTATTCCACATTTTCACAGCTCTTACAGTAAAAAAAACCTTTCCGTATTTGGAGACAAAATCTCTTTTCCTTGTCTAGACGTAAAGAGTGCCCCCTTAAAAAATAATACCTTGTGATAGCTAGTAGTAGTTAGTCACATTCCCGTGGACTTGTTCTCTAATGTTGTAGATATTTCATAATTTATCCAAGCCACTTCTTACAAGTTCCAATTTGGGTCAGGAAGGAACCCCAGAATTTATATTCATACCTTAAGATACCTTAATCCAATCATCAGGTAGATGTAGAGGTAGATCAGGATGTACTTGGTGATCCCATCATAGAGGTCCTTGATTTAGGCACTTCGGGCCAGTTCACACCACATGCAGGCCACTGTGTTTTTTTTTCTGCATCAAAAACGCATGGACAGTAGGTTATATGGTTTTCAATAGCATAGTTCACACCAGTGCGGTCAGTTCCAGTATGTTCCAGTTCGTTCCAGTTCCAGAAAAAAAGTAGAAATTGCTGCATTTTTTCTGCACTGGACTGTACTGGAACACTGAAAAATGCATCAAAAACGCACTGGAACGCATCAAAAATACACTGGATCACACATGTCCTTATTTAAGGTTAAGAAAAAAAGAGGGGGGGGGAGGGGATGTACTGGACCACTAAAAATGCACTGAAGCGCATTAAAAACTCACATGCAGAAAAGCATCTGGAACGCATCTGAACTGTGTTTCTACGGTGTGAACTGGCCCTTCCTGTTTAGGATGACATTGCTTTGTACCTGTCTCCCAGTTGGTGTCCAGCAGAGGTGGGGGACTTGAGTCACATGACTTGACTTAAGTCAGACTTAAGTCACCAGTTTGAGGACTTGAGACTTGCTTGACTAAAATGAATAAAAGACTCGACTTGACTTTGACTTGGTATTCATGACTTGAGACTTGACTTTGACTTGAGACATATGACTCGAAATTACTTTACTTTTTTAAGTTATTAAATATTTGCATTTTCTCAAGATGTGTTAAAGCAAAATGAATGTGCCTGTTATGTTTCTGACACCACAGTAACAGTAGTATTAAAACACCTCAGTGTGTTCTGATTTTTAGGACACTGGCTGTTTAACAATGGAAATACTTAACATGTTTTTAGTGACTGTGGTGTTGAAACATGACCGGATGAAGGATTTTGAGCTGTTTGGGCATTCAAAGCATTCAAAAAGAACTAAGCAGTTTTGTAAATGTTGAAAATAAAACAAAACCTTTTCTGAATACTGACTTTTAACCGATTTAAAGGTGAAAATTGGGGTAGATCAGTATTTTGACTTGATTTGTGACTTGACCAAAATAAATGACTTGACTTGCTTGACTTCTAGCAGGGACTCGACTTGACTTGCTTGCTTTTCGCCTCAGTAACTTGGGACTTGCTTGAGACTTGAAGGTTCAGACTTGAGACTTGCTTGTGACTTGCACATGTGTGACTTACTCCCATGTCTGGTGTCCAGCACTGTCACATGAGCTTCCGATAAAACTATTAGTGACTATGGTCCCTGACTCCATGGTCACCATCAGGAAACCCTTCTTGAGAAAGGCTCCAATTCCATGGTCACCATCAGGAAACCCTTCTTGAGAAAGGCTCAAATTCCATGGTCACCATCAGGAAACCCTTCTTGAGAAAGGCTTCAAAACCAAAGTCACAATCAGGAAACTCTTCTTGAGAAAGGCTCCAACTCCATGGTCACCATCAGGAAACCCTTCTTGAGAAAGGCTCCAACTCCATGGTCACCATCAGGAAACCCTTCTTGAGAAAGGCTCCAACTCCATGGTCACCATCAGGAAATTCTTCTTGAGAAAGGCTCCAACTCCATGGTCACCATCAGGAAACCCTTCTTGAGAAAGGCTTTAATGCCATGGTCACCATCAGGAAACCCTTCTTGAGAAAGGCTCCAACTCCATGGTTACCATCAGGAAACCACTCTTGAGAAAGGCTATGCAGCCATTATTATAGTGCATGTAGACAGCAAGCGGCTGGAGGAGATCAGCAGCACTGAAATGCAACAAATCTTAGGAAAATGTAAAACAAGTATTTTATTTAAAAAATGTCAATTGTACAATCTAAAAGTCATCCTGCAAAGTTATCCTGCATGTAAGAGGCTTCCCTCCCTAAGGTGACAACACTTATTGACTGTACATTTATGCAGGGGCAATGTTGTAATACTGGTGTATTTGTTTCTTATTTGGACTACTGGCTGATGTGCCAATTCACAGTGCACCTGCATGTTTGGTCCATAGACTAAGGTTAGGCAGAGTGGGCCCATCATTAGGAAAAGTACCTCTGAACATTTGAAAACAATTTCCAGGGACACTTTGCAGCACAGCTATCAATTACTCACCACACCCACTTTCACGAAGCTCCGCCCATTCCGCATAATTAATCTCCACCTACTTATCATCAGATTATAGGGTCTACTCAATAAAGAGAAAATTACAGGAAATTGAAAAAGGAATTTCAAACTTAAGGCCAAAGTAGCAGAGTTGGAATAATTCTCCCATTCAGCTGCACTACTTTTGTCTAAAGTTTAAAATTCTCATCACAATTCTCTGCAATTCTAAAGTGTCAAATGTGCTCAGCTGTGACCATACAAAAAATGTAATATGTTATTTGTTATATTATATGTTATCGTACTTATTTACACCTTGCACTTTATTTATATTTACATATTCAATTTTTTGTATGGTCACACCTGAGCACATTTGACACTTTATTCACATGTCATGTTACCAGATATTTTTGCACATAAGATTGTTGCTTTCATCCTACCTACCTTCATGTCTGTGAATGTGTCTTCACTCTCCAGGGGTCCTTCTCTGCTCTGCTGTGGCGGCCAGCGCTGGTGAGGTGCTGCCAAGAGCCAGTGCCTTTGACTTAAAAATGGCGCAATTACGTAATTGCGCATGCGCCCACCCGGCCTAGCTTGTACGAGCTTTCCCGAGCCCGGCAGGCGTCGAAGCGGCAACGATGTCATCCCGCAACCTCATTTTTACGGGCACGGGCTGCCCATAACGGGCATTTACGGGCAGCCCGATTAACGGGCGCTTCCCGGGACAATGTAAATTACCTGGGACAGGCTCCTATTTACCGGGACTGTCCCGGCAAAAACAGGACAGTTGGCAAGTATGACAGGATGCAGATGCATGAATAGAGAGTCACCAAGAGAAGAGCCATGCACCAAGCTACCAAGAGAAGAGCCAGAACATAAATTTCAAGGAATAAAAAAGGGTAGATATAAACTGACCTTAAAAAGGGTTGCTATTCAATCAATGGTAAACTCTAAGCAAGAAGTTTTTTTAATTATATTTTATTATTTCTGCCACATGTAATATAGCATGGAGTAATTTATGAATGTAGTTGCGCTCTACTTCCAAATATTGCACCATGCGAATATAAGCAAATCCTTGGCAGTTCCTATTCTACCTTTTGCAGCTGAACAATTATAACTGATGCAACACTTCCTGTTTTGCAAATGTCTGGGACCAATCTGCGAATGTCTCCCTGTTTTTACACACGTGTTGTAAGGGTTATGATGTAGATTACAGCCAGTGTTGGGGGTAACTAGTTACAAAGTAACTAATTACAGTAACTAAATTACTTTTTTTGGTAACTAAGTAAAGTAACTAGTTACAATACTAATATTGGTAACTACACTACTTTACTAGGCTATAAGAAGTAACTACACTACTTTACTAGGCTATAGGAACGCGCTTTCCTGCGTTACCCAAGCCGTGCGATACAATCGTTATTTCGAAGAATAGAGAGGGATGAAGTTTATGACTTTTTGTTGCACTTTATGTTTTATTCTGTTTTTTTCAGGTTTTGTTCTCATGTTTCCCAAAGCCTTATACAATAAACTCTATGCAGAAAGAGTGTCATGTACCTTCTTCTACACGGTCAATTAAGAAAGAGGAAAGTAAAGTAATAAGTAGTGAAGTTACTTTTCAAATGCAGTAACTAGTAAAGTAATCTCATTACAATTTACAGAAGTAACTAGTAACTAGTAACTAGTTACATTTTTTGAGTAACTACCCCAACACTGATTACAGCAACAGTTAGTTAGCAATCAGTCACACATAGGCATGCGCAACATGTGTGTCGGATGTGCCTGGGCACGCCGTAATTACCCTGTGTGGTGCAAATTCCCCCTGCTCATATTTCAACCAAAGCCCTCCAATGGAACTCCTAAAAAGACTGTAAAAAAATGTAATTGTAAAAAATAGTACAAAAAAAAAAAAAATTAAAAAACTGGTGACACCGTCCACTGTGCTACTGACACCAATCTCTGCCCTACTGACATTATCCACTGATCTAGTGACACTTCTCTATCTACAGTATATTTGGCTGAAAGATAATTTGCTGTTGGGCTCTGAGGAAGAAGGCAGTCCTTCAAAAAGCATTAGCCTGCAGGGACCCCAGTGAGGTCCCCACTATGCTTTGGAGGCTATTCAGTCTAAGAATACTAAACTACGGATGTGTGGCTTGATAAGCGCTTTAAACTCATATGTTTGTGAGTAGTTCTTCTTAATCATACTTTTATTTAAAATTTGTTGGATAATGCACTAGGCCTGTTTGTTTGTTTCTATGAGACTTCTCCCTAACACAAGAGATCATTTCTTCAAATGTTCCCGTGTTTCTCCAATCCACTCTCTCTACTCTTCTTCCGTGACATCTCAGGCTAGGTACATGGGATGCCCTGTGCCACAATATCAGTCCCTGTATGTGGGGCACTGATCGCTAGGTTCCCGTGCAGGTTTGAGCCTCGTAATGTGTCCACCCTGATTGCTCTTCATCTACCCTTCTAAGCCCTGTTCTTTGATATGCCATGCTCATCAGAATAATTTAACAACAAAGTTATTACTGAAGTAGTTAACTGCGACAATTACCAGTTCTCAGAAACATATTTCTTATAGATTTCTGTACCAAGTCCTCTAAGTGCCCTTTTGGTGTGTCCCCGGTACTCCCGTGTGCCCCATAAGGTGGTCATACCTTAAAAAGGTGAGAAAGTCCATTTAGCAGTAAAGTTCATATCCTCTGGAACCCAAAACTAGGCTCCCACAAGGGGTGGTAAAGTAGCAAAGTAGTGACTACATCCTCAGCAGCACTCTATCTCTTCCCATGCAGAGAGCAAAGACAAGACCCCCAACCTAGATAGATTTTCTATATGCTTTTTCCAGCAGAGGGCTGTACTCTTCTGAAAAGCCCTGGAAAACCTGGCTAGCATTGTTAACCCTTGCCTATCGAAAAGCACCACTCCTGCTGGGGAACATTAACTTAGTATTGCAACTTACCCAGCATAAAATACACTTAACCCAGGAAATAATTAACATAATCCACACATACCTCAGTAAGCACCTGTGTACATATGAGTGCATTTGTGTATGGTAGGGAAAGGAAATCCTAAAAGTTGCACTTCATAGCAAAACCCTGTATGGAGGTGTTTGACAGCCTCAGCCCGGGCTCCAACCAGGCCATGCATGGGGGCACGGCCTGGTTGGAGCCCGGGTCGAGAGTGTCATACACCACCTTCCAGGGTTATAAGGTGAAGTGTATCTTTTCGGACTTCCTTTCCCTACTAGATGTTTTGAGCTGGGGTGACTCTGTCCTTGTTAGCATTCCTAGCGGTTTGTCATGCAATGGGACCTGGGGGGGCCTTGAACAGCACCTGTCATTTTTGTTGTGTGTCACAGTGTATTTATGTATGCAACTATACACATATCTATCTATATATCTATGGATGTTATCCTTGATTTTCTATGAATGGTTAGACGTTATGTTTTTATTAGTTATATTTAAATTTATCTCCTTCTTAAGGCCTCCGCTCCGATCACGTAGCACCACTTTCCAGTCTCCACGAACCCTGTGTTCAGGACTCCCTGCCCCGTTCCGGTGACGTCACTTCTTCTTCCATGTTCCATGCTGGTCAAATGCAGAAGCACTATGGAGGTACACCAGCCCTTCAGCCCCAGTGATGTTGGAGCGATCAAGTCCTCCAGGATGCAGCAGTAGGAGATAGACCACCACTCCTAGAGAGGCCTTTCATTCCTTACCCATTTGTCATCCCCTGTGTGCACCTGGGGTTCAGTGAGGTTCGCCGGATCCATGGTCTATGGTTACCCAGAGTGTCTGTGGTCGATAGGAGAGGAATTCTGTTGCAGTTTTGTCCCTGGTGGTGGATATCGCATGCCTGTTTGACCTTCCGTAACAGGGGGTCCAACTGTCCGGTAAGGTTACACCCTTATTGTTTATGTGATCTCTGCCTGAAACTCTACTTGCAAGATTGATGTGGGATTCACGGTCATATTCCCAACATCTGAAATCTCCCTCCTATGGACTTATGGACTTTGGTTCACCTTCATATTAGTTAGTTATTTATTTAGTGGCGCTGTACTATCTTTACAATTTTCTGGGTTTTTATTTACTTTGTACTAGCAGCCTTTAGCTTCACCTTTTTTTGTACGCAGCTTTCTTTCCCTTTATTATATTTAAATTTACATTATATTGTGTTTTGTTGAATCCTTGATGAAGGGGGAGCTTTTTCTGACCCTTAAAATGCGTTGACTGTTTTTAGTAAAAAAAACGAATACATGAATTAGACCTATTTTATCCTTTTATCTGGCACCCCTTCCACTGTATGTTTTTTTTCTTGGTACCATCCACATGGAGTTTAACTATTCCATAAGACACAGCAGTTAGATCCAATGTGTTTTTACTTCAGAAAATTGCAATACAGAGGATGTCTTTCCAGTCTTTTGAAGTATAAGATGACAGTGACTTTCCAAAGCCCTTTACCTGTGAAGAACTAACACTGACTGAGGAAATATGGAAGAAACAGGGAAGGATTAGCTGAGAGTAAACTAACTAACATTAAACAGGAGGGAGAAACAGAGGGGGATACCAAATCACACAAGTAAAAAAGTTGAAGTGGCCATAAACCGCCACTAAGTGTCATCATATACAGGTGCATCTCAAAAAATTAGAATATCATCAAAAAGTTCATTTATTTCGGTAAATTAATTCAAAAAGTGAAACTCATATATTATATAGATTAATTACACACAGAGTCATATATTTCAAGCATTTGTTTCTTTTAATTTTGATGATTATGGCTTACAGCTAGTGAAAACACAAAATTCAGTATCTCAGAAAATTAGAATATTGTTAAAATGTTTAATATTGTAGACAAATGGTGTCACACTCTAATCAGCTAATCAACTCAAAACACCTGTAAAGGTCTCCTGAGCCTTTGAATAGTCTCTCAGTCTGGTTCAGTAGGTTACACAATAATGGGAAAGACTGCTGACTTGATAGTTGTCCACATGGAGGGTAAGTCACATAAGGTCACTGCTAAAGAAGTTGGCTGTTCACAGAGTGCTGTATCTAAGCATATTAATGGAAAGTTCATTGGAAGGAAAAAGTGTGGTAGAAAAAAGTTAACAACAGGGATAACAGCAGCCTTGGTAGGATTGTGAAGCAAAGGCCATTCAAGAACTTGGGGGAGATTCACAGGGAGTGGACTACGGCTGGTGTCAGTTCTTCAAGAGCCACCACACACAGACGTATCCAGGACATGGGCTATAACTGTCGCATTCCTTGTGTCAAGCCACTCCTGAACCAGAGACAACATCAGAAGCGTCTTACCCGGGCTAAGAAGAAAAAGGACTGGACTGTTGCTCAGTGGTCTAAAGTCCTCTTTTTGGATGAAAGTAAATTTTACATTTCATTTGGAAATTAAGTTTCCAGAGTCTGGAGGAAGAATGAAGAGGCACAGAATCCAAGCTGCATGAGGTCCAGTGTGAAGTTTCCACAGTCAGTGATGATTTGGGGAGCCATGTCATCTACTGGTGTTGGTTCACTGTGTTTTATCAAGTCCAAAGTCAGTGCAGCCCTCAACCAGGAAATTCTATAGCACTTCATGCTTCCCTCTGCTGACCAGATTTATGGAGATGCTGATTTCATTTTCCAGCAGGACTGGGCACCTGCCCACATTGCCAAAACTACCAGTACCTGGTTTAATGATCATTGGATCACTGTGCTTGATTGGCCAGCAAACTTGCCTGACCCAAACCCCCCAGAACCTCAGTGGTTCTCAACTCTTGTCCTCAGGACCCACCAGGCCATATTTTAAGTATTACCTTGGGGAGATGCAGACTAGGATACTGCAATCACTGAGCAGCAAATTATATCACCTGTTATGTATTTCAGTTATCTTGCAAATCTGGCCTGTTAATTGGTCCTGAGGACAGGAGTTGAGAACCACTGCCATAGAGAATCTGTGGAGTATTGTCAAGAGGAAGATGAGAGACACCAGACCCAACAATGCAGATGAGCTGAAGGCCGCTATCAAAGCAACCTGGGGGCTTCCATAACACCTCAGCAGTGCCACAGGCTGATCGTCTACATGCCACGCTGCATTGATGCAATAATTTGTGCAAAAGGAGCCCCGACCCAGTATTGAGTGCATACCATACTGTGTACATGGACATACTTTTCAGTAAGCCAACATTTCTGTATTAAAAATCCTTTTTTTATTGGTCTTATCTAATATTTTAATTTTCTGAGATACTGAATTTTGGGTTTTTACTAGCTGTAAGCCATAATCATTAAAATTAAAAGAAAAAAAATGGTTGAAATATATCACTATTTGTATAATGATTAATGAATCTATATTATATAGGAGTATCACTTTTTGAATTGAATTACTGAAATAAATTAACTTTTTGATGATATTCTATTTATTTTTTTTTTTAGATGAACCTGTATAAGAACAAAAGCAACCTGTTATAATTCAATACAGCAACAAAAAAAATACAGCTAGGTGGGACGGAACAAATGGTAGCAGAAAGTAAATCCAAATCCCAAAAAAGGAGCCACAAACAGACGGAAAGTTTAACCACTTTACCCCCGCTCACTGTGCCTCCACTGCGGCACAGTGGCTCGTTCCCGTCCAGCGACGTAGACCTACGTCACTGGACTCCTCCCCTTGCGCTCGGGCGCCACCGGAGGCTCGCTCCCACTGTATTCAGTTACAGTAACAGTGCATATTTATAGCACTGATTACTGCAGTAATGTCACTGGTACCCCCAAAAGTGTCAAAAATGTCAGTCAAGGGTCCGATCTGTCCGCCACAATGTCGCAGTCCCACAAAAAAAAATCACAGATCGCCGCCATTACTCGTTAAAAAAAAAAACACCAAAAATGACAGAAATCTTTCCCTTAGTTAGTAAACGCAATAACTTTTGCGCAAACCAATCAAAATACGCTTATTGTGATTTTTTTTTACCAAATATAGGTAGCAGAAAACAAATTGGCCAAAAATTTAAAAAAATTTAGATTTTTACATTTTTTAAGGGGAATTTCATATAAAAAATGTGAAAAATATTGTTATTTTTTCAAAATTTACACTCTTTTTTTGTTTATAGCGCAAAAAGTAAAAATCGCACAGGTGATCAAATACCACCAAAAGAAAGCTCTGTTTGTGGGAAAAAAAGGACGTAAATTTAGTTTGGGTACGGTGTCCCACGACCGCGCAATTGTCAGTTAAAGTCGCACAGTGCCGAATCGCAAAAAGTGGCCCAGACGTAAGACAGCAAAATCCTCCGGTGGTAAAGTGGTTAAAACCTCTCCTAGGATTTTATTCCTGTCTGTATCTCCATTAGGAAGGTTCCTCCTCACTTCCAGGTGATAGGTGCAACAAGAAAATAGCAGAAAGTTCCTCACTGAGGATACAGATATCATTTAAAAGTTTTCATCCTTTATCCACTCTATTCAAAATAAAGTTTTGGCTGAAGTTCTGTTTCATATGTATGAATCAGAGATGTTTTGCTTACTCGGAGAGAGGTTGTCATACATTTCACCCTGCTCTTCACAAGCCCATTATCCTTAGTTAACATTGTTGCTCTCTTCTGTCTGAGTCATCCTTGTGCATTACTGCAACTTGGCAATAACTCAGTTCAATGAGTCTGCCCAGTCACCCTTAGCTGGGAAAATGTCACTGGATACATGACAAAGCCTCTGACTATAATTCTTTCTTTTATATTCTACACTAATCTTCTATAGAACACTATTCTTCACATCCATCTTTATTGCAATTTTGCCTTGTTAGGTTCTACAGAGAGCAATCCCTCAATTTAAATGGGTTTTCTATTATACAAAAAAAATAGATTTCTCCTTCAAAATCTGCTTCTGAATCCAACACTCCTGCACCATTTCTGTGAAATTAGGAGCTGCAAATTCTGATTTTGCCTACAGCGCCACCTGCAACGGAAGCGTGATACTGCAAACAGGTAAATTAGATAGTGTGTGTATATATGAAAAAATGGGCGCTCTCATTGTGAGTCCTAGTATCAATATATATAAACAATTACATTGAACTCATATACATACAATACTCAAATGTCCAAAATTCAAAAATAAATTAAAAGACGTCCATCATCATTGATGATTTTCTTAACCCCTTTTAGACCAGAAGGATTTGCCCCCTTAATGACCAGTCCATTTTTTGCGATTCGGCACTGTGGTAATTTAACGGAAAATTGTGTGGTCGTGCGACGCTGTACTCAAAAAAATTTGATGTATTTTTTTCCCCACAAATAGAGCTTTCTTTTGGTGGTATTTGATCACCTGTGGGTTTTTTTTTTGCCCTATAATCAAAAAAAGAGCGACATTTCTGAAAAAAAAAAATTTCTTCACTTTCTGCTATATAACATTCCCCAAAAAAATTTTTTTAAATCAAAAATGTTCATCCTTTTAGGCCAATTTGTATTCTGCTACATATTTTTGGTAAATAAAAAAAATCGCAATAAGCGTATTTTAAAAAGTTATCGTATCATTTTATTTATTTTATTTTTTTTACTAGTAATGGCAGCGAGCTGTGATTTGTAGCGGGACTGCGACATTGATCGGACCCCTAACTGACATTTGTGACACTTTTGGGGGGACCAGTGACATTACTACAGTAATCAGTGCTAAAATATGCACTGTTACTGTAGTAATGACATTGGCAGGGAAGGGGTTAATCTAGTAGTTATCAAAGGATTATGTTTGATCCTAGGGCAGTGTTTTCTAACTGTATGGGGGAGGGACTTCTGAAAGGACCACAGAGACCTGTGATCCTATATAGAAGTGATCATCGCTTAGTGATCATTTCAGAGAGAAGAACTGTCAGCTGTGTTTACAACAGCTGACCGTCCTTCTCTCTCAGCGGGGAGCGATCGCGGGTGCCCGACAGCAATCATGGCCACCGGCCCTGTGCATCGGCATCCCCGCTGCCTAGTGGGGGCAGGAGCTTGCCCCCCTAGCACCACGTGCACGACCGACGTAGGCTGCCTGCTGCAGTAAATCGGCGGCAGGCAGTCTTTTAGGTCTCAATTAAATATTACAGTTCCATCATAATGAAAGTGCTGTAGTGTCAAATGATGTAAACAAAGTCGATGCAGTCTGTGCTCCCCTCCTTATGTGCCCACTCACTCACCAGCTGCCATAGACTCCCATAAATGAAGTCATGTGTGCTTTGCAAATCATCTCAGATGCTGGGATTAGTAGTCCTCCAACGAGGCTCCATCTTTGCGGATAAAGATTTTCATCATATTTAGTATTTAGTAATGGCAGAAAAAAGGAAGAGTATATAGTGTATTCCAAATTTTAAAATAGTAATGTAAAACACAACATTCCACTCACTTTGTACAAGATAAAACAAGCATAAAAACCAGAATTACGCCGCTACTTGCGTGTCACCGGCCGGATCTGACGTCACCACCCACGGTTAACTGACACGTTTCGTCCCTGTCACAGGACTTAAAGGCTACACACAACATCCATCAGCAGGGGAATATATATGTGTTTAGTTTTTTATATATATATATATATATATATATATATATATATATATATATATATATATATATTATATCTATAGTAGGTTAATTAGATAGGATGGTACTCTTTGGGTAGGTTAAACAGTAACATATTGCCATTACCCATAGCCAAGAGATGATAGGGTCAGTTGAGAGGAGAGTTGAGATGCTGAACAATAATGTATTTTTTTACAGTTCAAGCCAGGAGTAAAGTAGGCCATACATTAAGCAATTTTCTTTTTCTACAACCACTGGTTTCAGAAAAGAAGATTGCCTGATTCCCCCATCAACACTGAGCCTCTCCCACAGAGCTTTCGTATTCTGACAGCAGGAGGTTTCCCAGCCATCAGAATACAATGTTCACAGCTAGTTGCTATAGCCACTAGCAGTGATCAAATGAATAAAAAACAAACAGTCCATGGATCGACTTCAGTATAACCAGCCTGCCCATAGATGGATAGAAATTTGTCAAGTCCCTGCTGAACCGGCCAAATTTCAGTCTATCTATAGGAGTGTCAGATGGAGAAGAGTGGATAGGCTGTATAGTAACCAACTGACCCTTAGTTAAGATATAAGAGGATCAGCTTAAGGGAGAGCAGAGAGGCTGAACAGCAATGTAATGTCTTGACCTTCAGTCAGTTGCTAGGAGAATCAAATGGGGAAGAGTTGAGAGGCTGGCCAAGAATGTATTGTCCTGACTTTCAGCTAGGAACTAGGAGGGTCAGTTGAGGGAAGAGTAGAGAAGCTGAACAGCAATGTACTGTCATGACTTTTAGTCAATAGCTAGGAAAATGAGAAAACGAGGAACCAAAAATTAGTAGTGTCAGATGGAGAAGAGTGGAAAAGTTGGATAGTAACCTACCTTATTGACTCTTAGACAAGAGATAGGAAGATCAGGTGAGAGGAGAATGTAGAGGTTGAGTAGTAATGTATTACCATGCCTTTTAGCTAGGAACTTTAAAGGGTTAGTTGGGGGAAGTGTGGAGATACTGAGCAATACCGTATTGTCATGACTTCCAGTCAGTACTGTAGTTAAGAGAGTCGGATGGGGAAGAGCGAGGAGGCTTAATATTAATGGTTTGTCATGACTTTCAGCCAGGAGTTAGGAGCATCAGAAGGGGGAAAAGTGGAAAGGCTAAACAGTAATGTATTGTCATGACTTTTAGCTAGGAGGGCTGAATGGGGCAGAGGCAAACAGGGCCATCTTACCGAATGGGCACGCTGGACAGTTGCCCAGGGGCCCCACTTACCCAGGGGCCCCACCTTCCCAGCGACCCAGCCCCAGCTAAGCATTAGTCCCTATTCCTGTGTGTATCCCACCGCTGAACTTAGCAGGTGGCAAGCGCCTGACGGCCCTACACTCCTGTCAGGCCACTGGGGCCGTGGAGGGGGAGCCCCCAACTGCAGGAATGTTTTTCCGCCTCCACGGAAACAGGAACACACAGGACAATCGAGTCTGACTCCCGTCCGTGTGTGTGTGTTCCCTGGACCCAGCCACAGAACTAGGAAGCTGTCATTAGCCTGCCACTGCTGTACCAATAAATATCGCCTTATCAATAATTTGCATTTTTATTCTCGTGGGTGATTGTGTAGGCGGGGCCCCA
This sequence comes from Pelophylax lessonae, assembly GCF_965119305.1. NCBI lineage: Eukaryota > Metazoa > Chordata > Amphibia > Anura > Ranidae > Pelophylax > Pelophylax lessonae. The sequence goes on from NC_138773.1 coordinate 280,927,133, forward strand.
GTGCACTGCATTGCCTGGGGCCCTTTAATGCGATTAAGACGGCACTGGAGGCAAAGAGGCTGAACAGCAGCATATACTATACATGACTTTCATCCAGGAGATGAGGAGGAAGAGTGGAGAGGCTGTACATAGATATAATGTCAAAAACCTCAATCATGAGTAAGGAGCGTGAGTTGACGGAAGTGCTTAGCGGCTGAATAGTAAGATATAACATATAACAGGTACAAAAAATAAAGATGAATTCTCCATAGAGCTTAGCAAGGATGCTAATTATCATGCCAGTGCCATTTATTTGTCCCAGGATGACACTGCAGCACTCCAATCTGATGACGTAATTAAAAAGCAAGCCTCAGTTTATACAGAAACCAATCTGATTCCAGCAGTGTGACTCCATATTTGATGTCAACTACCAAACTACAAAACCATAGTACCTTTTATTTGATATTTCTTTACAAACATTTTAACTGAAGAGCACTGGGTTGTTTTTATATTTTTGTATCTATTGCCTAAATTACAATGATCAAATTTGCTGGCTGCCGAAACATTAGCAATCCAAAAAGTACTTTACAGCTATTTACATAATTCAGTTTTACATTAAATGGGATGACAGCGCTCCAATACTCTGTTGATGTGAAAACCTTTCATGTGTGAAAGACAAGACATCGCCTGCTTTGTTTCCAGTGTAATGACAGAGACTCTGTGTGTGACTTTCTATTACAGATATACACCTAAATTAAATTGCTACAAGATTCATTGAAACAGACAATACATGCTAAGAATATTGGAAATTATAGCACATCCTCGAGGCTTCGTTCACATCTAGGCGTTTTTGGGCGATTTTCTGCTCTAGCCTCAGCCCAAAAAAAAGAAAACGCCCAACAAGACAAATCCCATTCATTTCAATGGCCCCTGTTCACATCTGTGCGTTCTGTAGCCTTAACCACTTGCCGACCAGTCACTGGGACTGTACTGCGGCAAAGTGGCTCGATTCCGTCCAACGACGTAGACCTATGTCGCTGGACTCCTCCCCTTGTGGGCGGCGCTCGTGCGCCGCCGGAGGCTCGCTCCCGCTGTTTTCAGTCACAGCGGGAGTCGGGCCAGGGGAGGAGCAGCGGCAATAGCCGCTGCTCTTCCCCGATCGTCGGGGAATCGAGTTTGGAGATCCGCCTGCTTGTGTAAACAGAGCGGGCGGATCTCCTAAGTGACAAACAGTGACAGATTGCAGGGTTCAGCATAGCTGAACATCCGATCTGTCCCTGTGTCACTCATTTACCTCCCCCCACACACGTCAGTAAGCACCAGGCATACATTAACCCCTCCCTCTCCAATAAAATTAACCCCCTTCCCTGCCAGTGCCATTTTTACAGTAACACTGCATATTAATAGCACTGATTACTGTAGAAATGTCACGGGTACCCCCAAAAGTGTCAAAAATGTCAGTCAAGGGTCCGATCTGTCTGCCGCAATGTCGCAGTCCCGCAAAAAAAATCGCAGATCGCCGCCATTACTCGTTAAAAAAAAAACACCAAAATTGACAGAAATCTTTCCCTTAGTTAGCAAATGCAATAACTTTTGCGCAACCAATCGAAATACGCTTATTGTGATTTTTTTTACCAAACATAGGTAGCAGAAAACAAATTGGCCAAAAATTTTAAAAAAATTTCATTTTTACATTTTTGGGGGGGGGGGGGGAAATTTCATTTAAAAAAATGTGAAAAATATTGCTATTTTTTCAAAATTGACGCTCTTTTTTTGTTTATAGCGCAAAAAGTAAAAATCGCACAGGTGCTCAAATACTACCAAAAGAAAGCTCTGTTCGTGGGAAAAAAGGACGTAAATTTCGTTTGGGTATGGCGTCGCACGACCGCGCAATTGTCATTTAAATTCGCACAGTGCCGAATCGCAAAAAGTGGCCTGGATGTAAGACAGCAAAATCCTCCGGTGGTAAAGTGGTTAAGCAAAACGCCCATCGCTCAAAAAAGTTCACAAGCTTCTGTTTTGGCAGATTACAGGCGTTTTTTTTTTTTTTTTTCATTGGTCACTTGTCAACCTAAAAACGCCTGCACAAAAACACTGCAAAAATGTCTGTATAACGCCCGAAAAAACGCCCACAAAAACACCTGTAAAACAACTGTAAAAATAGCAAGGCCTAGATGTGAACTTAGCCCGGAGTGCCAGTCTGCTGAGTTAATGGGGCAGATTTACTAAAGCAAATGCACAAATGCAGGGATAATTATTATGGACTGCATGTTCGCACATACAGTGGGTACGGAAAGTATTCAGACCCCCTTAAATTTTTCACTCTTTGTTATATTGCAGCCATTTGCTAAAATCATTTAGGTTCATTCTTCTTCCTCATGAATGTACACATAGCACCCCATACTGACAGAAAAACACAGAATTGTTGACATTGTTGCAGATTTCTTAAAAAAGAAAAACTGAAATATCACATGGTCCTAAGTATTCAGACCCTTTGCTGTGACACTCATATATTTAACTCAGGTGCTTTCCATTTCTTCTGATCATTCTTGAGATGGTTCTACACCTTCATTTGAGTCCAGCTGTGTTTGATTATACTGATTGGACTTGATTAGGAAAGCCACACACCTGTCTATATAGGACCTTCCAGATCACAATGGATGTCAGAGCAAATGAGAATCATGAGGTCAAAGGAACTGCCTGAAGAGCTCAGAGACAGAATTGTGGCAAGGCACAGATCTGGCCAAGGTTACAAAAAGATTTCTGCTGCACTTAAGGTTCCTAAGAGCACAGTGGCCTCCATAATCCTCAAATGGAAGACGTTTGGGATGACCAGAACCCTTCCTAGAGCTGGCCGTCCGGCCAAACTGAGCTATCGGGGGAGAAGAGCCTTGGTGAGAGAGGTAAAGAAGAACCCAAAGATCACTGTGGCTGAGCTCCAGAGATGCAGTCAGGAGATGGGAGAAAGTTGTAGAAAGACAACCATCACTTCAGCCCTCCACCAGTCGGGGCTTTATGGCAGAGTGGCCCGACGGAAGCCTCTCCTCAGTGTAAGACACATGAAAGCCCGCATGGAGTTTGCTAAAAAACACCTGAAGGACTCCAAGATGGTGAGAAATAAGATTCTCTGGTCTGATGAGACCAAAATAGAACTTTTTGGCCTTAATTCTAAGCGGTATGTGTGGAGAAAACCAGGCACTGCTCATCACCTGTCCAATACAGTCCCAACAGTGAAGCATGGTGGTGGCAGCATTATGCTGTGGGGGTGTTTTTCAGCTGCAGGGACAGGATGACTGGTTGCAATCGAGGGAAAGATGAATGTGGCCAAGTACAGGGATATCCTGGACAAAACCCTTCTCCAGAGTGCTCTGGACCTCAGACTGGGCCGAAGGTTTACCTTCCAACAAGACAATGACCCTAAGCACACAGCTAAAATAACGAAGGAGTGGCTTCACAACAACTCCGTGACTGTTCTTGAATGGCCCAGCCAGAGCCCTGACTTAAACCCAATTGAGCATCTCTGGAGAGACCTAAAAATGGCTGTCCACCAACGTTTACCATCCAACCTGACAGAACTGGAGAGGATCTGCAAGGAGGAATGGCAGAGGATCCCCAAATCCAGGTGTGAAAGACTTGTTGCATCTTTCCCAAAAAGACTCCTGGCTGTATTAGATCAAAAGGGGGCTTCTACTAAATACTGAGCAAAGGGTCTGAATACTTAGGACCATGTGATATTTCAGTTTTTCTTTTTTAATAAATCTGCAACAATGTCAACAATTCTGTGTTTTTCTGTCAGTGTGGGGTGCTATGTGTACATTCATGAGGAAGAAGAATGAACCTAAATGATTTTAGCAAATGGCTGCAATATAACAAAGAGTGAAAAATTTAAGGGGGTCTGAATACTTTCCGTACCCACTGTATGTCTGTGTACATAGTGATCACGACCCCTGAACTGATGTGTATAGTGTGGTCCTAAGTTGCAGTCTGCATTGAACATCCATTGGCCAATAATAATTCTTATTATTATTTTGTTATTATACAGAATTTATATTGCTACGAATCCGATAGTCTCTGCAGCGCTTTACAAAACCAAAGAAGCCAGTACAGCTTCTTTTCTTCAAATCTGCATCTTTTATTAAAATAATACCTGATTAACCTGCCATGAAGGTCTATGTTCAGGCACTTCCTGTTATAGGGTGACAACTGTCTCCTAATCGCTCTTTCATGTTGTCATCCTGTCACCATAATTGCGAACACTAGAAAATAATTAGGAGGGACACTTTAGAGCACACGTGTCAAACACAAGGCCCGCGGGGTGAATGCGGCCCTCCAAGCCATTTCATGTGGCCCTCACACTGCTCCTGCAGCTGCGGCACCCCCTTCATCTCTGCCCCCACCTTTTCCAAGCAGTCCCACAGAGAGGAGGACAGAGCTCCTCCTACAGATCCTGCGCTTCTCTGTGCAGCCATGGAGATACTTGTTTCTGCTCTCTCCCCCACAAGGAGTGTGAGAGAGCTCTGTGCCAGTATGCAAATGTCCTTTACAGCTTAAAGCTTTAGTTATTTTTTTTCCATGGAGTTATTAATGAAACCAGTAATAATGGAATACAGAGGCAATTACTTAATATAATAAAGAGTAAATAAATTAATATAGTCTTACAGATCCAACCGGCCCTTTGAGGACAACCGCAATGCTGATGTAATTAAATTGAGTTTGACACCCCTGGTTTAGAGGATTCAGGTGGGCATCTGCATGGCATATGGGAGTGTGGCCAATTAATGTTTGGGACAATCGAAGTGAGTATGGCTTTACTGTGTATGGAAACACAACAGGACCAAAATCCTGCACTGGCCAAAGACAATAAATACTCTTCAGAAGATCAAATTTTGCACATTTGGTATGTTCTATATGCTATATAAAGAACACTCTTGCACCATCCAGAGTTGGCTCTGAGGAAGAGGGGATCCCGTCTCATAACGTATCAGCCATTTGGATGGTCTTCTTTCATTTTGGGTCTTGTCTAGGTGACCAGGCTGCTTCAAGTACATATGGACTTGATGTGCCTTATTGCATACATCTAATGTTCTAGGACGCTGTGCCCTTTTTTCCCTTGTTTTTGCAGCATTTAGTGTGTATGGGTTTTAGTGTTGCAACTGTTCCCCTATGCCTAGCTTGGTGTTAGACAAAATAGGGCCTGGGGGTATACAAAAGAGAAGGTGGAAGTAAAAAAAATCTCTCATCATGGGTGTCAATGGGAATAAAACACTACCCATCACTGGAGTTAGTGTGAGTAAAATAAGTCCTATTATTGATATCAGTGGGACTAAAAATAGCACCAATTATTGGTGTCAGTGGGATAAAATAAGCCCCCCCATTGGTGTCAGTGGGAACAAAACAAACCACATTATTGGCCTCAAAGGGAATACAATAAGTCCCATGACTGGTGTTAGTGGGAGTAAAATAAGCCCTATATTTTGGTGTCGGGGGGGGGGGGGGGAGTTAAAAAAGACCCATATCGTTAATGTCAGTGGAAAAAAAACAAGCCCCATCACTGGTGTCATTTGGCATAATATAAGCCCCAAATCTTTGGTTTCAGTGGAAGTATATTAAGCCCCATCCTTGGTGTCAGGGAGAGTAAATTGGGACCCACATCGTTGGTGTCAGTGAGAGGAAATTAAGCCCCATCAATGGTGTCAGTGGGAGGCAATTAGGCCCCATCTATGATGTCAGTGGGAGGAAATTAGGCCCCATCTATGGTGTCAGTGGGAGGAAATTAGGCCCCATCAATGGTGTCAGTGGGAGGAAATTAGGCCCCATCAATGGTGTCAGTGGGAGGCAATTAGGCCCCATCTATGGTGTCAGTGGGAGGAAATAAAGCCTCATTGTGGGTGTTAATGGGAGGAAAATATGCTCTATGTTGTTGTTGTCAGTGGGAGGAAAATAATTACTATTGTTGTCCATTTGAGTAAATTAAGCCCCATATTATTGTGTCAGTGGTAGTAAAATGAATCCCATCCTTGGTATCCCATCCTTGGTGTCAATAAGAGTAAGGTGTCTGTAGGAGTATAATACGCTCCAAATCGTTGTTTTTTTTTTTTTTTGGAAGAAATAATAAACATTAGTGTTCAGTAGTTACTTACCTGTTAACATGCTACCTCCTTCCTGAACCTAGAACCATAATTTGACAGTTCGGCAGGAGATCCACACACCCAACAATTTGGGTATTCTCTTGCCATTGTACAGTGTCCTAGGTTCTACGGGATGTGGACACTTGGAGACAGAGGCGTAACTAGAACCTTCAGGGCCCCCGGTGCAAGAAACCATGAAGGGCCCCCCGGACCCCTGGCCGGGGCCGTTCCCTTCAAGCTACGGGCTCTTCCCACTGATCCTGGGGCCCTTTACTCTCGTTGCGGGGCCCATTATTATGGTCCTGCAGCGGGACCCTTTCACAAGTTCTGCAGTGGGCCCCCTTCCTGCCATCTTGGGGATACCCCACGGTGGTGGAATGTCAGGGCCCGGTCGCAAGTGTGACCTTTGCGATCCTGGAAGTTCACCCACTGGTGTCAGTCCTTTTTCTTTCTTTTTGGTATTTTAAAAGTATTATTTTTTATCATTTTGTTTAATTTTTTTTACAATGTCACTGACTATGACTCTGTCTATTCAGAAAAGGAAGGAGCTGGTAAATTACATATTTACTGACCCCTTTCTGGTTCTCTATTGTGACCAGGGGAGCACACAACGGGCCAAGAGACAGCAGAACACAAGTGAACTGGATAGGAGGGGCGGCGGGGGCAGCATACAGAGGAACCAATCTCCTCCATTTTCCTCCTGCAGCTACAGGAGGAAAAAGGAGGACAGTGGTTTCTCTTCATGCTGCCCCCGCCGCCCCTCCTATTCAGGTGTACAGGGGAGCTGCATGGGCCCCCTGGAGCATGGGGCCCGGTTGCAATTGCAACCCCTGCAACCCCTGTAGTTACGCCCCTGCTTGGAGACGTAGTCCAGGAACCTGGGACTGTCTCACATGATCCAGGACATTTGGGTTGTCACAGGCACTTCTAAGGGAACCTCCAAGCAGGGCTGGGACAAGGGTTGGGCAGGAGGGGCGATGGTTTATTGCAAGGATAGGGGGGGGGTGCCTTGACCCTAACCCTAAAGGAAAGGGGGGGGCGCAGTTTGGCATCCTTGCCCTGGGCGCTGGATGACCTTGTCCCGGCACTGCTTCCAAGAGGCCATGCCAACAAATGTTGCACAGGTGAGTTCTGTGGTTGGCAGAATAAAAACATGCCATAAACAATGACATTCAGCCATCGCTGGAGTGATTACATGTAGAGGATGACTGAAGGAGGCAGGAGGAGATCAGCAGTAGAAAATGGCAATTGTTCACAATAGACAGTGCTTGAAAAAATCAAATGTCATCCACTTAGGGTTTACATCTATGTTAAAACTGAATGATGATCATGTCATCTGATCCAGGAGCAGCCATTGTGTTGGCTCACAGTCATAAATCTCTGCTGATTTTCCTCGCATCTCCTTTTCTGTATGAGATGAGAAGTATAAAAACAGCAATCACTGGCTGAATATTGTAGCTGGCCATTATTCAGTTTCAATTAGGTTCTATTATGCATCGCATATAGAATTTCCCATTAATGAAAATGTAATGCTGAGATTAGGACGAGGTGACATAGAACTCATTATCATTATCACAGGTAATAAGCAGAGCACATAGACCGCGCACAGACGCAGCGTGCTATTTATAGGGAGTATCCAGGGAACTGGCTTTCTCTTTCAATAATAATATATAACATATCCACAGTCATATAGAGTCTAACCTTTATTACCGGTATTAAGTGACAGAGAATGTACAAGCTGCAGAAAGGTCAATTTCATCACATCCTCAGAAATAAATAGGATTCCACGCTTACGTGGTTCCAGCGCTTAATGACTATTGGATATTAATTAATTAAAGCATATCTAACCCCAAAAATGAAAATGTAAAATATTGCAGCTGGCAAATCCTTCTTTCCAGACTTTTTCCTTTTATTTTCACTTGTGATGCTGCCATTAAAGCAGTAGTAAACCGCATCCAAAAAAATAAAAAATTAGGTCTCGGGCAGTTTTAGTCCCGGTTCACATGCATGCGATGCAGGATGCAAATCCACTGCGGGTTCCCGCATCGCATTCAACTCGCAGACAGTTCACACTGCCATATGCCAATCGCTGGGGGAGTCAATACAAAATTAGTGACACCCCCAGATCAGTTAGCATATCGCAGTGCGAACTGTCAGTTCGGACATGCATCAGATTGCATAGGTGTGAGCACCCATGCGATCCAATTCTGGTGCAGACCCAAAAAAAGGGTCCTGTGGGAGTTGTGTCCGAATGCAATGTGAATTCATCTGTACAATCTGTGCACTCTGAATCACATGTGATGTTTGTTATCGCACATATGTGAACCGGGACTAAGTGATAATGAGCTACTATGCATCGCATACTAGCACATTATGACAGATATACCTGAAAACAAAGCGCCTCTGTCATCTGAAAATGAAGCCCTCTGTCACCGCCAAAGGCACTTCCATCTTTACCCAGTCTTCTTTCTGTGTTGATGGGCTTCAGCTTTCTGATTGGCCAAACCAGCGATAACGTCACTCCCGTTCATGCCTCCATAGGAATCTCCATAGGGACTCCATAGGCATACTAGCACATTATCACAGACTTACCTGAAGCCGAAGCCCTCCAGTGGCACGCTGTCACCGCTGAAGGCACTTCCATCTTCACCCAGTCTTCTTTCCGGGTTCGCAGCCTTTGGCTATCTTATTGCCCGAGACAGCAACAATGTCATTCCCACGCATGTGCGTGGGAGTCCACAGGCGCACACACAGGAGTCTATAGGCGTGCGCAAAGGGTGTGCCAGGTGTGCCTGGGTTCACCCTAATCATCCCGTGTGCTGCAGAATCCCCCTGTTTAGACTCCTGATATTTCACCAAAGCCCCCTAATGGGGCTCCTAAAAAAATTGTTAAAAAGTAATAAAAAATAATAAAATTGTAAACAATAGTAAATAATCAAATAATCAAAATGGAAACTACTGACACCGTCCACTGCCCTACTGACACCAAGCTCTGCCCTACTGACACAGTCCACTGCTCTACTAACACTGTCCACTGCCCAACTGACACTGTCCACTGCTCTACTGACACCATCCACTGCCATACTGACACCAAGCTCTGCTCTACTGACACTGTCCACTGCCCAACTGACACCGTCCACTGCTCTACTGACACTGCCCACTGCTCTACTGACACCAAGCTCTGCCCTACTGACACCAAGCTCTGCTCTACTGACACTGTCCACTGCCCAACTGACACCATCCACTGCTCTACTGACACTGTCCACTGCTCCACTGACACTGTCCACTGCCCAACTGACACCGTACACTGCTCTACTGACACTGTCCACTGCCCAAATGACACCATCCACTGCTCTACTGACACTGTCCACTGCTCTAATGACACCAAGCTCTGCCCTACTGACACCCTCCACTGCTCTACTGACACCAATCTCTGCCCTACTGACACCAAGCTCTGCTCTACTGATACCGTCCACTGCTCTAATGACACCAGCAGTATATGTACACATGTGCACACATATGTGTTTTAGCTTTGGGGTGCACACCCTAATGCAATAGGCAGCACACACCTATGCGGGAATCACTGTTTACAGCCCAACTCTGAAGGAACAGCATGGGTATGCCATTCTTTTAGAGCGCATGCGTTGGTGACATCACCAGCTGCATCTAAAGTAAATATCTTCTAAATAGTGCACATTTAGGGGATATTCTTGGCTTACCTATAGGTAAAAGACAAGTCATACATGGAAGTTTACTCCCACTTTAACACACTCAATATAATGTTTCAATGAAGTAGTATTATCACAGGTCATATGTTAGGGTGAAGGAACATCTCCCTATTTCCTGTAGTACTGCCCCCTTGAGGACCTCTGGATTTCACACTTACGGGTCCCTCTGGGTTACCATTAGCAACCTTAACATTAACAGTCTCTCACTTTCCTTCTTGGCTCATTCAATAAACAGCCCAGGGGTATGTAGTTGTTTTTGTGTTTTATTGATAAATTAGGGAATGGGAGAAGGGAACAGTGGGATACTCCAAATTAACTATGCACAAGATTTGAGGACTTCTATCTCTTGGTATAGCCAGGCTGTTGATTTACCTTGCTACTGAGGTGAATTCAGCTTTAAATCTCTTTCCAGATGACTTGATGAACTAAGTTTATCTTCAGGACACTCTCCTTAGTATCCTCTTTCTTGCTGCCTGACACCCGTCCACTGACTATACTACTCCGGGGACGGCCCCCCTCAGGTCAGGCCCCTTGACACAATCCCCTGTACTCATGATACTGTTTTTCCAAGGTCTCCAGTGTCTCCCCCTCCCCCAGAAGTCAGCTCTCCTGGACCTCTGGGTTCATCTCTATTCCTCTGGCCCTCAGGACGACCACCTGAGGCCACGTGCCACTGCTACAGACGAGGAGGCAGCCCCCATCCTCCCTCCGGTACTCTGCTCTCCAGCCAAAGACTTCCCAGCACATGTGCTCCTGGCTTTTATACAGTATTCCAGAATGCACTGAGGTGACCTGCCCATGCCAATCACCAGGACTGTACCAAAGCCTATGCATCCATTTGTCAGGTTTCCTCCCACTTTCCAACATGCCTCCCTATTGGACCAGTGTGAAACACTATCTAGACATAATGAATCACATACTGAGCACAATGAGCAGACCTCACTAACAGATCCTGCTCTCCAACAAGCAGAGAGAAATATAGATTTGCCTTGCTGCTCCTCTGATAGGCAGACAGAGCCAAAAACAATACTCTCTCACTAGTACCTACCTAGGAGGGTGCTACATTCCTTTTTTCTATAACATGGAGGTTTCCTTAGTTTACAGAGTAGCTGACCTGGGCCTTAACACATTTGGGATTGCATCACTAAGCAAAATGAATGCAAATCATTCTCTGATTGGAGTAGCAGGGCAGAGACGTCACACTCTCCACCTCATTCTATCCAACAGACACAGGCAGTAATACAAAAATAGCAAGGAGTCTATCTACTGCCAGCTCTATCTGAAACTAGAAATAAAATTGGTTTTAGATACACCTGAGGCTTATAACAAAAACTGCTGCTTCTCTCCCATGATCAACAGCGTTCTGATATTTGATTGGTTGCTAGGGGTTACCATGCATGATTGCTCTTGGCTTGACATTTTGAAATAAAAGTGTGTATAATAGCGATGTAACACCCAGTTCACGGTACATGAATCATTGGGTGATTATTAGCGTGTCTGTCACGGGTAGATGTATTTCGGGGTAGCGATGCTTTTCAGAAATGTTTCTCCTGCTCATTCCAGGGATGAAATGATTTCTGAATAACATTTCATCACACAGCTATCATTATCTGAGCTCTCCCTTGAAGTTATCTCGCTGTCTACACTGAAAGCTGTATGAAAATTAATATTTCAAAAAGCTCATAATTATGAAAAATGTCACATTTCTTTTTCTTGCTTGCAAGAGATCTTTTATTTTTTTTTATGTTTGTTTTAAAAAGTGATTTTGGCAACGTCTGCTGGAATGTTCACATTACACAAGAAGCTTTGCAGTTTGTACAGATTTGCAAAACGCATGACCAAAATGGCTGCTGCTACAAATTCAGGGTCACTTCTGACTTCATTAACCACTTGCCGACTGCCGCACGACTATTTACGTCGGCAGTCAGCCCCTCACAGGCAGAGTGACGTAGTACTACGTCGCTAGCCTGTGAGGGTCTAGGGAGCGAGCGCGCGCCCCGGAGGCGCGCTCCCACTCCCGAGTGGTCACGGACCCCCCCGCGCGTGTGACCGGCGGACCCGATGTCCGCCGGTCACTCGGCGATCATCGGTGCAGAGGGAGAAAGGCAGGCGGCTGATGTAAACAAGCCACCTGTCATTCTCCCCTGTGTAGAAACAGTGATCATACGGTTCTACTATGTAGGACCGTTGATCACTGTTCCTACACCTCAAGCCACAGCCAATCACAGTTAGAATCACGCCCCTAGGGACACACATAACCCTTCTCTCTAAAAAAAGTTAACCCCTTCACTGCTAGTGTAATTTTACAGTAACAGTGCATATGTATAGCACTGATTACTGTAGAAATGTCACTGGTAACCCCAAAAGTGTCAAAAATGTCAGTCAAGGGTCCGATCTGTCTGCCGCAATGTCGCAGTCCCGCAAAAAAAATTGCAGATTGCCGTCATTACGCGTTAAAAAAAAAAAAATGACAAAGATCTTTCCCTTAGTTAGTAAACGCAATAACTTTTGCGCAAATCAATATACGCTTTTTGCAATTTTTTTTTACCAAAAATATGTAGCATAAAACAAATTGGCCTAAGATGTTAAAAAAAATTTGATTTTTACATTTTTTTGGGGGGAATTTCTTATAAAAAAATGTGAAAAATATTGTTATTTTTGCAAAATTGACGCTCTTTTTTTGTTTATAACGCATGATCGAAAAATCGCACAGGTGATCAAATACCACCAAAAGAAAGCTCTGTTTGTGGGAAAAAATTCATTTAGGTACAGCGTCGCACGACCGCGCAATTGTCCGTTAAAGTCACGCAGTGCCGAATCGCAAAATAGGCCCTGGTCAGGAAGGGGGTAAAATCTTCCTGGGCTTAAGGGGTTCATTTTGTGAGAAAAACATGGAATTTTGGTATCATGGTAAACCTTATACCCTTAAACCCATGTTTTTTTCTTTGTAGTTAAGAGGGTTGGGCTGGAAGGGAGCACTTGTGTTACTTCCCCCCTTCTATGACACTGCAGTGAGAGGAGAGCCTCCACTGCAGCATTGTCACTGGACAGCTTAGACCACACATGTCAAACACAAGGCCCGCGGGCCAAATCTGGCCCTCCAGGATTTATCAAGTGGCCCTTGCACCCTATTTTTCAGTCAGAACATGGTGGAACTCCATTCCACCCCCTCCAGCTCTGGCCCTCCGTTCCCTGCTGTCACTTTCAAACACAGCAGCCCCCCGGAAGTAACAGATCATTGCACACACTCATGGCAGGGACATATCTCGAGAATCTGAGTAAAAGAGCAACCTCTTTGCAAGGTGAGGCAGAGCCGCCTACACAGGTAGGTACTAGAGCCGGGGCCTGGTAGCAGAGAGAAATGCGAGAAAGCTTTGGGAGGTTGGGTTGCATGTTGTGCATAACGCACCCCTATACCCTGCACTCTGTACATAATGCACTCCTGAACTCTGCACTCTGTATGTAGCGCACCCCAGATACAACTGGCCCTTTGAGGGCAATCATACTGCTTATGCGGCCCTTTGATGAGATTGAGTTTGACACCCCTGGCTTAGACCAATAGTGCTTTACCATTGGTCCAAGGCTCCAAGCTGCCCATTGAGCTCAGTGCCTCTGACAAGAAATCAGAGTCACTGTGAGCTCATCCTCTCAGTCTGCTGCAAACAGCTTGTGCCAGCTTGTATTTAAACTGGCCGCACTGTAGGTAGCTTCTGACAGGCTGTGCAAGGAGCCCCGTATCTCTGGAACCATGGGTGTTAGGAGCCCTTCGGCTACCTGCCCCCCAAATTTGGGGTTTCTGCTACGACCCTCGAAGCTCGATTGTTTTTTTTTATGTTCATGGCACCTGCCTTGCCTGCCTTCCCTGACTGCACATCCCTGTAGCAGCTGGATGGGACTGTATACAGCAAAGTTCATTTTAAAATAGAACTATAGACAAAACTTTTTTACAGTTTGGATAGAGTAAGGGAAGGATATAACCCCTGTCATTTTTTTTTTATTTGCTGTCTGTGACCCATTTGGGAGAGTTACTGTACCTTCACTTCCTGTCCCATAGCCAAAACAGGAAGTGAGAGAAAATCCCTGTAAAATAAGGCTTATCCATTGAGCACCCCCCCCCCCATTACTTTTCTGGGGACATCCCAAAATTTGACAAGTGTTACCACCTGTCAACAGGAGAGTGCTGCAACCATGGTTGCAAGGCAGTATTTTAATACAAAATCCCCTTAGATTAAAAAAAAAGAAAACAGACATTAAGTGCCGGTTCACACTTCCGCGTTTGCGGAGATCGCACTGCTACTAATTACATGCGATCTGATGTGCAGATGCGAGTTCAGCCATACACTTTGTATGGCTGAAATCGCACTGTATCCGCACCAAACATGCACATGAGGCTTTTTTTGAGCCGCAGTAGAATCAGATCGCATAGTGGTTCACACTTGTGCGATCGGATTCTGTGCGAACTTGCAGATCGCACTGCGATATGCGATCGCAACTGGGGGTGTCGTTAACTTTTAACCACTTTACCACTGGAGGATTTTGCTGTCTTACGTCCAGGCCACTTTTTGCGATTCGGCGCTGTGCGATTTAACTGACAATTGCGCGGTCGTGCGACGCCGTACCCAAACAAAATTTACGTCCTTTTTTTCCCACAAACAGAGCTTTCTTTTGGTGGTATTTGATCACCTGTGCGATTTTTACTTTTTGCGCTATAAACAAAAAAATAGCGTTTATTTTGAAAAAATAACAATATTTTTAACATTTCTTTATATGAAATTCCCCCCCCAAAAAAATGTAAAAATCAAAATTTTTTTAAATTTTTGGCCAATTTGTTTTCTGCTACCTATGTTTGGTAAAAAAAATCACAATAAGCGTATTTTGATTGGTTTGCGCAAAAGTGGTGTTTTTTTTTTAACGCGTAATGGTGGCGATCTGCAATTTTTTTTTTCGGTACTGTGACATTGCGGCGGACAGATCGGACCCTTGACTGACATTTTTGACACTTTTGGGGGTACCAGTGAAATTTCTATAGTAATCAGTGCTATAAATATGCACTGTTACTGTAAAAATGACACTGGCAGGGAAGGGGTTAATTTTATTGGAGAGGGAGGGGTTAATGTATGCCTGGTGCTTACTGACATGTGTGGGGGAGGTGACTGAGTGACACAGGGACAGATCGCATGTTCAGCTATGCTGAACCTTGCAATCTGTCACTCCCTGTCACTTAGGAGATCCGCCCGCTCTGTTTACACAAGCGGGCGGATCTCCAAACTCGATTCGTCGCCGCCGCTCCTCCCCTGGCCTGACTCCCGCTGTGACTGACGCCTACAGGGGGAGGAGTCCAGTGACGTAGGTCTACATCGCTGGACGGAATCGAGCCACTTTGCCGCAGTACGGTCAACGTGACCGGTCGGCAAGTGGTTAATTGGCACCCCCTGCGTATCCCATATGGCAGTGTGAACTGTCAGATGTTTGAATGCGATGCGGGAACACGCTGCATATTCGCAGCGTTCCCACATCACAGAAGTGTGAACCGGCACTCAGGAGGAAGCATGATTGCCTGAATTTAGCACTGATTTATTTTATTTATTTATATTTGTTTACATATGTGGTGACACTACTATAATTGGCAGCTTTATTCTTACCATCATTGCATTGTTTTTTCTGTGGATCTCATCCCCTCTCCACTCTTCTTTTAGACATTTTACATATCTTTTACACATGAGATCCTCAATCAATACTTCAGTGGTAGTGCACCAGGCCTTTCTTCCTACATGATTGCCTCCTGAACATCTGCCAGCTGCTGCTCTACCACCCTCTAAAAAGAAATCAACTTCATACATACTTACCAACTGTCCCGTTTTTGCCGGGACAGTCCCAGCAAATAGGAGCCTGTCCCTGGTAATTTACATTGTCCCGGCAAAGTACTTATTTACACTTTGCACTTTATTTATATTTACATATTCCATTTTTTGTATGGTCACACCTGAGCACATTTCACACTTTAGAATTGCAGGGAATTGTGGTGAGAATTTTAAACTTTAGGCAGAAGTAGTGCAGCTGAATGGGAGAATTATTCCAACTCTGCTAATTTGGCCTCAAGTTTATAATTCCCTTTTCAATTTCCTGTAATTCTCTCTTTATTGAGTAGACCCCATAATCTAAGTAGGCAGAGGTTAGTTATGTGGAGTGGGCGGAGCTTCCGGGAAGTGGGTGTGGTGGGTAATTGATAGCTGTGCTGCAAAGTGTCCCTGAAAATTTTTTTCAAATGTTGGCAACTATGTGTATATCTCTTTTCAGAGGGCGGAAGACACTGCTGCCTGTTTGAAAAGGTACTTATAGACTTAAGCCCTGTACACATGATCAGAATATGGTACAAAAAATACCGCTTTGGAAGCGATCATACCATAATCTGATCGTTAGTACACAGCTTGCGTCCAAAATTTTCCAAAGGGACATACACAAAAATTTACATCACTTTCGAATTTGTATTCTGTCATATGAGAATTTTTGTACTTTAGTAACCTCTTTGTTTTCGATATGGAGACTAGCATGCAAAAAAAAAAGACGAGTCTTCATCCAATAATCTCATCATGTGATCTAGGCTTTAGGAAGGAGGAGCAGTAAAGTCCAACCATTGTGTAGCACTGCTAAAAAGAAAGGGAGACCCAGCATATGTAATTACCAAATATGTCTGTCCCCAAAATATGTTTATAATCACAAGCTAATATATAGAAACAATTATTTTTTTTAGCATGCATTGATAATAATATATAAATCACTTTTATACCATTATCTATCAAATCATTGACTCTACGGTCCCTTTAACACAATGCAGCATTTTGATGGTTCTGCATAGAGTAAAACTGCAGAGCGCGTTGTTTGCAAAGTCATTGTAATCTACTGGGAATTCCATGAATCACCCTTCCCCGGACTGTGCCAAAGCCACGACTGAGAACGGCTTGTTATAAGCTGAAGAAATGACTTCATATTTGAAGACATACAGACCCCCAGAGATCACCACCCACATGACAACAATTGTAAACTCTGTGCACTTGACCCGGGGTTACACCACCCACAAGAGAACAAGTGTTTAAGAAGATTTGTAAATAGGTTGCAGCTAAGATTCCTATAGCGATAAGTCTTTCCGTACTACCGCCATTGCGCATTTCACTGCTCAAAGAATTAGAAATCTCAATGGGGCTTCTTATCAAGAACATTAAGCCGATTTTTAAATTACGTACTTGTTGGACTATTAGTTAAATTGAGTCATATTCTACTGTGCTTCTAAGGTTTCTAAAAAATAATGGATCTTGCGTAAAAGGTGTACAGCATGTATACAACAACATGTATAATCAGGACCGGTACTTGTGCAAAGAGTGGGAGGTTTGGTTTAAAAACTTTCAGAAAATTAATATTTATCCCTGTTAACCTTTACACCAGTACGCACTGGCCGCTGATACATATTTGGCACAGATGTTTATAATGCACGTGATATTTCAGCCCATGCTCCTTAAAAAAAAAAAAAGAAAAAAAAAACAAAAACAAAGAAAATTAACCACTTTAAGACCAGGACTACTTTGACACTTTTTGTGTACATGTAAAAAATAGTATTTTCTTTTGCTAGAAAATTACTTAGAACCCTCAAACATTATATATATATATCATAAGCATGCACATAGGGTGTGCCAGGTGTGCTGCAGATTCCCCCTGTTTAAACCCCTGATATTTGCCCAAAGTACCCTAACGGGGCACCTAAACGATTTGTAAAAAATAATTTAAAAAATAGACTTGTAAAAATAATAAAAAACTAAATAATAAAAAAAGAAAACTACTGATACCATCCACTGCCCCACTGACACCATCAGTATATATACACATGGACACACACATATGAGTTTGAGCTTTAATGCAATAGGCTGTGCACACCTATGATATATATATATATATATATATATATATATATATATATATATATATATATATACTGTATATATATATATATATATATATATATATATATATATACTGTATATATATATATATATATATATATATATATGTATATTTAGCAGAGACCCTAGAGAATAAAATGATGGTCATTGCAACTTTTATGTGACATGGTATTTGCACAGCGGTTTTTCAAACACATTTTTTTCAAGACATTTAAAAGCACATTGTAATGCAAAAAAACACATTATATTACCCAATTGTTTGGCAAAATATAAAAGGTTTGATGGTACACCGAGTGAATAGATACCTAATAAGTCAAGCTTTAAATATGTGCATGCTCATGGAATGGCAAGAATAAACGATACTTAAAAATCTCCATAGGTGATGCTTTAAAAATGTTTACAGGTTACCTGTTTAGAGTTACTAAGGAGGTCTAGCACTAGAATTATTGCTCTCGCTATAACGTTTGCAGTGATACTTCACATGTGTGGTGCAAACATTATTTACATATGCATGAGCGACCTACGTATGCATTCGCCTCCCACGAGCATGGGGGGGACGGAGGCACTTTTTATAATTTATTTTATTTATTTTTTACACAGTATTTTTGTTACTTTAATTGCTGTCACAAGCAATGTAAACACCCCTTGGGACAGCAATAGACAGTGGCAGGTACTCTTTATGGATAGATCTGAGGTCTCTTAGACCCCAGATCTCTCCTCTGCTCTTAAAAGCATCTGATCACACCAAGATTGGTGTGATCAGATGCTTTCAATATTTAAAAATGGCACTATTCACATCCAGGGAAACCGAAAGTGATGAAAATGCTTGTCGCTTCTGGTCTCCTAGACCATAGAGGTGATCGGAGGCAATCTTGTAAGCCATGTGAATCGCCGGATCAGATGCCCGGGCTCCCTGCCAGGACGGGAGAGCCTGGAGAGGTAGAATTATATTTGATTTAGAGGGGATATCATGTCTAGTAATGTACACCCATATACTGTACCTTGGGATATTTTGTTGAGCAGAATTAAAGTGATACTAAAGTCTCATTGTGGTGAAAAGCAGGGCTTTTTTTTTTATGTGAAACTTGGTGGAACTCAGTTCCACCACCTCTGACTCAGGCCTTCTGCTCACCACTAGTACTTGTAAACACAGATGTCCGGCTTCTGTGTTTACAAGTGAGAGCTTGTCTCACAAGGGCACTCACAGATCTGATCTCCTGAGTGGCTCCAACTGAGTGCAGGATGGGGACTGAGTGCAGGATGGGGACAAGGGAGATGCAGATGCCCAGGGTGCAGTGCAGATGTCTACACCCCTACTGGATGATCTCCCTGCAAGGAGAAGAGGCGGAGCCACCTACAGTTTATGGGGAGGTACTAGAGCTGGCTGGGTGCTTAATAAAGAAACAAAAGATGATAGGGACAGGGGAGGGAGAATTGCATGCAGAGGTCAGAACTAAAGAGGGGTTATAGTGAGACGTGGATGGGGGATGCAGGGGTAAGCAGCTGTGGAAGATGGCTTAACTCGGCACTCTGTATGCAGCGCACCCTGAACTCTACACTATGTACAAAGCACACCCCTGAACTCTGCACCCGCCGACCCCACCCAAACTCTGCATTGGGTACCTAATGCACTCCTGGTATTTAGTGCCAGTTTAAAATCCTCCCACTGTTAGTGAAATTTGACCACACCCACTTTGTGATGAGATTTGGAACGTGTGTGTGTGGGTGTGTGTGGGGGGGGGGGGGGACAGGATCGTGGTTAAAGCGGTAGTATACAAAAAAAAAAACCCTGCAAGACAAAGGCATAATGAGCTAGTATGCATCGCATACTAGCTCATTATGAAATACTTACCTTAGAACGAAACCCTGACACGGACCCCCGGACACCGCTGTGGTAGCTGACAAGATCCCTCGGCATCTCTTCTGGGTTCGGCGGCTCCGGCGCTGTGAGTGGCCGGAGCCACGATGACGTCACTCCCGCGCATGCGTGCGGGAGACATTTTCCGGCACTTCCCGGCAAGGACCTTCAGAGTGCATGCAGTGTAAATATCTCCTAAACCGTGCAGGTTTAGGAGATATTAATTGTATCTACAGGTAAGCCTTATTATAGGCTTTACCTGTAGTTAAAAGTCACAAAAAGCGGTATACTACTTTAAGTTCCTGCACCTATTTTCTGAGAAAAAAAGCCCTGGTTAAAAGTAAAAAACCTGTTATACTTACCTGCTCTGTGTAATAGTTTTGCACAGAGCAGCCCTATTCTTCCACTTCTTGGGTCCCCCTTTGCTGCTCCTGGCCCCTCCCTCCTGTTGAGTGCCCCCACAGCAAGCAGCTTGCTATGTGGGCACCTGAGCCGAGCCGCAGCTAACTATGTCCATTCAGACATGGAGCCAAGGGCCGCGGCCCGCCCCCCTTTCTCTCCTCATTGGCTGACTGACTTTGATTGACAGCATCGGGAGCCAATGGTGCCGCACTGCTGTCTCATGAGGAGGGGATCCGGGCAGCCGAGACACTCCTCTCCCATCGTTGGATCTAGATGGACCTCAGGTAAGCATTTGGGGTGCCGAGGGGGGCTGCTGCTCACAGAAGGCTTTTTATCTTAATGCATAGAATGCCTTAGGATAAAAGACCTTCTGACTTTACAACTCCTTTAAGTTCAGCCTATTGGTTCAGCACTCCACACACAACCCATGGCATAAAGTCTAATCCCTACTCCTTATTTACTTATGTACTCTTATTTCCTGTTAATTTTACTAAAGAGAGTATTTTGTTATACCTGTTTGATATAGGCAATAAATACCTGTTGCTTCTGCGCGAAATTTTTGAGCTGTTCTGTGTCTTGTGCACACTTCCTGTGTTTTCTCAAGGAGAATAATTAGTCCTCCTAGTTGTTATCTACTGTACTGTCTACTGTCTTGTTGGACTAGACATGTGCGGTTTGTTTCATTCCAAATAAATATTCTGAGAAATTTTTTGGTATTCGGATATGTCCGAATATCCAAATTACAGTATAAACGAAGTTTGCCAAATGCTCCGATTAACAAAACGAAATTCGTCCGAATTTCTGAAATTCGAATTTAAATTCAAATCTAATTTTACATCGAATTTGAACTGAAAACATATTTTTGAAACCAAACACAGTGTGTGTGTTGTTAGAGTACCATTTTGAAATAATGCTGTTTTTGTTAAGCCAAAGATGATTTAAAGAGTCATTGTAATCATTTGATGAAGATTTTTCTTTTGTTTGTCACTTTGCTGCATTCAAATCGAAAAAAAAGTCTAAGATTTTCGATTCAACCGTTTCTAAATTTATCGATTTGAACGTTTTGAATTGAAAAAAATCAGTAAATTCAAAGAAAATTTGAAAAAGACATAAAACGAATTCCGAATATGAATTCCGAATACGAATTGAATGAATCAACCGAATTTAGTAAAACTAAATAACTAAATTAACTAATCTAATTGAAATTAAACAGATTTTTTCATTGTGCACATGTCTACCTTGGAATAACGAATGATAAGCCTTTATGTGGTAGTAGAGATAGAAGAGTGGGAGTGTTTGAGTCATTAAGCAAAAGACACTGGGCATGTCTTACACCATTCAGTCCACAAACATGCTGTGTGTTGTCAGCCCACAACAGGACTTATGAGCTGAATGCATTTATGGCAGGTTGACTTGTATTTTTCTGTACTTACAGGCTCTTTAAAGTAAAAAATCAAGGGGAAATGTGCATGTACTGCAGAGATGTACTGCATATGCTTTTATATTTAGTCCCGAAATACACTAAGTAAGCCATTTCCCTTTAAAGTGGATGTAAACCTCCACATAAAACCAGTGAAGTGAACAACCTCAGATGATACACAGAGATGATGCAAAACACCCTACATAAGTTTTACATGTACATCTGCTGTCTTCAGCTTTCTATATTCTTTAGAAAGTGAAAATTGTGTTAGAATATTTACTTCCTCTTATAGCAGTGGGAGTGGAGTCTGGACTTACACTGTATGACAGCTGATTGGAGGAAAGGCACACACCCCCCTCCACATGGAAAGAACTTGCAGAGTTGTGCTGTGAATAGACCAGCTCTTTGCTAATCTATTTATAGCAACCTCCCCGACACAAACTTTCAGCTACTTTTATCTCCTGTGTCAGATAACTTGTTAGAAGTTATCATACTGATAACAGAGGAACGGAGCAGCAGAAAGACACAGGACTTAGAGCTTTAGATAGAGATAAGTAAACACTACAGATATATGTGCCCAGGTCAAATTTCAAGAAATCGGTTTTACATCCACTTTAACCTTAAACTAACCCCAAACCTAACTCTTAAACTGAATTTAACTTTTCAATTTAATTTCAAAATTAACTTTTCACTTAACCTAACCCCAAACTAAAAGACAAATGAAAAAAGAGCATACAGCACTCAATCCAAAGGCTTCTCTAAAAAAGAACTATGGCTGGCAATGGTTTCAACAAGGCAGCCTTCTTTAGACTGCACGGTTTTCCAAATCCTGTAAAAACATACACAAGAGGGTGCAAATGCCTAGTACATTATCACCAAAACCATTTGTTTTAAAACAAACAACAGTGTTATACTCACAAAACTGGAAAAAAATCAAGCTTATCGAGTAAACCGCTCTAGCAGGTGAGATGGGTGACTCGTCTATTGCCACACGGTGAAAATGCTTAAGTGTTTCTGGGGACAAACCCCCTTCCTCAGAGCTTAGAGCTCTCTGAGGAAGGGGGATTGTCCCCTGAAACGCGTAAACGTTTCCACCATGTGATAATAGACGAGTCATTGGTCCAACCTGCTGGAGCGGTTTACTTGATAAGCTTGATTTTATTCCAATATTGTGAGTATACTACTGTTGTGTGTTTTTAATAAATGGTTTTGGTGGTGATGCACTAGGCCTTTGTGCCCTCTTATGTTTTAACTCCAAGTTAAATTCTAAACCTGAGCCCAAACCTTTGGTATGATATCTGAGGCTGTGTTACAGAGGTTACCCCTCACCTACTATCCTAATGACTAATGTTTTACTACACAAGAAATGAAGGGAACACTCAAACAGTAAGGCAGCCCATAGTCAATGCAGATTTCTTTCCTGCAGCCACCGCTTGCAGGAAAGAAATGTGCACGATTCCCACTTTAAAACAGACAGTGCTGACAGGGGAATCCCTCCTGCTGAGCAATTGCTCATCCCATCGGGAGAGTGGAGGAAGCCTTCCCTGTCGGGTGATTATTGCTAGCAGCTATAGCAGCCAATAGCGATAATCGCAACTTAATCAAGCAAGCTGGCTATACCCAAGTTGAACGATTGATCAACTTGTTACATTTAGCCTGCCCAAACACGGTTTGAAGGCCCACACATGGTTCAAAGGCAGCAGCAATTGGCTGAGATTTGAACCGCCTATGGCCAGCCTAATATAGACAGTTTTTATTTTTTGAGAAGAGTAAGGCTAGAACCCTTTTCAGATTTTTACTTTTATGGTCCTGTTATAGATTTACCAGTCTGGTAAAGACATTGTCAGCAGGACCGGGGTGAGAGTACATTTTTCTAATGAAGCCTCAGATAGATATATAAACAGGAGGGAATAAGTGGCTCGGCAGGTCTATGCAGGCGGATACCATAATGCTGTGAACTAGCAACTTACATTAACCATACTGAGGTGACAACATTTTATTACCTCCAGATAGATAACTAGGTTACTCATCCATCATACCTTCCCCCAGGATTTCAGGTCTGGCAGCTTAATGGCACATCTAGAGCTCCTCTACTAGAAGTAATGTTTAGCCACTATAAACTCTCCATGTGGGCATTTTGGTTGATTTACTAAGCAGTGGACAGCTCGGGAAAGTAGCATCATATACACAACTATTGACTTCAGTGGCTCATCACAGTATGTGGATATATAGGTTTGAGATGCTGCCCATGAAGAGCATGTTTTTCCATCCATTGAGTGATATACCCCAGCTCTAAGGGGAGTAGTTCCTGAAGTAGAGTGAAATGAGTGATATACTGTAGTATTAGCAAATAACTGGGGAGCTGTGGACAGGGGTGTTATATATATATATATATATACAGTACAGTGTAATAGTTTTAGGCAGGTGTGAAGAAATGCTGTAAAGTAAGAATGCTTTCAAAAAATATATTTTGATTGTTTATTTTTATTAATTTCCAAAACGTAAAGTGAGAGAACTGAAGAAAAATGTAGGTCATATTATTTTTAGGTGTGACTACCCTTTGGCTTCAAACCAGCATCAATTCTTACATATGCAGAAAGTCAGAGATTTTGTAGGATTAGAGTCAGATGTATGATTAATCAATTATACCAAACAGATGCTAATGATCATTAATTTTATATGTAGGTTGAAACAGTAATTTACAAAAACAGCTGTGAAGGAGGCCTAAAACTTGGTGAGTAACAGCCAAACTCTGCTATTATGGTGAGGTTGTGGAAGACAGTTTCGTGTCACAGGTCATATACTTTGTCAAGACCAGTGGCGGTTTTAGGCATAGGCGAACGGGGCAGCCGCCCGGGCGGTATTCTTTCATGACACGTGGGGGGCGGCATGACAGTGTTCCCCAACCCCCGGGCCGCGGACCGGTACCGGTCCGTGGATCAAATGGTACCGGGCCACCCGAGGAACTTTGAATAATTTCACTTTGGCAGCTGAGCCAAGGCGCACAGCATTGCTCCCCCCCGAGCCCGCCCATTGTGTGACAATAGCGAATGAAAATTCGCTATTGTCACACTGATCCTCCTCCTGGCCAATCAGGGAGTGGGTCCTCCCGCTTCCTGATTGGCCGAAAGGCAAACCCCACGCCATTGGCCGAGGAGGAGGCGCCGCGGGAGGACTGA
The DNA here is from genome assembly GCF_965119305.1 of Pelophylax lessonae. Lineage (NCBI taxonomy): Eukaryota > Metazoa > Chordata > Amphibia > Anura > Ranidae > Pelophylax > Pelophylax lessonae. The sequence continues at coordinate 280,951,779 of NC_138773.1, forward strand.
GAAGACGCGGGGAATCCGGGGACTGAACTGAAGAGAAGTGAGGTAAGTGCACAGACTAGTCTCGCGGAGGGAACGCTGGCGCTCTGCATTGAAAGGTGGCACGCTGGCATCTCTAAATGAAAGGGGGCAATGCTGTGGCACTCTGCATTTATTGGGGGCAATGCTGTGGCACGCTGCATTTATTGGGGGCATTGCTGTGGCACTCTGTATTTATTGGGGGCATTGCTGTGGCACTCTGCATTTATTGGGGGCATTGCTGTGGCACTCTGCATTTATTGGGGGCATTGCTGTGGCACTCTGCATTTATTGGGGGCAATGCTGTAGCACTCTGCATTTATTGGGGGCATTGCTGTGGCACTCTGCATTTATTGGGGGCATTGTTGTGGCACTCTGCATTTATTGGGGGCATTGCTGTGGCACTCTGCATTTATTGGGGGCATTGCTGTGGCACTCTGCATTTATTGGGGGCAATGCTGTGGCACTCTGCATTTATTGGGGGCAATGCTGTGGCACTCTGCATTTATTGGGGGCAATGCTGTGGCACTCTGCATTTATTGTTATGTAGTCATGTTATTTTTATTTGGGGGGGGGGCGCCGGGAGGGAGTCTTGCCTGGGGAGCAATTTAATGTAGAACCGCCACTGGTCAAGACTGAGCACAGCAACAAGACACAAGGTCGTTATACTGCATCAAAAAGGTCTCTCCCAGGCAAAGACTTTAAAGCAGACTGGGGTTTCAAAATGTGCTGTTCAAGCTCTTTTGAAGAAGCACAAAGAAATGGGCAATGTTGAGCACCATAGACACAATAGTCAGCCAAGGAAACCTAATGCAGCAGAAAAAATGACACATCATGCTTACTTCCCTTTGACATCGGAAGGTCCCCAGCAGTGTCATCAGCACAGAGCTGGCAGAAATCAGTGGGACCCAGGCAGGGGCAGACTGCCAACGTTTCGGCCCAGGGAGCAAGTACAAACCAGAGGCCCATTGTGCAGTGACCTGGCCTCCTCCCACTCTGCCTCTTCCCGCTCTCCTCCTGACCCCTATTCCAAGCTGAAACCCTGCTCCAGATATTCTCTACTTACCCACTGAATCCGGGTTCCTGATATGGTCAGCAGGGAGTGTTTGGGGGGAGCTGGGACAGCTCGATCGAGGCTTGCCGGGGAGAAGAGTCTCCAGTGGGGCATGGAACCGTCCTCTGCTCAGACTCAGTTTACACCATCCATGCTGTTAGACTGGGGGGGAGGCCTGCGCTCTGTCCTTGTATTCAACCCGCACTCAGTAGGTAAGTGGCAGGGACTTTTTACTTCTCTTCACCAGGAATCCTTTAGGCATTTCAGGTGGCAGAAGCAATGCAGCCTTTTTAAAGAGCATCAGAGTGGCCCAGGGGGCAATTGCCCCCCTGCCCCCTGGCCCAGTCCTCCCCTGGACCCAGGTACACCCATCTACTGTCTGGAAAAGTTTGGCCAGAAATGGTCTTCATAAAAGAATTGCGGCCAAGATGCTATACCTCTGATGTGGAAACAAGGCTAAGTGACTCAACAATGCATGAAAACATAGGAACTGAGGTGCAGAAAAATGGCAGCAGGTGCTCTGCACTGACAAGTCAAAATTTGGAATATTTAGCTGTAGCAGGAGGCAGTTTGTTGGTGAAGGGCTGGAGAGCGGTACAATGATAAATGTCTGCAGGCAACAGTGATGCATGGTGGAGGTTTCTTGCAAGTTTGGGGTGGTATTTCTGCAAATGGAGTTGGAGATTTGATCAGGCTCAATGGTGTCCTCAATGCTGAGAAATAGAGGCAGATTCTTATCCATCATGTCATACCATCAGGGAAGTGTGTGATTGGTCCCAAGGACAACTACCCCAAACATACAGCCAATGTCATTAGGAACTTTTTTCAGCATAAATAAGAACAAGGAGTCCTGGAAGGGATGGTTTGGCCCTCACAAAGTCATGATCTCAACATCATGAAGTCTGTCTGGGATTACATGAAGAAACAGAAGGATTTGAAACAGCCGACATCCACAGAACATCTGTGGTTAGTTCTCTGAGATGTTTGGAACAAATAACCTGCTGAGTTCCTTCAAAAACTGGTTGTAAGTGTCCCTAGAAGAATTGATATTGTTTTAAATGCAAAAGACAGTCACACCGAATATTGATTTGATTTGGACTTTACAACTGTTTATTTAAATTCCAGTTTGTTAATTGATAAAAATAAACTATTAACACTTCTGTTTCTAAACAAAAAGTACTCTTATTTTTCAGCATTTTCTCACACCTGCCTAAACTTTTTGCACAGTACTATATATATATATATATATATATATATATATATATATATATATACATACACATAGTATCTCACAAAAGTGAGTACACTCCTCACATTTTTGTAAAGTTTATTATATTATTATTTTTTTATTATATATATTATTTATTAGTTTATTATATCTTTAAATGTGACAACACTGAAGAAATTACACTTTGCTACAATGTAAAGTAGTGATTGTACAGCTTGTATAACAGTGTAAATTTGCTGTCCCCTCAAAATAACTCAACACACAGCCATTGATGTATAAACCGCTGGCAACAAAAGTGAGTACACCCCTAAGTGAAAATGTCCAAATTGCCTCCAATTAGCGATTTTCCCTCCCCGGTGTCATGTGACTCATTAGTGTTACAAGGTCTCAGGTGTGAATGGGGAGCAGGTGTGTTAAATTTGGTGTTATCGCTCTCACTCTCTCATACTGGTCACTGGAGGTTCAACATGGCACCTCATGGCAAAGAACTTGAGGATCTGAAAAAATAATTGTTGCTCTACATAAAGATGGCCTAGGCTATAGGAAGATTGCCAAGACCCTTAAACTGAGCTGCAGCATGGTGGCCAAGCCCATACAGCAGTTTAACAAGACAAGTTCCACCCAGAACAGGCCTCACCATAGCCGCTCAAGGAAGTTGAATGCACAGGTTTATAGTCATATCCAGAGGTTGTCTTTGGGAAATAGACATTTGGAAATATGAGTGCTGCCAGCATTGCTGCAGAGGTTGTAAGGGGTGGGGGGTCAGCCTGTCAGTGCTCAGACCATACGCTGCACACTGCATCAATTTGTTCTGCATGGGTGTCACCTCTTCTAAGAATGATGCGCAAGAAAGAAAAAATGGTTTGCTGAAGACAAGAAGACTAAAGCCCCATACACACACGCAGATCGTCGTCATACAAACGTCGGCGGACGAAAGATCTGCTGATTGTATGCGTGTTAGTATGGTGCCTCCGACAGCTGTCTGCACACAACCCGCGGACAAGAGTCTTTCTTGCAAACATGAAAATTTTTGTCTGCGGACACCAGAACGGACAATTGTTTGCCTGTCAGTACAGAAATCAGCCGACAGACCGCAGATTTGCAAGACTGGGCATGCTCAGAAAATAAAAAACACAGGGAAAGTTAACCATTACATGACATCACTTCTGCAGTCAGCTGAAGTCTGCGGACAAAATTCTTGTGCTGTCCTTGTGCTGTCTTTGCACTTTTCAACAGACACCGACATCCCGGGGAGAAAAGACGAACATTTGTATGACGACGATCTGCGTGTGTGTATGGGGCTTTAGGACATGGATTACTGTAACCATGTCCTGTGGTCTGATGAGACCAAGATAAACTTATTTGGTTCAGATGGTGTCAAGCGTGTGTCGGCAACCAAGTGAGGGGTACAAAGAGAAGTGTGTCTTGCCTACAGTCAAGCATGGTGGTGGGAGTGTCATGGTCTGGGGTTGCATGAGTGTTGCTGGCACTGGGGAGCTACAGTTCATTGAGGGGACCATGAATGCCAACATGTACTGTGACATACTGAAGCAGAGCATGTTCCCCTCCCATCAGGGATTGGACCGCAGGGGGGTATTCCAACATGATAATGCCCCCAAACACACTTCCAAGATGACCATTGCCTTGCTAAAGAAGCTGAGGGTAAAGGTGATGGACTGGCCAAGCATGTCTCCAGACCTAAACCTTATTGAGCATCTGTGGGGCATCCTCAAACGGAAGGTGGAGGAGCGCAAGGTCTCTAACATCCATCAACTCCATGATGCTTTCATGGAGGAGCGGAAGAGGACTCCAGTGGCAACATGCGAAGCTCTGGTGAACTCAAGAGGGTTAAGGCAGTGCTGGAAAATAATGGTGGCCATGCAAAATATTTACACTTTGCACCCAATTTGGACACTTTCACTTAGGGGTGTACTAACATTTGTTTCTAGCTGTTTAGACATTAATGGCTGTGTGTTGAGTTATTTTGAGGGGATAGCAAATTTACACTGTTATACAAGCTGTACACTCATTAATTTACATTTTAGCAAAGTGTCATTTCTTCAGTGTTGTCACATGAAAAGATATAATAAAATATTTACAAAAATGAGAGGGGTGTACTCACTTTTGTGATATTACTGCTTTTATATATATATATATATATATATATATATATATATATATATATATATATATATATATATATATATATATATATATATATACTGTATATATAGTATATATACAAACAGACATGTGCATTTAATTAGGCTACTCACTAAATAACCACCAGCAAGGAGGATATTCATCCCAACGGTCCCATGCGGTCTCTTATAAGGAGGACTATTGTCCTTTTTTTGACATATTTTATCTGGAGCTAGTCATGATTATTCTAGATCATATTACTGCACTCAGTTGATTTGTACGATTTATTGCTAGCATGGATATAAAAAAGGAGGATTGCAGTGCTATAAATGACGGTTATTATATCACATAAACATGTACGACATATACTAAATAAAATAGAAAAAAATGGCTAATAATCATACATCAAGATCCATATTTGTGCATACATAGAGTAAAAATTGAATTGTTCAAAAGAATATAGAATATAAATGATGTAAAATGTCCTTATATTGTACAAGTGTCCAATCAGTATCACAATGTGAAAAATTAAAGTGTTCCAACTGATATACAGTATATATTTGTGCACAGCGAGCCTCCACCAAATAGCTAAAATGCAGACTCACCAAACCTTTTTTGCTGTCTAGATTATAGGACAGCAATTTTGACCTCAGATGATAAAATCTTTCCTCTCGGACTAAATAGTTCTCCCAAAGTGTCCAGAAAGAGGGTGAGTGGAGAAGTCCCTACCAGTCTCATCAGATAAATCAACAGAAGCAAGAGAAAAAATCCTCATAGTATAGTATTTATTTGTAAAACAACAAAAATATTAAAAGCAAGCTAAAAAAACTTGAAGAAAAACCTCCAAAAGCCAGAAAAACATAAACTGGTAAAACTGGCAATAAACACGAAAGGTCCAGTAAAGTGCAATCATAAGCTGATAGCTCAGCTCCTGATGATGTGCTTGGCACGAAACGGTCGTTGAGCTTGGTGATATGCATGAGGTCCAGCCGCCATTCTATGTTTAGTTTGGCGGCATCAGATGTAAGTGTAGTTTTGAACTTAGCTTATTATTGCACTTTATTAGGACCTTTCGTGTTTATTGCCAGTTTTACCAGTTTATGTTTTTCTGGCTTTTGGAGATTTTTCTTAAATTTTTTTTTTAGCTTGCTTTTAATATTTTTGTTGTTTTTACAAATACTGTATTTTCTGGCGTATAAGACTACTTTTGAACCTCAAAAAAATCCCCCAAAAATGGGGGGTCGTCTTATACGCCCAGTATAATATCTCCAAGGTAACCTAAGTATAAGTATTACCGGTAGATGTAATCTCTCAAGGTGCTGGTTGTGTGGGAATCCTGTACCGGTATACCGTATGTACCATAGCTTCGGCTACATACAGTGTACCACTCTGAGCCAATCACGGAGAGCGATGTATTCTATTATTGAATGCAAAGCCTGCTTGGATTGGTGGAGTAACATCAGCCCACCTCTCTGACTCTGCCAATCCGAGCAGGCTTTGCATTCAATAATAGAATACATCGCTCACTGTGATTGGCTCAGCGCGGTATACTGTATGTAGCCGAAGCTACGGTACATACAGTATACCGGTACAGGATTCCCACACAGCCAGCGTCTTGAGATTACATCTACTGGTAATACTTATACTTAGGGTACCTTGGAGATATTATGAGAGATTACATGTATTACAGTACTAGGATACCTTGGAGATCTATGAGAAATCTGATGTTTTTCAATGGTGTTGCCTTACTTCGGAAGGGGGGTAGTCTTATACGGCGAGTATAGCCCAAAAGCTATGTTTTAACTTGAAAATTAGGGTGGTCGTCTTATACGCCCAGTCGTCTTATACGCCGGAAAATACGGTAAATACTATACTATGAGGATTTTTCTCTTGCTTCTGTTGATTTATCTGATGAGACTGGTAGTTAGTGAATTTTAGCTATTCAGTGGAGGCTCACTGTGCACAAATATATACAGTATCTCACAAAAGTGAGTACACCCCTCACATTTTTGTAAATATTTTATTTTATCTTTTCATGTGACAACACTGAAGAAATTACACTTTGCTACAATGTAAAGTAGTGAGTGTACAGCTTGTATAACATTGTCAATTTGCTGTCCCCTCAAAATAACTCAACAAACAGCCATTGTTGTCTAAACCGCTGCCAGCAAAAATGAGTACACCCCTTAGTAAAAATGTCCAAATTGGGCCCAATTAGCCATTTTCCCTCCCCGGTGTTATGTGACTCGTTAGTGTTACAAGGTCTCAGGTGTGAATGGGGAGTAGGTGTGTTAAATTTGGTGTTATCGCTCTCACTGTCTCATACTGGTCACTGGAAGTTAAACATGGCACCTCATGGCCAAGAACTCTCTGGGGATCTGAAAAAAAGAATTGTTGCTCTACATAAAGATGGCCTAGGCTAAAAGAAGATTGCCAAGACCCTGAAAAGGAGCTGCAGCTTGGTGGCCAAGACCATACAGCGGTTCAACAGGACAGGTTCCACTCTGAACAGGCCTTGCTATGGTCGACCAAAGAGGTTGAGCGCATGTGCTCTGCATCATATCCAGAGGTTGTTTTGGGAAATAGACGTATGAATGCTGTCAGCATTGCTGCAGAGGTTGAGAAGGTGGGGGGGTCAGCCTGTAAGTGCTCAGACCATACGCCGCACACTGCATCAAATTGGTCCGCATGGCTGTCATCCCAGAAGGAAGCCTCTTCTAAAGATGAAGCACAAGAAAGCCTGCAAACAGTTTGCTGACGACAAGCAGACTAAGGAATTGGATTACTGGAACCATGTCCTGTGGTCTGATGAGAGCAAGATAAACTTATTTGGTTCAGATGGTGTCAAGCGTGTGTGGTGGCAACCAGGTGAGGAGTACAAAGACAAGTGTGTCTTGCCTACAGTCAAGCATGGTGGTGGGAATGTCATTGTCTGGGGCTGCATGAGTGCTGCCGGCACTGGGGAGCTACAGTTCATTGAGGGAACCATGAATGCCAACATTTACTGTGACTTACTGAAGCAGAGCATGATCCCATTCCTTCAGAGACTGGGCGGTAAGGCAGTATTCCAACATGATAAGGACCCCAAAAACACCTCCAAAACAACCACTGCCTTGCTAAAGAAGCTGAGGGGAAAGGTGATGGACTGGCCAAGCATGTCTCCAGACCTAAACCCTATTAAGCATCTGTGGGGCATCTTCAAACGGAAGGTGGAGGAGTGCAAGGTCTCTAACATCCACCAGCTCTGTGATGTCATCATGTAGGAGTGGAAGAGAACTCCAGTGGCAACCTGTGAAGCTCTGGTGAATTCCATGCCCAAGAGGATTGAGGCAGTGCTGTAAAATAATGGTGGCCACACAAAAAATTGATACTTTGGGCATTTTCACTTATGGCTGTACTTAATTTTGTTGCCAGCGGTTTAGACATTAATGGCTGTGTGTTGAGTTATTTTGAGGGGACAGCAAATTTACACTGTTATACAAACTGTACACTCACTACTTTACATTGTAGCAAAGTGTCATTTCTTCAGTGTTGTCACAAGAAAAGGTATAATAAAATATTTACAAAAATGTGAGGGGTGTACTCACTTTTGTGAGATACTGTATATCGGTTGGAACACTTTAATTTTTCACATTGTGGTATTGATTGGACACTTGTACAATATAATGACACTTTACATCATTTGTTCTCTGTATTCTTTTGAACAATTTTATTTTTACTCTATTATTCACAAATATGGATCTTGATATATGATTATTAGACATTTTTCGCTATTTTATTTAGTATATGTCGTACATGTTTATGTGAAAAAATAACAGTAATTTATAGCGCTGAAATCCCCCTTTTTTATTTGTACACTAATGTTTTTATATTGATACTAATTGCACGCTGCTGTTATTTATATTAGGCGCTGACATCACTTTTCTATTATTATTATTATTTTCTAGCATGGATATACTCTGTATCTTTTTGGATTATTTGGAATACCAGCCATTTGTATATGCAAGATAATTAAGTGGGAATTAGTTATGTACTGCGCAGTACTAATTCAGTCTATAAATGAGCTATAAATACATGCCCTGCAGGGAAGACTTTTAAGAGTTTTTAAATGTCTGTTGTATTATGTATGCATGTGTCATTTTTTTGATATATAGCAAATGATTAAAAGTAACTAAAAGATTTATGTTTTTGATCTAGTAAGTGAATTTGTAAGTGACCCAAGCCTAGTCATCTCCAATTTATGGGACGTTTATGGTTATACATTCTAATAGGATTTCCCTGTATAACCCTTATGGTGTTACATTATAATAGGAGTCCCCTTATGGTTTTACATTGTAATAGGAATCTAGGTAAACATTATTAGTATTTTATTATTATTAAACTGGATTTATATAGTGCCAACAGTTTGCATATCGCTTTACAATTTAAACGGAGACAATAGCTGCATTTATTAAATACAGTGGGTACGGAAAGTATTCAGACCCCCTTAAATTTTTCACTCTTTGTTATATTGCAGCCATTTGCTAAAATCATTTAGGTTCATTCTTCTTCCTCATGAATGTACACATAACACCCCATACTGACAGAAAAACACAGAATTGTTGACATTATTGCAGATTTATTAAAAAAGAAAAACTGAAATATCACATGGTCCTAAGTATTCAGACCCTTTGCTGTGACACTCATATATTTAATTTAGGTGCTTTCCATTTCTTCTGATCATCCTTGAGATGGTTCTACACCTTCATTTGAGTCCAGCTGTGTTTGATTATACTGATTGGACTTGATTAGGAAAGCCACACACCTGTCTATATAGGACCTTCCAGATCACAATGCATGTCAGAGCAAATGAGAATCATGAGGTCAAAGGAACTGCCTGAAGAGCTCAGAGACAGAATTGTGGCAAGGCACAGATCTGGCCAAGGTTACAAAAAGATTTCTGCTGCACTTAAGGTTCCTAAGAGCACAGTGGCCTCCATAATCCTCAAATGGAAGACGTTTGGGACGACCAGAACCCTTCCTAGAGCTGGCCGTCCGGCCAAACTGAGCTATCGGGGGAGAAGAGCCTTGGTGAGAGAGGTAAAGAAGAACCCAAAGATAACTATGGCTGAGCTCCAGAGATGCAGTCAGGAGATGGGAGAAAGTTGTAGAAAGTCAACCATCACTGCAGCCCTCCATCAGTCGGGGCTTTATGGCAGAGTGGCCAGACGGAAGCCTCTCCTCAGTGTAAGACACATGAAAGCCCGCATGGAGTTTGCTAAAAAACACCTGAAGGACTCCAAGATGGTGAGAAATAAGATTCTCTGGTCTGATGAGACCAAAATAGAACTTTTTGGCCTTAATTCTAAGCGGTATGTGTGGAGAAAACCAGGCACTGCTCATCACCTGTCCAATACAGTCCCAACAGTGAAGCATGGTGGTGGCAGCATTATGCTGTGGGGGTGTTTTTCAGCTGCAGGGACAGGACGACTGGTTGCAATCGAGGGAAAGATGAATGCGGCCAAGTACAGGGATATCCTGGACAAAAACCTTCTCCAGAGTGCTCTGGACCTCAGACTGGGCCGAAGGTTTACCTTCCAACAAGACAATGACCCTAAGCACACAGCTAAAATAACGAAGGAGTGGCTTCACAACAACTCTGTGACTGTTCTTGAATGGCCCAGCCAGAGCCCTGACTTAAACCCAATTGAGCATCTCTGGAGAGACCTAAAAATGGCTGTCCACCAACGTTTACCATCCAACCTGACAGAACTGGAGAGGAATCTGCAAGGAGGAATGGTAGAGGATCCCCAAATCCAGGTGTGAAAGACTTGTTGCATCTTTCCCAAAAAGACTCCTGGCTGTATTAGATCAAAAGGGGGCTTCTACTAAATACTGAGCAAAGGGTCTGAATACTTAGGACCATGTGATATTTCAGTTTTTCTTTTTTAATAAATCTGCAACAATGTCAACAATTCTGTGTTTTTCTGTCAGTATGGGGTGCTATGTGTACATTCATGAGGAAGAAGAATGAACCTAAATGATTTTAGCAAATGGCTGCAATATAACAAAGAGTGAAAAATTTAAGGGGGTCTGAATACTTTCCGTACCCACTGTATATACTAATAAAATACCCTATCCCAAATGTTGTTTATATTTAAATGTACAGTAATCCCCCGCTACATCGCGGTTCAGTTTTTGCGGTCCCGGTAATTCGCGTTTTTTTTGGAAATGTTATTTTACTATATAAATCATTAAGAATGAAAGATTTTTGTGTTTTTCATAGCTCTTGCTCTGTCTCTAAGTATCTTTTATGTGTTTAAATGAGTTTCTATTGTTTTAAAAGTGTGTTTAAAGACCTTAAAATGCTTCTACACGTACAGTGACAGTAAAAAAAATCATGCCTACAATGCATTTTAATAGGGTTTTTCTATTTTGCGGAATTTCACTTTTCGCGGCTGGGTATGGAATGTAACCCCCGCAATGGAGGGGGGTTTACTGTAAAGAAATATTTGGCTGCAGTTCCACTTTAATGCTGAACTCTGGACACAAAACTTGTTTATTTAAGTATATATTTCTGATTAGCTACAAAGGAATAAAAAAATATATATAAATCATAAATCAAAATGCCTTTGCAAATCCATACATATTAAACTGTAAAATAAATAGTGACATCACTGTGCTGTACTTAGCCTATGCAGAGAGCAGGGCTGTGGGAGGAACCCAGCAAACCCCGCCCACTACAAGCTGCCTACAGAGAACTACAAGAGGGGCAGAGACAGGACCAGTCACCCTGCTTAAAGTGTTACTAAACTCACAAAAGTAAAATCAGTCTGTATATGCAGTAAAGCATGCTTGTTATACTCACTGTGGAACCTAAGGGGCAAATCCTTTGCATTGTGTATAAAGGCTGTTTTATCCTGTCTTCTCTGAACCCTCTCTTCTTTCACTGTCTCCAAAAAATAACCTGATTTTTACAGAGCCAAGGGACAGGCTGCACATGCTCATTTTGGTGTGTATTGCTAGAGAGTTTTTTTTGTTTTTTTTTTTCTTGGGAGAGTGAATGTGATCAGCATAGGGCCAATCAGCATTGTCCAAACATGTCCAGACGGAGGATCAGGGGAGAATGAAAACTCCTTCTTCAAGCTTTAGTAGGAACTGATACAAGTCACAAGGCTGCCATATACTGCTGATGAGAAAAGGTGTTTTTCATTTTATATTTACTAAAATAATTGCATTTCCATGTTCTGTGTACTGTGGGAGACCAGATATAGTGAATGCAGGGTCCTCGGTTTAGTAACACTTTAAGGAGAAAAAGAAGCAGTGACCAGTATGCATCAGGAAACTCCTGCTACCACTTTATTATCGACAGTTCAGTCCCCTCTCTATCCCATCTTGGGGAACCCCCGCTTCCCTGCGAGGCTCCAAAAGGGATCCTTTCAATCTCTCCAGGACATGCAATGTTTCCAAGCATCTCACTTCTTGGACTCCGCTCAATTGGCCCTCTATCTCAGCATTGATGTTGCCGACAGGACTTGGCTTTTGGGGGAGCTCTGCAGCTCCAACACTTCCTGAGCTACCTTCTATCCCCTGACAGCTTTGATGGCATTTGAATGACTTTGCACTGACACTGGCCCTCTTCCCCACACCCTCTTTTAGATGTACTCTTTGATAATTGTGACACCTGACAACTTTACACCGCATATCTCCGGAAGAGGGAAACTGTGCTGAACAGAACCTTTACCCCAGTTTAACATGGCCGTATCATTCCTTTTGCGTTGAAATCGTCCATTTGCACATGAGTTCAAGAAAGAAATTCCAAAATCCTCACGTGTTGGTATCACATGCTGACGGAGCTCCATACGTTTTTTCCCTCTGTATCAGACCACTGCTGGAGATGCCAGGAGGAACGAGGGGCTCTCGTACATATTTTTTGGTCCTACTCTAAACTGGAACATTTTTGGAAGGAAGTGCGCAGAGGACCCTGCCTTCTTACTCTTACATGCCACTAATATCTATTCCTGAGAAAACATACAAAAGATCGTTTTTACGTCATCTGCTTATCGCTACCAAATTGAGTATTGCATTGAGATGGAGGGACCCACTCCCTCCCTCCATTTCTATATGGCTTACGAGAGCTGAAGAGCTGAATATGATTGAAGACTAGAGCTGGCCATACACAATTTAAATCCTGCTGAAACGGCAGAGATTCAAACCATTTATGGGCAGGCTAAATGTACCAAGCTGATCAATAAACTTGGATACAACCAGCCTGCCGGATTCCCATCTGACTATAGCTAGCGGCTGCTATTGCCATTAGCAATAATCACTATCTTCTCCTGGTAGGGACGCCTTTCACCGTACTTCCCCCCGCCAGTAACAGACAATCGTTCGGCAGGAGAGATTCCCCTGTCAGCTCTCTCTGTATCGATGGAGGAATCGTGCGGTTGCAGGAAAGAAATTTGCACCATGCATGGTCAGCCTTAGTCCTCTCAGCTCAACTCTAAAACACATGTTTACCTTCCCAGACGGGGGTAAAGCCCTTCTCAGATCAGACGCTCAGTAAACTACTGCATTTTGTTATCCTCATTCTAGCCAACCCCCCCCCCCCTCTTTTTTTTTTCTTTCTATTTCCCCCTCTATCCTCTCTTCTCCTTCCTTTTCTCTACCGCATTTTCGCTTTAGCCTTGAGTTCCCAAAATACTTACCTGTTTCTCAAATTCAAGTGAAAATGTTTTGTCTTATGCATTCCTATGGCTTTTGTGAGGTTCTGCCCCCCATTTGTTCAGTTCTGTGACGGCACTGTTGGTCTCTTCTCTGGTAGATGACTTGGTGATTGCATTCTCTGTCTGGACATCTGTGCACTTTGTGGTTTTTATGTACTGGTTTGTTTATCTATATTATGGCCATAGTATGCCTTTATGAGTGGTCTTTTTTCATCTTGTTATCCTAAGTGTGCTGAACATCTTAACCACTTCCCGACCACCCGCCGCCTTTTTACTGCGACAGGGTGGCTCCCCTGCGCAAACCGATGTAGGTCTACGTCGGTCGCGCGCAGGAAGCTAGGGGGCGAGCAAACGTGCGCCGCCGCCGGCGCGATCCTGCCCCCACTCAGCAGTGGGGAAGCCGATGCACGGGTCAGGTGGCTACGATTGCCACCTGACACCCGCGATCGCTTACCGCTGAGAGAGAAGAACGGTCAGTTGTTGTAAACACAGCCGACCGTCCTTCTCCCTGAAATGATGACAGAGCTCATGTGATCCTTCTATATAGGATCACATGTCTCTATGGTCATTTCAGAATTCACGCCCCTCCACAGTTAGAATCACTCCCCTAGGGTCACATTTAATTCCCTGATCACCTATACTGTTAACCCCTTCCATGCCAGTGTCATTATTACAGTAACAGTGCATATTTTTAGCAATGATTACTGTAGTAATGTCACTGGTACCCCTAAAAACTTCAGTTAGGGGTCCGATCTGTCCGTCGCAATGTCGCAGTACTGCAAAAAATCGCAGATCACCGACATTACTAGTATAAAAAAAACAATAAAAATGACAATAAAACTTTCCCGTAGTTAGTACACGCGATAACTTTTGCGCAAACCAATCAAAATACGCTTATTGCGATTTTTTTTTTTACCAAAAATATGTAGCAGAAAACAAATTGGCCTAAAATGTTAAAGAATTTTGATTTTTACATTTTTTTTAGAGAATGTTATATAGCATTGAACATTGTGAAACAAAGTGAAAAATATTGTTTGTTTTTTTTTTCAAAATTGTCGCTCATTTTTTGTTTATAGCGCAAAAAATAAAATAAAAATCGCAGAGGTGATCAAATACCACCAAAAGAAAGCTCTATATGTGGGGGGAAAAAATGCCCAATTGCCCATTAAAATAACGCAGGGCCGAAACGCAAAATAGGGCCGGGGCATTAAGGGGGCAAATCCTTCCTGTCTTAAAGTGGTTATATAAAGTATTTGCAAGAAACTGCAAAAAGTACAAGAGTTGTTTCACACTAGATTATTGCAGAGATCTGGAATAAATAAACAAAACACCAAGATTCAAGTAAGAATCGATATGCTTTATTAAAAATGTAAATAAATATAAATATATTTGAGATGATTGACAATAACAATTCTAAAAAGAGAATTTTTACGAGGTGTTGTGTTTCTGGAAAAGATTGCTTGCTTCCTCCCAACATCCCCCCAACATAAAAGACAAATGATGTCATTCTGCGGGAGGCCATTATTGTTCCTCATTGTGATTAATGACAGCAAACATCTCAAGGAAATATTGCGAGGACCGCTGCTATGTCTGAACGTCAATAGACTCTCTGCTAAGTGTCACAAGGTGTCGCCTATTATTGCAATTCAATTACAGCTTTTGTTCATGCTGTATAAAGTAGCTTTCGGAAGTGATGAGAAGTGTGTGGGACGAGTGCACCGGCTTCAATATATCGTGTTTTCATGCTCAGGCTCTGCTTTGTATAAGAGCTAGGTAACTGCAGGTCAGAAATCTTCACGTCTGCCGAATCGCAGACTGTCACTTCGAGACAAATAAATCCCAACAATGGAGGCAGTCAGCTGAAAATAATAGCTTATTTCAAGATAAATAATGAGCACTTAGTTCAGTGTATGAACCGAAATATTTCCTTTTCAATACAGAAATTTCCCCTCCTGTGCCGGGTTCGGCGGGTGAGATGGCGGTGAGATTAAAGCCCTTCGGCAAACAACGAAGCCTATTGTGGAACCAGGGAGTTTGCTGGTTAGATTTATTGGGAGGGATGGGCAAATCCTTTACAATTAGATTTGAATGATAATGCTATTAAAGGTTGTTATGTAAGGATCTGCACCGGTTTATTGCTTTTAAATTACGTTTTAATAATTAAATGGTGAAGGCCTGCATTTTACAAGTGGGATAATAATTCATTTTTTTACTAGGTTTTATAAACATTCTGGAAAAGTACATAAGAAGGATTTTGGGTCTGAACTGTGATTATTAAAATATTATACAAAACGGTGGATTAACAGTACAGGCCACGGAATAAAACTGAACAGAATCAATGAACCTGCTTAATGGCTCCAGTAGTATAGATCAGCCTTTCTCTCAAATTAACTCTCAGGTCTCAAGGAAGACCTGCTCACATTTATTATATATCTACACCTCACAGGACATTAGCATGAATATCAAGTTGTAGATATAGGAATAAATAAAAGATTAAGAAATGTGATGTACTTAGGGCATTTGACACCCAAGGAGAACCCCCCCCCCCCATTATTGATGGTTGGTGATGTAGGATCCCAATACACCGGTAGTCAGTGAAGTCCCTATTTACTCCAGTGGCCAGTATAGTGCCCCTTACATTGGTAGTCAGTGGAGAAAGCCCCCTTATATTGATGGTTGATGTAGTAGGGTCCCATTACACAGGTGGCCAGTGGGGAGAATGCTGCCTATATTGGTGGTCAGAAGGAAGCATGCTCCTTACACTGGTGTTCGGAGGGAAAAATGCTCCTTATATTGGTGGTCAGTGGGAAGAATGCTCCTTACATCGGTGTTCGGAGGGAAAAATACTCCTTATATTGGTGGTCAGTGGGAAGAATGCTCCTTACATTGGTGTTCGGAGGGAAAAATGCTCCTTATATTGGTGGTCAGTGGGAAGAATGCTCCTTACATTGGTGTTTGGATGGAAAAATGCTCCTTATATTGGTGGTCAGTGGGAAGAATGCTCCTTAAATTGGTGTTCGGAGGGAAAATGCTCCTAATATTAATGGTCAGTGGGAAGAATGCTCCTTACATTGGTGTTCGGAGGGAAAAATGCTCCTTATATTAATGGCCAGTGGGAAGAATGCTCTTTACATTGGTGTTCAGAGGGAAAAATACTCCTTATATTGGTGGTCAGTGGGAAGAATACCTCCTTTAAAGAAAGCTAAAAAGAGCACTGGTATCAGGGGTAACCTATCCGTGAAGCAGATGAATTGATCAAGAGACCTTCAGCAACCTCTGAACGAACCCTAGGGTATAGATGGTGGCCTTGTTAGGTGCTGGAAATTGATATAAATATGGATTATGAGAAATGTTACCTAGATATATAGAACAAAAACAGGAGAAAAGTAACTTAGTAGGACTTTTAAGGTTCAGAAACAATGTCATACAAATATTATATTGCTAATATTATCCAATTTTATAAATATACAAATGTGTAAAATCTGGTAAAACATTATACTTGTAAGTAGTGAACAGCAATCAACACCTCCACCATGGACCTATCAACTATTTGGGCTATTTTTTTCAATCTATTTTGCAATGCTTCAACAAGTGTAACTAATTGAATAAAAAACAAGGAAACCATGCACGTACAGCTGTGATTTGGTGGCAACTAATTCCTGATGCATTTCATGAATTAAAGATATCCTTCATGAGGAGAATGTAAGATGGTAAGTATGTATAATTATATAACATATACCTGTAGTTATAGCTCACATTTACAAAGAATTTCTCAATTGCAAAGTTACAATGCAAATAAATGGCCTGTTAAATTGCAAACCGGTGTGTCCACCGGTACAAGCACCACCCACATATAAAGCCGGCTGCTTCCTTGCTCACACAAAATGTAGAAATGGCAAGTTGTAAAGCACAAAGTTCCGTGACTGGATGCTGACTGGATGCTGCAGTCCTACCTTGAAGTACTGTGGAAAAATTGCTAAATCTGGTTGTGTTAGATTTGTATCAGTCTCAGTTTAACAAGAATGGTGGAATGGTTTTATAAATATTTTCTTTGTCTTTTTTTTTTTTTAACAGAACGTTTTTATCTATCTCAAGAAAAGGAACATACATTTTAAAAAAAAGAATAATGTGTCATAACACTGACATAGTAACAACAAAGTAAAACAAAACTTAAGGCACAAGAGGTACACAATGAGCATAATCACATAAGAAAAATAAAAAAAAATTGAGAAGAGGAAAATAGAGAAGAAGAAAATGGGAAAAGTCCAGATGGGCATAAAGTCATATGTAGGCAACAATCATGAGAGAGGGAATGGTAGGGAGGAAGAAAGATAAGGAAAGCGGAGAGGAACAAAAGGGGGGAGAGGGGTGGAAGAAAGAGGGGAAATAGGAAAGAAGGAGGGAAGAGGGTCAGGAAATAGTAAAGGGTTAGGAAGAAGTAGGGGGAGGAGTACAGGGACATGAGGGGGGGGGGAGGGACAGATATAATGGACCAGAACCTTGTCTCTTCAGCAGGCAAAACCACCACTAATCCAGAGGCCTAGCCCACACCCAAGCCTCCTAAATCTTATCAAACTTATAAGGGCATCTTCTACTCATATAGGTACGTTTATAGAGAGGCAAGACCGAGTCTACCAGCGCCATCCACTGTGGAATCGTAGGGGGATCAGCCTGTTTCTAATTTTCTTTAGTTTTTTATTAATTATGGCCAGCAAGTATAGGGATAAGCTGCCTTTTAAAATGTTTACCAGGTGAGTTTACCTGCTTTACTAAAAAAGCTTCCTTCTTCTCCTGCCTGCTCTGTTTATATCTATAGAGATTCAATTAGAGAGAGAAAGACTGAAAACACATTTTTTGTTTTGTGTTTTCGCTCTTTAGAAAACACAATTCTCATCAGAGAAACCAATGTCATATGCATTCATTATTTATTTATTTAGTTATTTATTTTCAAAAGAAGGATTTTATATATAGAATAACACAAAATAATATACATCAGCATGGCTACTTGTACTCTCTACCAGGGACATACTGTATATAACAGGGTGACAATGCAAGAGCACAAAGAGACAATGGGAGAGAGTTGATACTCCATAAATGGCAGTACTTACACCTTTAAGGAAAGCTGCAGATTTAATTTAAAGATTGAAAACAATTTTAAACTTTTATTGACATTTTAAAGTTTTTATAAGATTTCAATGACTGATTTTAGAATTACTTCAATTTTTAATTCTCAGCATAACCCAACCTCAAAGAAAACCCCTTGAAATCTATTCTTATTTCCTCCTTGTAGAAGGTATCAGGCATCTTGTCATATGATTGGAAGAAAATTCCCCCAAGACATTATATTATAGAATGCTGGGAGAGAGGTGGAAGTAACTACAGTATGTTCTGCATACCATTTGCTTACAAAGCATGAGAGGCTCCCAAAATGCAATGAAGGGCCAAAATAATAAGGAAGCTGCATGCACATGTTGGTTTACAGTTTTATTTTTTCCTTATGGCAAGCATGGTGAGAGGATTTCTGGTTATTGACAAATACAATAATTCCTGATTGATTTTGCTTCTCGTCTGGAGCTCCCTGTTAATGTTTGCAGCGTCCTTGAACTGCCGAATCGTAATCATACACATTTTCCCAGCTGATTCCCAGTCCAATATATCATCCCTGATACTGTATCTCAATTTTCCGCTGAATTTCCCAAACCGTTGTATTTTGTTTGAAAGTAAAAGTCTCATAATCCAGTTTTAGCCTCGCAGGGAAGTTAACACATTCATTAATATGCATATGAAAGTGTTCGCCCACGCTGGGATCCATCTTAATTAAAGCGCAGGTCTCAAACGGATCAGTGACCTTTTTGTTTGCTATTGAAGTCTACACCTGCTGACACACAATTTTGCTTGTTTTCCGTTGGCGCGTTTGAAGCTCAGACTGCAGATTGATTAGTATAAAAGTCAGAGCTTTCGGGAGGCGGGCGGTCACAGAAGGCCTCAGCGCCAAACTGCCGGCGAGACACAACTCTTCCGTTGTGCCCGAATGTGTCGATTTTCCATCCTTTGTTGTATTCTCACTTGATCTGCTTTTCCTTCTTTTATTTTCCTTTTTTTTTCTTTTGTTTAATTTGCATTCAATTCAGTCTTGCCGAGTAAGTGAATTGTGTAAGAAATTCTCAGTTTATTTCCATTACATCAGTTTTCTCTCATGAGAAATTATTTCTGCTAATTTATTATTTAAGCTCATTTTTCAAATGCCAACCATCTATTTTGCAATCACAGTAAAAGAATTTAAATAATTCAGCTAAACCTCAATTTCATCTATATAGGGACCTTGTTTCCATACCAAGCCTGGTGACCTGCCTTTTCTCTGCTGCAGGTAACAGAATTAGGTAATCTCTCTGCCCCCCAGCCTTGATTGGACTCATTAGGCCATCTCTCTGCTCTCTTCTGCTGTCAGCAAGTTTCTTTTTAGCACATGTGAATGATTGAGTGACCCCCCTACTGTCCTACCCTTTCCCAGTCTGTTGCAAGAAGCTGAATTCAAATTCTGGTATGTATGCTAGGTATAGTATGTAGCATTGAATATAGTCCCCAATTGGGTTTTTACTCACAGTGTCGCAGGAGCTGTCTGCCACCCAGCATCCACAGGTAGATCCTCTGTGAGGGAGAAAACAAGTTTCTTTTCCAGACCCAGTATTTCAGGGCAGTACCCTCCAGCAAATGTCATCCTCAAGCAATCCTCCACAGGCCCTCAGCTCAGCCAGAGACCAGCCCAGTCTAGACTGCAACTTTTTGTCCCTCTGGCTATCTTCCGGGGGCAATAGCCCCCCCCCCCCCCAGGAGAACTGGAACTCTCCTTTGACAAAGAAGAACAATCTGCTTAAGCCTTTTGCACATTTATCACCTCCCTGGCCACCTTCTGGATGGCCCATTTCAGGGATTACTCCCACCATAATAAATGTCCAACTGATCATTTAAATCTCCCTGCCCTATGCTCTGGAATCTTCTTTTAGAGGCAGGTGGGAGTAATCAGATTCTCATATCAGGAAACCTCGAACAGACCAACACAGTCAATGACTGCCTATTAACTATGATAGAGCCAAAAACTAAATTTACCTAACAGGCTATCTCTAGAAATGGTTGACTGCAAGTTATTTGGAACAATGTTAGAGTGAGCCTGTCCCAAGTCTGTCCTCAATAACATGCAAGAAGCTCAGCCTCTACACTTTAACCCTTTGTTAGGACAGACAGTGTTCAAATCTAGTTACAATTAATAATGAAGATCTTCCTGCACAGTGCAGAGAAAGTTAATTATGGCAAACAAAACTGCACAGCCCCCTCATTGACAAAGGGAACTTACTTTAATTTTTCTTGTTGGCAGGTCCAGAATAGGCCTTCTAAAATGTTAGGCTGCAATTTTTAGGCTATGTGAATTGGAGCATGTAACAATTATAAAGAAGATGTTATCCTAATTTGGCTGAAAAAGTGGAAATACACCTTAAATTAAAATAAAATAATCATGACACCCCAACAAAGCCATGTCAGACCCCATTGCTGTATAACACATAAAAGCCATGTATTTGATTTGGGTTTATTTATCAACAAAGCAATGTCATTATCATGGCTTTGTTAATAAACAAAGCTATTTATCATCTATACTGGGTTAAAAGCCTCAAAACCTATTAACCTACAGAGGGCTGAATTCAAAGACACCCCCAAAAATCAAAGTGAAAAAATTATGCAGCAGGCTAGTCCATTTTGCTGAAATTTCATTGCAGCAACTCAAAATGGTACTCAGTAGTTCGTATGGTCCCCACGTGCTTGTATGCTTGCCTGACAACGTCGAGGCAACGATGGCCTGTGGTGTCCTGGGGTATTTCCTCCCAGATCTGGACCAGGGTATCACTGAGCTCCTGAACAGACTGAGGTGCAACCTGGCAGGATCAGATGGACCGAAAAACAATATCCCAGATATGTTCTATTGGATTTAGGTCAGGCAAGCGGGGGGCCATTTAATGGTATCAATTCCTTCATTCTGACAATGCCTATTCCCGATACCTATTGTCAGTCAGGGTGCCATTGTCTAGCTGTAGAGGTCTGTGCGTTCCTCCATGGATAAGCCTCGCCAGACCATCACTGACCCACCAACAGACTGGCCATGCTGAATGATGTTACAGGCAGCATAACATTCTGCATGGCTTCCCCAGAACCTTTCACGTCTGTCACATGGGCTCAGGGTGAACCTGTTGTCATCTGTGAAAAGCACAGGGTGCCAGTGGCAGAACTGCCAATTCTGGTGTTCAATCGCAAATGCCAATTGAGCTCCATGGTGCCTGGCAGTGAGCACAGGGTCCACTGGAGGACATCTGTTTCTGATTGTTTGGTTAGAGACATTCACACCAGTGGCCTGTTGGAGGTCATGTTGCAGGGCTCTGGCAGTCCTCATCCTGGTACTCCTTGCACAAAGGTGCAGATACCGATCCTGCTGATGGGTTAAGGACCTTCTACAGCCCTGCCCAGCTCTCCTAGAGTAACTGCCTGTCTCCTGGAATCTCCTCCATGTTCTTGAGAATGTGCTGGGAGACACAGCAAACCTTCTGGCAATGATGCGTATTGATGTGCTATCCTGGAGGAGTAGGACTGCCTGTGCACTGTCTATGGGGTCCAGGTATCGCCTCATGCTATCAGTAGTAACACTGACCCTAGCCAAATGCAAAACTAGTGGAAAACAGTCAGAAAAGATGAGAAGGGGAAAAAAATGTCAGTGGCCTCCACCTGTAAAACCATTCCTGTTTTGGAGGCTGTCTCATTGTCGCCCATCCAGTGTTGGGTAATTTCATTAACACCAAAGCAGATGGAACTGATTAACAACACTCTCTGCTACTTAACTGACTAGATCAATATCCCAGGACATCCTTTATTTTTTTTGAGCAGTGTAGTGAAAAGCTGCAATTCCCTATAAACCACACAATCATATGAGCACTTTGCCAAATGGGAGATAAATTCTTACAGTGTCCTTCCTTTTTAAGATGTTGATTACAGAATATAGAGGTCCATACTGGGTACCAGAGTAATAGTTAATGGACATGTGTAAGGAACATACCGTCAGCCATTTGAGCTGACGGTCATCATGCCAGCTCTAAAGCTTGTGCTCATCCTCACTAGTGCATGCTTGCGCACAGGAACATTTGCACAACAGTGTGCAAGTGGATGCACGGGAATGTCCGTCACAGATACTGGCGTCTAATGGCCTATTTTAACCTGGGCCCTGCATGTGATCATTGCTGGATGGACTTTCAGATTTTATCTCTACTATTCTTGTTCTGTTCTCACTACACGTATGCCCCAGGCGTGTGCAGCTCAACATACAGCTAAACCTTTAATCCTATAGTAACCAGTCCTTTTGTAACTTAAGGCTTTATTCCAGTGAAAGAATGGTGGTCACATGAAACAGGTTACAAGTCAGATGGATATGCAAATAGGATTGTGAATAGGTGAAACTGGAAATAAACAGACAAAGCATACAATCAGTGTACAAACATAAACAATATACGCACTGAGTATATAACTAACAGTTCTGAGCATACCAGCGATGCTTCCGAGAGGGGTTCAGGAATCTTCCCACAGGAACCTCAGATGCTGTCTGGCTGTGTCCACAAGGTGTTCTAAAATGGAGATTTTCTCAGAGAGGGGTGGAACTAATATTCAGCAATAGAGAGCAAGAGATACCATAAAGTGCTGTACAACAACTGTCTTTGTCACAGTGGCATCTTGTGGACAACATTGGTATTGCAAGTTCCACTAACATTAATTACTTCCAAGCTGAAGGCATGACAATTCTTGATCCTGAATCTGCTTAACTCTGTTATTGACCTAGCGTCAATCTGAACTGCCTTTAGATTACCCCTGCCTGTTTATGTTTGATGCCTACCTGTGTTACTGACCTCAGCCTGGACTCTTGACCAAGATTTTACCTATCAATTGTGTACCTTGGTACTGACCTCAGCTTGGACTCCATCTGAACTGCCTCTAGATTACCCCTGCCTGTTTATGTCTGATGCCTACCTGTGTTACTGACCTCAGCCTGGACTCTTGACCAAGATTTTACCTATCAATTGTGTACCTTGGTACTTGCACGTTGCCAGCCTCTGCTCATCTCTTACCTTGATCCTGCTCATGAATGATTTGGTGCCTTCCTGCCCAGGTGTTACCAAACTCGGCTTTTGACCCAGCTCTACTCTTAAGAGGTCTGGGTGAAGTTGGGATGTCCTCATCTCTGTGCTTCTGCTCCCCTGATATCAGAAGTTCCAAATTCAAGTATGCAGTTCCAACTTCCTGGAGCTGTGCACTTACATTGCCCTAGCAGCCTCTGTCTTTGCCTTCAGGGGTGCTTGGATGGGAATTGTCCAAGAGGCCACCAAGAGGCCACCATGTGACAACATGCTACAATGTTTTTATATTTTGAATTCCCTCTAAAAATGTCTTGTATTTTATATCATTCGCATACCATCCTGGCGAGGAGCCTTTTATGTGGCTCTGTATATTTACAGTACAGGTCACTGCAGTTATATGTTATGTTATCAATAACACACACATGGAACTTCCATCTACTTGATATGTTTTTATTTTCATTGGCTGCAGGAATTCATACGTCTTGTGGCTTTCCTCGATAATAGTGACCAGAAAATGACCCTAACTGGCAGCCAGATACAAAAATGAAAGTTATCTCTAGTGAAAACAAGCAGGAGAGAAAATATATGCATAGCATTTTTATTTAAGTAACTCAAAATAATATTCAGCTCAGTGAGTTCTTTCTTCCCTGGATGTCAGGGATAGTTCAGACTCTGGGGGAGATTTACTAAAACTGGTGCACACTGAATCTGGTGCCGCTGTGCATGGTAACCAATCAACTTCTAACTTCAGCTTGTTTAATTCAACTTTGACAATAAGGCATTCGAATTTGGACACATAAAGTCACATGAGAAGTCGCAGCCCAATGATTTCAATGACACCTGTTCCAATCTATGCGAATTAAAGTCGCAGAAATTTTGAAAAGGTTCCTTCACTGCTTTAATGCAACTTTCTTGCACCTTGAGCCCCAGAGAGTAAAAAGTCGCATGAAAGTTGCACTCAAAATCTTACAGAGGATCTGGCTTGGAGGCATCCAGTACAGAGGCTGGCTGGTACTACAAGAAAGTATCAGAGTATCCAGGGCACAGTAGGGGGTAGCCTTAAGGATCCTAGAAGCTGTCCTTGTCACCTTTGAGATAGCTCACTACAGTTGTTTACGTCTTTGCTAAGGGAGTTGTAGGTCACCAAACACTGAATTCAAGAGGGTGGTTGCAACATGAAGAGACAGAACAGATGGAAGTGTCCTCCATTGTATTTCTGCCAGTTTTGGAGTATCCCAGGTTTCATCCACACCTTTCCCAAGTTAAATCAGCAAAAAAACTTCAAAAAGTCATGCACTGCTTGAGTTGAGTGACTACCATGTGCCTAACTGCCATGTGCCTTACAGGGAATGGAACCTGTGATATTACAGCCAGCCCAAGAGCAGTTGCATGGGAACATCTGCTGGCTCCCATGGAGCTATCAAGAGGGTGATAGTGTACATAAACTTCTGATACTAGTGTACCCTGATATTTAATGCTTCTTACTATCCTAGAGTATCTAAGCTTAAAACTTATTCAGGGTACAGGTGTATTTAAAATCTACAAATGGTGAAATATCTGTGTTTGGGTACACCTTCCACTGTCCCAATCTCCAATCCGGATTCTGCATTTCTTTATATTGTAGTCATAGAAGGACATGAGGGAGCATTCCTGTTTAGGACCAGATTTACCATTAGCCATCAGAGGCAAAGGGGTGGATTTTTCTTACATTGTTCTTGGCCTAACATTTCTTTTCCATCATCTGTGGGAACAACACCCACTTGTACAGTAAATACTATGGTAGGTATGCAAAACTGGGGATATAAGCTTAAAAATCCTCTCACTGCCGACCTACAGAGGTATAAATATTGGTCAGGTGACCATCCAAATAACAGGCTACAGATCAAAGACACTCAACTCTAGCCAAGGTTTATTGCAAAGACAGCACACCGCTCACTATACCCATGCACCCAATATGGTTCATCCCCAGCAGGGCTTACTCGTGGGGAAATGTTATTGCAATATATCTTGGTTGGAGTAAAACATCTTCAGTGTGTAGCCCATTGTTTGGATGGTGTACTACAGTGGGGCAAAAGTGGCCTCCAGGGCATTGGTACCCAGCTGAGTGCAGATAATAAGGGAGGATACAGGCTGGCCTGTAAGGGGTAAAAGGAGTTGGGTTCATCTACCCCTTAGGTCATTTAAAGCACACCTCCACATTTATAAAAACTCAACCCATGCTTATTTTTTGAAAAATCCCTCAAATCCAGCATTCTTCTAGTAATGATCTGATGAAGTTCTTGGGTCCTATCTCTTTTGATTAGCCATTAGATGGTCCTGTCCCCTGCAGCATTCTCTGTGAGCCCAGTCCAATATGATGATGCAACTCCAGGGGGAATGTCCACATCAGCCTGGGCTCACAGGAATAGATGGTGGGGCAGATGTTCTGCGGGGAACAGCAATAGGGAAAAGGTACGTATTGTAGTGAAAGCTGCTTATTTTTAAAAATTCGGAACAATTTATTTTTTAAATAAAGTTGAGTTCTAATGAACTGAAAGGAAGGTACACATCGTAAATACAATGTGAGAATGAATAAAGGGGTTCAATTGTATTATTAAATTATTTTATTATTAAATCTCAGACAAATAGACGACCTTGACTTGATCATACTCTGCCAGTAAATGTCCTACTCTCGCCCATACGTGTGGAAAATCGCATCAAACATATATTTTTCATAACCAATGAAAATGTGACAGTGTTCCCTTTTTGTAACATATTTGGCATGTACTGTATATTAAGGAATGTATTAATGTCCCTGCAGTACATCAAAGCAATGGAGCGTACTACAGAAAGGATCTGGAAACACGCACAAAATGAAGTACACATCGTAAATATATTGTAAGTGTAGCACCCTCCTAGGTAGGTAGGTGCAAGCGAAATGCATCTATCGCTCCTTCTGCTTATCAGGGGAGCATGATCCATGTCTCCAAGTGTGATTCTCTGGGTCTGAGGGAGTGTCTGCACTGCATCCAATGAAGGAGCTTGTTGGACAGTGGGGGAAACCCAGCTAGTGACACATTGGCTTTTGTGGGAGTCTCAGTGGGAAGGCATTCTCGCTTTCTCGCTGTGCATCCAATGCATCCTAATCGTAATGCAATAAAAGCTGAGGGGACATGTGACAGGGCATCTTTGGCGGGAAGCAGAGTCCCAGGAGGAGGCTGACGGCTGTCTCTCCTCCTGCTGAGAATGAGGAAGGTGGTTCAGGCAGCCGGCCTAGTGAACCAGGTGTGGAGCTGAGCTGCAAAGGATCCAGTGGAGCTGTTGGCAGAGTCTCTCGGGAAAAACAGTGTCCATGAGTACCAGGGGACTGGCCAAAGGCTCTGCCCAGGAAGGGGACCACTCCAATGAAGTCAGGGGATCAGGGAGCCAGCTCATACAGAGAGTTACAGTAAAGGGTGTGCCGTGTAGAACCCTGAAGAATAGGGACAAAGGGGTGCCAAGTAGGGCCCTAAAGAGCGATTCACAGAGTAATACAGTTCATTAAGTTCTTCTTCACTGCAGTGACCGGGTGAAGCAGCGGCCTTGCCGCACTCAGCTATATTTAGACGTCCCAGCAAATTGTGCATAGTTATACGAGTTGGAGTATCCCACTCATCCCTTCTCCTATCCAAGTTCTCAAATAAAACAACAAAAAACCAAAACCCATAGACTGTTTTCTGACTGAGTCAAGCACTATAAAAATGCTAAACTGTCGTGTTGTTGCTATGGGTAACCCAGGGGACCCCATCACCAGCAGCTCCCATGGGAGTAGTGCTACATAACAATAAATAAAGGGGTTCTATTTTATTATTAAATAATTTTATTATAAAATCTAAGACAAATAGATTACCTTGACTTGGTCATTATCTACCAATAAATTACTGACTCTTGCCCATACATGTGGAAAATCGCATGAAACCTATACTTTTCATAACCAATGAAAATGTGACAGCATTCCCTTCTTGTAACATACTTGGCATGTACATTAAGGAATGTATTAATGTCCCTGCAGTACATCAAAGCCATGGAGCTTACTTCAGCAATGATCTTGAAATACACACAGTCATAGTTAAGCATTTTAGTGGAAAGATGTATGGCCTGCCAGGCTGTGGTACGGTGACATTTCTATATCTAATCCCAGCTTATCCCACTGTAAGACTGTGCAATATGTAGGACGGCGCTTATCGCCGCGGACACGCTGCCATGCCGTTTAATGTCAGACCCTCATGACACAGCTAAGGGAAATCTTCCAAGCCGCCACCCAAACGCCGGACAATCCGTACTGTTAACATTTCACACTTCGATAATTGCCATGCAGAAAAATACAGAAAATGCTTTCATATTCCAGACAGGAGATGAAATGTTAGATAAGATTTATATCTTCATAATGAAATCTAAAGAAGCACATTTCAACTTTTGTGCTTGAAATCAAAGAATTACAACATTTAAATGAAGATGTAAGAAAAAAGGATATTTTTGCACAAATGTCACAATTTAGAGCAAACCTGATACATTTGTGAAAATACAATTTCATAAATTTAAATTATTATTATTTTTTTCTTGTTTTTCTCATGTAGGGCAAGGTAACAAGTTCATCATAATGGACGACTTTACATTTAGCAAGTTTGCTCCTTGAAGTAGAACTTCAGCCAAATATAACAAGGTGAAAAGGAATAGCTTTTGCTGCAATATTCACCTTTAACCACTTGCCTATAGGGCACTTAAACCCCCTTCCTGCCCAGGCCAACTTTCATCTTTCAGCGCTGTCGCACCTTGAATGACAATTGCGTGGTCATGCAACACTGTACCCAAATTACATTTTAGCATTTTTTTTTAAAACAAATAGAGCTTTCTTTTGGTGGTATTTAATCACTACTGGGGTTTTTATTTTTTGCTGAACAAACAAAAAAAGTCCGAAAATTTTGAAAAAAAAAAAAACAGTTTTTATAGTTTGTTATACAATTTTGCAAACAGGTAATTTTTCTCCTTCATTGATGTGCGCTGATGAGGCGGCACTGATGGGCCCTGATAGGCACTAGTAGGCTGAACTGATGGGCACTGATAGGCTGCACTGTTGGGCACTGATAGGCGGCACTGGTGAGCACTGATAGGCGGCACTGATGGGCAGGGCGCTAATGCACGGGAGGACATCAATGTATGCCCTCCTGGCAATTTAGGTCCACGCTGTAGCCGTCTTCGGCTATAGCGCGGGCGGGGGGAGGTTAACCTTGAGATTTAGCCCCTTTCACACATATGGACCGTTTATTAAACCACTTGCTGACCAGTCACGTTGACTGTACTGCGGCAAAGTGGTTCATTATCGTCTGGCGACGTAGACCTACGTCACCAGACATTCCCCTGTCTCGGCAGCGCGCGCGGCGCCAGAGGCTCGCTCCCGCTGTATTCAGTTACAGCGGGAGTGGGGCCAGGGGAGGAGCGGCGGTGATCACCGCTGCTCTTCCCCGATCGTCGGGGATCTAGTGTGGAAATCCGCCAGCCTGTGTAAACAAAGCGGGCGGATCTCCTAAGTGACAGGCAGGGACAGATTGGAGGGTTCAGCATAGCTGAACCTGGGATCTGTCCTTGTGTCACTCAGTCACCTCCCCCCCACACACGTCAGTAAGCACCAGGCATATATTAACCCCTCCCTCTCCAATTAAAATTAACCCCTTCCCTGCCAGTGTCATTTTTACAGTAACAGTGCATATGTATAGCACTGATTACTGTAGTAATGTCACTGGTACCCCCAAAAGTGTCAAAAATGTCAGTCAAGGGTCCGATCTGTCCGCCGCAATGTCGCAGTCCCGCAAAAAAAATCGCAGATCGCTGCCATTACTCGTTAAAAAAAAAACACCAAAAATGACAGAAATCTTTCCCTTAGTAAACGCAATAACTTTTGCGCAAACCAATCAAAATACGCTTATTGCGATTTTTTTTACCAAAAATATGTAGCAGAAAACAAATTGGCCTAAAATGTTAAAAAATTTAGATTTTTACATTTTTTTTTGGGGGGGGGGGGGGAATTTCATATAAAAATATTGTTATTTTTTCAAAATTGTCGCTCCTTTTTTGTTTATAGCGCAAAAAGTAAAAATCGCACAGGTGATCAAATACCACCAAAAGAAAGCTCTATTTGTGGGGAAATTTAATTTGGGTACAGCGTTGCACGACCGCGCAATTGTCCATTAAAGTAACGCAGTGCCGAATCGCAAAATATGGCCTGGTCAGGAATGGGGTAAAATCTTCAGGTCATAAAGCTGTTAAAAATACGCTCATTGAGAATTTTTTTGTCAAAGACATGTAGCTAAATACATTTTGGCCTAAATATATGACAAAAATTGAATATATTGGATATTTTTTAACTGTCAAAGTAGAAAAATATTGTTATTTTTTCAAAATTGTCACATTTTTTAATTAATATCGCAAAAAATGAAAATCGCACAGGTGATCAAATACCACCAAAAGAAAGCTCTGTTTGTGGGAAAAAAGGACGTAAATTTCGTTTGGGTACGGCGTTGCATGACCGCGCAATTGTCAGGTAAAGTCGCACAGTGCCGAATCGCAAAAAGTGGCCTGGACGTAAGACAGCAAAATCCTCCGGTGGTAAAGTGGTTAATCAATTCAGTCACGTTTTTTTGTCATCATTTTTTTTTCAGTCATCTGCAGTACCTTTTTCTGACACTTAAAGTGTAACTTCATTTTTGTTGAGAAAAAAACATTTCCCTCTGGGCAATCTCTGTACATTACAAGGATTTTACCCAACTTTGTTGCAGATTCCTACCTTTTGTTATTCTGAAGAAATCATTGTTTGCTCCTCTGTGCTGAGTGGGACAAATGGGAGTGGTTTCATAATTACTTATCAGCTGTTGCAGCTGCAGAGCTCTAACAAGGAAAGCTGCTGGGCCGGCATCCCTTTAGCAGTGTTCCTATTGGGAGTATCTCACCAAAAATGACATTTTTGTTGCAGGGGATGCCAGAAATCTGACTTGTATCTTAGTGCAGACTTCTGGGAACATTGCTGAGCCAATCACACAAGCAGGAAATTATGTTTTTGGGGTGTGGTCAGTATACATTCTGTGTACAGAAAAGCTCCAGGTAGCCATATTGCATTGCATTTTTTAAAAATTACAACAGCTGCAGATTGAAAAGGAAAGGTCATTTTTAATAACATTCAATCACAATATGATTTGTGTCGCTATTGTATACGCTATATTATTTTTTTTTATTGCTGAATCTTTTCCCCATGAAAGTGGAGTTACCCTTTAAGGGTTGACTTACTAAAGAAACATAGACTGTGCACTGCTCCAAAGCTTAGTAGATTAGCAGAAGCTCTGCTGACTGCCATTATCCAATCATGTGCAAGCAAAAAAAGCTGCTTTTTTAACCACTTCAGCTCCAGAAGCTTTACCCCCGTTCATGACCAGGCCCTTTTTTACGATACGGCACTGCGTTACTTTACTTGACAATTGCACAGTCGTGCGACACTGTACCCAGATAAAAAGCTTTCTTTTGGTGGTATGCGATCACTTCTGCGGTTTTTATTTTTTGCACTAAAAACAATACAAGATCGACAATTTAAAAAAGAAAAAAAAACGTTTTTTTACTTTCCGGTATAAAACACATCCAATAAAATGTTTAAAAAATCAAATTTCTTCATCAGTTTAGGCCAATATGTATTCTGCTACATGTTTTTGGTAAAGTAAATCCCAATAAGCGTATATTGACTGGTTTGCGCAAAAGTTATAGCATCTACAGACTATGGGATATTTTTATGGAATTTTTGTTTATTTTTATTTTTGTACTAGTAATGGCAGTGGTCAGCGACTTATAGTGGGGCTGTGACATTGCGGTGGACAAATCTGACACTTATTGGGGACCAGTGACACCAATACAGTAAACAGTACTAAAAAATATGCACTGTCACTGCAATAATGACACTGGAAGGGAAGGGGTTAACATCAGGGGTGATCAAAGGGTTAAATGTGTCCTTAGAGAGTGCTTTCTAACTGTTTGGGGGAGGTGCTTGTACTTGAAGAAGACAGAGATCTGTGTTGCTGCTTAGCAGAAACACAGGATCACAGCCTTTCCATGTCACAGAATGGCGATATGCCTTGTTTACAAAGGCAGGCTGCCATTCTGCCTCGATTGAGAACGATCGGTGGGTACTGGCAGATATCGGGCCTGCTGGACCCACTGATTGGCTCCTGCTGTGTTCAATCACAGTGGGAGCTGGTCGCCGGTGGTGCACGTGCATGCTGCAAACCTTTGAAGTCCCAAAGACATACAGTTACGGGATTTCACCTGTAGGAGCCTCCACCCCACAGTACATATAGGTATGGCAGTTGATAATCGGTTAATTTTCCTTGCACGTGATTGGGTACTCTTTGCAAAGTGAAGCTTTACCTCTTTTACTAAGCTCTGGAGCAACTGCACTTGCAAAGTCCACAGTCTATTTGCCTTTAGTAAATTAACCCCTACATGTCTTTGACCAGCATCATTCAACCCATTTCCTCTGAGCTTAGGTCTTCCCGGAGACGCCATAGTCTGTAAATGGACACTGAATAGAGAAGCAGCACAGTGATGAACTCATCTCTCTGTTACTCTACTTTCTCCTCCTATCAGCCTGATTCTTGTCTTGTGCTTGTTGTGATGGCCAATCACAGCAGTCATTAATGTAAACACTGCAAGTGTTTATATTTGAGATCCCTCCACTTCCTCTCAGAGCGGAAGAAGGGGAGAAAGAAGGACTTTTAATTTAACGCAATCAAATTTAATGAATGAAGGAAATCAGCAGATTCGGGGATTTAATTTATTTTTATTGGAATATTATTATTAATATACATGATTTATATAGCGCCAACAGTTTGCGCAGCACTTTACAATGTTAGGGCAGACACTACAGTTACAATACAATTCAATACAAGAGGAATCAGAGGACCCTGCTTGTTAGAGGGAGAGTCAAATGATACAAAATGTAATAACTGTGGGGGATGGGCTAATGAAGAGAAAAAAAGAACAGTTGTTAGGTGGGGGCAGGATAGGCTTCTCTGAAGAGAAAAGTTTTCAGGGATTGCCTAAAAGTGGATAGAGTTGGAGATAGTTGGATAGATTGGGGTAGGGAATTCCAAAGGATGGGAGAGGCTCGGGAGAAGTCCTGGAGGCGAGTATGGGAGGAGGTGACAAGGGAGCTAGAGAGCAGGAGGTCTTGGAAGGAACGGAGATGACGATTTGGTTGGTATTTTGAGACTAGGTTAGTGATGTAGCTGGAAGCTAAGTTGTGGATGGCTTTGTAAGTTATTGTTAGAATTGTGAATGTAATTAGTTAGGTGAGTGGCAGCCAATGGATGGATTGTAATTGGATTGATTTGTAAGGTGGAATTGTTTTTTAACCCTTTTAAACCCTCCCGAGCACTGGGGAGAGGGTCATTCGCCCATAGCTGTTACTGCTAGTAGGGACTAAGGCACTCAGAGCAAATGTACCTAATCCTTTCCGCACCCATACTGTATGCTTGCTTTTTCCAAACCTAGACTGCAGCTATACCAACCCTTTTCCATACTTTACCAATCCTTTACCATGTCTGAACTACATCTATCTTGCAACAATCCCCCCAGATGAAAGAGTCCTTGTGAGTGATATACATATAGATGATAGGAATCACTGGTAGGAATAAATACAGTTGTTAAAAAATGAATGATGAGAAGAGGTGATGACAGGAAGCCGCTCCCACAGAGAAATGATGTTCCACCACCGTGAGAAACAACAAGGGTACTCTTACCAAACAAGGTGGACCCTCAAATTAATGAAAGGTCAATCAAACATAAGGCAAGTATCCTGTGTCTGGTCAGCAATAACCGGTCACTGAGCCTCCTCATCTCATAAGGTGGAAACAAAATATACCTTCCGATTTAGAGAAAAATCCCCAACTCCTCCAAAATACCTCACAAAGAAATAAGGGGGATCCGATAGTGTAATACGTTCCAACTGATTGTTTATTATGAACAAAAAGACAGGTACTCACATGTAGTTTGAATGAGAAACAGCATGGATAAACAAATATGGCCGCGGCACAAGCGTGCTTACGAGCAGCATACGTGACTGGCGCGTTTCGCCATCATAGACGCTGTCAAAGGCGTGACTAACACCCATAAGCATGCCTATAAATAGAGCAAGAGCAATCAATCTCGTAACATCAGCCAATCACATGCATTCCGGATATACACTAATGCGGCGAGCTTGCGTTCCACCGCTAGGAGAACCCGGAAGTCAGGAGAATAACAGGAGTCTCGTACAGTGGAAACGGAAATAGAAAACCACTAGTATGTGGAATTCTCTTCCACAAGCAGTCGTATCAGCAGGGAGCATTGATAGTTTCAAAAAACTATTAGATGGACACCTTAAAGACCACAACATACAGGGGTATACAATGTACGGTTAAAAGCAAACACACACACGCATCATAGGTTGAACTGGATGGACTGATGTCTTTTTTCAACCTCACTAACTATGTAACTATAAGTACGGACACCATAGTAAAGACTCCTAGCACATATCATGGCAAGATTAACATTTAAAACCGGTTTTCATGTCAAAATATAACAAAAACAATGGCATAAATTCCCCAATAATTAAATAAAAAGACAACTGATCTTTGTGAGCTGTGTTCATGAATCTTTGAAGCTGCTTATCTCAGTCCAAGGGCTCCCTTCTTTGGACTTCAGCTACCCAATGGGCTTTGCTGGTGGTCTTCCCACACTTTGGCTGAATCATTGGGCTATTACAACTATTTATACCATCATCTGAACCCATCACATGCACCTCCACAGTTCGGTTGCTGTTATTATTGTGCAAGCAAGATATTTGTCATACAAACGCAGTTAATAGAGACACTGTAAGCTAAAGAGTACCCCTGAGGAAGAAGTATTACACTTCGAAACACGCTGGGTCCCTGCTTCTACAGTACTCACGTTGTCTGCAACTTTTGTATTTTCATAACTGCTTGCCATGCTTTTATATGTATGAACTTATCTTTTCTATAAAATTAATTTTGTATTATACTATTGTATTTTCACTAGAGTGCCTGAAAAGTCCCACCATAGGGGAACCCCCCTTTTCTGCATTATCATCTATATGTATATCACTCACAAGGACTCTTTCATCTGGGGGATTGCTGTATATATTTTTTACTTAGTTTCAATGCATTTTATTATGTATTAATACTGTTCATCATTAGGTGCTGGCGCTGCACTATTCTTTCTATATGCATTGTGGATTTGGTTTCCTTTTGTGCTGGCTGCCATCGTTATTCACTTTTGAGTTATTAAATTTTGTTGGATATTATTCATACACTCTTAATTTCAACATCTTGCTCACATTTGTGACTAGCGCGGCTTTTCTCTTTTTGTTTTGTACATCTATCTTGCACCTATGCCGAGACTATACCGTACCTATACTGCATGCAGGTTAACTGCGACTATCGTTAAGTGCACCAACACTCTTTGCCGCCATAAATACGATCTGGCAGTATAGTTCCAGCGCTTAGCAGATTAAACTTCACTACTGCTCACTGTTGCATGTGAAGTGGCCTTGCTACTGTTTTTGCTATTTATGCTGATCTGGACAACAAATGAAAGCTTATGCTTAGTCCTTACTGTTAATTATTAAGTATTACCTTCAGTGATTTCCTGTGATGTTGTATGTTTCTACACTCAACCTGGTGTGTTAGGGTCCGTTCACACGGAACGGAGTCCGTTCTGCTCAGAGGGGGATCGATCCGCTGATCCTGAGCAGGCGGATGACAGCTCTATCTCCGCTCTGTGTGCAGAGACGGAGCTGTCAGATGCCTGCTGTTCTCTATGGGGAGATCGGATGAGAACAGACCACCTGTCCGTTCTCATCTGATCCCGTCTGATCCGATCCGCCATACGGATAGAAAAAAGGGGTTCCATCCGTCCGGATTTCACGGACAGGATCGGAATCAGATTGCAGCGGGTGTCAGCGGAGACCACTGACATCCGCTGCCCCATAGGGATGCATGGAGCATCCGATCAGGTCCGCCTGAAAAACTTACAGTAATGAAGTAATGAACAGAAATCCCATCCTAATTAGCGGCTCCTACGGAGGTAGAGCTGCAAATGAGATCACCTTGGGGTGTCTTCTTTACATAAAAAAATAAAAATCATTTTGGAAGTTGTTGTAATATCTTGCATTTTTATAGTTTGATATGATTATAACACAAAATAAGGGAAATCTTTTTTTTATAAATTTTGGTCTCTTTTCCCTTTACATTACGTAAAAGCAAAAAATAAATGCAGTTATTAAATACCACTAAAAGAAAACCAAAAAATTGTATCAAATTTATTTCGGTACAGTGCTGCATGACTGAGTAATTGCCAGTCAAAATGCCTGGTAATGAGAGGGTATATAAACACTGGCACTGCTCTCTTTTGCTGATATATATGTGTATATATATATATATATATATATATATATATATATATATATATATATATATATATAAAATATTAGCATATAACATTGATTGCCTCACAGAATTCTTACTATAGGCATGTATCATCAATCAGTCCCAGAAGTCACCTGGTGCTGATTATCCTCCCTGGACAGAAATGAGAAGCAGGAGGAATTAGACTCAGGTTCCACAATCAGTGAGTTATCTGGGGCACTAATTAATCAGTGTCAGGAACACTTTCAAAAGCTAAAGCCTACCGCTCATTTTATAAATGTGTTTCTAATGAGCATGGCCACGTTCTGTTAATGAGAGCATGATGCCTCCCAGAATTTACATTGCCCCTGTCTTTTCTGTGACGGGTATCTAACATTGCAACTTAATACATACCTTATGAGTACTGGGTGTGCGCAGAGGCCCTTTCAAAAGTCTGTGCTTGATTTGCTATTTGCTAATATGTCTCAGCTCAGAAAAAAAAGAAATTCTAGAAATACTGCAAGGCAGAAATATTAAACAGTTCTTCCTCTGTCATAGGCAACAATGAAAAATTAAAGTAGATATAAACCCTAAGTGGATGACATGCTAAACTACCGTGTATCATAAAAAAATCATTTTCTTTTTTTCCATAAATACTTTTTCAACATTTTTACTCTTTTTTGCATCTCAGTGCTGCTGATATCCTTCAGCCTTTTTTTTCCACTTGCTTCATCAGTGTTTCTCAACCTTTTGTTCAGTCAAGGTACCCTTTTTTAGAATTATGGATCTCAAGGCACCCCATTCGAAAATGTAAAAACTATTCTAATAATTGTACACAATGCGGCAACATCAACACACGTAGGACATCAAAGTTAGAGGTGATTTTTTCTTCCAAAGCAAAAACACTTTTGCACACTAATGCCGACTAGTAGTGTTTCACCTATCCTTCAGTTTCTCTCCATCACTCAGCTAATGGAACCCCAGTGTTGACGGAGAGGGGCAGGGGAGGGTCAAACGAGGATGCTGTGCAGGCGATCAACCCCCTTTTTAGCAACACTGATGATATCACTGGTTTTTAGGACGTCAGTGGCTGGAAGGTTATAATGGTGCACAATAAAAATATGTGGCTTTGTGTAACTAAAAGGCAAGTTTGAGCCACCTGCTGGCATATATACATTTTTGGGCAATTTTTTGGCATTTTGCCAAGGCGCCCCTGAAGAAGCCTCAAGGCACCCTGTTGAAAATGGTTGGTCTACAGTCACTCGCTCCAGGATTGCCTACACAAGGTTTCTCTGAACGGGATTTCTGATAGTGACAATAGTGGAGCATACCTGCACAGGCCACTAGGTGTCACCATATTTAGGACCAGAAACCCTTGTAGTTAGAGCATGCAATGTAGTTGCTTGAGTAGGCGATAGCGGTCCACAGAATGAGGAGTGGGGTGTTACCATAGCAAGTGAGGTAGTGCCAGTCTCTACCCCTGCCTGCATGGAGCATCTTGGGAAAGAGGGCTCAGTATAAATAGTCTGGCAGGAGTCCGGTCAGTATGGGCAGTGTCCAGGTTTTGGTCATCATGGGAAACATTGCAAGAACTAGGCTGTGGCAAATATGCAGTCTTCAAGGCTCAGACTTTGGACATTTCTCTGTGGGAGAGGTGTAGGATTTTTGGGACTGCTCACATTTTCAAATTTAAAGGAAATAAAAATATAAATTAACTGGTTTAGTAAACAGTTAAAGGCTTTAGGTTGGTTGAATACTTTCTTCTCCTAACCTCTAGATGGCTGGGTGAAGCTGCTATTGGAAACATTGCTATAAAGCCAGAGGAAGGTATGGGACAGGACTTCTGGTGGTACTAGTTAGTCCAGTCCAGGGGCCTCCTGAGGTTTGTCATGTAATAGTGACAAGAGGAGTATCCCGTTTTCATGGTACCCAATGAGTCTAAGAGGGTGCTCCCCCATGTAGCCCACATGCAGGTTGGCCACTATACAACATTAGTATGGCCTCTCTTAGTCTCAACATAGGGTGCTTAAGGCAGAATGACAATGTAGGATCACAGCTGGGAGACAGTTGTTACCCTATAACAGAAAGTGCCTAAGGGAAGATATTTGTGGTAGTATCACCTGGTATTCTTTTATTGAAAGCTGCAGATGTAATTAAAAAAACAACGTTTGATATGACATCAACATGTTGATATGAGATTATAGTGAATAAATTTAGATTTACTTTTAGAGTCGGTTCACACTGGGGAGACACGACTCTGTACTACTTCGGGGGCGACTTGTGCATTCCCATGCACCACGACTTCGGAGCGACTTGCATGGACTTCACATAATGGAAGTCTATGCGAGGGAGCGCGACTTGTCAGGCTGACAAGTCACCTGACAAGTCGCGCTAGTGTGGACCGGCTCTTAAACACACAAGGGACAACAATCCACAGCTGAACTGAAGGCCCAGCTAGCTACCGCATATTTTACTTGTCTCTATCCATATTGGCTGTAGTAGGTCCAGAAATACCCAAACATTTAAGTGTAGGGTAAACATATATAGTCCCGACAGTGGCCTGGGACGGCTTGTCTAGGAATTTACAAATGTTGACCTTTAGAAAACTTTAAATGTGCAGGCACAGTTGGGGAAACCTCTGTCAGGTGTTTAATGCTATCTGTGACTCACTCGTATCCGTGTGACACAGCACAAGAAATAGAGGCCAATAGGACAATATTTAAAATATGACAGTGGTTCTAACCCTTCCCATTCTACTAAAAACAGTGTTTTGCTGCTGTCTGGAAAGATTTCCCATCAGTGCTTTAAGTGGGCCGGTATGCACTGGTACTCAGTACCGCCACTTCCAAATATGGTTCTTGAGCATACCGCCACCTCTCCATGCGCCTTAGCGTACCAGTACGCTCATTTTGGACATCTGCGCCCTCAATTGCCCCCCCCTCCCCCAAGAATATTTCCCACTCAAGAGCCAGACCAGTCACCACCAGTGAGTCCCCCTGCTCAGGAGTCCCAGCCCAGGCCAGAGGGGGTGCTCTGTGGGGACCCTGATGTGGGGTGGGGGGGTGACAAAATTTATAGGCTATAATAGAGTACCAGCACCTCTTTTGGGCCACTTAAAGCACTGTTTCCCATCACATCCTGTATCACTGAGCTTTGTGCCAAAATGCCTGTCCACTGGTAAGAAGTAATTTCAGCATTTCTGAGAGTATCATTCTCCTGGTCCCTCCTATGGCTCAGTGGTTCCTCTTTCTGACCTCTACATCAGAACAGAACACATTAGTAACATAGCTGTCATAGCAGTTGGTAAGAGAAGCCAACCAATGAGACTGGAGTCCATATTCAAACTTGATTAATTATCTAATGAGATTGTTTTATTAATAGCCATTCATTTATTTATTCATTCATATAGCTCTGATACTTTTACTCAAAAGGTTTACAGAGAACTTTGAACCATAACCTTCAGTCTCCTTGAGGTTACAATCGAATGTTCCTACAACACTCATACACACTAGACCAGCCATTCTAAACCAAGATTCTAGGGTTCATCCAAGAGGTTCCCTAGGGGTTCCTTGAGCTGTAGCTGATTGACTTCCTATTTGATGGTGCCCACATAGTTCCAGGGCCAACACCACTAGGCAGAGGCAGCAACTATCTTTAAGGGTGACATTCTGACCACCACTGGCAGAGTTGCAATCTTCCTCCTGACCATCAATGTAGGGAGCATTTTTCCATTTGACCTCCAATAGATTGGATTTAGTAAGGGTGCCCCAAGACCTGAAAGTTATTTTAGGAGTTCCTCTGGGATAAAAAGGTTGAGAAAGACTGCTCTAGACATTGAAACACAGGAAGAACTTACAAACTCTATATGGATAGTGTCCATGGTGGGAACTTAACCACGACCTCAGCAATGCAAGGGAAAAATATGCTGACCACCTAAACACCGTTTGCTTATGTAGCCAAGTTACCAAATTTACAGTTGTAAAATAATTCTGTAATATGTGAAATTCAATCACAAATCTGCTTGCCTTACTTGTTGTGTTAACATAACTGTAATATTCTATATAAACGATCCACATTGTGTGAAGTGATTATCTGTAATTGTACATGATTTGGGTAAATTGAGGGTCACCTGTCACAGTTTTTGTTTTGTCATCTGATCTCCCAGAAACGTGTCAAGTTTTTTGACACTTGGCTAAAAAGATTTCCTGACAGCTGTTAACTTGCCTGTGGTGATTCCATATAATTAGAGTCTTTATGTACGTACACGCATACTGTCCTGTCGCCCCCGCATTCTAATGATGACAGCTCGTCGGGGCTCTTATTTAGGAATACTCACTGTAGACTAGTAAAATTTAATTAACAATCTCCAAAA
Source organism: Pelophylax lessonae (assembly GCF_965119305.1). Lineage (NCBI taxonomy): Eukaryota > Metazoa > Chordata > Amphibia > Anura > Ranidae > Pelophylax > Pelophylax lessonae. Next base: position 280,991,916 of record NC_138773.1, read on the forward strand.
ACAAAAAAGGGTTTTAACTTTTGGAAATCTGCCATGTGCGCAGTACTGGATGTGTCTATACGCAGCGTGAAGGTTCTCATCATTATAGACCTAATCTTTCAATAATCACCCTATCTTTTGTGAACAAAATGATTTCCCCTACCAATCAATATCCATCTGGCATTTTGACATAAAAAGAACAGGACAATGAAAATGTTAAAAGGTAAATTCATGGCTATTTAACACTGTATGTAATTATTACAACAGTTGTTAAAGAAATTAATAAATACAGCTACTATATGTGCCTGCCTTCCTTCTTTATGTTAGCCTTATGTAGTTCTTTGGACAACACTATCTTCGAGCCAACAGTAAGTGGATTAAAATATGCCTGGGAGAAACATAGACATACTGTATACTCGGACAAAAAAATAATAATGAAATAAGGTGTATATATATATATATATATATATATATATATATATATATATGTACATATATAAAAAAAAGGGCCAGCTCAATGGACCACTTGGTCTTTTTTCTGCTATCACTCTTCTAGACTATGAAAGTTAGAGGCAGGGCAGCACTGTGAGGCTATACTGCATTACACAGTGCTGTCAATCTAATTATGGTAGCATGTGTATGGAAGAATACAGCATAATTACTTACCTATTAGTGTGGTAATGCTACTTAATAGTACAAGCATCGGGCCAAGATGGTGACCAAGTTATACTTGAAAAGCAAGACCTGACCTGGCTATGCTGTCTGGTAGGTACCTAGATAATAAGACTTGCAGAACAAAATTACACAATCTCACTGCCCTATGTTGAAAAATGGGAAAAAGATCTCGCCGCCCCTCCAGATAACAAGGAATAGAACAAGATTTGGCTCTCCATCACCAAATGCTCATGCGACATTCTATCCCAAGAAAATGCCTACAAAGTGCTATCACACTGGTACATGACCCCGGATTGCATTTTAAAATTTGTCCCCTCTGCTTTTCCAATATGCTTTTGTGGCTGTAGGGAACACTGCCCTAAAGCGACCTGATTTTGGACACACGTATATACCACGATCAGGTCGGTCTTGGACATTACTCTAGTCTGCAACCCCTGGAAAGCTCTGCTGCATAACTCGAATCTAACCCTCTCTACTACCCAGAGGAAATGGGTCGGGGTTGTGTTCCTGGCAGCTCGGGAAACCCTGTCCAAAGCCTGGAGACAACCATTTCTCAATTTGGCTGAAGTTCAGCAAAGGCTAATGGGGTCCATGAGAAGCTCACCTCCATACTCAAAGACTCTCAATGCTAACTTTTGAAGGTCTGGGACCCCTGGATATCCTAAAATGCCAACCTGAATATTGACCAAACTCTCTTATCAGTTTGATGCCACTCATTGACGCTTTTGCTTCCAGGCCGCTGGCCCACGTGGGACTACCTCTCCCTCTCTTTGCTCATCCCAGGCAAACAACCCCCCCTCCCACCACATCCTTCATTTTTGTCTCTCACATATTTTCATTTTCCAATGATTTCTTCCTTTTTCTTCTTCCTCTCATTTCCTCCATTTTTCATTTTTCTCTCCTTAGTGCTACTCCTATGAATTATTCGGCACCCTCCCTTCTAACCCTCTTTGTAGAGACACCCACAACCAGTAACACGGAGCACCTCTTACTGGACCCATTATACATCCACCTTTCACCCAAACTATGCAGCTCTCATTGTTTTACGGTTTGTGTTACTAAGCTCCTGTGTATGTTTTACCTATACAGTGTTCTGGTAAATCCCTCCAACGATCGCACCTCTGTGTACCGTGTTGTTTTCTGTGCCATAACTATGTTTCCTTATGAATTGTTCTGGAAAAAAACATTTAAAAAAACACTTTTTTTTGTGAAACCAAATTACACAATCTTTTGACAAGTAAAACAATTTTTGTACACTCAGTGCACACCTGCCCTAATCAGAAAAGTTTAAGTGGACTGCTGGACATTGAGCCTGTGCCTGATCAACATGTTAGTTTGTCTGCTCATAATCTGGAGAGAGGCTTGTCTGAAAAAAAAACATCTGTCTGTTCATGCCCTAAACTATTCCTGTGATTGTTTGAACTGTGTTTTCTCTCAGCTTGTCTGTGTTTATCCTAATCACCAGCCAGTTACCTCTGGTACTGTCAGTGCTTGTTCAAGATTGTTTAGGATTACTTTTGTCTGTGCTCTATCTGACCATTAGACTGTTGACTTGGGAGCTGCATCCCTATTTCTACATGTGGTACAACAATACATAAGACATTCAGATGTGCATAAGGCAGTTTACTTTTCTGTGTAAACTTTAAAGGGCAAAGAGAGAAAAAGGGAAGCCGCCTGATTATTTTATTACCAGCTATGGATTAGAGAAATTGAATGGTAATGCAAATTCAAAATGCAAAGCTTCTCAATGCTCAGCCCCAACAGCAAAGAGGCATAATAAATATATATGTGTATATATATATACATATATATATATATATATATATATATATATATATATATATGTGTGTATATATATATATATATATATATATATATACAGTGGGGATCGAAAGTTTGGGCACCCCAGGTAAAAAATTGTATTAATGTGCATAAAGAAGCCAAGGAAAGATGGAAAAATCTCCAAAAGGCATCAAATTACAGATTAGGCATTCTTATAATATGTAAACAAAAGTTCGATTTTATTTCCATCACTGACACTTTCAAAATTACAGAATACAAAAAAATGGTGTCTGCAAAAGTTTGGGCACCCTGTAGAATTTATAGCATGCACTGCCCCCTTTGCAACGCTGAGACCTGCCAGTGTCATGGATTGTTCTCAATCATCATCTGGGAAGACCAGGTGATATCAATCTCAAAGGTTTTAAATGCCCAGACTCATCTGACCTTGCCCCAACAATCAGCACCATGGGATCTTCTAAGCAGTTGTCTAGAAAACTGAAACTCAAAATAGTTGACGCTCACAAAGATGGAGAAGGCTATAAGAAGATAGCAAAGCATTTTCAGATGTCAATATCCTCTGTTCAGAATGTAATTAAGAAATGGCAGTCATCAGGAACATTGGAAGTTAAAGCAAGATCTGGAAGACCAAGAAAATTATCAGACAGAACAGCTCGTAGGATTGTGAGAAAAACGAACCCACGTTTGACTGCACGATCCCTCCAGAAAGATCTGGCAGACACTGGAGATGTGGTACACTATTCCACTATAAAGAGATACTTGTACAAATATGGTCTTCATGGAAGAGTCATCAGAAGAAAATCTCTTTTACGTCCTCACCACAAAAATCCGCGTTTGAACTTTGCAAATGAACATATAGACAAGCCTGATGCATTTTGGAAACAAGTTCTGTGGACCGATGAGGTTAAAATTGAACTTTTTGGCCGGAATGAGCAAAGGTACATTTGGAGAAGAAGGGGCAAAGAATTTAATGAAAAGAACCTCTGTCCAACTGTTAAGCATGGGGGTGGTTCAATCATGCTTTGGGGTTGTATTGCAGCCAGTGGAACAGGGAACATCTCACAAGTAGAAGGAAAAATGGATTCAATAAAATTTCAGCAAATTTTGGATGGTAACTTGATGCCATCTGTGAAAAAGCTGAAGTTAAAGAGAGGATGGCTTCTACAAATGGATAATGATCCTAAACACACCTCAAAATCCATGGGGGATTACATCAAGAGGCATAAACTGAAGGTTTTCCCATGGCCTTCACAATCTCCTGACCTCAACATAATTGAAAATCTATGGATAGACCTTAAAAGAGCAGTGCGTGACAGACAGCCCAGAAATCTCAAAGAACTGGAAGACTTTTGTAAGGAAGAATGGGCAAAGATACCTCAAACAAGAATTGAAAGACTCTTGGCTGGCTACAAAAAGCGTTTACAAGCTGTGATATTTGCCAAAGGGGGCAGTACAAGATATTAACTGTTATTTTGAAAGTGTAAATGATGGAAATAAAATCTAACTTTTGTTGACACATTATAAGAATGTCTAATCTGTAATGTGATGCCTTCTGGAGATTTTTCCATCTTTCCTTGGCTTCTTTATGCACATTAACCACTTTACCACCGGAGGATTTTGCTGTCTTCCGTCCAGGCCACTTTTTGCGATTCGGCGCTGTGCGACTTCAACTGACAATTGCGCGGTCGTGCGACGCCGTACCCAAACAAAATTTACGTCCTTTTTTTCCCCACAAACAGAGCTTTCTTTTGGTGGTATTTGATCACCTGTGCGATTTTTACTTTTTGCGCTATAAACAAAAAAAGAGCGTTTATTTTGAAAAAATAACAATATTTTTAACTTTTTTTATATGAAATTCCCCCCAAAAAAGATGTAAAAACCAATTTTTTAAAAAATTTTTGGCCAATTTGTTTTCTGCTACCTATGTTTGGTAAAAAAAAAATCGCAATAAGCGTATTTTGATTGGTTTGCGCAAAAGTTATTGCGTTTACTAACAAAGGGAAAGATTTCTGTCATTTTTGGTGTTTTTTTTTTTTTTAACGCGTAATGGCGGCGATCTGCGATTTATTTTGTGGGACTGCGACATTGCGGCGGACAGATCGGACCCTTGACTGACATTTTTTACACTTTTGGGGGTACCAGTGATATTACTGCAGTAATCAGTGCTATATATGTGCACTGTTACTGTAAAAATGACACTGGCAGGGAAGGGGTTAATTTTATTGGAGAGGGAGGGGTTAATGTATGCCTGGTGCTTACTGATGTGTAGGGGGGGAGGTGACTGTGTGAGTCATGGACAGATCGGATGTCCAGCTATGCTGAACAGTCCGATCTGTCACTCCCTGTCACTATGGAGATCCGCCCACTTGTGTTTACACAGGCGGGCGGATCTCCACACTAGATCCCCGGCGATCGGGGCAGAGCAGCGGCGATCGCCGCTGCTCCTCCCCTGGCCCGACTCCCGCTGTGAATGAAAACAGCGGGAGCGAGCCTCCGGCGGCGCGCAAGCGCCGCCCAGAAGGGGGAGTGTCTGACGACGTTAATACTACGTCGTCAGACGATAACGAACCACTTTGCCGCAGTAGTATTACCGTACTCAGACGGCAAGTGGTTAATACAAATTTTTACCTGGGATGCCCAAACTTTCAATTCCCACTGTATCTATATATATATATATATATATATATATATGAAATAAAATATTTAATATAAATATTAATCATTAACCACTTTAGCTCCAGAAGATTTAGCTGCTCAAAGACCAGGCCCTGTTTTGCGATTCAGCACTGCGTGACTTTAACGGACAATTGCGCGGTCGTTTCGCCTCTGTACTAAAAAAAAATAACAATATTTTTCACATTTTTTTATATGAAATTCTCAAAAAAAATTTAAAAATCAAAATGTTTTAACATTTGAGGCCAATTTGTTTTCTGCTACATATTTTTGGTAAACAAAATCGCAATAAGCGTATTTTGATTGGTTTGAGTAAAACTTATTGCGTTTACTAACTACGGGAAAGATTTATGTCATTTTTATTGTTTTTTTTTTTAACTAATAATGGCGGCGATCTTCGATTTTTTTTTTTGCAGGACTGCGACATTGCGGCGGACAGATCAGACCCCTGACTGACATTTTTGACACTTTTGGGGGTACCAGTGACATTACTATAGTAATCAGTGCTATAAATTTGCACTGTTACTGTAAAAATTACACTGGCAGGGAAGGGGTTAACTTTACTGGTGCTCAAGGGGTTAAGTGTGTCCCTAGGGGCATGATTCTAACTGTGGAGGGGCGTGGCTTGTGATGTAATCACAGAGACATGCGATCCTACATAGCAGGATCGCATAGCCTCTGTGATTACTTTGGTGAGAACGATAGATAGCTGTTTTAACATCAGCCGTCTGTCCTTCTCTCACTGCAGAGGGAGATCGCGAGTGGTCGGCGGCCATCGGAGCTGCCAGGCACACGCACTGACTCCCCAGCCAACGAGCGGGGGCGGGAGTGTGCCTCCGGTGGTGCGCGATCGCCCCCTAGCTCGTCCCAGGCTAGCGCTGTACATGTACAGCACTTTGTCTGGGAGCGCCAGACTGCCGCCGTACAACTGCGGCGGGCAGTCGGCAAGTGGTTTAGCATTGCTTTATATTCTCAAAGGAACAACTAGAAATTTATTAAAAACTGATATAATATATATAACTTATAATTGATACATACTCCATTTTCTCCTTTGTACTATTACTCTGTGTTTGACCTGGCTTGCCTCCTTACTTTGCTATAATCCAGATCCTCCGCAGCTTACCTTGGTTTACGCCCTGACTTTGCTTTCTGCCTGTTGCTGCCCATCTGAAACTGACCTTTGCCTGTGCTACTGTTTTATGAATTAGTACCTCTGCTGTCTGGCTGTTTGTCAATGTACCTGACTGTGGAATCCGAGTTGATGAGGGTTGCCTCTTGCACAATTCCCGTCCAAGCCCCCCTGGTAGTGGAGACATGGACTGCTAGGGCAATGAAAGTGTGCAAGTGCCAAAAAGCTGTAGTACTAAGATGTAGCTTGGAGATACAGGCGTTCTTCCAATGGTGGTGTGGAGTCTGGTCCCAAGCCTTATTCAGCGGGAGCTAGCAGACAGGTACAGAATCAGGATCAGGCTCAAGGTCAGGAACAGGAAGAAGTCGGTAACGTGCTGGCAGTGGGGTACCAAATCAGGAGTCATAAATCCAAGCCAAGGTCGGTAACATAATGAGCAGCAGATATAAGAGGCAGGGGATGATCCAAGAGAGGTGTCAGACATAGCCAGGTCAGGAACAAGGTTAGGAGACATGGATTAGAATCAGGAACACAAGAACCAGAGCTGAAGACAATCCAGCACTGAAGCCAGGCAGACTCTCAGTTTAAATAGGCTGCAGAACGCCAGAATCTGTGGATGCGTGTGCAAGCCTACATGTACACACACGTGCCCACATGTATGCCCCAATGCACATTTGCGTGTGCATTCTAGTCCTTGCAATATGGGTTCTATGCTCGTGACTCTGCACATGCACAAAAGAATGAGAACCTGCTGAATGGAAATGAGCACTTGCTGCATGAGATCCCTGACACTATTCCTTATTTCTGCTCATCCTGACCACCTCTCTGCTTCCTGCACCAGTAGGTTCATGTGCCCTGTCTGCATACTAGCTTCCTGCACTACATTGAGTCAGAGCATCTCAGCAGTATTCTAACTGTCTTCAGGTCACTAGCTGCGTCTGGACCCACTTCTGGCAACCCATTCCACTCCTTGTCTTGTTACACCCTGTAACCAACTCCAGAGAATATTGGACAGGAGGAGTAAAGCTGGCCATACATGGATTTTTTCCCATCAGCTAGTAGTCTAATTGAAAAATAATTAATAGATTCCCCCATCCACATAAACAAGGTGGATAGAGGAATCCTCGCAACTGCGCTATTGTATTCTGGAACTAGACGAGGGTGGGCTTCTCTACGCACCAAAAGGCCAATTGATCACAACAGGTATACCTATAGGATGAGGTCAATGCCATTATTTATGAATCAACATTCTATCTCTATTCTCTATGTGGTAATATTAACATCTACCAAGTTTAAGTCCCGGTTCACACATATGCGATGCGGGAACCCTGCGAATCCACTGCGGGTTCCCGCATCGCGTTCAACTCGCAGGCAGTTCACACTGCCATATGCGAATCCCTGGGGGTGTCAATACAAAGTTGACAACACCCAACACTACCAGATCAGTTCGCATATCGCAGTGCGAACTGTCAGTTCGGACATAAATCGGATCGCAGAGGTGTAAACACCCATGCGATCAGATTCTGGTGCGAACCCAAAAAAGGGTCCTGTGCGAGTTGTGTCCGAATGGGGTGTGAATTCAGCCGTACAATCTGTATGGCTAAACCCCCATCGTACAGACAGCGCATGTGATTTGCAGAGCAGTGCGTTGTGAATCACATGCAATGTCTGTCATCGCATATATGTCGCATATATATATTGTGAGGGGATTAGCTCGGTGGCGGGTGTGGATGACCCCTTTGGGGGGGTCGTTACACAGGGAGATAGCCGAGAAGTGGTTGCAAACTACAGTTTGGTTTATTCATGCAATTTTCTTCACACAAGTGCAAGTGTCAAAAACATCCAAAATAAAATAAACACAAAATAAATCCTTGCCACTGTGGGCGGCTACCTTCTCACACACAGGAACCTACCTAAGGAAGTCTGTCCCCAACCTACTGTTGGGCAGACTTTGCTGATCCTACAGCAGACACTCAATAGTCCATGTTTTTTCTCTTCATACAACAAATGTCCATTGAACATGTCCCTTTTCTCTTCACATTGAACATGTCCCTTTTCTCTTCACATAGAAATAGTTCATTTATTTCTTTTCACATAGAAACAATCCCAGACCTCACCTTGAGTAGTCTTCAGTCTTAATTCATTTTCCCTTCACACAGGAAATGTCCATTGGTTTCTTTTCACATAGAAACAATCCAAGACCTCACCTTGAGTAGTCTTCACACTTTTTACCCTCCTCGGCGCACATCGTTTCAGGACTCAGGTATTCCTCTCCCATGCTCACACAGCGTTGGGAGGCACACATCTGACTGTCCTCCTCTACTCACACAGCGTCAGGAGGCAGCAATCCTTCTCCCATGCTCACACAGCGTCGGGAGGCACACATCTGACTGTCCTCCTCTCCCCAGCTCACACAGCGTCAGGAGGCAGCAATCAATAGGACTTCCTCTGGACAAATTATAGAGGCCTTAATTTCCTCATTCTGAATAGCTGAATGGTTTTCAACTTCTTTACACCTTACTGCTGCCTTTGCAGCCGACACCCTATAGTAATTGGTGAATTGTCTAAACCAAGCAGAAGTGTATCTCCCATCTGTGACACCACTCACAGATTTACCTGACTTCCTGTCACAATATATATATATATATATATATATATATATATATATATATACATAAAAAAGTTTTACCTCTGACAAAGCTTTATTTGAAGAGTGAAACATGTTAGGTTTGGGTGATTTGATTTTGGGAGCACCTTCTGACTTTATTTTCATTTAGGTTCACATGGTTTAATTTTTGTCCTGACTCGTTTTTTTCCCTTCCACGCCATTTTTCTTTTTTGTGTTGTGAGATATGTCTTGTGTCAATGCAGTCTTGATTATAAAAGAAGCTTTTCATGGATATGGTGATATATGGGCTCGTCCATCAGTGGCTAATTGTGTCCACATGGATGAGTGTACCCGTATTATATATCTGAGAGATAGATAATTTTATAGCTTGGAAGACAGATAGCCCACATCTTCAGTAAGACAATATTTACTAGTATACTGTTCACCTCATTTATATATTTATTATTATTTATTTCAGGTACTTATATAGCACTGTCAATTTACGCAGCGCTTTACATATACATTGCACATTCACATCAGTCCCTGCCCTCAAGGAGCCTACAATCTAAGGTCTCTAACTCACATTCATACATACATACATACATACATAGTAAGGCCAATTTTATACAGGATCCAATTAACCTACCAGCATGTCTTTGGAGTGTGGGAGGAAACCCACACAGGCAGGGAGAACATGCAAACTCCAGGCAGGTAGTGTCGTGGTTGGGATTTGAACCAGTGACCCTCTTGCTGCTAGGTGAAAGTGCTAACCACTACACCATATATGTGTGTTTATAGATCCTCTAAACAGCCTGGAGCCTTTATATTGAATGTAGGAGGAGATTATAACCCTCATATTGTCTATATGAATATATGAAGAGAAGTTTCACCATTTAAACTTGGTAGATGTTATTATTACCACATAGAGATAGAACGTTGATTCATATATAATGGCATTGACCTCATCCTGTAGATATACCCAGAGGAGTCACTAGAACCTTCAGGGCCCCGGTGCAAGAAACCATGAAGGGCCCGCCGGACCCCTTGCCGGGGCCCTTCGCTTCAAGCCTGGGGCTCTTCCCACTGATCCTTGGGCCCTTTACTCTCTTTGCGGGGCCCTTTATTATGGTCCCGCAGCAGGACCCTTTCACATATTCTGCAGTGGGCCCTCTTCCCGCTATCTTGGTGCCTCCCTACGGTGGTGGAATGCCAGGGCCCTGTTGCAAGTGTGACCTTTGCGATTCTGGAAGTTCACCCACTGGAGTCAGTTGTTTTTATTTTTTGGAATTTTAATTGTATTATTTTTTATCATTTTATTTTATTTTTTTACAATGTCACTGACTATGACTCTGTCCATTCAGAAAAGAAATGGAGCTGGTAAATTACATATTTACCGACCCCTTCCTGGTTCTCTATTGTGACACATCCCCTGCAGCAACCGGCAGGAGAGGGGAGGGAGCACAGTGGGGGGGGGGGCAGCACAGGGAGGGGGGGGGGCAGGGGAGCACACAGGGGCCTAGAGACAGCAGAACACAAGTGAACTGGATAGGAGGAGTGGCGGGGGCAACATACAGAGGAACCAATCTCCTCCATTTTCCTCTTGCAGCTACAGGAGGAAAAAGGAGGACAGTGATTTCTCTACATGCTGCCCCCGCCGCCCCTCCTATCCAGGTGCACAGAGGAGCTGCACAGGCCCCCTGGAGCATGGGGCCGGTTGCAATTGCAACCCCTGTAGTTACGCTCCTGGGTATACCTGTTATGATCAATTACATACCTTTTATGATTTACAATAAAGGTTAAGTTTTAGTTAAGTGGCCTTTTGGTGCATAGGGAAGCGCACCCTCATCTAGTTCTAGTTTATTTTTGCTACAGTTAAGTGTTATCAATGTCACAGGCTTTTGTATATATGCTATTCTATTCTGACAGCGGAGGACTCCACCACTGTCAGAATATACTGATCAGAAGTAGCCCGTTGGCTGCAGGTGCTGATCAAATGAAACGTTTCCAAAATTCCCGTTCATAAGAAGCTAATCATTAGATCGACTTCTTTCAAGCTAAAACAGCCATAGATAGATCAAAATTTGGCCAGACCCTGCTGAACCAATCACATTTCGATTCATTCGTGGCCAGCTTAAGGAAAGTCCTCTTATCAACTTTGCCTCAACCTGGTAGGAAGACCTTAGAAAGCTCATTCCTAATAACAATATGGCTTGTATAGCAAGTATGTATGCATATATTATTCAGGACAGTTTTCCTTTGTGTTCCAACTTTCAGGATTTAAATGTCCAAATAAAGTAGTGGACCAAGAAGGTATACATTTACTAACATATCTTATATGTACAAATGTTGGTCGAGTTCCAAAGACGACACCAAATGTAGGACAAAGCATTCTGTTCCAACCAAACACAGTCAACAAATAACACTTCAAAATTGGGACGTGTTGGTGCGCTGCATCCATATGGGCTTTATTACATCTGGCCTCCTGTCACGTTGCAGTCACAGCAACTGGCACACTAGCTGTCACAGAGGATTAGCTTGGTGCTGTGCGCACACTTTCCTCCAGGTCCTTCTCTGTCATCCTCCGGAGCCCCGGAGCACGGGTTGAAGATGATCGAACAGCAGCCTCACACTTCAGCCCCACAGATTGTCACTTTGCGTCTCTTTATTCTGGTGGCAACACTACGTTGCTATGCAAAATGTCACCTCAATTCTTGTCTGGAGGAGGCATCTGGGTGTAAAGGCCATTTAAAAGACACAGCAGAAGAGCCCCCGTGTCCTGCTATGACAATAAGCATATAAATATTAAGGCAAACATGACTGACTGACAGAAATAATTAACTAACTCTTATGTAATTGAAGTTGTGTAAAGTGACATTGAGAAATAAAAACTACAGAAATTTGTAATATCTGATAGTAGTATTTAAAGATGATGTAAACCCTAACCACATTTAGTTTGATAGAGTATTGTATATTAAAAATAGTTGCTATTATTTATAATAAAATACCTATTTTTAAATTTTTTTCCATCTTTTGTTGCATCTTAGAGTTAATCCTCTCCTGCAGCCTCTAGTGATCGGTGCATGGCATTTCTCAGCATACATCTACTGATGGTGATAACAATGGATCATATCTGTATATCTTTATATTGTATGTTGAAATGGCAACTGGTAGCCTCCACCAGAAACCCATGTTTCAAGATGACAATTGGCTTAGACTAGCCACTCTTCCGTAGCTTGATATTCCTGGAATCAACAGTCTCCAGACAGTAGGGGGACCACGCAGGGACACCTGCTGGCTGACACTACGAAGGATTGTCCTTCTTCCTCAGAGCCTAGAGACAAAGGCTCCTTTAGCTCAAAATATCTGAAATATTGAGGTGAAGGAGCTTTTGCAGCTAGGCTGTGAGGAAGAAGGACAATCCTTTGAAACGCGTCAGCCAGCAGTGGCCCCTATGGTCTGGAGACTGTTGATTCCAAAAATATCAAGCTAAGGAAGAGTGGCTAGTCTAAGCAAATTTTTATCTCATGCTTGTGAGTATTTTTTTAGCAGTATTTAGATAAATCTTTGTGGGATAATGCACTAGGCTGGTGCGCCCTCTCTTTTTCTATTTCTTATAGATGTCAAGGACACACCCAGTCCTAGAGGGCAGCAAGGCCTAAAGCAATTCCCTGGTGAAGTGGGTCACTCACCACTCCCAGCTGAGCCAGGGTATCATACTTATGTGCAAGAGTTTTATTGCTGTTTTGTTCAGGATGACAATCCAGGAGCACAATTGGGTGAGAATGATAAATTTTTGTCATCCATAACAGGAAGTGTCTGAACAATGATCTTCATGACAGTATTACCACATAATCTTTCTACTTTGCAGCTTTCAATTAAAAATGAAAAACAATTTTGAAATTCTGTTGATACTGCTGTCTGCTGTCAATTGGACTACTTAAAGCTGTAGTAAACCGCAGCTTAAGAAAAATTCCCTGCAAGGCAATGTCATAATGTGCTAGTATTCATTGCACATTATGCAAGACTTTCCCTAAAAAGAAGCCCTCCAGCGGCATGCTGTCACCACTGACAGGGCTTCCATCTTCACCCGGTCTTCCTTCTGGGTTCGTGGCCACCGGCTACACAAGTGGCTGGAGCCGCAATGACATCAAGTTAGACCGGACCTTCAGAGACCATGTGCCACGGTTACATGGTTCCATGACTGGGGAGTATAAGGGAATAATGGGGGACTTATACTGAGCAATAAGACTGGCTGTGATACTCCAATCCAGCTGGCTGACCACACACAGGCAGATATGAATATTACATACAATCTGGTGAACTCTAAGGGTTGGGGAGCAGTCTAGCAATTATCACACACTACTAGGATTCCTCCAACTAACCTACAAGCTAGAACCCCGGTGTTAATCACTCTTCCCACTGTCCACACACCAGACACACAACAAATGATAGCCTGCCACCACCCAACAGTTTGTCCGCAGACTGGTCTGCTGGGCCACCGCGCACACACAGATCTCCATCTGGCAGGTCGGCTAGTTTACAATCTGCATGCAATCTGCCAACATGTAGTGCAATTGCATACCGATTGGCACCTAGATTAGACCAAGCAATTAGGCACTAAAATGCAGAAATCTCTCCAGAGATATGAGCCCTAGCTTAGTACACAGTCACTTATTACTTTTATAATTTAATATCCCAAAATTGGGCAGTGCATAAGAAACATATACAAAGAAAAAGGAGTTACAAAAAATACAAAAAAGACACAATTGGCAATTTGCTATAAAAATAAAAATTAAAAAAACAGAAATAAACTTTACGGAAGCTTATCCCTTGGTAGAAGCATACCAGAAAGCGTGTGGGGACTCCCTAGTTTTGAACTGGCTTCATGGAAGAACAGTGTCCATATCTCAGGTTCTCCAATTTATTGGAATATGGATGTGGGATTAGCCCTTGGCCAATCAAACTCTGGGGGTGGGGGGTGTCCCCGTCTCAGCCCACAGGAGGTTTTGTGTTCTGAAATAAAACAAATTGGCCCAGAACAGCGCTGAACACTGAGTCAGGGATAGGATTTCTGACACCAGAGCATCAGTCTGATTGCGACAGTACCAAACACTGCCTGCCTTCCGCAATCAAATGCCATATAATGGTTTTGTGATTTTCTCTAGGATTCTATACACGCTACAAATACAGATTTACATGTACTTGTAGCCCAACATGTGTTACCATCAGAAGGAATTATTTTCATCTCTCTGTCACTAATATTTTACCAAATATGAGAGATAAAATACATTCCTTAGATCTGGTGATACTGATCAAAGTTTGCAGACTTTCTGGGGCCTTCTCCTGCCCCCTGCAGATCTTCGTAGCCAAGATGACTAGCAGTTTTCTTTAAAGCCTTCAGGAAAGTGACAATCTACGTTTACTTGGATGGCAGACTTTTATTGGCATCTAGGTGTCAACTCGATCCTAGAAGCTGGCCCTGTCCTTTTCAAATGTTAATGAAAGAACATATGTGTATGACTGATACTGAATACTAAATCTTTAATAACACAGAATTACAATACATCTACAATTATACAACTTCTACAGATCACATCACATCTCGCTAAGGAAAAACTATCCTACTCTTACATTTATGTTACACCATGCGCTGGTGTGACGTCTCTGGCTGCATGCAATGTGAATATCTCCTAAACAGAGCAAGGTTAGGAGATATTCACTGTACCTTCACCTATTTACTACCACTTTAAACCTGAACTCTGCATAAGCTCCTTGCTGTCTTCAGTCTTGCTCTTGTGTTCCCGATCCTGATGCTCGTTCTGATCCTGTTATCTACTCAGCTTCCTCCTGATCTGCTTTTGGATCAATCTTGTCTGCTTATGCTTGCTGTCTGTCTCTGTTACTGACCTTGGCCTTGACTGCTGACAACACTTCTGCCCATCAAATTTGTACCTCAATGGCCTCACATTTCAGACCGTTGCCTACCTCTGATTCCCGATTCCTGATCCTGCCTACAACTTGGTCCCTTCCTGCTTGTGGGGAGATGCAGCATAGTGTGGTGGCAGTAAACACACAGAGTCCAGTTGCAGAAACAGAATTTGTATGAGGGTTGAAGTTCAATAATTCACAATAAGCCCCAACAGGAGCACTCACAAGATGTAAGCGATGTGTAGCAAAGTAGGTCTCAAGAGTGCCGACAGCGTCTGTCTTAAGGGGAGGAATCCTGCCTGACCAGTTCATGCCCAAATGGGGAGGTCTCCAGGAAGAATGGTGTGGCCCTATCCTTACCCTAGTCATCTGGAACCTCTTGCTGCCTCTAATCACTGTTCCTCTTAGATGGATGACCTGTCCCTACACTACTCACACCTAAAATGCATACCAAGCCTGGGGGCCAGTGCCTAAAATAGGCTCTGCCTGACCCAAGATGGCTGCCAAAGTCAGATGAGGTGGCAGCATACAACCAGACAGCTTCCTTAGTGACCCAGGAAATCACAGAGGAAACATGTTATAGACTGCACCTGCTCACATGCTCAGCTGTTACTAGACCAGGCTTGGGACCCAACTCATCTTTATACTGAACTTGACACATTCAGAGCTTCCTATCAGCTGTACCCCTGCTCACCTAATATCAGCGCTCTCATTTTCCAACCCATAGTGTCGGCACCCAGAAACTTGTGCCTTTCCATCGCCCCTACCGATCCTGTCTCCTCTTCCAGGGGGCTCAGAGAGAAGATGATGGCCTGTAGTAGTACATAGAAGTAACTATATAAACTTAACTAACTGGGCAGTTAGGTACAATCTGTGAACAATGGACACACTAAAGCTGGATACACACAATACAATTATCTTTAAACTTTTTCCTTTAGATTTACCAAAACCATATAATATGAGGTCAAACTTAAACACTTTCAATTTGTATGCAATCAGGCAGGCCCTTGCACTACAAGGTT
Organism: Pelophylax lessonae; assembly: GCF_965119305.1. Classification (NCBI taxonomy): domain Eukaryota; kingdom Metazoa; phylum Chordata; class Amphibia; order Anura; family Ranidae; genus Pelophylax; species Pelophylax lessonae. The sequence goes on from NC_138773.1 coordinate 281,007,730, forward strand.
GAAGGTAAATCTAAAGTAAATCTAACAACAAAAGTTGTTTAGTGTGTATCCAGCTTAAGCAGGTAACCTGTGCACTCTGAGTCAGCTTTAGCACAAAATGCAAATGTCTGAATAAAATGTACATTTAAATGCCACCAAATTTTTCCAAGCTTCGCTTCCATGTTCAATCCAGTATAAAGAGGACGACAGATTTGCAATGAACGCAGTCATTGAATCAGAAGTGCGCACAGATCTAATTGGTGTCAAAATTGCAATTAACTTGAATGTGACCTCTAGACGAGAGACGCTGTGTATAGATGGAGTAGTAATTATCCTAGAGATATGTATGATGACCTAGTGCCTAATGATGGCAAAATCAAATTCAGGTGTGAGAAGACAAAGAAATAAACCACTGAAAGTCTCCTGAAATGGATTGTCATTTTCTTTAACTCTAAAACACCAATTCAAACTGCCATTATATATACACACAGTATACACTGTGTGTGTGTGTATATATATATATTTATTTATTTATTTATTTTTCACTAAATATATATTTTGTATTATTTTATATAGTTTACTTAAAAGTAATTTTTGATGAGATGTTTCATTTTTCCACACCTTCTGTTCCATAGGTCCATGTTGGTACATAATATACAACATTGTAGATTCTCCATCTGTTGCTGAAACGTCAAACGCTGCTATGTATTCTAAAGGCCCGTACACACGTACCGATCGTCGGCATACAAACGTCGGTGGACGAAGGATCTGCCGATTGTACGCGTGTTAGTATGGTGCCTCCGACAGATGTCTGCGCACAATCCGCGGACAAAAGTCTTTCTTGCAAACATGAAAATTTTTGTATGCCGACACCAGAACGGATGATTGTTCGCCTGTCAGTACACAATTCGGCCGACAAAAACAGCTACAAATCCCAACACGCATGATCAAACCAAATGAGTTCCCGGAAGAATTTTCTCTAGTAAACTCAACATTTTATTCAGAAAGAACTTTCGGCTCGCGGAAGTCCAAGAAATAGGTGAAATGCGGAGCACATGCTCATCTTGATAAATGTGAGAAGAAGGAAGATGCTGCTCATAATGCCATACTTTTCTAATAAAAAGGCATGTGTTCTGTTATGATGAAGATAATGTTTGTCTATTCTATCTGTTCTATCAAATTTTAGAATTAAATAATTTGAACTCTTCACCATTATTTTTGTATTTTCACACCAAAGATCTAACTATTGATATGACCCTTTATTCTTGTATGAATTAATGTCTAAAACATATTTTTCAGGTTATGCACAATATTAAACATGTTAACAAATTCAGATAGGCCATTTTTTATTTTCATTTTCTTTATTTTTTGGATCTCAGCAAAAAAAAAACAAAGCAAACATCAATACTTTCCGTATAATAAACTAAACATAAAAAAGGTCCATTTGGACAAAATTAAACTAGAAACTGGCAAACAGGGGTAAAATAAATAATAGGGGGTTACAAAAATTAAAGTTGCTGGTAACTGTAATCAGGTTGCCATGAGGGCAGGTTTGGATCCTGCTGGCCATATTGCCACTGGCCATGTGGCATTTGGCGAGGTGGTGGGTGTTGTGGAGGTGGAGGTGGAGGTGGAGGGCACGGGTGCTCCTGGCATGCATGGCTGTGCTCAGTAAGTATGCCGTTTTCAGCCTTTTGCAGCACATCGAGGATGATTTTTCTGGCATACTGACACTGCCTGAGGTCCACCTTATCCAAAATTTTTGCCGTCATGTTGCCGAAGGACTCATTGGCCTCCGGTTTCCGACGTAGGGCTATGGTGGCCTCCTGGATAAACTCGTCGGTGATGTCATCCACGTGCTTCCTCTTTTGCCTCAGTTTGGCAGGAGGAGGTGGTGGTGGAAATAGTTCCACAGGCTCCTCAGGCTCCGCAGGCTCCCCAGGCTCCTGGCTGCAACCTGGCTCCTCCTCAGTGACACTTCCCTGTTGATGAAATGAACAATTGATTAGAATGTTATAGTGTATATAAAAATGCATGTTTGTTATATTATTGTGAACAAATAGCAGACTTTACATACAGTGGTGTATCTAGGGTCTCCAGTGCCCTTGTTGAGGAGCTGTATTTGGCAACAACCCCCCCCCCCCCAAGATCAATGTAAAACTGTAACCCACCCCCCCAAAACAAATTTAAGGGCATTAAAAGTTTCTAATTTGCCCCTTGTTTGCCCAGTGTAGAGCTCTCTAGTGGGCAATCATTGTCTCAGGTGTGAAAAAGAAAGAGAGGGTTGAGAGATAGAGAGAGGGAGAGAAAGAGGGGGTGTGAGAGAGAGAGGAGGGGGTTGCAGAGAGAGAGGGGCCTGAACTTGCAGAGGGCTTGATGTAGGGCATTGAGGGTGAAGCAGTGCAGGGAAACAGGAATAAGGAAGCCACCTGCCTTGCTGACCCAGAGTGAGAGACCAGAGACATGGAAGCAAGGATGGATGGATCATTTGCAGGAGCTGTTAGTTTTGTATTAAAAAAGGTTGAGCCAGAGGAATGCTGAGGCTACAGCAGTGTTTGTTAGGACCAGAGGTGTGCTGGGGATGCAGCAGTGTTTGTAAGACCGGAGGGGTGCTGGGGATGCAGTGAGAGGCAGTCTCAGTCTCCTGGTCTTTTGGCTCAGCTGCTCTCAATGTTTTACACCTGCATGAAGCAGCTCTCAATGTTTTACACCTGCATGAATCCGCCTGCAAACTGGGGGTTCTGGGGTGTGCAGGCTGAGTGGATTGTTAAAATAAACAATAAAACAATGCCAATGTTTTTGTGACCCACCCCCCTTGGCCTGCGCCCCTGGCGGTTGCCTGTCATGCCAACCCCTTGCTATGCCCGTTTACATAAAGGGTCAATTATGGTTTAGCTTATAATTTTGTTACATGATTACATTTTAGCAGACAATATATTGTGAAATGCCATACCTGAGTAAAACTCTCCTCCAGGAAATCCTCATCCTGGCTTGGATCAACCGACACTGAGCCCTCTGCCGATGTAGAAGGCAGTGTTGAAATTGACGGCCTGGATTCCATGGTGTCTGCCAGGAATCGCATGTTATCATAGTACCACAGCCGTGGTACATATACATTCCGTGCACCTGCTCCAGACTGGGTGGACTCCTCTATTTTTTTTAACTCCCGCCTGTAGGCAGTGCGAATACTGTTTATTTTTTTGCGGATATAAGTAAAATTTGCCCCAGGACAGACGGGCTTGTAGAAGGCCACCAAATGTTCCATGGCCTGTTTTCTGAGTTTTCTATTTTTATAATCTGCGGACTTGACTTGCCACAAACACGGCAGTTGCCTGAATTCATCAATGAAACTGATGAGAAAGTTGTGGGTGGTGAAATTGTCCACCATATTGCAGGACAGTATATGCCTGCAAGACACAAAACAACACAAAACATATTAAAATAGCATGTATTTTGGCACATAATAAAGATATTCCTAATAAAAGCTGTATAGGGCCCAAAACACACACTTTCTATTAAAAGAGTCGTACCTTTGTTTGTGGGGAAAAGTCGTGATTCGCCGCTCGATCGTGCTCCAACTCTCGATATGTCCGCTAGCGAATCGTCGGCCGAACGATCTGGCGTCCTTTAAATACAGCGCAGGCGTCAACTCCTCCTCCAGTGGCGGGCTTGTGCAGGGGTGTGTACGTGCCGAAGATCAGGCCTACATGCGGCACTCACACCTGAGGCAGTGGAATAATCATTGTTTAATTACGAACCATGTCTCAACAATCTGGGAGCTCAATCAGTGGGGGCCGAAGTGATTGGGCCACCCGAAAATCAAGGGCTACACCCATGTCAAAGCCAGAAATGGTGGAGATGGTCTCCATTTTAGAAAAAATGGATTACGATGGAAAGTTGGCAAATTACGATCGGCCCAATGCCAGGAAAGATGGCATCATGGACAAGGTGGTGGCCTGTTTGGTCAAAAAATTCGGTGTCGAGCGATCGAAAGATCAGATTCGGAAACGGTGGTCCGACCTCAAACACCGTGAGCAGGATCAGCTTTCCCAAATCCATCGGATTTTGAAAAAAAGTAAGTTTTATTTTTTCTTTATTTTTTTAATCATGCAATATGTTTTTTATAATTTGGTGTATGTTGTATTAACATGTCTAGATTATAATGTCTATGTAAAAAGTTAGATTACTCATTTTAGTTGTCATGTCGTGATTTGATCGATCTATTGTTGATGTTTTAGTATATGACATTAAAAGTCAGGAAGCCATAGTTAAAAATATATGTATTGTGTTGCAACGAACGTTCTTTCCTGCACGAATCTTCTCAGCAAACATTCCTATTAATCACAGATTATTATTCAAACCTTTAAATAGGAGAAAAACGTAAACTCCGTGCCAAACTATGGGAAAGGAGGAGGAGAGGTTTGGCAGCTCCATCGGCAGTTGTGGAAGAAGAGGAGGACATGGGCCCAGATGGTGGCACAGATTCCACTAAAGGTAATTGGTTCCTATGCACTGTCAAACATTAATGTACCATATTTTTCGTAGATAACCATGTACATGTCTTCATATTTGTTACTAAAAGAGCTATCAAGCAGGGCACCATGTCCTAACAAATGTACCTCTTGTGACTTTTATGATATGGCCAATGTTTTGTATTATGTAGATGAAGACATTATGCCTGAGGTGATTCTGGTGGAGCCAACAAGTGACCAGACACCAGAGCAACAAGAAGGTTGGTAGTCACAGATTTTTGTGTAGTGGGATCATAGAAATATGTGTATTTGCAATGATTGTTTAACCTTATATTCCTGTATTCCCTTACAAATTTACATTGCAGATGTTGCATCATGCCAGGATGTGGCATCCCCAGCCATGTCAGAACCCCGATCTCCTGGCAACTTGCCAAGCAGCATGGAAGCCACTTCCGAAACTGTGGAGGAACCAGGACCAAGTGTCCAAGAGCCAATTGTGTGCCCACGTAGGTTTTTTCAGAATGATTTTTATCAGTGTTATTTTTAGCCTCCAATTTACAACACTAGTTCCCTATGGGAGCCTCTTTATTTGAATGAAAGTCGCACCGTAAGTCGGATCAGGATGCTCTGACTTGCGGGGCCACTTGCGTTGTGAAGATTTTTGAGGGGGAACTACACCAAAAAATTGAAGAACCCACCGTGGGTGTCCCCCCAAGTTCACAACCAGGCCTTTTGTGTGTGGTATTGAGTTTGAGGGTATGCCCACAACAAAAAGACAGCGTGGGTTACCCCCAAAACCCCTACCAGACCCTTATACAAGCATGCAGCTTGTCAGGCCAGGAAAGAGAACGAGCAAGCGGACCAAACACCCCCTGGACCACAGCAGGACACATGCCCTCAACATGGGGGGGTTTTGTTGCTTTGGGCCAGGGGGCCTCTGCACCGCACACCCAAAAGCACCTTACTCCCATGTAGAGGAGGACAAGAGCCTCATCCCCACAACCCTGTCTGGTGGTTTTGGGGGGTCATGCGGCCAGGGGGTTCCTAGGACTTTGGAAGCAACCTTTAACAAAGGGTGGCCCCCAGATCCCAGACCCCAATCACTATGTGAATGGGTATGGGGTACATAGTACCCCTACACATTAACCACATAAATGGAAGTGTATGTGAATAACGACAGGAGACGTTTATGAAATGTTCTTAAAGATCTTCATCCGGTCTTCTCCACTCTGCTCTTTGGATCTTCTCCTCTCCAGTCTTCTGCTGTCCAATCTTCTGCTCTTATGTTGTCTGCTCTTTTGCCCTAGGCTCTTCTTCTTCCTCCTGTCCTCCTCCAATGCTGTTGCCGTGCATTCTGCCCGTCTCTGGTCTCTGCATCTTAATATATATACATTACAACCATGCCCTCACAATGACGTCATCATGCGTTCACACCCCTAATGAATATATAGTAAGCTCAGGAGACCGGCAGAATCATCAGCAACAGCATTGGAGGAGGTCAGGAGGAAGATGAAGAGCCTAGGGCAAAAGAGCATAAGAACAGGGTAGGTATTAACTCGAGAGGAATTTAAAGATTACCTGCACACCAAATGTTTCTATATTATGACCTCATGTAGGTGATTCACATTGACTCCGTTGTATTTTATTTTCCAGATCATGTATTACATACTTGCACATTGGCCAAATTGACCCGTGAGGCTCTTCAATGCTGCTCAGACCTCGAGCAAATAAAAGAGACTGCAACGGCATTGCAAGGAAAGATGCGTGATTTTGTGGACATGCTTGCCAAATTTTAAAAAAAATTATTTTAAAATTTTTTACTGTTTGTATTGGGATGTTCCCATTTTTATATAATATTTTATGCCAGTTTTATGACACTCAGATGTTAAAGAGTGTACCCAAGTTTGGGAAAAGCACTTTCCAACACCCTAACCCTAACCCTAACCTTAACACTAACCCTAACCCTAACCCTAACCCTGTGAATGTTTGATACTAAAACATTTTTACATTCAACAATGTGTGTTCAATTCTTTATTAGACTTTCGTTGGGGGGTCGAGGTCTAAAGCTGTGTAAAGAAGCACTAAATGTATGATGGCTGTCCTATTCACATATTTACATGTTAATGAAAGCATTTTGGACACTGCCATATGCAAGTTGCTGGAGGTGTCAATGAAATGTTAAAGATACCCCCAGTTTTAACGCATATCACAGTGCGATCTGACATTTCACACAGGATCGGATCACACAAGTTTGAACGACTGTGCGATCCTATCCTGATGCGGCTGAATAAATGCATCATGTGCGACTTTTGTGCGAGTGCAGTGCGAATTGAGCCATACAAACTGTATAGCTGATTTTCGCATGAACATCTGATCGCATGTAATAAAGGAGCAGTGCGCTACGATATTACATGCCATCAGATGTGCAGTGTGAATTGAGACATACACTTTGTATGGCTACATTCGCACTGAACACGCATACAAGTCGCACATGACCCTTTATTTCTGATGTATCTGGATTGGATCGCACAGTGCTTAACACTTGTGGAATACAATCCTGTGGAAAAAGTAAGTGGCGGGTCACCCTTATGCAATGCTGGAAGGCTGCAAAGTCGCAGACTTCCCGCATCGCATAAGTGTGACTCAACACTCAAGGTACTAGCAGTCCTAGGATTCAATATGGCATTGATATTGCCAGTAGCAATCAGTGTAGGGAGATCAGTGTAATCTATAGTGTATTGCTTGTTCGTTGCTCTAGTTCACTTTCCATTACCTATATATATATAACACTTTGAGATGAACAATGATCAAGTTTCACATAACACTGACATATCCTAACATTGGTGGGCAGTGAGAAGGATGTCATAAATGAACACAACATAACAGGTGTAGGTACTTTGTTAATACCCTAATGTATTATCTGAAATATATAGTATGGGCAACTTCTGGACAATGAACACCAATATAAGGTGACATTAGATGAACCTTGGGTGTGACCTAGTTCTCAATGTGACAGGGTTTGTGTACATTTTGTGGGGTGCAGAAGGCCCTTGTATTTACACCACTGGCTAAAAAATAACACATGGCCATCATCACTTTGGATCAGCTGGTGAGAGACTACAGTCAAGAAACACACTGATGAATGTATTAACCCTTCCAAAGTCACACATATATAACACATGATTAACCCAAATAATTGTGTTTGGCATATGTGCCCAAATGATTATAATCCACAATACAGAATCATTGCAATTTTTGTTTAATGTGTTGAAAAATAATATATCTCTGACATTTATCTTGTGTGTCCAATCTTTAACAAGATTAATGTGTTTGTGACAGTGATTGCTGCCAGGACACAGCTCCTCTCCCCACGAAATAGTCCAGATATTCCTGGCGGATCTGACGGGCCCTGTGTGATGCCAATGCTGACCGTCCAACTTCCATTGACGGCATGGACTCCACTTGGTTAGAAGGTTGGGCCTCTCCACTTGTACCTGGCATAGCAGGGTCAGTATCCAGTTGCTGCAATACATAATTTTGTGCATTCCTGCGTAGGAAGTTGTGCAAAATGCAGCAACACAAGACCACATTATCCACTTTGTACAGTGCCAGGTTTATGGACGTCAGGAATATCCGGAACCGGTTGGCCATTATCCCGAAGGCATTCTCCACAACTCTGCGAGCTCTGGACAACCGGTAGTTGTAAATCCTTTGGTCTGGGGTGAGGTTCCTCTGAGGGTAGGGCTTCATGAGATGCTCCCCAAGCGCAAAAGCCTCATCTGCGATAAACACAAAGCTCATACCCTCAACAGTTTGCTCCCTGGATGGCAGGTTCAGAGTGCCGTTCTTTAGACGACGAGCGAACTCCGTCTGATCAATAACTCCCCCATCCGAATTGCGGCCATTTTTGCCAATATCCAAAAAAATAAACTCATAGTTTGCATTAACTATGGCTAGCATGACTATACTAAAAAAACCTTTATAATTATAATAAAATGTGCCGGAATTCGGAGGGGGGACAATGCGGACGTGCTTCCCATCAATAGCACCCCCACAATTGGGAAAATTCCACTTCTCCAGAAATTGATCAGAAATCTCCAGCCATTGCTCTGCGTTTGAAGGAAACTGTGGGGAAAAAATTAAAAAAATAAAATTAGTGCTTGAGCACATCACATTATTAATTACACACACAGTTGTCTGTTAAATGCTTATGCAACTTGCTAAAAAAATATACAACAGGAAGGCAAAGGTTTGGATATGGGGATGTAACATCTACATACATTTATTTTCAACCTCCTATTGTTCTTATATTGTAAAGGGCCATACACACTAGAAGATTCTCTGAAGACTTTTTCGTGCAGATTTACCTTTTCTATGTAGTGCAAGGGCCTACCAGATTGCATAGGATTTGAAAGTGTTTGTTGGACCTCATATTATCTGGTTTTGGTAAATCGGAAGGATAAATTGTTCTGACAATCTTCTAGTGTGTATGGCCCATTATACTCACCAGCTAGAGCTGAGATTTACAAACTACGGCCCTCCAGCTGTTGCAGAACTACACATCCCATGAGGCCTTGTAATTCTCTGACATTCACAGACATGACTAGGCATGATGGAAATTGAAGTTCGTGAACAACTGGTGGGCCATAGTTTGAAGACCTCTGAACTTGAGCTTTGGTATATGCTGACTTTGAGATTTAGCATGTGGGTGGGGGATGGGTAAGTAAAACTGGGCATTTATACATCAATAAGGGCTTGTGGTCAGTGAAGGTTTTAACATCATTACATAAACATACAGAATCATAGGTGGGAATGGATGGACTGATGTATTTTAGATAAATCATTAACTAGGTACTAAAACATTGGCCAAGGAATAATTGTTTGAGGGAAAGCAATAAAATGACCCAAATTCAAAATACTGTTAACAGGCAATGCGTTTAGGGACACATAGGAGAGAATGGTGGGGTGGTTAGTGGGTAATTTTACAAATGGTTAAAGATAATCTACATCTTTACTACTATGTGCATGCGGACAGAGGGTAGTTTACAAATAATGGCCTGTGTCAATTGCTGTACATCCAAAAACATCATAATTCGGGTGAAACTAGTAATACATGTAATGTAATGTAAAAAATCAAACATACCTTGATATAGTCCTTCTGCAAGACCTTGATGATGGCAGAGCAGGTCTCAGGGATGATGATACCAAGTGCTTGGGGGGAGATGCCTGTGGTGAACTTCAGATCCTGCAGGCTTCTCCCTGTTGCAAGATACCTCAACGTCGCAATTAACCTTTGCTCAGGAGTAATTGCAAGCCGCATACAAGTATCCTGCTTCAGAATATAGGGGGACACCAGGGCAAGAAGACGGTAAAAGATGGGATCCGTCATCCTCAAATAATTCCTGAAGTCATCAGGATTATTTTCCTGGAGCTCCCTCAGCAAGGACATATGAGAAAATTGATCACGGTTAAGCAACCAATTTTTCGTCCAGGAGGTCCGCTTCTTCTTCCTATTGCTCGTACGTCGTCTAAGAGCCAAAACTCCAACACTAATGACAGCAACGGACGAATTCACGGTCGCCATAATAAATTCTCGAATGATGTCTCGGAAAATAGCGAAATGTCGTCAATAGGGTTGAGCGAACACCTAGATGTCCGTGTTCGACGGGTTCGGCCGAACTTTAAAAAAAAGTCCGGGTCCGTGTCCCGGACTTTTACCGAACTTTTCCCGGACACCGAACCCCATTGAAGTCAATGGGGACCCGAACTTTAAGGCACTAAAATGGCTCTAAAACACCAAAGGAAAGGGCTAGAGTGCTGCAAATGGCAGCAAAACGTAATTAAGAGCATGGCAAGTGCTCTGCAAACAAATGTGGATAGGGAAATAACTTAAAACAACAAAAAAAAACAGAAAAATAAAACAATGTTCTTCTTCATCTCTGAAGGACGAGGCCCATATGGAGTAGGAGGGAGGTTGAGGTGGTGGTGGATGTGGCGGTGACTAGACATATGCCGGTTTTCGGTAATTCGATAGCCACGGTATTGTTATTGTGGCATTTTTAAAATACCGAGTTTCTCTGTCAAGTCTGCCTGACTTGTGAATTGATACATTTCAGTGAGCTGGATGACTCATTCACTCACTCAGCTAACACCTTTCAGCATTAAGTCTCCTAACTATAAACAAAAATGATTACATTTGTATCTTTTCCTTCCCTCTGCCAGGGAGAAAGGAAGTTTAACCTCTTAAAGACTGGATCTTTTTCTGACACTTGCTGTTTGCAAGTTAAAATCAGTTTTTTTTTTGCTAGAAAAGTACTTAGAACCCCCAAACATTTTATATATTTTTTTAGCAGAGACCCTACAGAATAAAATGGCGATTGTTGTAATATTTTATGTCACACTGTATTTGCGCAGCAGTCTTTCAAACGCAATGATTAGACTTTAATGAATAAAAAAAAAAAAAAAAAAACGTAACAGTAAAGTTATCCCAATTTTTTTTTTTTTTGTTACACAGAGAATCGTGAGAGAATCGTGATCTTTATTCCAAGCTAAAAAATCGTGATTCTCATTTTGGCCAGAATCGTGCAGCTCTAATAAATATATATATACACACACACACGCCTAGCAGCCCACATTACATTATTATATAGCCATCAAGCAGTGTCTGGCCTACCTGGTGATGACTGGTCCTGGCGCTCTGATCCGATGGCCTGGTCTTTAAAGGGGCAAATCCTTGCGATCCAGAAGTGGTTAAACCTGCAGGAGGACCGGTGTTTTTATCTATTAATGACTTTACTATTGCTTTAGGCCTGGTTCACATGTATGCGGGTTGGTGGTTCACATGTATGCGGGTTGGCGGTTCACATGTATGCGGGTTGGCGGCCCACATTTGCACAGGCATAGCAGCCCATTGATTTGAACGGGCTGCTATGCCCTCATTTTCCGCAGAAAAAAGGTGCATGCAGCATTTTTTTTAAATTCAGTGGCCTTGAAATCCATCCTGCTTTTGCACCATGCGACTAACCTGCAGTTCCTGCTCTGGCAAGCTTTCTGCATTTTTTGTATACGTGGGCACGGCATTTAAAAATAAACAGTTTGCGTGTGCAGCAACGGCAGGTAAGTCGCATGGTGCAAAAGAAGGATGGATTTCATGGCCACTGCATTTTTTTAAATTCTGCATGCACCTTTTTTTAGGCTGAAAACGCAGGCATAGCAGCTCAAGCCCATTCACATCAATGGGCTGCTATGCCTGTGCAAATGTGGGCCCCCAACCCGCATACATGTGAACCAGGCCTAAAGCAATAGTAAAGTCATTAATAGATAAAAACACCGGTCCTCCTGCAGGTTTAACCAATTAATGACTTTACTATTGCTTTAGGCCTGGTTCACATGTATGCGGGTTGGGGGCCCACATTTGCACAGGCATAGCAGCCCATTGATGTGAATGGGCTTGAGCTGCTATGCCTGCGTTTTCAGCTGAAAAAAGGTGCATGCAGAATTTAAAAAAATGCAGTGGCCATGAAATCCATCCTTCTTTTGCACCATGCGACTTACCTGCCGTTGCTGCACACGCAAACTGTTTATTTTTAAATGCCGTGCCCACGTATACAAAAAATGCAGAAAGCTTGCCAGAGCAGGAACTGCAGGTTAGTCGCATGGTGCAAAAGCAGGATGGATTTCAAGGCCACTGAATTTTAAAAAAATGCTGCATGCACCTTTTTTCTGCGGAAAATGAGGGCATAGCAGCCCATTCAAATCAATGGGCTGCTATGCCTGTGCAAATGTGAACCACCAACCCGCATACATGTGAACCAGGCCTAAAGCAATAGTAAAGTAATTTATAAACAACACCTCCTTCAGGTTTAACCACTTCTTGACCACAAGGATTTGCCCTCTTAATGACCAGGCCATCGGATCGGAGCCGAGCGCCAGAACCAGTTATCACCAGTTAGGCCAGACACTGCTTGATGACCTATTTTAGGCCTGGTTCACAGAGTCTGTACTGACTGACTATATAATAATGTGCATAAGTGAACCAAAGCCCCTAAATTCAGCAATGAAATTGAAGTGAGGTGGAAATTTAATAATTTAAATTTAATAATAGAATACCGTGATAATACCGTATACCGTGGCAAAACCTTAATCAATTAATCGCAGCATGAAAATCTGATACCGTCACAAGCCTAGCGGTGACATAGGCGTGCGCACAGGGTGTGCTGGGTGTGCCTGGGCACACCCTAATCACCTAGGGCACATAGCATTGCCAGTGAGGAGATGGGAAAGATCTCCCTGGGACCTGCTCTGCTCTATTTCTCCTTGCCTACAGGTACATGGCCCCGATACATTACTCTCCCTGCTGGCAAACACATGCATGTGTATTTCAACTTTGGGGTGCACACCTTAATGCAATAGGCTGCGCACACCTATGGGCGGTGTAGGTGGAAGCGGCGGTGGAGGAGGACCAGGGCCGGATTAACAGCATCATGGGCTTGGTGCTGAGGATTTTGAAGGGCCTTAAGGGCCGTGCCTTGCCATGCACCCAGAGGAGGAAGGGTGCAGCCATGCATGCCTAATTCAACATGGGATGCTGTCTCTGAAGCCCATAAACACATCCATGCATCGCCAACTGTCCCTCCTTGTCCGGCCTTCACGCTGTGTGGGGAGGTTCTGAGGGTGCTGCCTGGGGAAGCGAGCATAGAAGCCAGACTTCTGTGTTTACAAGTGACAGAAGAGCGGTAACAGTGAATATGGCCAACCCGGGGCCTATATAAAAGGTAGGGGCCTGGAGCTGCAGCTCCAATAGCCCCTACATTAATCTGGCCCTGAGGAGGAGGACGAGGTAGCCAACACTGCTTCTTTTCAAAAATTTTAAATGAGGGTACACCCCAAAAGAGTGAGAAAGAGCAAAAATGGAACAATGGGTGGGTAAGGTCGGTATCCATTGCTATTCTGCATAAGGTACGGAAAAGTCCCGTGGGATCCATGCCTGGTTCATTTTAATGAACGTGAGCTTGTCCACATTGTCTCTGGACAGGCGGCTGCGCTTGTCTGTTATAACGCCCCCAGCCGTGCTAAATACCCGTTCAGATAATACACTGGCTGCAGGGCACGCCAGCACCTCCAAGGCGTAAAGGGCAAGCTCAAGCCATGTGCCCAATTTGGAGACCCAGAAGTTGAAGGGGGCAGACCCGTCATTCACTACATGTAGGCGTGTGCACACATACTGCTCCACCATGTTGGTAAAATGCTGCCTCCTGCTAAGACGTTCCATCTGAGCTGCTGGTGCTGCTGTTTGTTGTGGCGTGCTGACAAAGCTTTTCCACATTTCGGCCATGCTAACCCTGCCTTCTGAGGTGCTGGCGGTGCCCTGGTTGCGTTGGCGACCTCCTCCTCCTCCTCCTCTGCCTTGTGCTTCCACTGTGGCCCCGCTGTCAGATGGGAATGCCAGCAGCATGGCGTCTACCAGCGTGCGCTTGTACTCGCGCATCTTGCGATCGCGCTCCAGTGAGTGAATTAAGGACGGTACGTTGTCCTTGTAACGGGGATCCAGCAGCGTGGCCACCCAGTAATCAGCACAAGTTAGAATGTGGGCAACTCGGCGGTCGTTGTGGAGACACTGCAGCATGTAATCGCTCATGTGTGCCAGGCTGCCCAGAGGCAACGAAAGGCTGTCCTCTGTGGGAGGTGTATCGTCCGTGTCCTCTGTATCCCCCCAGCCACGCACCAGTGATGGCCATGAGCTGGCCTGGGTGCCACCCTGCTGTGAACATGGTTCCATCTCCTCCTCCAGCTCCTCCTCCTCCTCATCCTCCTCATCCTCCAGAACTGTGCCCCTGCTGGACAATTGCGTCCCTGGCGTTTGCGTGTGCAGGAACCCACCCTCGGAGCCCCTTGCGAATGACTGCCCTGAAAGCCTTGGAAATGTTACCTCTTCATCCTCCTCCTCCTCCTCATCCTGTGCCACATCCTCTTCCATCATCGCCCGAATTGTTTTTTCAAGGAGGCATGGAAGTGGGATAGTTAAGCTGAGAACGGCGTCATTGCCACTGGCCATGTTGGTGGAGTACTCAAAACAGCGCAACAAGGCACACAGGTCTCGCATGGAGGCCCAGTTAAATTAAATAGCGGAATAGAAAATATGATCCAAAAAAAGTGTATGTATATCACACGTACACAACCACACTGGGCCCCAATTACTATTGTTTGTACCCCTAAAAGGCTAGATGAGGAGTAGGGGGAGTATGGAACAGGCAGCACCCTCAAACCTTCAGAAGTATGAGATGAACCCCAACAACTTGGAAAGGTGGATCTCTCTCACACGTACCGACACAGACTATCCCGCAATTCAATTGATCCTCAAAGGTTTTTATTGAATAGCGGAATAGGAAATATGATCAAAAAAAGTGTATGTATCTCGCACGTACACAACCACACTAGGCCCCAATTACTATTGTTTGTACCCCTAAAAGGCTAGATGAGGAGTAGGGGGGGTATGGAACAGGCAGCACCCTCAAACCTTCAGAAGTATGAGATGAACCCCAACAACTTGGAAAGGTGGATCTCTCTCACACGTACCGACACAGACTATCCCGCAATTCAATTGATCCTCAAAGGTTTTTATTGAATAGCGGAATAGGAAATATGATCAAAAAAAGTGTATGTATCTCGCACGTACACAACCACACTAGGCCCCAATTACTATTGTTTGTACCCCTAAAAGGCTAGATGAGGAGTAGGGGGGGTATGGAACAGGCAGCACCCTCAAACCTTCAGAAGTATGAGATGAACCCCAACAACTTGGAAAGGTGGATCTCTCTCACACGTACCAACACAGACTATCCCCCAATTTAACTGATCCCCAGAGGTTTTTGATTAAATAGCGGAATAGAAAATATGATCCCAAAAAAGTGTATGTATATCACACGTACACAACCACACTAGGCCCCAATTACTATTGTTTGTACCCCTAAAAGGCTAGGAGTAGGGGGAGTATGGAACAGGCAGCACCCTCAAACCTTCAGAAGTATGAGATGAACCTCAACAACTTGGAAAGGTGGATCTCTCTCACACGTACCAACACAGACTATCCCCCAATTTAACTGATCCCCAAAGGTTTTTGATTAAATAGCGGAATAGAAAATATGATCCCAAAAAAGTGTATGTATATCACACGTACACAACCACACTAGGCCCCAATTACTATTGTTTGTACCCCTAAAAGGCTAGGAGTAGGGGGAGTATGGAACAGGCAGCACCCTCAAACCTTCAGAAGTATGAGATGAACCCCAACAACTTGGAAAGGTGGATCTCTCTCACACGTACCAACACAGACTATCCCCCAATTTAACTGATCCCCAGAGGTTTTTGATTAAATAGCGGAATAGAAAATATGATCCCAAAAAAGTGTATGTATATCACACGTACACAACCACACTAGGCCCCAATTACTATTGTTTGTACCCCTAAAAGGCTAGGAGTAGGGGGAGTATGGAACAGGCAGCACCCTCAAACCTTCAGAAGTATGAGATGAACCCCAACAACTTGGAAAGGTGGATCTCTCTCACACGTACCAACACAGACTATCCCCCAATTTAACTGATCCCCAGAGGTTTTTGATTAAATAGCGGAATAGAAAATATGATCCCAAAAAAGTGTATGTATATCACACGTACACAACCACACTAGGCCCCAATTACTATTGTTTGTACCCCTAAAAGGCTAGGAGTAGGGGGAGTATGGAACAGGCAGCACCCTCAAACCTTCAGAAGTATGAGATGAACCTCAACAACTTGGAAAGGTGGATCTCTCTCACACGTACCAACACAGACTATCCCCCAATTTAACTGATCCCCAAAGGTTTTTGATTAAATAGCGGAATAGAAAATATGATCCCAAAAAAGTGTATGTATATCACACGTACACAACCACACTAGGCCCCAATTACTATTGTTTGTACCCCTAAAAGGCTAGGAGTAGGGGGAGTATGGAACAGGCAGCACCCTCAAACCTTCAGAAGTATGAGATGAACCCCAACAACTTGGAAAGGTGGATCTCTCTCACACGTACCAACAAAGACTATCCCCCAATTTAACTGATCCCCAAAGGTTTTTGATTAAATAGCGGAATAGAAAATATGATCCCAAAAAAGTGTATGTATATCACACGTACACAACCACACTAGGCCCCAATTACTATTGTTTGTACCCCTAAAAGGCTAGGAGTAGGGGGAGTATGGAACAGGCAGCACCCTCAAACCTTCAGAAGTATGAGATGAACCCCAACAACTTGGAAAGGTGGATCTCTCTCACACGTACCAACACAGACTATCCCCCAATTTAACTGATCCCCAGAGGTTTTTGATTAAATAGCGGAATAGAAAATATGATCCCAAAAAAGTGTATGTATATCACACGTACACAACCACACTAGGCCCCAATTACTATTGTTTGTACCCCTAAAAGGCTAGGAGTAGGGGGAGTATGGAACAGGCAGCACCCTCAAACCTTCAGAAGTATGAGATGAACCTCAACAACTTGGAAAGGTGGATCTCTCTCACACGTACCAACACAGACTATCCCCCAATTTAACTGATCCCCAAAGGTTTTTGATTAAATAGCGGAATAGAAAATATGATCCCAAAAAAGTGTATGTATATCACACGTACACAACCACACTAGGCCCCAATTACTATTGTTTGTACCCCTAAAAGGCTAGGAGTAGGGGGAGTATGGAACAGGCAGCACCCTCAAACCTTCAGAAGTATGAGATGAACCCCAACAACTTGGAAAGGTGGATCTCTCTCACACGTACCAACACAGACTATCCCCCAATTTAACTGATCCCCAAAGGTTTTTGATTAAATAGCGGAATAGAAAATATGATCCCAAAAAAGTGTATGTATATCACACGTACACAACCACACTAGGCCCCAATTACTATTGTTTGTACCCCTAAAAGGCTAGATGAGGAGTAGGGGGAGTATGGAACAGGCAGCACCCTCAAACCTTCAGTATGAGATTGTGTTCACTGTACCCCACAAAGATTGAGTTCACTGCACCCCACAATGATTGTGTTCACTGCACCCCACAAAGATTGTGTTCACTGCACCTCACAAAGATTGTGTTCACTGTACCCCCCAAAGATTGTGTTCACTGCACCCCACAAAGATTCTGTTCACTGTACCCCACAAAGATTGTGTTCACTGCACCCCAAAAAGATTGTGTTCACTGCACCCCAAAAAGGATGTTGTTCACTGCACCCCAAAAAGGATGTTGTTCACTCCACCCCAAAAAGATTGTGTTCACTGCACCCCACAAAGATTGTGTTCACTGCACCCCAAAAAGATTGTGTTCACTGCACCCCAAAAATGATTTTGTTCACTGCACCCCAAAAAGGATTTTGTTCACTGCACCCCAAAAAGGATGTTGTTCACTCCACCCCAAAAAGATTGTGTTCACTGCACCCCAAAAAGATTGTGTTCACTGCACCCCACAAAGGATTTTGTTCACTGCACCCCAAAAAGATTGTGTTCACTGCACCCCAAAAAGGATGTTGTTCACTGCACCCCAAAAAGGATTTTGTTCACTGCACCCCAAAAAGATTGTGTTCACTGCACCCCACAAAGGATTTTGTTCACTGCACCCCACAAAGATTGTGTTCACTGCACACCAAAAAGGATTGTGTTCACTGCACCCCAAAAAGATTTTGTTCACTGCACCCCAAAAAGATTGTGTTCACTGCAGCCCAAAAAGATTGTGTTCACTGCAGCCCAAAAAGATTGTGTTCACTGCAGCCCAAAAAGATTGTGTTCACTGCAGCTCACACACAGAAAAATGGATGTGGATCACTGACACCTGCCTATCTCCAATCCCACACCACACAGCAATATCGATTGTAGTTTGTAGAACACAGTTTCCCTAAAATTCAGCAGACTCTGTCCCTAACAGGATTGAGAAGAGATCGTAGATCAGGATTGAGTGCAGACCCCACCCCCCACACAGCAATATCGATTGTAGTTTGTAGAAGACACTGACCCTATATAATTCAGCAGACTCTATCCCTAAAATGCCTACAACTCGCCCTGCCTAAACACTCCGACCTGTCCCTCAATTCTATCCGGACACAAATGGTTTTTTCCTGCCTATCTTTCCCTAATCAGCAGCCAGCACGTTGATGTGTGCTCTGTCCCTGAATCTAAGCAGCATAATGACGCCGCTGCGGCTGCCTCGAACTTATAAAGACTTGGTCACATGCTTCAGACGGCCAATCACAGCTACTGAGACATTTGCAGGCATGGCTGGGATGGCTTAAGGCACACCAGTTAAACGATTGTTGATTGGCTGTTGAAAGCCCGCCATGAAAAGAGCGCCAAAGCATGCAAAACCCGGAAATAAAACGACCGAACACGGATTTTTACCCGAACATACAGTAAAGTGTCCGTGTCCGTGTTCGGGTACAAAAAATCCAATTATTCGGTACGAACACGAATAATACAGTCCGTGTTCGCTCAACACTAGTCGTCAACCAAACAAATGCTACCGAAATCAGCGCGAGATGCCCAGAAGGGTCACGGCCAAACACTCACTTCCTCTTTTGTAGCGGCGAACGTGCGTGGAACGTAGTGACGTCATTTTCTGTCGGAAGACAAATGTCCTGGGCAAGTTTAGAGCACTTTTCAACAGACAAACAACAAACACACCAGCCGCGAACATTTGTAGGACGTTCTGTCGGCCGACGATCGGTACGTGTGTACGGGGCTTCAGGAGACAAGCTGGTAGTAGCATTGGTAAAACCATGCACAAGACAGGAACAGTCCAAGCAGATTCGTTCTGCACTTGTATTCAGCAACACAGCACGTAAACATAGATTCAGTGCAGGAGGGCTTTGCACAACAGGTCCATAGCATAATAAACAAACAAAACATCTAGGTTAGTTCTGTGAGCAGCAGAGCCTAATTAATGAACTGAATAACAGACAGCACGTGGACCTAGGGATGGAGGCTTTATACCACTGTAGCAGGTTTTCCAGGCATTGAGCCTGATGTGGGTCTGCCATTGTTACCGGTTACCTCTCCAGCCCATGTGAGCTGTGACCCCAGGTGTGAGAACTGAGACATTGACAATTCTGGCATCTTTGGTTAGTTGTTTTTATTGTATTAGGGGATGGGAGAAGGGAATGAGTGGGACAATCCTTTGGCTCAACTAGGTACAAATTTGGGAATTTTCTAACAAAAATGCTTGTTAGCGCTGTCTTGACGCCAGCCAACGCTTCCTGACGCTTGAATATACTTTAATGCTGAAAACTGTGCTGGAACCTCGACTTTAGTCCAGAAGATCCAGGACTGAAGAATACTTGACTTCTGGCACTGCTCTGCTTAAAAGTCACTAAACATCTCCCTCCAGCTTTATGTAAATGACTGTGCTGCTACAACTCTCAACTGATGCACTCTCACTGTGCACAGACTCTTCAGGGCCCAAACTGTAGGCGCCCCCTTTATCACTTCAAGGTCCTCTGACTAGGTACCCCCTCTAACTTCAGGGTCCTCTGACTAGGTACCCCCTCTACAGATAGCTGGCACGTGGATTCTAGAACCTTCTCTGGAGTGGTCCCCCACTGACACTAGGCAGACCCCCAGGGGCAATCCTTAGTACTCACGACCTGTGTAGGCTTTCCTGGGACTGGACCCTCTCTCTCTGCTGGTTCTCGGCACACCGGATCCCCTTTAGCTCAACTCCCTCTGGATTCTCAGGCAGCACCCAGAGACATCCGCTTCCTCTGACAGGAGGAGAGACAGCCATACTCTCCCTCCCAGGACTTTGCTTCCCGCCAAAGACAAGTCATGCGCTCCCCTGAAAAAATTTTTACCCACTCCCAGAATTCTCTGCAGCTGAATCTGCCTTCTAGGGTAGTTACAAGCCTGAATGTGTCTCTGATTGGGTTTCCTCCATTGCCCAATGAAAAGCCTCTCACAGGGCCAGTGGGAAGACTCTCCTCTCAGCAGACACAAGTGGAAGCCATGACAACCTACCTGACCAAAGTTAGGCAGACCAAGCCCACTATACATTGAGCTAGCACCTACCTGTAGCGTGCTACACCACCAAAAGCTCTACAGAGCCTCTGGGTCCCAGAACACAGGTCAGAATGTATTAAGATATGTGTGTATGATAAGCAAGTATGGCTGCCACCATATGCATACTTAAAGTGACTCTAAAGGTCAAATTCTCTGCATTGAGGGAAAAAAACCTTTGGTATGCAGCTCCCCAATATCAGCCCCTCCTTTTACTTACCTGAGCCCGATCTTGATCCACTGTTGTGCATAAGAGCAGCAGCTCTCTCATCTCTTTCTCTCCTCACTGGAGATTGAGGTGGCAGCTTGAGCCATTGGCTCTTGCTGCTGTTAATCACAGCCGATGAGAACAGAGTGGGGGGGGGGGGGGACTGAGCCATGCTCTGTGTATCAATAGACATGCAGAGCATGTCCCAGGATTGAGCCCACACAAGTGCCCCAATAGCAGGCCACTTGCTAAGGGGGGACTCAGCAGAGGGGAGCAGCCAGGAGCACCAGCTGTAAAACCATAGTAATCACATGCAAGCTACCAGGTTCTTTACAAAGATGGCAGGGCGCCTCTATTTAATACTGTAATGGTCAGGGGTTTTTTTCTCATAGAATAGGTGCAGGAACTCCCTCCTTCTGAGTCACCCCTTGTCTCTGCCCCTACCCACCTATGAGCATCATCCCTTGGTTCCACCCCCTACCCACCTCCCAGTACCACCCCTTTTAGTGAATACAGAACAGAGTATCATTTTGTGCTACTTAGTTATTTGTATTTCATTTGGTAATGATAACAAGAAATACAGTAAAATACATCCCCTGCAGTAAGCAACAGTAGATCCCCCCCCCCCCCAGCAGCAATAGATTCCCTATTAACAATAGACTCCAGTTCAGCAACAATAGAGCCCCGACACAACCATAGACTCCTCCTCCCAGCAACAAAGGACCCCCCCCACCACAAGAAAATACCACCCAAGTAATAAGAAACGCCCATCAGCAACAACAGATCTCCCAGCAGCTAGCATCAATAGACCCTCCAACAGCCAGCAACAATAGACCTTTCCCTCAACAGTAGACCCCCCCAGCAACAACTTGTCCCCCCACTAGCAACAATATACCCCTACACAAAAAGAATAATGGTAATATACAATTAGAGTAATTCAAAAAATATTGAAAACATTTTTATTTCTTTTTGCAGTCTATAATAAATAAATAAAAAATTTGGCACCCATTGATTTCAGTGGGGTTCGAGTTCGGCATTTGAACTTCTTTGAAGCTTAGTGAACCCCTGCAGAATGGAACCCATGGCAGTTTGGTTCATTACTACCAGGAAATCAGTGCAGAACTAGTGAGGAGTGAAATCAACAATTTACACCCTTAGAAAACCTGAAGGCGGTGATTGGTTTTCGGGGTCCTGTACGTGGCTAGACTGCCAAAAAGTCTCACACATGTGGTAACCTCCGTACTCAGGAGAAGCAGCAGAATGTATTTTGGGGTGTAATTTCACAATATACCCATGGCATGTGTAAGCAATATATCATTTCAGTGATAACTTTTGTTGGGGACTTTCAGAATCGGACGGCTGGATAACTCCCTTTGAGGCCTCGGGAACACACAGAGACTTCTGACAATGAAGTAGTGTCAAAGCATGTTCGTTTATTTAAGGAAATGTTCCGAGCATATATATAAATTAAACAACAGAGAGATTGATTTCACAATAAGGGGTTCGGTTTCAGTATGACTCTCGGTCACATGATACGTTTTGGCATACTACACAAGTTAGAATATTCCCATAACAAACTTACCAATCAAGATGTTCTCATGTGAAACTATTTCTGCAGAGTCAGACATATCTGAACAAACAAGATGTTATGACTATGAATCAAGCATAGTTGCATAAAAAATAGAGAAGAAAATACAGCATGAAAACACCATTAACCCCTAAACTTTGTGTAATTTTATTTTATTTTTTTGTCATTTTTTAATCACTTGTGAAAAAAAAATGAAATATTCAATAGGCTCAACATGGCTCTCAGCAAATTCCCACCCCAAGAGAGTCCCTAGAGATATAAGAAACTGTCAGGTCCTCTTCATCCAGTAACAATTAAAATAACTGCTCTGACCCATTAAATGACTTTCAAATTGTGAAAATACTTTTGATATTTGACATTTATCTGCAATGCTCCACCAAGTGATTTTAAAATTCCTTTGCAAAATATTTTTACTTTGATATTATAGCTTTTGAGGACTGACAGCTTCAGATTTGCCTTAAACTCACATTAATTGATTTAGCGTCTTAATAAAGAATGATTACACCTCTCCCTGTATAGCCATCTTCAAAGACATCACAGGTGGCCAGACATATCTTCTACTGAGAATGACAGCCGGAGAGATCTGCCATTCATCATTTGCATCACAGCAACCCAAAGACCGGCTACAACCTCTATCCAAAACTCAGGCAATGTTCCAAGTTGGGGCACAGATAGTGAAAGTCTTGTTCCCTTTTACAACGGAGAAAAGGAATAGATTGCTTAAACAGCCAAATAGTATTTCCAATATATATGATAATGAGTATTTGTGATACTCACAAGTGTTTGGTAATCCTAAGACAATAACCCCAGGCTATGTATAGCCATCATACATTTAAACAAGAACGTAAAAGTGGTATTAAACCCAAAGCCATTAATTTACCAGATTGCAGCTCACTAATGGTGGCTGTATTCTTTTTTCTTTTTTAGGCTTTTTTCCTGTTTTCCCCTTGTGATCTGGCCAGTAACATACCTCCTGTATTAGAGTGCAGAGAGGAAAGCAACATTGTCAGTCTGGAGGAAGGGAGTGTAAAGCCTAGTACACACGCAATGATTATCGGCCGACCGGTCGTCCGTCTTTTGTCCAGAGTGGTGTCTGTTGGTTGGAATGTGCTCTAGACTGCACACAAATTTTCCCGCACTACAGAATTCTACTTCAGAAGTGATGTCATGTGTTGGTTTGCTTTCTTTGTGTTCTTTCTTCTCTGAGCATGCCCAGTCTTGCTCATAAGATTTTTCCCTGTCGAAATCTGTACTGACTGCACGAAAATCGGACGTGTTTTGACGGTCGACAAAAATTTTATAGCCTGCACACCAGATGTTTTTCGGCCGAAAAGTCGGAGTCGGTTGTCGGAAGCATCATACTAACCAGCTTGCTCTGTTGAAAAACAACAAACAGGTGAACCATACAAGAAAAAAAACCTTAAAGCGGAGTTCCGCCCAAAAGTGGAACTTCCGCTCATTTGCTTCCCCCCCCCCCCCCCTCCGGTGCCACATTTTTCACCTTTCAGGGGGAAGGGGGTACCTGTTTTTGACAGGTACTCTTTCCCACTTCCGGGAGACGGCGCCGCGGCACTGTCCCTCGGAAGTTTGGCACCCTCCTCCTTCCTCCGCCGCCGAGCCAATCCGAATGTGCAGCGCGCTTCGTTCATGCGCATTAGGGACCCGCCGTGAAGCCACAAGGCTTCACTGCCGGGTTCCCTCACCGGCAACCGCGGCAGCAGCACCCGACAGCCGATGGAAACATCAGCTGCGGTGCCGACATCGCTGGACTCCAGGAAAAGTAAGTGTCCTAATATTAAAAGTCAGCAGCTACAGTATCGCTGCAACATTGCACAGCATTTGGGGTGCTATTGGGGTGCTATTGCAAATCACGGGCAACGCACATGTGTCCCGCAATTTGCAATGATTTCCGGATCGCGGGCAGATTCTACACTCACATGTGAACGTAGCGTAAATCTGTGTTAGTGAGCACTTCTCCTTTGCCGAGATAATCCATCCACCTCACAGGTGTGGCATATCAAGATACTGATTAGACATCATGATTATTGCAAAGGTGTGCCTAAAGTTGGATACACACTATACAATTACCTTTAGATTTTTTCCTTTAGATTTACCAAAACCATATAATATGAGGTCAAACCTAAACACTTTCAATGTGTATGCAATCAGGCAGGCCCTTGCACTATATAGTTGAAGGTAAATCTAAAGGAAATCTACCAACAAAAGTTGTATAGTGTGTATCCAGCTTTAGGCTGGCCACAATAAATATAAAATTATAAAGTTGCATTTAGAATTTTGTTCAGTGTAGTTAAAAAAAAAAATATATATATATCCCATAGTTTGTAGACGCTATAACGTTCACGTAAATCAATCAATATGCGCTTATTGGCCTTTTTTTATACTGAAAACATTTAGCAGAATACATATTTATGAAGAAATTATTTTTTTTTAATTTTTATTGGGTGTGTTTTATAGCGGAAAGTAAAAAATATTGTTGTTTTTTTTTTTTCTTTTTCAAACTTTTTTTTTGAAGCGCAAAAAAAAAAAAAAGCAGTGGTGATCAAATTAAAGGACTGTGGAACCCCGCGCTTATGGTGATATGTGATCTAAGTGATAAAGTGCTGAATATTTTGTGCTAAAAAATAAATATATTGTGTTTTAATAAAGCTGCTAGCTGCAGTGAAAAGTGCTGGTGCTCTTTTTGAAAGTGAAATATGTGATTGCAGCGCTGCTTTGCAATATTTATAATGGTATTCTATATTCATATAATTAATGATAATTAATAAACATAATAAATTCATAAAATTCATAAAAGATCATAAACTTCATAAAATTCAAATATAATCATATAAAGTGCTTTAAATAAATGTTCATTAATCCATCCTTCCGGAATAATAAATCCTTCCAAAATAATCATAAGGTGCTTAGGTGCTTGATCCATGCTGTATGTGGGGTTGCCCCCTTTGGTTATCTACTTACCACCAAGTGGTTAATAGCAGGCATGAAATAGACTTAACACACAGCTTCTCCGGTCAGTATAAGAAGATTGTTGCTGGAAGGCAGAGATCTGTCCTTGGTATCCTCATAAAAGAAAAAAACATAATAGATAAACATGCAGGAATACAAAGCACGGCTCGGTGGTGAGCTGCTCCCGCAGCATGCAATCCACCAGCCGGAGGTCACGTGGTATTCGCTCGACCAAACGCTAGACGCGTTTCGCTGTAAGACACAGCGTCATCTGACTTCCCACTTCCTGGGAGACAGTGCCGCGGCGCTGTTCCTAGGAAGTTCGGCCCCCTCCTTTTTCCTCCGCCGCTAGGCCAATTACAAAGCGCGCTGTGCTTTGCGCATGCGCAGTAGGAAACCAGCAGTGAAGGCGAAAAAGGCTTCGCTGCCGGGTTCCCTTACCCTGGATGGTAAATCGGCTTCGGGTGCCGACATCGCGGGCTCCCTGTACAGGTAAGTTCTACTATTTAAAAGTCAGCAGCTACAGTATTTGTAGCTGCCGACTTTTAATTTTTTTAAGGGGGGCGGAACTCCGCTTTAGGCTATGTCCACATGTGGGCGTAGCGGATCACGGGCAGTATCACAGCGATTCTGCCCGCGATCCGGAATCATTGCAAATCGCGGGACTCCTGTGCGATGCCCATGATTTGCAATGGCACCCCTAACGCTGTGCGATGTTGCAGCGATTTCCGCCTGCCGAATCGCGGTAACATCGCGCAAACAGAATTGGGGGAAGCATGACGCACAAAAGAAGCTCTTGTACTTTTTTGGGCGTCATGCGTCCCGCGATTCTGTTTGCGTGATGTTACCGCGATTCGGCAGGCAGAAATTGCGACAGCATCGCACAGCGTTTGGGGTGCCAGTGCAAATCACGGGCATCACACAGGCGTCCCGCGATTTGCAATGATTCCGGATCGCGGGCAGAATCACGGGGATTCTGCCCACGATCCGCTGCGCCCACATGTGAACGTAGCCTTAAATTGCAGGAAGTCTGATGACTCCTTTAAATGGCTACTGTACCTATTCTCCCCTTATTTGCTGCTAGGCTTAACCACAGGTGAGGCAGGACAAAATAAGAAAAAGTATTATCAAAAATGATAAATGATACCCTTTCTGATTCTGATTCCCTTGGCTTTGGCCCTGCCCTCTGGGATATATGGTCTTGTGTGCAGATACCGACTATCCCTAATACAAGATGGCCCCCGTCTGTGTTTTTTTGTGTTTGGTTTGGAAATCAGGTGCATAGCAAGAAAGGGTTACACAGCTGTTACCCTCAGCACAGCGTGCTTGCCTGCCTTGCCATGTCGCCTTATTTGCAGCCAACTGTTTTGACATGCAGACAGCTATGGATATATAAATTACAAACACAATGCACACAATGTCTGTCGAATTTCAGATGCAAATTGAACAACAACAGGAAAAAAAAACTTGTGTTTGCATTTAACAACTGACAGCTTCATTAGCATGAAAAAAAAAAAAAAGTTTATGGAAGTAATTATTCTAAATTTCATTAGTTTGCTGTGAAAACATTTCTGAAAAAATACGAGCCCTTTCTCCAATTTCCCATCCTGGGAATTGCAACACATTACTGGAATGAGCTCACGCAATGTACATATGTTGCTAGCAAAGCTACTGAGCCAGCATTATACTGATTCTTCATTACATTTTCAAACATGCTGTAAAAAGATAGAGACAAACTCTCCTATCTCATAGATTTACCCTTGCATGTTCAGTAAGTTACATTTATTATAGTAGTGGACTCTTTCTAGCTGCATTTCCTGATTATTATACATTATACGGCAGGGGTCAGCAGCCCCCCGGGACATGCACAATACCTTTTTCACTGGCACCTGACTGTATTTGACAGCTCATTAGGCTGCCAGTTAATAAGCCTGGTCTGCCCTCTGCCCACCCACTACCTTATTGTCACTGCAGTGAGGGTGTAGGTTTTTGGGAAAAGCCCCACACTCTTCCTTCTCATACCCTAAAGCAGGTATGTAAAATCTAATAGATTTCAGAGGGCCAAATGTTTTGGGCTGATCTGAGGTTTGAATGTGAAGGGTTTGGAGATGAAATGAGGTCTGAAGGTGCAGGAATTAGGGCTGATCTAAGGTCTGAATGAGCAAATTATGGGGCTGAGCTGTGGTATAAAGGTATAGGATTAAGAGGTCTGAAGGTGCACAAATTGAGGCTGATCTAAGTTCTGAAGGTGCGGAAATTGGAGTTGATCTGAGGTAAGAAGGTGCAGAAATTAGGGCTGATCTAAGGTCTGAATGAGCAGGATTTGGGGATGATCTGAGTTTTAAAGGTGCAGGAATTAGATTGATCTGGGGTCTGAAGGTGCAGGAATTGAGGTGGATCTGGGGCCAGAAGGTACAGGGATTGGCAGATCTTGGATCAGAAGGTGCAGGAATTGGGGCTGATCTGATGTCTGAAGGTGCAGAAATTTTAGGGCTGATCCAAGGTCTGAAGGTACAAGAATTAGGATGATCAAAGGTCTGAAGTGCAGGAATTGGGGCTGATATGAGGTCTGAGGGTGTAGGAATTTTAGCTGACTTGAGATCTGAAAGTACAGGAATTGGGGTTGATCAGAGGTCTGTAGTGTGGGAATTGGGGCTGATCTGGAGGTGCACAAATTAAGGCTGATCTGAGTTCTAAAGGTGCCGGAATTGGAGTCGATCTGAGGTAAGAAGGTGCAGAAATTAGGGCTGATCTAAGGTTGGAATGAGCAGGATTTGGGGATGATCTGAGTTTTAAAGGTGCAGGAATTAGAATGATCTGGGGTCTGAAGGTGCAGGAATTGAGGTGGATCTGGGACCAGAAGGCACAGGGATTGGCAGATCTGGGATCAGAAGGTGCAGGAATTGGGGCTGATCTGATGTCTGGTGGTGCACAAATTAAGGCTGATCTGAGTTCTAAAGGTGCCCGGAATTGGAGTCGATCTGAGGTAAGAAGGAGCAGAAATTAGGGCTGATCTAAAGTTTGAATGAGCAGGATTTGGGGATGATCTGAGATCTAAAGGTGCAGAAATTTGGCTGTTCTGAGGTCTGAATGTGCAGGAATTAGGCTGATCTGAGATCTGAAGGTGCAGGAATTTTACTGCTGATCCAAGGTCTAAGGGTAAAAAATTTAGGGCTGATTCAAGGTCTGAAGTGAAGGAATTGGGGCTGATATAAGGTCTGAGGGTACAAGGATTTTAGCTAACTTGAGGTCTGGAGGTACAGGAATCGGGGTTGATCTGAGGTCTGTAGTGTGGGATTCTTGAGTTGAGGTCTGAAGGAATTGGGACTGATTTGAGGTTTGAAGGTGCAGGAAATGGGATTAATCTGAGGTGTGAAGCTGCAGGAAATGGGGGTTAAACTGCAGGAATTGAAGCTGATCTGAGGTCTGAAGGTGCAGGAAGTGAGGATGATCAGAAGGTCTGAAGCTGCAGAAACTGGTGCTTATCTGAGGTCTGAAGGTGCAGGAATAAGGGTTGATCTGAGGTCTGTAGTGTGGGATTCTTGAGCTGAGGTCTGAAGGAATTGGGACTGATTTGAGGTTGGAAGGTGCAGGAAATGGGATTAATCTGAGGTGTGAAGCTGCAGGAAATGGGGGTTAAGCTGCAGGAATTGAAGCTGATCTGAGGTCCGAAGGTGCAGGAAGTGAGGCTGATCAGAAGGTCTGAAGCTGCAGAAACTGGTGCTTATCTGAGGTCTGAAGCTGCAGGAATAAAGGTTGATCTGAAGGTGCAGGAATTGTAATTCAAACTATTGTTCTGCATTTGACTTAAAAAAATTTCTGTAGGCAGACCAAGCCACATAAAGTTACTTGTTGCTCTGGCATTCCTCTGCCATGTATTAATTATTTAATGTAAAATAAAGATTTTATATACTAAAAAAGGATATAAAAATCAGTTTGTGAACATAATTTATAATTTCACTGTGAGGTTCTTCCAGAGAATTTTTAGTCAGACTGGGGATCACTGAAGCCTGAGCCTTCTTAGGAGTAGATTTTCTCACCCAAACACATCAGAACCCCAGTCAGGACCTGTTATTGTCTCCCCCATAAGCATAAATCTGGAATCTTGCCCAATGCAAAATTGCATGTCTGTACATCAATTATTTGTAATAATGATCATTCATTGTTGACCAGACCGTGCATGCTTGGCCAAACACAACCTAATGTCTGTAACCACCTTTAGCTGCCCTGTGAATAGAAATGTTTATTTTATAATTAGAAATATCATTAGTCCAGTTGACATATGGAAACATTTACATTAGTCAATTTCACCAGATAGCTTTTCCTATATTGCAGTTATAGTTTTCATAATAAACAAAAATTATACCAAGTGGTTCCCCTTTAATCCGGTAACCTATCCCATCTCACCTTCATAATAAACAGTGGTGAACCCAGCGCTTGGTGTGAAATTAGATGCGGCCTGTGAGGCAGAAAGGAATGTGACCTCCTGTAGCCTGGAAACTGTATCTAATTCCATTAGACTGCTACGCTCTAATCTGTTAAACTGTGATCTAAAAAAAGGCCTTTTAAGTACAAGAGATGTGGGATTGGCAATTACAACGCTGCGCCCATCTGGCCGATAAGTCTCCTGACTTTCCATAATGCAATTATGTATTCCGAGAGCATGTTTTTCCGAGAGTATTTCATTAGACACTTTCATTAAAATATGGATCCGTTTCTACAAGGTATTTCAATAAAAATGTATAAAATACAATTAAGAAACCTAGTGAATAAAACACTATCATGCTTATTTAAATGAGATTCAAACTGAAAGACCATTTATTTTAATAGTGACTCTTCTGTCATTCAATGGTTCCGCCTGAAACTGATCCTACTGTTTTGCAGAGAGCATATGACCAAGAGCTCAGCATTAATCATGTGACCAACACAGTTGTTACTCCAAATTTACATTTTTACTGCACATGGTATACTATTTAAGTCAGGTTGCTAGGTAAATAAATGTAATTTAATTATATAGGTCCTATTTAAAGTGAATGGATATGTCGCACCCTGCTCCAGACAGGCTGAATTTAGTTTTTGGCTTGGCTGCACTCAGTTGAGCAGCAATTTACTTTTCAGGTCTGGTTAGGCCTATCCCTAAATCTGAGGTTGATTACTCCTGCCTGCCTCTGGAAGAAGCTTCCTGAAATAGGAGGATCAATCTTTGAACTATGAAAATGTTTTTGATTTCAATGGGGTGCCCAGAAGGTGTGACTTGGGAGAAGATAAATGTTTGGGAGGGTCTGATCAGAGGTCTCTCTTCTGGACCTCTGGCCTGGGAGGCATCCTGTGATACTGGAGAGCTGCCGTTGTCAGGCCTCAGCATATACTTGCCTGAGGACCTGGAGTAACTTGGACTTGAAGATATTTTCTGGAGAACACTACTTAGGGAGCTAGCTTGGACAAGGACCACTTTTCACTGAAGAGTGTTGCATGGAAGCTGGTTGCATACAGCTGTTCTTGGAAATTGCGAGTAGAAACCTGTCATCTCCAGGGGCCGGGTGCATATGCAGCCTATCACCTTCCGGCCAACATGGCTCCTTTTCCCTCTTCCTCTCCATAGGTAGGATGATACAGAGAGGGAAGGGAGCAGTGGTTCTGGCTAACTCGCTTGCCTGCTGCCCACCCACTGCTGCACGGCCCGGCCCCCAACAAGCCATGGACCGGCATTGGTCTTCGACCAGAGGTTGGGGACCCCTGCCATAGACTGAGCCTGTGGTTGATGTTGTGCTCTGGAACAGGTACCCAGGCTTGAACAAGTAAGAGAGACCTGGGTTATTTCCAGGGGCACCTCCAGTGGTATGTTCTACATATAAATATTTTATTTTATTGTGCACTAAACTAAAAAAATGATTCATATTTAAAATTTACCATTTGAAGCTACAGGTAGTGTGGTAGAGTATGGTCACTCCAGATTCTCTGCAGAAATGTACTATTAGGCCCTGAACAGCCTACCATTCAAACCATACACAAGACTGAGTCAAAGGAGGGACTCACTCCCAGCCTCTGTTCATTCATATGGAGCTGAGTGGATTTATAATAATAATAATAATAATAATAATAATAATAACAATATATGTAGGTACTCATGGACTATACAAGTCTGCATGAAGGAATTCCTAACATATCACAACATACGGCAATAAAATATTTTTTTAAAGGCATGTACATTTTATTATTATAAACCCGTCACTGAGTTGCAGTCCGGTGAACTTTGCCTAGGGTGAGATAGTGCCATTGGTCTGCCATGGGCAGGAGAGGTCAGTTCCTCAGTTTCCTCATCCCTATGGGTCAGACTGAAACACTGAAACTTTGTAGCAAGTCTAAGGTGCACACTAGTACTAATATGTTCTCTCATGTCACAGGTAGGGGACCCTATTAATTTACATGGGCTGCCCTACCCATGAGAAACACGGGAAAAGAAGCCAGTGTAGAAGCAAATTGTAAAATCATGCCATGCTGAACCACATAGTGCACCATTAGGCGCATGCAAAATCACGTGCATTTGCAGACGCATACAACATGCCTTTCTTTGCACGTTCCAGGCATGCTTAGATGTGAACCAAGCCTTAAAGCAGAATTAAACTGCATCTGAGCACCACAAACCAAAAACAAGATTTAATTTATTTTTAATATTTAAAGAAAACTCCCCAATGCCATCCCTGTCTCCGTGCAAAACACCCCCTAACATTTCTGGCTGTGGCCATCTTGAGTAAGGGCAGATGATTCATGTAGCATTTACTTCCTGGAATCCATCTGCCCTTAGCTCAGGCATGCAAGCAAGAGGGTGTGATTAGCTGAGAAAGCCCCTCCTCCTCTCCTGAAAACTCCTGGAATGTATGAAATAATTTACCTAGACATGGAAACCAGGAAGTAGCTGAAATGTAAATGTAAAAAAGAAATGTAAAAAAAAAACAAGATTAAATCTATTTACTAATGTTAGCAGGATAAGGATTAGAATTAGTCAATGCTAATTGAGGGTCCATGCACACTTTAGGCTAAAAAAAAGGGGCAGAAAAACACTGGATGAAAAATGTTTCTTCATGCCAGCTTTTAGCGTTTAACCACTTTACGACCGCCCGCCACAGTTATACTGTGGCAGGCAACCGCTCCTGCGCAAACCGACGTAGGTATACGTCAGTCGTGTACAGGGAGCTAGGGGGCGCACTCCTGCCCCCGCCTGGCAGCGGGGAAGCTGATGCAGCGGACAGAGGGCTCGGATTGCCGCCTGACACCCGTGATCGTTCCCCTCTGAGAGAGAAGAACAGTCAGCTGTTGTAAACACAGCTGACCGTTCTTCCCCCTGGAATGATCACAGAGTGCCTGTGATCCTTCTATATAGGATCACAGGTCTCTATGGTCATTCCACAAGCCACGCCCCCCCCCCCCCCCCCACAGTTAGAAACACGCTCCTAAGTACACATTTAATACCTTGATCACCCACAGTGTTAACCCCTTCCCTGCCAGTGTCATTATTACAGTAACAGTGCATATTTATAGCACTGATTACTGTAGAAATGTCACTGATCCCCCCAAAAGTATCAAAAATGTCAGTTAGGGGTCTGATCGCAATGTCGCAGTCCCGCAAAAAAATTGCAGATCGCCACCATTACTAGTAAAAAAAAAAACAATAAAAATGACAAATCTTTCCCGTAGTTAGTAGACGCAATAACTTTTGCACAAACCAATCAAAATACGCTTATTGCGATTTTTTTTACCGAAAATATGTAGCAGAAAACAAATTGGCCTAAAATGTTAAAAAAGTTTGATTTTTACATTTTTTTTTGGGGGGGGGGGGGAATGTTATATAGCAGAATGTGAAAAATATTGTTTGTTTTTTTTTTTTCAGAATTGTCGCGCTTTTTTTGTTTATAGCACAAAAAATAAAAATCGCACAGGTAATCAAATGCCACCAAAAGAAAGCTCTATTTGTGAGGGAAAAAAGGACATACATTTTATTTGGGTATTTGTACGACCGCGCAATTTTCTGTTAAAATAACGCAGTGGCGAATTACAAAAAATGGCCTGGTCATTAAGGGGGCAAATCCTTTCGGTCCAGAACCGGATAAACAATCCAAGAGCCTATGCATTTTACCCACAACACACTGATCGTGGTCGCAATGCTCTGCAGGCCTGAAAGCAAAAAGTTAACAAATGCACATTTTTTTGTTTTATCATTGTTGTTGCATTTATTAAATTTTTGTTGAAAGGTGGACTGTGTCTTTAAAATTAAATTACAGGTTGGGAAATTTTTACATAGTTACATTGGACTAGTTTGGACCAACATAAATATGTCTATACCATACCCATACCTCCCAACTTTTTGAGATGGGAATGAGGGACACCTACAAGCAAAAGTATGTAGGCATAGGACACACCGCTTCTATTTCTTTATACTTGCTTTTAAAATTTACAAATACAGCAATTTAGAAATTGGATGAAAGGTTTATTAGAGTCGGTTCACACTAGCGCGACTTGTCAGGCGACTTGTCAGCCTGACAAGTCGCGCTCCCTCGCGGTCCATTGACCGCTACAGGACCCGTTCTAATAGGAGCGACACAAGTCGCTCCGACTTAGAAAAAGGGTCCTGTACTACTTCGGGGCGACCTCGGAGCGACTTGCATAGACTTCCATTATGTGAAGTCCCTGCAAGTCGCTCCGAAGTCGTGGTGCATGGTAATGCACAAGTCGCCCCCGAAGTAGTACAGAGTCCTGTCGCCCCAGTGTGAACCGACTCTTAGCATTGGAAATCACTTTTTGAAAGATAAAAAGTGCATTTTATATACAACTATATACAAAGTAGATCAGCCCAAAGTGAAGGACAAATGAGGAGGAAAGAGGGATAGAGGGACTGTGCTCCAAATCAGGAACAGTCCCTCGAAATCAGGGACAGTTGGGAGATATGCATACCTGTAGGATCCCCGTGGAAGCTGGAAACCACTGTAGTAGGCTCTGCCGAACTTCTGACCTGCTGTGTTAAACACAGGAGGTTGCTATCCCAGCACAGGCGCTATTCAGGCAACAATCTGCATTTTCTCAATGAATGTTCTCTGATTGGATGGGGAGGTGGGGGCAGTGACATCATGATCTCCACCTCGTCCATTTAGAAAACACTTTGCATGCATTGAGATAATACAAACTGTTCTCTAAATGGTGCCTATGCTGGACAAGCAACCTCCTACATTCACAATGCAACAGGGCAGATGCTCAGCACAGGAACTGGAAGTTAGCAGCAAACGCTGTTAGAGTGGTCCTTACTAGTAGGAGTGATGCCTACTACAGTGATTTCCAGCTTCTATGGGCATCCCACGGGTATGGCACAACATACATACCAACACTGATCCATAGAAAAATGCCTGCTCATCTACCAGAAATTCAGTAAGCTCCTGACTTCCTGTTTGAACTGATAACATAGTGCCTCTGACATGCTTAAAGTAGAATTATAGCCAACACTTTTTTTTTTTTTTCATTTTGGATAGAGTATGGAAGGGTTATAACCCATATAAGGTTTATTTTTTCCATCCTTGTCTCATTGGTAAGATTTACCTTCACTTCCTGTCTCATAGCTAAACAGGAAATGAGAGGAAATCCTTGCAAATTAAGGGAATCTCTTGGGACCCCCCCAGCTCACCAAATTTTGTGCCACCATTGGAAGATTTCCCCTCTATTACTTTTCTGGGGACAACCCAAAATTTGGGATTTTCTTTTGCTTTCACTTTCAATGAGAACAGTAAACATGACAGAGAGGGCGATTCTCCCTAACAAGGACACAGGCAGCAATAAAAACTGACAGGGGTTCTAATTCATCTCCCCTCTATCCAAAACTATATAAAAAAAAAGTTTTGCCTTTAGCTATACTTTAAATCTTAAGCCGTGCCCATTTCTTTTCTCCTGAACTACAGAACATCTCAAACTTCCCTCATCTTCATACCATTCGGTGAAGGTGTTCTATAGTACTAAAATTGGAAATTTGGAAAAATTGTGTTTTTTTTGTCAAACTTGTGCCCATACATATGTGAAGGTTTTTTTTTTTTTTTTTTCCAAGCTCATATTGCAAATGCTTATTGGAATTTTATAAGAGAGATGATCCGTATACATTGGACGGTGGTCACAGACACATTTGTGTTTTATGAGCAGATTCTCACAAGTGTAAGTTTCTTCCTCTCCTATTAATAAGGTAACAGATACATAAGGAGGATGGTGGCGCTGGCTCTGTGCTTTGTGTGTATGGGATGTCTTGTCCTCCCTTTAAATACTTTCTGTTCCTCATCCAAGAGTCACATTCCTCCTGGCTTCAGATCACATTTCACAGAGATGCTGAAAATCCCACGACTGGCATTTATTTTGTGCTGCGCTATCTAGAAACATCTCTTTCAACCGCTGAACTCTACGTTTCCTGGGACCGATCATATCACAACATTCCTGAATCCAGATAGTTCCTCCACCTGATTCCCCTCTGTTTATTGACCAGCGCATTCCTGCAATTCACAGTTACCGGTCAGAAGATTCGAGTTTCACAAAATTCTCCACCTTGTACAGTAAAGAATGACACCAATGTCCAAATATGGACTTATGATATTAAAAAAAAAGGGACTATGTTGTGTATTTTAAATATTTTATACTTTTCCTCCTTCTCTCTCTTTTTTCATTCTTTGCAGGAAATATGATTTTTGAAGCCCATCAGTGGGGTAAGGAAAAATGCTCCCACGCTGCAAGGGTTAAACCATATCTATGGTTAAAATGTAAAATCATATTTTTATTTCTATATTGTATTTCAATCATATAAAGCTTACTCCTATCAATCTGAATGATCTTGAAGTTTGTAAACCTACTCTGTGAAGATCCCACACATTTACTTCCTTGAATTCTGTGACACGTAGTCACTATGCCCTGTGAGTAGGCACTGCTGTGTCACCTATTTGAGAGGAGGAGTTTCATAAGGTGGAGTCAGTACAGGAATCACTGCTTGCAGGCAGCAAGGTACCATGGGATACATAGTCCTTAGAAAAGAAATAAGGAACATCGGAGGAGAAGCTGCAAAGGCATATCTCCGAACAGTCCATGATTTCGAGGGACTGTCCCTTATTTGGAACAAAGTCCCTCTTTCCAACTCATTTGTCCCACATTTTGGTCTAATCTATATAGTTGTTTATAAAATGCACTATTTATCTTTCAAAAAGTGTTTTACAGTGCAAAACCTTACATTCAATTACAAAATTTCTGCATCTGTAAATTTCAAAAGCCAGTATAGAGTAGTGGTAAAAAAAAGCACTTGTGGGTTTAACTAATAATTTTTTTTTGTAGGATTCTCCTTAAAAGGAGTTGTAAAGGCGGAAGGTTTTTTATCTTAATGTATTCTATGCATTAATATAAAAAGCCTTATGCGTGTAGCAGCTGCCCCAGCCCCCACTAATACTTATATGGGCCCCATATCTTTCCAGTGATTGGCTGAGACACAGCAACGGCGCCATTGGCTCCCACTGCTGTCACTCAAAGTCTGTTGGCCAATCAGGATAGAGAGGGGGCAGGGCTGATTGACAGCTCCATGTCTGAATGGACACAAGGAGCTGTGAATCGGCTCGGGTGCCCCTATAGCAAGCTGCTTGCTGTGGGGGCACTCGACAGGAGGGAGCGGCCAGGAGCAACGAAGAGGGACCCGAGAAGAGGAGGATCCAGACTGCTCTGTGCAAAACCATTACAAAAGGCAGGTAAGTATAACATGTTTGGTATTTTAAAAAAACACTAGACTGTGCAATCACTTTAAGGGGGCGTGACAAGGGGTGTGTCCTATTCTACATATTTTTGCTAATAGGTGCCCCTTGTTCCCATCTCAATAAATTGGGAGGTATGATAAAGCATGCAAGGAATCCAGGAAAAAAAATGAAAAAAGTCAGAGCTATACACCTATATTATAGCTGCTGGCAATCAAGGCAATATACTCAATCCCTTCGGAATCATAAACAATATAAAAATGCAGCGCTAAAAAAATTTCAAGTGAATTAAAATAGAAAAGGTCAATTTAGCTCATAAAGAAAAAGTTCATAAAGTGCAGCAAGTCTTCAAACTTTCCAAATAGCCGGATGGCCCACTCACAGGAAGTCTAAGCTGCTCAATTAAGTGCAGTGATAAAGCAGCTCCTTTGACTGGCTAAGACCTTCTTTGGGTGACTGGAACTCCGGGTATAATAGGAGAGAAAAGAACTGTGACCTTAGATTTCTTTAAAATGATACTAAACACACTGTTTAATTTACAGTATCCCTTCTTTTTTTGTTTAGGGATGATGGCACTATATTTATAATAATAATTATTGGTTAAATAATTAGTGGTTCTGATGATGTCATAAGGGGGTGGGGTCTCCGAATGACATCACTGGGAGACCACGCCCCTAATGTCTATATGACGAGCTGCATAGACCGGAGGCGGCATAATCACCGGAGACATCGTTGAAGGAGGACCGGAGGAAGAAGAAGACCAGAGGGGATAAGACCAGAGGAAGAAGAGCGGAGGGAAGAAGACCAGAGGGGAGAAGACCAGAGGGGAGAAGACCGGAGGAAGAATTTTAAAAAATTTCTCAAAACGTCTCCTGTCATTATTTACATACACTGCCTTTTATGGGGTGAATGGGTAGGGGTACAATGTACCCCATACCCATTCACATAGGGAGGGGGTCCAGAATCTGGGGGGCCCCCTTGTTAAAGATTCCAGATTCCGATAAGCCCCCTGCCCGAAGACCCCCACAACCACAGCCCAGGGTTGTCGGGAAGAGGCCCTTGTCCTCATCAACATGGGGATAAGGTGCTTTGGGGTGGGGGGTACAGAGCTCCCCCTGCCCCAAAGCACCCAACCCCCCCATGTTGAGGGTGTGTGGCCTGGTATGGCCCAGGGGGGTGGGGCCGCTTGCTCGTTCCCTCCCCTTTCCTGACCTGCTGGGCTGCATGCTTAGGTAAGAGTCTGGTATGGAATTTGAGGGGGACCCCACGCTGTTTTTTTTCCCATTTTGGCGTGGAGTTCCCCCTCAAGATCCAAGATCCTCGGACCTCCTGATCCGACTTGTGATGTGACTTCCATTCAAATCAATGGGCTGAAAGCTCCTAGGCAACCATTGATTTTGAATGGAGGCAGAAAAACGCTGCTAAAAGCCAACGTGGCCAAAACATGCAATAACGCCAATGGAAAAAGCTACTAAAAGCATATTTTTACAGCTGCTTTTTCCTGGCATTAGAAGTGGCTCTGCAGCTCATTTTTTCTGATGCCCTGTGTGCATGGGGCCTAAGCAGAATGCTCCATGCATCAGATTGTGAAAAAGATCATTTACTTTTAGTGGTTACTTATATGAGAGCCAGAAACTGTTAGCAGCCTCTAGAGCAGGAGTATCCAACCCACAGCTCAAGGTGGCTATGCATGTGGCCCAAAGCACGCTTGTAAACTTGCGGCTATCAATGCGGCCAGTTAACAGCTGGAGGGAATGCCATGCTGGAGGGAATTCCATGTTTGGCATAGCAACCGCAGTGGTGGCCTACACAGGCAATCAGGGTCCAGCAACGTCTGGAATGTTGCCAGCAACAGAATTACGTAGAAATCACAGCAAAACGAATCCCACAAAGCTTGTCAACCAACAAGGAGCAGGAGCTTCTTTTGGGTGACAAATTTGCACAATGCATTTTGACTGTCACGCAACCGTTGTGGCAAAATTGCACCGAGTTTGATGTGCCATTATAAATGAATAGCAACCAAACACGCGTAGTGCATTTTGCCATGACTGCAGTGCAATTTGGAATCCTGGCGATTCTTCCCTGCACTTCAAAATCGCAAAGTGTGAATGGGTCCTTATTGTTAGTGTATTTTTTCATGTGCGGCCCAAGACAATTCCTCTTCTTCCAATGTTGCCCAGAAAGGTCGAAAGGTTGGACACCCCTGATTCAGAGGAACTCTAGTAACCCTGGTTAGGAAAGGCTGACCACAAAAACATCAAACCCCTTTGGTTCTTCGTGAAGCATTGCACGGCTGTCAAATTGAGGCCACCATCTATGTCTATGCAGCCACTGCATCCCAACAGACATCAATGGAAATGGCTGCATGCAGAACCCCTGTGCATCCTGTGCAGACAAACTCAGACCTATGCACAAGTCTACGTATAATTACGCCCCTGCAAGTGTGGCCTTTAGGGTTTAGAATATGTAAATACTTTAATATCCATTGTTTGGGCACTTCAATGCCAAACTCTAATGTATTTTTAGGTGAAATCTTTTTTAGTTTTGAATAGAGTGAGAAAGGGTTAGGCCCTCTGTCAAGTTTTTTATTGTTGTCTGTGAGTGACCTCATTGTTAAGAGTCACCTTCTCTGTTTGTACTGCTGACCACTGTCACCAAATCAGAAAGTAAGAGGAAATCTGAAATGTAAGAGTCCTACTTAAACATGGATAGAGACAACATTTATGTTTATACAGTATATACAGTACATACACAGTAGATACACTGCCCGGCCAAAAAAAATAAAAAATCGCCACCTGGAATTAACTATGCAACTAACTAAACTAAGCATGTGCCCAAAGAATGAGGTTAGCTGAATATACTGAATGACCAGGTTATTCCATCAATGGATTTTTTCTTCCTGATGGCACGGGCATATTCCAATATGACAATGCCATGATTCATCGGGCTCAAATTGTGAAAAAGTAGTTCAGGGAGCATGAGATATCATTTACACACGGATTGGCCACCACAGAGTCCAGAACTTTACCCCATTGAGAATCTTTGGGATGTGCTGGAGAAGGCTTTGCGCAGTGGTCTGACTCTCCTATCATCAATACAAGATCTTGGTGAAAAATGAATGCAACACTGGATGGAAATAAAGCTTGTGACACTGCAGAAGCTTATCGAAACAATGCCACAGTGAATGCGTGCCATAATCAAAGCTAAAGGTGGTCCAACAAAATATTAGAGTGCATGACCTTTTTTGTTTTGGTGGCGACTTTTTTTTTTTTCTGGCCGGGCAGTATATATACTGTTGTAGCACTGTCCCCGTAGGGCTAGCTGTATGAGGATTTCTTGGGCTTCCTCTGATTAACTGCAGACAGTCACAGCAGACTTGTTGCAACCACTTTATCTTCAGGACACTCTCTAGCATCCCCTTGACTGACACTCGTCCACTGACACTTCCTCAGAAGGGTTGGCCCTCTCAGAACCGGCCCCCTGATCTGTACTCCCTGTAGGCAGAATCAGATACTCTCCAGTGTCTCCATTTCAATCACCTCTGCTGGACCTCTGGGTTCAGCTTCTCTCTGACTCTCCGGACCTCAGGTCAACCACCTGAGGCCACATGGCAGCTTCTACTGAGGAGGTGCAGCTGCCCTCTCCCTCCGGAACCCCCTCTCCAGCTGAAAGACCCCGAGCACATGTACCCTTTTCATTTATACAGTATCCCAGCATGCAATGTACCGAGGCACATTCCACTACCAATCACCAGGGCTGTACTAAATGCCTGTGCACTCATTTGTAAGGTTTCCTCCCACTGTCTAATATGCCCCCCAGACATGAAGTGAGCTGCACCTGAGCACCATGAGCAGACCTCACTAGCAGATCCTGCTCCTCTGGTAGGAAGAGAGCAATATAAATTTACCTGGCAACCTCTCTGGTAAGCAGAAAGACCCAAAAACTATAATCTCTCTTCTAGCACCCACCTAGGAGGGTGCTACACTGTATATACAGTATAATTGTTATGATAATATTCGTTTTTGATACAACAAAGCTGAGATTACTTTTGTTTGTAGACTTTAGCATCAACTCATTTTTACTCCTACCTTAAAAAAAAGACACTTGTATGACTTTCCTTAATGGGTAAGGGCTTGTTTACACTTGTGTTTGGGGGTGATAAAACATGGGGTTTAGCTGTGTTTTTTCTTCCCCCCAACTACTCCCCTCAAGCTGAAAAATCAGTTCCAGGAGGTGTACACATGCCACGACTGTAATGCTTTGCACAAATTAAACCCACTGTCATGTCTGTGGGCACTACCGCCAAGGAACGCAACCTATTCTAGAGAATCGGCCTGTGCTGCAACTGCTCCAAAACCACATGCAATGCACACAGTTGGGGCAAAATAGAGCAGCTTCTAGGGGTATAAAACAGGTGGTGAAGAGGTGACATAGCAATCGGTGCCACATGTGTTAGAAACCCCTTACATGAGTTAAAAAAAAGTATGCATTAAAACAGATGCATTATCACACACATGATTCACGGAGCAGAGTGATATTGAATCAGACAGAAACATTGCATTAGATAATGACATCTGTTATTAAGGTTACTTACCTATCTGTGGAATAGGCCTTAGCATGGCATCTTTCACATTATTAATTCCATCTAAAAGGGCTGATCTCATCAAAGCAGGACACTTCTGTAAACAGCAAATGATAACAGACATTATATACATGATACAAGTACATGGTGATGCCATTTATTTCTATAATCTAGATGTAAACGCAATTACTGAAATCTTATATAATCTTTACTATATTAGTGGCATTTCAGAAGTCATTTACAACCTTTTAAAATCTGCAGCTTTCAGTAAAATATTGCCTGCTGATCCTGACATTGATAATAGAGATAGGTATAGAACATAGTACTCTAGAAAGATCACATTGAAGTGTGGGCTTGTTCTAGATATGAGATAAGACAATGGAGTACTATGATAATAGGGATGGGGTAGAACATAGTACTGTACATAGAGAACATCAAAGTGTAGGCTTGTCCTAAATACGAGATTGCTGCAGGAAGGTCTGACTTTTACTAGTAGAATCACAAAGGGCTGCCACTGCTCAGACCAAAGCAGCACTCAGTCCCTAATATTCCAAAACAACCAAAAAGAGATTTGCCCATGGGACTTTTGAGAGTGGTGATGTAAAATAACACATCAAATATGTAAAAAAGTACGAAATGTATTTCAATTTACATAAAAAAAAAAAACATATAAAATTCCACATTAAT
The DNA here is from genome assembly GCF_965119305.1 of Pelophylax lessonae. Lineage (NCBI taxonomy): Eukaryota > Metazoa > Chordata > Amphibia > Anura > Ranidae > Pelophylax > Pelophylax lessonae. The sequence goes on from NC_138773.1 coordinate 281,050,029, forward strand.
TGTGTCATAATAAAAAGCAGCTTAATGTACATTAAAGATGCAGTGGTTATTGAAACATTATTAATTTGCAGAAGGTGTGATCTCTATGCATTTCGTGAGACAGCGCCCACTTCATCAGGAGACAGCCACAGCTGGTTTATGTGTGCATCTGTGGAAAGATCATGTCAATATAAAAGCAAACTTTTTAAGCATTTTGATAAACAATCAATTTATATTAGAAAGTGCATCAATTTCAATCGGATGGAGTCCAATAATATACACAAGGTATACTCACATAAGGATTAATAACTTAGAAAAAACTTTTACTAGATCTGTCCTACAAAATCTCTACCTATACATGTACAATCGCACACTGAGCAGACGTCCCAGGCACCAATCATATCTCAGCAAACTTCTAGTTGACGATCTGTTATACCCTGAGAATGATCTGTCAGGGTGCGTGTACAGATATTGCAATGTGTCCATATACATATTCCAGTCCAACTGTTATTGACCAGTTTATCATCCAATGCAAGTCCTCAATCTTCCTTCTGATTGAGTAATCTCTAACCTGTCTCCTCTCAAACTTTAAAGCAATTATATTGTATGGGGGCCCACCAATATATCAATTCAATTAATACCTATCACAGCCCTCAAAAATTCCACTCTCCTGCTCGCATTTTGCGAATAGAACGATGAGGATGGCGAGTAAGGGCTGTGCTGTATGGGGAATGTAGTGCCTACCGCCGCCGCTGCCGTTTAAAGCGCAGCCTGCATTGTAGTGAGTGCATTGTTCTTCAGAAAAGGGTGGACCCGGGGCGCAGAGCAGTGCGCCCTGAGCCCACCCATTGTGTGACAATAGCGAATGATTCGCTATTGTCACATGGATCCTCCTCCTGATCCTCCTCCTGGCCAATCAGGAAGCGGGTCCGAGACCCGTTTCCTGATTGGCCGAAAGGCAAACAATTGCCATTGGCCAAAGAGGAGGAGGAGGACTCGGGAGACGCGGAGGATTAGGAGAAGCCGCCACTGCATCAGGTAAGTGAACGCTGGTCTCTCTGCACGCTGTGCTAACTCTGCATTTAAGGGGGCACGCTGTGGTCACTCTACATTTAAGGGGGCATGCTGTGGGCACTCTACATTTAAGGGGGCACGCTGTGGGCACTCTACATTTAAGGGGGCATGCTGTGGGCACTCTGCATTGAAAGGGGGCATGCTGTGGGAACTCTGCATTGAAAGGGGGCATGCTGTGGTCACTCCGCATTGAAAGGGGGCACGCTGTGGGCACTCAGCATTGAAAGGGGGCACGCTGTGGGCACTCTGCATTTAAGGGGGCATGCTGTGGGCACTCTGCATTGAAAGGGGGCGAGCTGTGGGCACTCTGGTGAGAGCGTGTTTAGGGGCGGAGCAGGGTAGGGTTTGGGTGGGGCAACAAGTGGCAAGTAAATCTTAAGGCCTGGCTAGTAGCTCATGACTTGAAGTTTTGAGCCCTGACCGATCAGGTGTTTGTTCAATGTAATTTTTGATAAAGTTAATTTGTAAATGTAAAACTTTTTTTGTAGTTTTTGGATGGAGCAGGGAAGCTGTTTTATTGCTTTCTGTTTTGGCCATACATACACATACACATACACTTTAAGAGAGACTGTACAATCACATTCAGTCATATTTGGACACCTTTACTATCACAGAAAACAATTTGTGAGAATTTGCAAAGTGTATTTGCTACAAATTCATCATTGATTTCAAATATCCATATAAAACACTTCTATGTATTGTGCTAAATTCTACCATTATTGGTAACACTATTTAGTTATAGCAAGCATACAGGATCATTTTTTCTTTTTTTTTTTTTCAACTTAGATTTCCATATAAAGGCTTCACATTCATTTTTTTTCTATCTCCCCATCATATTCATAACGGCCGAGATCCTTTCCGGACTGCAGTTCCTTCATTAATACAGAAAGAAGTGTGAGCCAGACACAGATACAGTATCTCACAAAAGTGAGTACACCCCTTACATTTTTGTAAATATTTTATTATATCTTTTTATCTGACAACACTGAGGAAATTACACTTTGCTACAATGTAAAGTAGTGAGTGTACAGCTTGTATAACAGTGTAAATTTGCTGTCTACACCTCAAAGGTAAAATGTCCTAATTGAGCCCAAATTGTCAATATTTTGTGTGGCCACCATTACTTTCCAGCACTGCCTTAACCCTCTTGGACATGGAGTTAACCAGAGCTTCACAGGTTGCCACTGGAGTCCTCTTCTATTCGTCCATGACGACATCACAGAGCTGGTAGTTGTTAGGGACCTTGCGTTCCTCCACCTTCCATTTGAGGACGCCCCACAGATGCTCAATAGGCATAGATATAGACATTAGGTCTAGAAATATGCTCGGTCAGTCCATCACTTTTACCCTCAGCTTCTTTAGCAAGGCAGTGGTCATCTTGGAGGGGTGTTTGGGGTCATTATCATGTTGCAATACTGCCCTGCAGCTCAGTCTCCAAAGGGAGGGGAACATGCTCTGCTTCAGTATGTCACAGTACATGTTGGCATTCATGGTTCTGTCAAAGAACTGTAGCTCCCCAGTGCCGGCAGCACTCATGCAGCCCTAGACCATGACACTCCCACCACAATGCTTGACTGTTGGCAAGACACACTTGTCTTTTTACTCCCCTCCTGGTTTCCGCCACACATGCTTGACACCATCTGAACCAAATAAGTTTATCTTGGTCTCATCAGACCACAGGACATGGTTCCAGCAATCCATGTTCTTGCCGGGGGTTACTGGACTCTAGGATGGCTGATGTAGTCCTTGTGTCCAAGAGGAACAGACCCAGTCAGAAAGCCTGACGAAAGAAGATCCTGCCAAAGGTGACTAGACTCTGATTGGCTGCTGTAACTCCTTAGTCTGGTTGACCTCAATAATAGGGGACACAACAGAGGGGACCGCAATAGTGCATTACCAACAGTAGATATTTATTAAAAACAAATGGTTGCACTTACAGTTGTGAAGACAATAATAGCGAGTTCCCTCACGGAGGAGCTGTATGGCGGGGTCCGCCTGCAGTGCGGACCGCTGCCTGGTCTAGATGTGATGACGCGGCGCCTCCTCTCTGACGCGTTTCTCCCGATAGGGCATCCACTTAGATAGGTCACCTCCTATCTAAGTGGATGCCCTATCGGGAGAAACGCGTCAGAGAGGAGGCGCCGCGTCATCACATCTAGACCAGGCAGCGGTCCGCACTGCAGGCGGACCCCGCCATACAGCTCCTCCGTGAGGGAACTCGCTATTATTGTCTTCACAACTGTAAGTGCAACCATTTGTTTTTAATAAATATCTACTGTTGGTAATGCACTATTGCGGTCCCCTCTGTTGTGTCCCCTATTATTGAGGTCAACCAGACTAAGGAGTTACAGCAGCCAATCAGAGTCTAGTCACCTTTGGCAGGATCTTCTTTCGTCAGGCTTTCTGACTGGGTCTGTTCCTCTTGGACACAAGGACTACATCAGCCATCCTAGAGTCCAGTAACCCCCGGCAGGACCACTCATCACCATAGAACCAGGCTTCTTGTTTGGCTTTTGTCCGGTAAGAGTCTAGGGAGCACGAGTGTGTCAGAGTGCCTTCTGTATTTCTGGGAACTTTTCTACCTGGCTGCATGACCTTTGGAGCGGTCATATTCATATATGCCCTTAACGTTTAACTTCTGGTAAGAGGCCAAGCTGGTGGTGGGACTTTGCACCTTCCAATCACAGTTCACCTTTCCCCAAGCTGGAAGCTTATGTCACCATTTTTTGCACTTTATTTATGGACTTATAACATGGACGTTTATTGCACATTGGTGTATCACTAGTCACCTTCTGGACATTTTTTGTTTTACACGAATTGCATACGTTTTCATTTTTTTGCATTATTATTGCATTTTTGGTTTATTTGTTTGCATCATTTTGTATGTTGCACATATGCACTAGGGCAGCGCACCTGATTTCTTTACATATTCTACAACATACACTCTAAGGTAGCAGCACACCCTATATTGAATCAGCGCACTTTCCTACCCACCAAATCCATGTTCTTAGTCTGCTTGTCTTCAGCAAATTGTTTGTGGGCTTTCTTGTGCATCATCTTTAGAAGAGGCTTCCTTCTTGGACGACAGCCATGCAGACCAATTTGATGCAGTGTGCGGCATATGGTCTGAGCACTGACAGACTGACCCTTCCACCTCTTCAAACTCTGCAGCAAGGCTGGCAGCACTCATACCTCTATTTCCCAAAGACAACCTCTGGATATGACACTAAGCACATGCACCCAACTTCTGTGGTCGACCATGGCGAGGCCTGTTCTGAGCGGGACTTGTCCTGTTAAACAGCTGTATGGTCTTGGCCACTGCACTGCAGCTCAGTTTTAGGGTCTTGGCAATCTTCTTTTAGCCTAGGCCATCTTTATGTAGAGCAACAATTATTTTTTTCAGATCCTCAGAGAGTTCTTTGCCGTGAGGTACCATGTTGAACTTCCAGTGACCAGTATGAGAGAGTGAGAGCGATAACAACAAATTTAACACACCTGCTCCCCATTCACACCTGAGACCTTGTAACACTAAGGAGTCAAATGACAGCGGGAAGGGAAAATTGGTAATTGGGCCCAATTTGGACATTTTCACTTAGGGGTGTGCTCACTTTTGCCAACGGTTTAGACATTAATGGCTGTGTGTTGAGTTATTTTAAAGGGACAGCAAATTTACACTGTTATACAAGCTGTACACTCACCACTTTACATTGTAGCAAAGTGTCATTTCTTCAGTGTTGTCACATGAAAAGATATAAAAAAATATTTACAAAAATGTGAGGAGGTACTGACTTTTGTGAAATACTGTATATGAATATCCTCATGTTGGCACTATCCCACTGCTGAGTATATTTACAGGTTATAAAATATATATAGTTCCTTCATGACCTGGGGTTTTTACACCTGGATAATATACCAGACAACATTCTGCTGAATAGCGTTGGACATGTGAGAATCGCCAACTATGGCGTCTCAGCAATGAGTGTGGGCAAACTCTCGACCCTGACGAAGAGTAAGTAATCACCAATTTGTAGTAAACAAAAAAATTACTATTCTGTTACTATTATAAAAGTAGAATTGAATAGTTATTGCCCTATGTTTCATAGTTTTTATTATAGAATGTATTTTGTATAGTTTTACAGCTCCTATGCAAATGCCCATGCCCGAGAGAGAGGCAAGTTGAATATTTTAGAGGCCACCCATTTTTAAGGAGGTAGAATGGGTGAAACTGGAAGCTGGAGAAGTGAGCTCACCATTTACCATGGAGACAGTAAGTATATGAACCACACATGGATCCTTTACAGTGCATTGTCCAGTGTTCTGCATTATTTATTCACCCAGCACCTGAATGTGCATTACAAATAGAAAGACCATCACTGCATATATTCTTCAGTAATAATGTTTCTTCTCTTCATAGTGCCCCCTGATAAACCTGAAGACAGAGAGGAAAATGAAGGAAATCATACCTCCTCCAAAAGGAAAACAGAAGCCTGAATTTACAGAAGAGGCCCAGGAGCTTTGTTGTGGATTCTCTTTCATCAGCAGCAGATGGGGAGAAATACAAGGACCACTGGTGCTATCAGCTCTCCCTACAGGATAATCCTTGATAATTTAAAGCAAAAGAAAAAAAAAACAGAGGAAGAAACAAACTAGAACAAGGCAAAAAACAGCTTGAGACTCTCCCAAACTATAATGTTCAGATTGAGAGTCCACCAAATTGTGAAGTCCACATTGAGACTCTGGCAAAATGTAAAACATTGAGATTCCTTCCACTGAGGTGCCATCAGCTTCCCCTGTGGAAGAAGCCCCAGTCATCCCAGACAAAATAAAAAAAAATGAAAAAATAGACAGTTGAGGTACAGTATGTTTTTTTTTTTTTTTTTTTTTTAGCTTACTAATTTGTGAGTGAATTGTGTGCAGAGCATTATTCTACAAATGTAGAGGAATCTGCACCTTCATCTGTTCCTACGCATATTGCAGTAGAATAATAGGTCTCCAGGAGATGACGTTTTTCCTTTAAAGCAGAGTTCCACTCAAAAGTGGAACTTCCACTTTGAGTACTCCTGACCCCCTGACATGCCACATTTGGCATGTGATTTTTTTGGGGTGAGTGAGTACCTAGTTTTGACAGTCCTCCTCTCCCCCTCCCTCCCTGCAATTTTGAACTGGTCATGAGGGGAGGTTGGAAGCCGGTAATCCTTTTTTCCTACAGGTGTGCATTGGACCAGGTATGAAGGAAGTTTGGAGGCCAGTAGTCCTTTTTTCCCACAGGTGTGCGTTGGACCAGCTGTGAGGGGAAGTTGGAGGCCATTAGTCCTTTTTTCCCAAAGATGTGTGTTCGACTGGCTATTAAGGAAGGTTGAAGGCTGGTGGTCCTTTTTCCAACAGGCATGCATTAGACTGGCTATTAAAGAAGGTTGAAGGTCGACAGTACTTTTTTCCCACAGGTGTGTTTTGGACCGGCAGTCGTTTTTTCCTACAGGTATGTGTTGGACCAGCGATTAGGGGAGGTTGGAGGCCATTAGTTCTTTTTTCTCACAGGTGTGAATTGGATCAGCTATGAGGGGAGGTTGGAAGCCATTAGTTCTTTTTTCTCACAGGTGTGTGTTGAACCAGCTTTGAGGGGAGGTCAGAGGCTGGTAGTTCTGTTTTCCCACAGGCATGCGTTGGACTGGCTATGGAGCGGAGGCTGGTAGTCCTTTTTTCCCCACAGGCGTGTGTTAGACTGGCTATGAGGGGAGGTTGGAGGTGGGTAGACATTTTTTCAGACGGGTGTACATTGGACTGACTCTGAGAGCAGGGTCAGGCCCTACGGACAGGAATCCTCAATGAGTGCAGTGTGTATGAGAGCACAATGATCCCCATCCTCCTTGGAGCTTGTGTGCCCTGCAAACATAACAACAATTCAGGTTATGACACTGTGTGTAATCCCAAACAGCAAAAGCCCCAACAAGTGGGCCATGTGCTCCACAGTCATTGTAGAAGCAGGCTCAAGAATAAAAGCATGTGATACTCATCGGTAAAAAGGACATTCAGGGGAGCAGTCCAGCATATCATCCACAAATAAAAAAAAAATGTGAATATCTCTTCCTTTTTCTCATTACTTCTATCATTTTTTTACCTACCACTGACATAAGATCCTTTCCTATGAATAAAATTTATATTTTTCCTATCAGAGGGATCTGGAACAGTTTTTACAATGCTCTTATACGTATTATATTAGTCTTTACAATGCTCTTGGTGCTCTTATACAATGTGTAAACTGTACATCTCTAAAATGTGTAGAAAACAAAATACATATAAAAGACCATAAAAATTCAGTTTTTACTAGGATGAGATGTATTTGGTGGATCCATACATACTGGAACACCATGCCACTATTATGGCACCATGTGATGCTGAGTGGTTGGTGTACACAAATTTGTGGGCTGGTTTGTGAACCCCTTACTAAATCACTTGTTTTTTTTTTAGGGACACAAAAACCAGAAAAACTTCTTAACAAGGCCATACACGTTTATTTTACTGAACGATTCAACAATTAAAAAAATGATGTAAAATGTTTCTGTTCAGCATCCCTCATTTTTTCAGGTGAAATTATTTTGATCTGATGCAGCAGAAAAATTTACCACTGGTTGCTTTTTAAATTAAATAAATTGCCGCATGTTTTACTTGAGGTATCAGTTGTTTTTCTTTTGGATACAGGTGTCTTTAATTTCACTTCATTTACCAGCATTTAGATCCTTATTTTTTAATTGTTTGATCATAGAATTGGTGATTTCAGTATGAGGATTATAAATCCTAAATTCACTGTTTCAAAAATAACATCCAGTGTATAGCCTGAATCAGTGTAATAGGTAAAGCAGTAGTAAACCGTAGCAATTTTTTTTTTTCAACCCTGCAGGGTAGAGGCATAATGTGCTAGTATGCATCCACATGTGTAAGCTGCCCATGCCACACGCACTCATACAACCCCATACCATCAGAGATGCAGGCTTTTGAACTGAGCGCTGATAACAACTTGGGTTGTCCTTGTCCTCTTTAGTCCGGATGACATGGCGTCCCAGTTTTCCAAAAGAACTTCAAATTTTGATTCGTCTGATCACAGAAAAGTTTTTCCACTTTGCCACAGTCCATTTTAAATGAGCCTTGGCCCAGTGAAAACGCCTGCGCTTCTGGATCATGTTTAGATATGGCTTCTTTTTTGGCCTATAGAGTTTTAGCTGTCAACGGCGAATGGCACGGTGGATTGTGTTCACCGACAATGTTTTCTGGAAGTATGCCTGAGCCCATGTTGTGATTTCCATAACATTAGCATTCCTGTATGTAATGCAGAGCCATCTAAGGGCCCGAAGATCACGGGCATCCAGTATGGTTTTCCGGCCTTGACCCTTATGCACAGAGATTGTTCCAGGGTCTCTGAATCTTTGGATGATATTCTGCACTGTAGATGATGATAACTTCAAATTCTTTGCAATTTTTCTCTGAGAAACTCCTTTCTGATATTGCTCAACTATTTTTTGCCACAGCATTGGAGGAATTGGTGATCCTCTGCCCATCTAGACTTCTGAGAGACACTGCCAAACTGAGAGGCTCTTTTTATACCCAATCATGTTGCCAATTGACCTAATAAGTTGCAAATTGGTCCTCCAGCTGTTCCTTATATGTAAATTTAACTTTTCCGGCCTCTTATTGGTACCTGTCCCAAGTTTTTTGGAATGTGTAGCTCTCACAAAATCCAAAATGAGCCAATATTTGGCATGACATTTCAAAATGTCTCACTTTCAACATTGGATGTGTTATCTATATTATATTGTGAATAAAATGTAAGTTTATGAGATTTGTAAATTAGTCAATTCCTTTTTGTACAGTGTCCCAACTTTTTTGGAATTGGGTTGTACATACACACACACACACACACATACAAAAAGCCTTTTGAAAAATCTGCATTATTTACTTTAATGCTCCCTGCCAGGTACTGCACTGTAGGGGGAGGCAGAGAGCACATCTCCCTTGCTTTCATTTTAGGATATCTAAACACAGTGTGGCCAAGCTCCTGAAGTGCCGAAAGATAGTACGGCTGAAGATAGGGGAGCTCTTAGGACTTTTGCGACAGTCTTTCTCTGCCAATATGTCAGGGCACCCCTGGCGACCTCAGGCGGCACACTGGGGTGCCACGGCACCCCGGTTCAGAAAGGCTGTCTTAAACCATGCGGGTTTGGGGACAATTCACAGTACCTACAGGTAAGCCTTATTATAGGCTTACCTGTAGGTACAAGTGCCAGAAAAGGGTTTACTTCCACTTTAAGTACACATTTTTTTGTAATTAAGTCTTTTTTTTTATTACCCACCACTGTCTTGCTACTACTTAAGCAATCTACAGTACAGCTGCTGAGGACCATATTAACCAGCTGGTCCTACCAAGGAATACTGGGTAATGCTGCAAACATCGGCAGAAGGGCAGGTTGCAAAGCTCACTTGTTTGTGCCCAAGATGCCAAGTCAGTCAGGAATCTACTTACTTGGGCAGCCTCGGTGGGCTCACTTGGCCACTCCACAGCAAAAGTGGAGTCAGTGGGGATATCGCTGGGGGCCCTGGTCCATGCTGCCAGGAACAGACGACTCCAACTGGCAGCCAAGGAAGGACAAAAGGAGGAGTATGGCAGAAGGGAAAGTGATGGGTATGACCAGGGTGAGGGGTAAGAAGAGACACAAAATTCAATGGAAAAGATAGTACAGTGAAGCATGTGCCTTGCACTCCATTCTCCTAGCACAGACCTTGGAGAAAACACATACTTCTTTCTCAAACCTTTTTTACAACTTAGCTGTTATTTTGTCACAATGAATAAGACAGTCCAATGACCTAAGGTGCAAAAAAAAATCATTTAGATGCAGAGCACATTTTAACTCCTAATTGAACTTTTCATTTGAATCGGCTGAATACATTCTGGGAACAATAAAACAAAAAGGTGTCTTTGCTGGGAGTGAGGCAACAGAGAGGTAACTGGAGTCCAGTGTATTTCTTCAAGTGCACATGGTGTACAGCCATCTCTAAATCAGAGGTCGGCCTTAATATGGTTGTAAAGGTTGAAAGTTTTTTACCTTCATGCATGAAGGTAAAAAACCTTCTATGTGCTTCTCCCCCCCCCCCACAGCCCCCCTAATACTCACTTAAATCCCCTCTTGATCCAGCGATGTGCATGATAACCTCGTCTTTCCCAGGTCTCTCTCTTCTTATTGGCTTAGACACAGCAGTGGGAGCCATTGGCTGTCAATCACAGCCAGTGAACCAATGAGGACAGAGCCAATGAGGACAAGAGGCTTGCTATTAGGGGCACTGGTCAAGGGGGAGGAGCCAGGAATGCTGACGGGGGACCCAGGAAAAAGAGGATCAGGGCTGCTCTCTGCAAAACCATTGCACAGAGCAGGTAAGTATAACATGTTCCTTATTTAAAAAAAATAAATCTTTAATATCACTATAAGGTCAGGCCATCCCTAAAAGCGGCCTCCGCCTTGTCCCCATGCATTGACGAGCATGGAATGGAAAAAGGTACCCCATGTGCTGGCAAGTGACCAGGCTACGGTGCCTAGCATAGCCCAAATGAACCCACACGGGGGTAGGCCTCTATTGTTACCCATATGTGCATTACCTTAACACTTTAACATAAACATACACTGTACATTGCTATAAGACACCCATTTATTTAAATTGGGCTGCTAATGCACAGGAACAAACCAAAAGACAGACACATTGCACCACAACACTTAGTAGTGCATTTCCATGCATAATGGTGTGCTGTAACACATGTGCGTAGAAGCTGTGTTGCTTTAGTGCAGTCTTTCTAAACTAGGGTTCCCCCAGAGGTTGCTAGGGGTCCTTGAGCAATGAGCACCTTCTGCCTCCCAGATGAGTAACCACTAACACCAATGCTCTCTGTAAGGTTGGTGTATTTCAAGGGTTCCTCCATGTTGAAAAGGTTGAAAAAAGCAGCCTTAGTGTGTTGGGATGCCATTCAAAACGAATGGCACTGCAACGCATTAATGTACGTTACGTGTGTTTTGCCAAAGTGTTTTTACAAACATAGGAAATCTTGGTTTTTATTACAATGTTAAAAGCAGGTTAAAAGTATATATATATATATATATATATATATATATATATACTCACACACTCTAAGGGAACACCATGTCCAATGGACTGTGAAACATTTAATTATTTCATTGCACTGTCCCTCAGGGCCCTTATACAATGTACAGCAGCATGCCTGCATTTTAGGGCTCATGTAGAGAGGCGGTTGGGATGGCAGGTTAAAAACACACATTTGAGGAGCATTTTTAGAGCCCCCAAACCACACCCCCTTATAAGCCACAAAGGCAGCGGACAGGGGTGTTGACAGGTGTACCGTGCATCCTCATGCAGGCCGTCCCGTTCATGTCAATTGGGATGCAGCAGCTGCACTGACACAGCTGCTGATCCTAGTTTGATAAGAATGTCTAAGATTGGAAGTACCAAACCATAACAAAAAAAAAGATATATAAAAGAAAAGTGGCGCCGCATCCTAAAATTAGAAAAACCCTCAAAGAAACAACACATAGAGAGAATTTAAGTTGTCAAACCCCACATGGAAGGAATCTGGTTGATAGCAATTAAACTGGATGATTTAATTACCAGGGAGTATACAGTATCTCACAAAAGTGAGTACACCCCTCACATTTTTGTAAATATTTTATTATATCTTTTCATGTGACAACACTGAAGAAATGCCACTTTGCTACAATGTAAAGTAGTGAGTGTAAAGCTTGTATAACAGTGTAAATTTGCTGTCCCCTCAAAATAACTCAACACAGCCATTATTGTCTAAACCACTGGCAACAAAAGTGAGTACACCCCTACGTGAAAATGTCCAAAGTGGGCCCAATTAGCTATTTTCCTGCCCCGTTGTTATGTGACTTGTTAGTGTTACAAGGTTTCGGTGTGAATGGGGAGCAGGTGTGTTAAATTTGGTGTTATCGCTCTCACTCTCTCATACTGGTCACTGGAAGTTCAACATGGCACCTCATGGCAAAGAACTCTCTGAGGACCTGAAAAAATAATTGTTGCTCTATATAAAGATGGCCTAGGCTATAAGAAGGTTGCCAAGACCCTGAAACTGAGCTGCAGCATGGTGGCCAAGACCATACATCGGTTTAACAGGACAGGTTCCACCCAGAACAGGCTTTGCCATGGTCGACCAAAGAAGTTGAGTGCACATGCTCAGCATCATATCCAGAGGTTGTCTTTGGGAAATAGACGTATGAGTGCTGCCAGCATTGCTGCAGAGGTTGAAAGGGTGGGAGGTCAGCTTGTCAGTGCTCCGACCATATACCGCACACTGCATCAAATTGGTCTGCATGGCTGCCGTCCCAGAAGGAAGCCTCTTCTAAAGATGATGCACAAGAAAGCCTGCAAACAGTTTACTGAAGACAAGCAGACTAAGGACATGGATTACTGGAGCCATGGCCTGTGGTCTGATGAGACCAAGATAAACTTTTTGGCTCAGATGAAGCATGAAGCATGTTGGTGGGAGTGTCATGGTCTGGGGTGGCATGAGTGTTGCCAACACTTGGGAGCTAAAGTTCATTGAGGGAACCATGAATGCCAACATGTACTGTGACATAATGAAGCAGAGTATGATCCCCTCCCTTCGGAGACTGTGCTGCAGGGCAGTATTCCAACAGGATAACGACCCCAAACACACCTCCAAGATGACTACTGCCTTGCTAAAGAAGCTGAGGGTTAAGGTGATGGACTGGCCAAGCATGTCTCCAGGCCTAAACCATATTGAGTATCTGTGGGGCAACCTGAAATGGAAGGTGAAGGAGTGCAACCTGTGAAGCTCTGGTGAACTCCATGCCCAAAAGGGTTAAGGCAGTGCTGGAAAATAATGGTGGCCACACAAATTATTGACACTTTGGGCCCAATTTGGACATTTGCACTTAAGCTTATACTCATTTTTGTTGCCAGCAGTTTAGACATTAATGGCTGTGTGTTGAGTTATTTTGAGGGGACATCAAATTTAGACTGTTATACAAGCTGTACACTCACTACTTTACATTGTAGCAAAACATGAGGGGTGTACTCACTATGTGAGATACTTTACATCTATGCAGTATGAACTTTGTATTAATTATTTTCTTTGCATGGAAATGTTTGTAATAATTGGGTTTTAACCACTTGCTGACCCACCACAGCACATATACTGCGGTGGGGCAGCATGTGCAGGCACCGACTCTGGGTTTAGGAGCGCACTGTGTCCACTGGATAGCAAATCCCAGTACCCTGAGCCCGGTGATAGCGATCACATGATCACAATGTCAGCTAAGCTGTTATGAATTAATTCATTCATAACAGCTGTGTTTCCTAAGTTGTGATTGGCCCACAGCTATCACATGGTACCTGGGCCAATCACAGAACCCTGTACCATGTGAGTAGCTGTAGCCAATACTGATCACTAGTGATCACAGCTGTCATGAAAGGTTTACACATTCATAACAGTTTAAAACTTTGCTATTACAATGATCTCCAGTGTAACAGCAAAGTGTAAAAAAAAAAAAAAACTGAAAATTATTTCACCTACACATCAGTCATATCATGATACTGTACTGCACTGGTGACAGTATGTTAAAAATTCCCAAAAAAAGTGACAAAAAATTACAACTTCAAAAAAACTCACCATGCCTCTTATTAAATAATTCAGTTTGTCTACTTTCCAAAAATAAGTCATTTGGGGGAGATTATACTGCCCTGGCATTTTAGGGGCCTCGAGAAATGAGATGGCAGTACTTTAGAATTAATCAATTTTCAAATAGAAATACCATAGTTTGTAGATGCTAAAACATTCACACAAACCAATTAATATCCACTTATAGGGATTTTTTTTTTTTACCGAAGTCATGAAGCAGAATACATTTTGGCTTAAATGTATGATGACATTTGATTTTATTGGATGGGTTTTATTAATTTATTTATTTTTTTGGTGTGTTTTATAACAGAAAGTAGAACATGTGGGGTTTTTTTTTCAAAATTTTTTTTATCTAGAAAAAAAAAAAAACCCAGTGGTGATCAAATACCACCAAAAGAAAGCTCTATTTGTATGAAAAAAAAATATATAAATTTAATATGCGCACAGTATTGCAGGACGGTGCAATTGCCAGTTAAAGTATTGCAGTGCTTAATATCAAAAATGCCCTGGTCATGAAGGGGGGGTAAAGCCTTCCAGAGCTCAATTGGTTAATATTTTTGTAAAAATAATGTTATAGAGGGATGCATATTCTGCCTTATTTTATTATATGATACTGTAGTTTATGGTCTTCCTAGGCCACCTCAAAAGTCCATTTTGTTTTGGTTGTTTCTTTGAGGACTCCTAATTTGACACCTGTGAGGTGCATTGCCCGTAAACCCAGCCCCTGCACCCACAGGGCTGTCAAATTTGGAGCAGCCACTGCATCCCAAGTGACATGAATGGGACTGCCTGCCTGGGATGCAAACAGTGGACGGTGTGTGTTGACGTAATAGGACGTTCTTGGGTTTAAGTGGAGACATCTGAATGATGCCCGCGGCTAGCCTCTGATCTGTCCCGGTTCGCACTTACCTTTTAGAAGAAATACTTACTTATAAAATTTCTTCCACAGCGTTTCCATCTCTCTTGTGGGCAGCTGAAGCCGGCGCGGTCCTCTTCTGTGTCTTCTTCCGCGTCTTCTTGTCCCAGAATGCGCCGCACCGGCCCCTCTCGTCACTTCCGGTGCGGCGCTGCATTCCTCCACAGCTTCTGGGCATGCCCAGAAGCTGTTTTGCAGGGGAATGCGGCGTCGCCCGGAAATGACGAGGCCGGTGCCGTCGCATTGATTCCTGGGAGCTATGACGTTCAGCTCCCAGGAATCATAGCGAGACAGGAAGTGACGGGGTGAGCCGCGGCTCTGAGGGAGGAAGTACTCTGAGGTGAGTATCTTCGATCTTCAATTACAAGGTGAGTAAATAAAGAAAAAAAAATAACTATCCAATTCCTTTTCAGGTGAGGGCTACCTAGCGGAGGGGCACAAAAAAAAATATAGTTTTTGTGCCCGGAACTCCGCTTTAAAGAGGACCTGTCATGCCCTATTCCTATTACAAGGGATGTTTACATTCTCTGTAATAGGAATAAAAGTTATAAAAAAAAAAAATTAAAAAGAGAATAAAAAAATAAACAATAAAAAAAATGGAAAGCGTCCCTGTCCCTGCATGTTCAAACGCAGAAGCGAACACATAGAGTGAGAGCAATATTGTTAGAGCGAGAGCAATAATTCTAGCACTGTAACTCTAAACGGGTAACCTGTAAACATTTTTGAAGCGTAGCCTATTGAGATTTTTAAGTACTGAAGTTTGGCATCATTCCACGAGTGTGCGCAATTTTAAAGCATGACATGTTAGGTATCTATTTACTCAGCGTAACATCATCTTTCACATTGTACAAAAAAAATCAGGCTAATTTTAGTTTTTGGGGTTTTTTTTATTCATTAAAATGTGTTTTTTCTTTTTCCAAAAAAATTGTGTTTGAAAAATTGCTGTGTGACAAACAATTGCAACGACTGCCATTTTATTCCCTAGGGTTTCTGCTAAAAATATATATAATGTTTGGGGGTTCTGAGTAATTTTTTAGCAAAAAAAAAGATGATTTTTATATGTAGGAGAGGAGTGCAAAAATAGGCCTAGGCAGGAAGTGGTTAAAAGGGCTAAATGGGGAGACTAGAACACAGCATTGTCACCCGATAACAGGAAGTGCCCAAAAAAAGACCCTCAAGGCAGGATCACCAGGTATTATTTTTATGAAAGCTGCAGATTTTACAATGTGAAAAAAATAACTTTTGAAATTTAATTTACATGTTAATTGGTATTTGAGATTGCAGTGATTACATTTCCTTTAAAAACGGACTTCAAGGCAGTTAGTCTGTTTGATGCAGAAGCCTTCAAAGCCTGGCTTTGGAATATTAAACACATAAAACATTCTGAAAAAGCTAGAGTTACACTTTAAATAAACTTTTATTTTGATTCAAAACATTTCCTTTCAAAGAAGGAGTCATTAGGGCCCTTCACCGAACCCGCCACTTCTCCTTCCTGTGGTTGTGACATTGACGTGACCCAGGGGCAACCATGGAAAAACACCTCCTATGAGGTATGCACAGCCACCGTGAATGAGTATTTCCTGCGATCGAGACATGACGAGAGAAATTGGAGCAATTATCAGGAAAAAAAAGTAAATTGAAAGAAAAACAAAAAGTTTCTTTTTCCTGTCAGTTGGCGGGGAGGTTTCCCACCGAGATCATAATTGCAATTTCTGTTCCACATCATCACGCGTTCCCCCTCCTGGAGGGATAATTGTATTGATTACATAACGCTCTTGTCGTGCCTCAGACAGGTCTACCCATCTTCTCTCCTGCGTAACGCCTGTTTTACACAGCCTCACATGTAAATTGTCTTTTCAGCTTTTAAAGAAATGTGTCACGACCTAGATTTCAAATACTGTATCATTAAATCTCAATGTTTAGCACAGTTTTAACCCTGCTGATATGCTTAAAATGGGCTAGGCACTGAAGAGCCAAGATAGCCATCAACACTTAGAGGTGTATTTCTAAAAAGAAATTGGTTAAGTGCATGTGCAATCGTATGCAAATGAGGCAAGAAAATGTATGTTATTAGGCTATTTTCTGTGCTGGTTGAACATTTTTCATTGATTTAAAATGGAAAATACCCCTTTTGCCAACTAGATGGTGCTATGCATCAAAGGAAATATGATATTTAGCCCCATCTAGTGGTATTTTTGATTGTAAATCATTAGAAAACATTTGACCAGCACAGGAAATAGCCTAATAACCTTATGTTTTTTACCCCCCATTTGCACAGGACAAATGTACATGTGCCTTCAGTGAGCAATTTCCTATGAAAATTTTCTATACACCCCCATAGTGTTGCTAGGGACTTCTGTCACCCCAGAAGCCTGATATTCTGCTGGGGCCTGCAAGTTGGCAAATTAAAGCATTGGACAAAATAGTTTTAGCAGCATGGTTCAATTTCAGGTCTGCAGGGGATTAAAGGGTAACCCTGGGCTGGTAGAAAACATAAAACTTTCCCCCCTCTCTGGCCCACTGGCTGTTAAAAAAAAAAACAACCCAACAAATTACTCAAGGCATGGGCCCCGTGGTGGTCTTATGCTCTTCCTCCTCTGCACCCGACCAGTCTGGGCCTGTTTAATTGACCCCACCCATCTCCCAGCCAGGGGGGGGGGGGGACTCTTCTCTACTTCCTTCGTCTTCCCTTTCATTTCCCCCCCACCCCCATTTTTTATCTCATTAAATGACCAGTTTAGGTTTTGTTTCCATAAATTCATGTGGATTGTTCCACACTAAAGCCCCTGTGCCCTAGGGCACCCTGTGTTGACCTTGGCCGGAGGGTCCCTGTTGACAGTTTATTCTTTTTAAAAAAAACACATTCCATATGTATAGTTATAGACGTTGTTTTGTCTTAAGCCTACTGTTGATATCTCCTGCATGGGAATGTTGCATCTGTATCCTTTTTTATATTCCAATAAAAAAATATTGTACCAGAAAAAAAAACAACCCAACAGATCCCCCTATCCCCACAATCATCCCTGCTGTGCTATAGGATTCTAATAGTAGGGACTCCTCCACTGTCAGAATTGTTGGATCGACTTTTATTTTATTTTGTCAAGTGGGAACAGCAAGAGATGGATTCTAATTTGTCCAGTTCAGCATCTATTTGCAGCTTAAGTCTAGGCTTCTGGTACTGATGTATCGGTAGAGAGAGCCCTTTTGACAGACCATTCATTGCTTTACAATATAAAGGGAGACAGTACAGTTACAATACAAGTGGGCTAGAAGGGCCCTGCTCATGAGCTTGCAATCTAATATTTACATTTAAAAGATTCCCTTGTGTAGACATGCAAAAGCCCTGAGACTGCTGCTGGGTATCACCATCTTGAATGCGATCCCTAGAATACTATACTCAAAGAGTTGCTGGGAACCTTTAGACCTGCACATGTAGTCATATGAGGGAAAACTTTAAACAGGTTCAATAGCTCTAGAGAATTCAACTCCCTCACAGCAAGGCTTCTTTAATGGGCACCCAACAGTATTTATTTTATTTATTTATTTTATTTCAGATACTTATATAGCGCTGTCAATTTATGCAGCGCTTTACATATACATTGTACATTCACATCAGTCCCTGCCCTCAAGGAGCTTACAATCTATCTCAAACTATAGAAATACAAAAAGGAGTGCCAGACCAAAGACAGCTGAAATAGCCCAAGATAATTTTATTGTTGATAAAAAAAATTATATAAAAACAGCCAACACATTCCCGGGGACAGCACCACTTCTTTCTCCTTCATCAAGACTTAACACAAGGTACAACTTGTGGACAGTGACTTCAGATATTTACATTGGAATCAGTATTGAACTCTCCTCATGGAGGAACAACTTAAAGTGATACTAAATACACATGTTTAATTTACATTATCCCTTCTCTTTCTATATATGAATGATGGCACTGTAATTATTATAATAAAAAAAAAAGTCTAAGTACCTTTTTCCTAATCTACTTGTGCATCTCATAAAATTTGAATATCCTCAAAAAGTTCATTTATTTTAGTAATTCAATTCAAAAAGTGAAACTATGGGTTACACACAGAGTGAAATAGTGGGCACAACTGAGTGCCCACAACAGGGGATTGTGGCGGCCACGATTAGTTGAAAAAAAAAACTGTTACTGTGTCTTTAAATCCTTACTGTGCTTGTCACTAGGATTTTAGGTGGGAGACTAGAGTCTTTCAAGAAGCCTCTCCACACGTGTAAGGAGGGCTATATAAGATGCCGCATGGGGACTCCTGTTGCAGTTGACCTTGATCGGCTTGGCGAGCTCTATAGGCTATAATGCAGGAGCTATAATACAGGAGCTCGCCTGCCGTGAAAGGTCATGAAGACACTGGTCAGAAGGGTCCTGGAGAAGGCGGCGTCTGAGGGAGGAGAAGAGTGGCCGAGGCGATGTGTGGAAAGGATGGATGAAGAGCCAGAGCTGAAATTGGAGGCGGAAGAGCAGATGGCGACTCTACAAGTGTCCGGAATGGATGCTGAGCCTGTCTGATCTTCGCCCGCAAGCCCCACCAGGAATCAGAACTCTCAAGCCCGTAGGCCACAGCGAAGCCACCAGGGTCCTCAGCAGCAGATTCCTGCCTGCAGGAGGAGGAGGCTGGTGTTGTGACGACAACTCAGCATTCCGGCCAGCAGGTTCAGAAGAGGGGGAGGACTTTCTTACCATTCCCTATCCATGGTGGTGAAAGATGTGGGTGGGGCGCAGCGATCCCCACTGGTTAGTAGAGCAGCTCCTCCTCCCATGTTGGAAGGCTACAGGCAAGCTTCCCTGGTTGCCAGGCCAATAGCATTGCGTGTATCTAGGCCGTCCAGGCTGGATACTGTGATGGCTCCTCAGCTATCAGAGTCTCCAGCGAGTGCAATTGCTGCAGGTCCGGATCACAGGGTGACAATACTCCAGTTGTTCCTGCATCTGTAGAAACCCCTCAGGCTCATGAGTCAGCACAACAGTTACTTACATTGTTGATTACTTTTTATCCAAGTTTACTGAGTCTTTGTCCACTCCTCAGTTATTGTCTGTGCCTGTTTCTTCTCCTGCTACTGTATGGTCAGCTCCTGTTCCTAAGGCTGCTGCACCTTCTGTCTCTCATACTACTACTCATTTACCTAATGTTACCCTTTTAAGGGAAGTGGATACAATTTTGAATGTTGTTTTGCCTGTTCCTGACACCTGTGAAAAAGAAGTTTTGCCATGTGAAATGTCCCCATTGGGTTTTCATTTGGCTACCTCAACCAAAGAAAAAATATGGAAAGGTAAGTTTATTGATTTATTGTCGCTATTACCTAGTACAAAGGAATTTGCTAATAAAAGTGAGAAGAGATCTAAGGACATGGAAGACAGGCGTCGACCAGCTCCTAGATCTTTTCATAACTGGTTGCAGGCATTCTGCATTATTTCTGTGGTAATAGGTGAATAAAATTCCCTGAAAAATGTAGCAGTTTATTCCAGCATCTGGAACATATACTTGAAGCTTAAAAAAGCTTTGCCGGACTTAGTTGGTTCAACTATGATGAATTATTCCGCCAAAAAGTGGCTGGGTACCCCAACCTAAATGGGGAATGAAGGATGTTGGTTTATGGTTAAATCTTATCATCCCACAGAAACCAGCTTTTTCAAAACAGCCTACATTGAATCCAAATATTTCTTCAGTATACAAGAAAGATGCGTGTTATGTATATAACAAATCCCAATGTAAATGGTCGACATCATGCCGTTATAGGCATGAGTGTTCTTTCTGTTTTGGCACTCATCCACTATCAAAATGTTTTAAAAAGACCTACTCTCATACACAAACTACAAGGGACAATTCAAAAAGCCTGCACCCCGGTGAGGCTGGAAAGAATGTACCCTTGGTTACTTCTTTACCCAGACAAGAAGGCACAAATTTTAATTGATGGGTTTTCTACAGGTTTTAAGCTTCCTGTGTTTTCAGGTTCCGGTTGCAATATGGTAAAAAAAAAAAAAAAAAAAACTAAAAATCAGTTGAGATGCATAGTCAGGTGCTTAGGGAAAAGTTGATAAAAGAGATTTCTGCTGGTCGAGTGGTGGGTCCTTTTATCTTTCCTCCTTTCCAGAATTTTCGAGTTTCTCCATTGGGCTTGGCACCCAAAAAAAGAGCCCAACGCTTATCGTCCTATTCATCATCTTTCTTTTCCTAAAGGTACTTCATTAAATGATGAGATTGACAATTCATTGTCTTCCAATACTTATGCTACATTTGATGACGCGATCCAGCTTATTAAGAAATTTGGTCACGGTGCTCTTTTAGCAAAAGCTGACATTCAGTCTGCTTTTAGGTTATTACCTATTGCCCCGGAATCTTTTAATTTCTTTAGGTTTTTGTTTCAAAGGTTCTTTTTTCTAGGACGTGTGCCTTCCTATGGGGTGTTCCCTGTCGTGTCAGTATTTTGAAACATTTGCAACATTCTTACAATGGATTGTGGAGTATGAATCAGGCTGTGAAGGGATAATTCCTTATTTTGATGACTTCCTTTTTATTGGTTAGTTAATGTTGCGTCTATTTTTGCTTTTTACTATTTTTTTCGACGTTCCTATTGCTTTGGAAAAGATAGATTTTCCTTCTCCAATTATCACATTTTTAGGGATTAGTATTGATACTGTATTGTTTCAGTATCAGCTTCCTCCGATAAAAATCTCCAAGCTTCAACCTTTAATATCCTTTTTCCTTCGTCGAGAAAAAAGTATTATTTAGGGAACTTCAGTCCTTTTTAGGTTTATTTGCGTTTGCGTCACGGATCATGCCGGTTGGCGGAGTCTTCTCCAGAAGAATGTAATTAGCCATGTCCGGTTTTAAATCCCCTTTTTCGCATATCTGCCTTACCTCTGACCCTAAAGATGATTTATTAGTTTGGTCACAGTTTCTTATTGATTATAATGTCCGGTCTTTTTTCCAGGAGGACTTTGTTTTCTTTGCAGACATGGAGTTGTACACTGATTATTCTGGTTCTCTTGGTTTTGAAGCAATCTGGTGCTGTGGTTCTTGGCCTCCTTCTTGGGTGGCTAACAAAGCAACCAAGAACATCATTTTATTGGAGCTTTTTCCCATAATAGTGGCTTTCGAACTCTGGGGTGAATTGTTTGCTAATAAAAGGATCATTATTAATTCGGATAACCGAGCCATAAATTGTCTTTCCTCAAAATCTGTTTTGGTTATCAAGCTTTTACGTTATTTTGTTTTGTGATGTTTAAAACTGAATATTTGGGTAAAGCAAAATTTGTACCCAGTAAGCATAATGGGGTAGCTGACGCATTACTTCATTTCCAGATGGCACTTTTCTGACAACTTTTACCAGAATCAGATCTAGTCAGCTATGCTTTCCCGAGTCATCTATGGGGTTTAATTTAACTCCAGGTATATCTGCTATTCAGAATTCAATTGCCCCTAAAACATGGACTGATTATTCGGTTGCATGGTGGAGGTGGCTTGTATTTAATGAAAATGAAGCAGCGCTAATTAGTTATATAATAAGAGTGCAAAACAGTACAAATTACATGTGCAAAAAAAGTGCAAATTCATTTAATAAGTCCAAATAAATTATTGTGTCCAATGATAAGTCAATGAGGTGATATGATTGAAGATCAGAGCGGAAATCACCATCACCATCCTTCACCAACACACGCCTCTTACCAAATCACAAGACTATACATTATAATGGTCAGATGCGCTCAAAACGGGCAGATAAAAAGTCGTGGATAAAAAGGCCAGCTGCAGGTGTGGGAATCCTTCATTTTGCAGTTTTCAGTGCTGTCACATGACTTCAATCCTTCTTCCTGCTCAGTCATCCATGAGATCTATCTGCCCCGTTTTGAGCGCATCTGACCATTACAATTTATAGTCTTGTGATTTGGTAAGAGGGGTGTGTTGGTGGTAGCTGGTGATGGTGATTTCATAGTGGACCAACACCGGCAAATTACATGGCTTACAAATCATCACTGACTGTGAAAACTTCACACTGGACCCTATGCAACCCCTCTCCACTCTTCCTCCAGACTCTGGGACCTTAAATTCCAAATGAAATGCAAAATTTTCCACAGTCCGTGGTGATTTAGGGAGGCAGGTCATCTGCTAGTGTTTGTCTACTGTGTTTTATCAAGTCCAAAATCAGCGCAGCCCTCTACCAGGAAATTCTAGAGCCCTTCATGCTTCGCCACTACTTGAGGCATTGCACTGGTAAAGAAGCATTGATGTAGTAATTCATGAAAAAGGAGCCCCAACCAGGTATTGAGTGCATACTATACTGTATATGGACATACTTTTCAGTAAGCCAACATGTAGTAGCTTTTATCGAGCCAAGAAGGTCTGGATTTCCAATATTGACTCCTCCAAATAGTGCCAGATACCTCCCCCCTCCACTTAAGAGAGAGAAAATTCAACTGTCAACAGTAATAGTTATATCTCAAGAAGTTCAAGGACTGTAACCTAAAGCCGCCATGGGACGCCTATTCCCTGAGTGGAGTGCCTAGTAATTGTAGGGCTGTTGTTCTGAGACCAAGCATAGGAGAAGAATTTTCTGTCACTTAGAAGGGATTCTATTGCCATTATACTTGACACTCTCCATGACACACTCCAGAGTGTTACATGGTCCTTTTCACTGTTCCTTATTCAAGGCACTGGGCACTAAAGGTATTACTGTCAAAAATGTTTTCCTGGCAAAGGGACACCAATTATATCCCCTCAGATGGCCCAAGATCATCTGCTTAATAGCAAAAAGAAAGAACCTATAGAAGACACTGTACCCAAAAAAAAATGTTGTCCTTTTTTTCCCCACAAATATAGCTTTATCTTGGTGGTATTTCATCTTCTCTGCTTTTTTTTATTTTTTTGCGCTATAAACAAAAAAAGACCAACAATTTTGAAAAAAAAAAAAAAAAAAAAGTTTAAAACATATTCAATAAAAAAAATGTAAAAAATCTAAATTCTTTATCAATTTGGGCCAATATGTGCTCTGCTACATGTTTTTGGTAAGAAAAAAATTCCTATGAGCGTATATTGATTGGTTTGCATGAAAGTTATAGCGTCTACAAACTAGTACATCGATTTATGGAATTTTCTGTTTTTACTAGTAATGGCAGAGATCAGCGACTATAGCGACGATATTGCGGCAGACAAATTGGACACTACCACTTTTGACACTTTTTAGAACCAGGGACACTAATACAGTGATCAGTGCTAAAAATGTGCACTGTTGCTATACTAATGACACTAGCTGGGAAGGGGTTAACATCAGGGGTGATCAAAGGGTTAACTGTGTGCCTAGTCTGTGTTTTTGTACTGTGTGAGAGGTGCTTTTACTAGAAAACAGACATGGATCCACGTCCCTGCTTTGCAGGAACACCGGATCCATGCCTTCCCTACCGTCAGAACAGCGATCTGCCTTGTTTACATAGGTAGATTTCCATTCTGGCTTTGTAGCGAATGATTGGCGGGTGCCGGCGGACATCGGGTCCGCGGTACCCTCTGATCAACTCCCACTGTGTATATTACATGAACATAAAAAATGTCCAGCTTTTACAACTAAGCATTGCAAAGGGGAATCAAAATTCACACATTTTAGTGATTATCCAAATCTTGATTTTCCAAATGAAAGCAAAAGATGTTTTTGGCTACAATGAACCATGAACTGTGCAAATAGGAATTTGGTGAAATATGCAGACATATGTTTTTAAACAAAAACTGATATTTGCCTTAAAGAGGTTCTAAACCCCTGAAAAAAAAGCAACCTGTAAGACAAATACATTATGAGCTAGTGTGCATCGCATACTAGCTCATTATGAAATACTTTCCTTAGAATGAACACCTTCCAGCGGCGCCTGCTCACACCTGAGACAGTGGACATCTTCCCCGGTGTTCCTTCCGGGTTCACAGGCTCCTGCGCTGTGAGTGGCCGGAGCCACGATGACGTCACTACTGTGCATGCGCGCAGGAGCCAGCGTGTACATCATCAGCTGCATGTAACTGTGCAGGTTTAGGAGATATTCACAGTACCTACAGGTAAGCCGTATTATAGGCATACCTGTAGGTTCAAATGGTGTAACAGAGTTTACAACCACTTTAAAGCATACCTGCACGTTGACCATTTATTGTAAGGCAACAGCTTTGCTTTAATCCCCCCTTTCCCTCCAGCATATACCTGCCTTTACTTCACCCACCTCCCCGAGGCGCTGTCAGAAGCCATAAAAAATAGCTAATACTTCATAGGTATTGTGTTTCATTCTATGTGACAGCGTTGGGACATGGGGAGGAATAGCCCTGTATAAGCTATGACTCCAGCAACTCATAGCTTACCCTGAGCTATTCTTTCACACAGGGAGGGGGAAGAAAGTGTAAGCTGCTGGGGAGGTCAGCATTAAAGGGGTTGTAAACCTCTGAAATGAAAAATAAACAAAGGATATCCCATATAGTGTGTACTTTCTTCTATCGGTAGCACCTAGTGTAATTTCTGTCTCCTCCCTCATTCCTCTGCTATCTGCATGAGTCACTTCTGACAGTCTATGCGGACATCAGATAATCCCTAAGACCCCCACCACCACCACACCAGCACACAGCAGGTGATTGACAGTCTCAGCTGTGCATGTTTCCCTAGGAGACATGGGAGGGGTTTTTGTCCTTTCCTTACATTCAAGTCTCAGGTTAAAGCTCCCAACTGTCCCTGATTTCGAGGGACTGTCCCTGATTTGGAACAATGTCCCTCTGTCCCTCTATCCTCCTCATTTGTCCCTCATTTTGGTCTGATCTTTATAGTTGTATATAAAAGGCACTATTTATCTTTCAAAAAGTGCTTCACCTTTCATCCAAAAGCCAGTATAAAGCAATAATAGTGGTTCACAAAAGCACCTATGGGTTTAAAGTGATTTTAAAGTCTCGTTTTTTTCCCCCCTATTAATATAATAAACATGTTATACTTACCTGCTCTGTTGCAGTTGGATTTGCACAGAGCAGCCTGGATCCTTCTCTTCTTGGGTCCCTCTTCTGTGATCCTGGACCTCCCTCCTGTTGAGTGCCCCCACAGCAAGCAGCTTGCTATGGGGGCACCCGAACTGAGTCACAGCTCCCTGTGTCCATTCAGACATGGAGCCCTGACCCGGCCCTATCCCCTCTCTCCACTAATTTGCTAGCTGACTTTGATTGACAGCAGTGGGATCCAATGGTGCCACTGCTGTGTCTCAGCTAATCAGGAGGGAGAATCTTGGACGGCTGAGACACTCATGGACATCGCTGGACAAAAATAGACCTCAGGTAAGAATTAGGGAGGCTGCTGCTGCACACAGAAGGCTTTTTATCTTAATGCATAGAAAACCTTCTGCCTTAACAACTCCTTTAACTAATCTTTTTTTTTTTTTTGTATATTTCTCCTTTAGGAGGGCGTAGCAGGGGGTGTGTCCTAGGCCTACCTACTTTTGCTAATAGATGTCCCTCGTTCCTATCTCAGAAAGTTGGGAGGTATGTATCTATGCTGTGCAGTGTGTGATATCAGATCCCTGCCCCCTGCAGCTCAGAAATGCTGTGTAAATTCAGAAATTTGAATGGATTTAGAATAGAGAGTGCTGCAAATAAACAAGTACAACTTATATAGGGGGATTTGTTTCATTTCTGTGTATCACCTGAGGCCAGTCACTTTATTGTGTATATGTAAAGGTTAACAACCACTAGTGAACCTCATGCTTTGTCCAACGTGGACAAAACACATGTTCACTTTAATGTTGATCTCCAGTGTAAAAATAAAACCCAATCCCACTCCACCCTCCTGTACACAATGCAACATAATTCCACCTAAAAGAGACAATTATACACCTGAGACTCTGATCACATGATAGACTGGGCCCCAGTTCTTCTTTCTTTTGCTCTGCACTGTGGTTTCCAATCCCCCCAGTGACGTGGATGGTGACGTGGATGGTACACTTTGCATATTCAAAGGCTTTATTTTTTTGCATATTAATGCGGAGCTCCACCCAATAGGGGAAGCTCTGCTTGTTTGTTTCCTCCCCACATTTGGCACCTTTCTGGAAGGTTCGGCCCCCTCCTCCTTCCCCCATCCCTGGGCCATTCATAAAGTGTAGCGCAGTAGAGAACCAGATGTGAACCCACAAGGGTTCATTGCTGGTTTCCCTTACAAGAAATGCCGGCAGCAACACCCGAGAGCCGATTGAAAAATCAGCTGGGGTGCCGACGACACAGGATCCCTGGACAGGTAAGTGTCCTACTATTAATAGTCAGCAGCTACAGTACTTGTAGTTGCTGACTTTTAATTTTTTGGTGAGGAGGCTGAAGCTCCACTTTGAAGGCTCATAAAAATTTAGGTTGTGCCTGTGTAGGATGGGAACTGGATTTTATTTTTTTTGCCCAGGGTTGTGCTTTAAAATAAACCTATAAATGAAGTACAAGCACTGCCCTTATTAGTCTCCTTCAGAAAATACTAAACGCCTGGCTGCCTACTTAGTTCACATTTACAAGATAACTGCCTATGCAGGTAAGGGTTATCTTTAGATAATAATGAAAGTGTGCAGCTTCGACTAAAGTTGAATAATTCCCTTGCTATAGGTTTACGCCATTTACAGACCTCCTGAAGCCTGACTGAAAAATTCTCAGAGATGGCATTATCCCATCCTGCCTTGTTGCTGGAACATTGCTAGGACTCTCCCAGTCTTTACTGCTCACCCCCACTACCAGAGCAGTGGACAATCAATCCCCTGTACATGTGCAGTGGCGTCGCTATGGGGGTTCGGGGGGTGACATCCGCTACAAGGGTGACACCAGGGCCCCTGATGGGGGGGTACCGGGGGCACACAGGGGGGTCTGGGCAGCGAGGGGGATCGGTGCAGCGGGACAGGAGGACAATGACAGAACGATGCACTGTGTCTGTATCTCTCCCTCCAGCTGTTGAAAGCCGGTGTTTCCAACTCTACCTCGCATCGGCTTTCAGCTGCTGGAGGGAGAGATACAGACACAGAGCATCTTTCTGCAGTTGTCCACCATTCCCATCACACCGATCCTCCTCCTTGGACTGCCCACATCTGATTTTCCCCTGTGTGCTCGGCCTTGTATTGCTGCCGTTGTAACGTTAAAAAACCATACCTCGTGAAAATTCCCTACCCTCGTCACTTCCTGTCACATACGTCATGGAACAGCTGAGCAGCTTACCACTGCGCATGCTCACAGCTCCGGATACATCATTGAACAGTTGAGCAGCTTAGCAGTGCGTATGCTCGAAGCCTCGGAGGGTAGGGAATTTTCACGGTAGTGTGTTGTAACGTTACACCGCATCAGCTGTTGCCGCGGGTACATTAAAACATCCCCGCTGCAACATGAAATCATCTCCGCTCCTACCCCTCTGACTTCCCTGATCTCGGCTACTAAATGTAAAAGTGGCGGGTGTATGAAAATATAAATCACGGAGATCTCGGCTCTGTGATTTATATTTTCATAGAGTCGCTGCCGCTTTTACATTTAGTAGCCGAGATCAGGGAAGTCAGAGGGGTAGGAGCGGAGATGATTTCATGTTGCAGCGGGGATGTTTTAATGTACCCGCGGCAACAGCTGATGCGCTGTAACGTTACAACACACTACCGTGAAAATTCCCTACCCTCCGGAACTTCGAGCATGCGCACTGCTAAGCTGCTCAGCTGTTCAATGACGTAGGTGCACCGGAAGTGACGAGGGTAGGGAATTTTCACGGGTATGGTTTTTTCACGGAACACCGGCTTCACTCTCCCACTGGCTGCTGTGGGTGCACAGGCGGATGAAGAGTGGGGGAAGGGGCAAGTAAATATGTAATTTATTGGCCCGTTCTTTTTCTGAATTGGACACAGTGAGTGATCAGTACAGAACGCTCTTGTGTCCATTCATAACTGAGCATAGTAAACTGTATTTACTATTCTTCAGTTTATGAATGGGGAGGAGCCTCTATGTCCATTTCATTCATCTTCAGTGCAGCTGAGGCTACAGAGAAAGGAATTGCAGAATTTGTGTTCTCAAAGGTGAGATGTTAGGGGTGTTTAGACCCCTGATATCTCACCAAAGCCCCCACCCCAACAGCACTGTGAAAAAAAAATAATAATACTAATGTAAAAAAATGTTAAAAATAAACAAAAAAACATTTTAAAATTGTAAAAACTTTTTTTTTTTAAATTGGAAAAAATTATTTTACATAATTGCAATTTTTGTAATTCGAGGGGTGAGACCATTATTAAGCGCACCAGGTGACACCAACCCTAGTAATACCACTGCACATGTGTGATCCATTATCTCCTCTGTGGCAGCATTGCTGAGCTCAGAGCTACTGGTAGAGAGAGCAAATGTTTGAATTGGCTGAGAGTGTCATAGTAACATCCTAGCAGCAAGGCAGAACAGGATGATGTCATCTTTGGGAGTTTTTCAGCCAGGCCTAGGGAGGTATGTTAATGGCCCACACCTATAGAAAGGGCATTATTTAACTTTGGTCAAACCTGCACAGTTTTTATATACAGGTGCCCCTAACTGCATATTCAGTTTTTTGGGGTAAAAAGTGAACTAACCTTTTAAGAGTCACAGACCGGAACAAGCAAGGTGTAAATATGTGTCACAAAAATGGAGCAATTCTTTATCTCTATACTTGTTCCAGTTCAGCTCCTCAAACAGCACTGAAGCCAAAGCATCAGCATGACAGCCAGGGAATTAGCATTCTCAAAAGGAAAAGACAGTAATGGCAACCTCCAATATTCTCTCATGAGAGGCTCTCTTTAGCCCATCCAGTTTTCTGTAATTTATGAATCGGTTTGCTCGCCCCTCCCTCGGCGTACTAGTGAAACATATATCATAGGGTGGAGAGGATTCCGAGGTCTTTAGACAAAACATATTGCAGCATTATTATGACAGCCAGTTCACAGGGTAAGCTATCAGTTTCCTGGTACTGGTATACTGGTAGATGCAGTCACGCAGCATGTGACCGCGCCATGTGAGGCAGCGTGCGCTGGCTTGTACAGCATTACATCAATGTTGCATGATACTAATCAACAATTAAATATGTCGGCCTGTGACACAAAGCTGGCCCAGGTTTTGCATGCTGCCGGTGGATATATGAGCTCAGCAGCTTCATTAACCTTAATTATACACGTGACTTTCACATTTTTGGCCCTGAAGAAAGTTCACTTTGCAAGGACAGGTCCCTCCCCGGTACACGGCCGTCTCGGCAACAGATTGGAATGATAATTACTTTGAACGTTTAGTATGGATGGGGCCGAGCAGGAGAATGACTCAGTGCTATTATCCTAACAACTCCTTTTATCAGGCGTGTTTACATTTATCTGAACGGGTCAAAATCAGTTCCAGGAATTCAAATGGGAGGCAAGACGGAGCAGCCGCTAGACTGCCATTGACAACATGCATCCATTCATGCCGGCCACCCAACAAACACGTGTACGCCGTGCAACTCCACAAACAGAGGGACTATTTAATCCAAGTGTCCAAAATAAAAAATGCATGGGATGGATTTACTAAAGGCAAATAGATTGTGCACTTTGTAAGTGCAGTTGCTCCAGGGCATAGTAAATTCGATTAAAGTGATTGTAAAGGAAAATTTAAAAAAATGAATAACAAACATGTCATACTTACTTGCTCTATGCAATGATTTTGCACAGAGCAGCCCTGATCTACCCCTTCTCTGGTCACCCACCAGCGCTCTTGGCCCCTCCCTCTGGCTGAGTGCTCCTAGAGCGTGCGTGCGTGCGTGTGTGCATGCGTGCTTGCTCTCAAGCCAGCTCTCTGTGTCCATAAGACACTAACGCCTGGCACACACTATTCGTTGAACAAAAAGAAAACTGTCAGCTGCAGTGGGAGCCACTGTACTTACTATGTGACGTTAGTCCAGCGATCTCCCCCACTGAGCTATTGTGTTCTGACAGTGGGACGCCCCCCCAGCTCAGCCCCCCCCCCTGCCTCACTGGCTGTGATTGGCATCTCAGCCAATCAGGAGGGAGAGACGCTTGGCTCTCATGCACATTGCTGGATCGAGATCAGGCTCAGGTAAGTATTAGGGGGGCTGAGGAATTGACTGTACACTGTAGTTTTGGTAAAAAAAAAAAACCTTCAGCCTTTACAACCACTTTAAAGTGGTTGTTAACTCACTATTGTACAAGCATGCCATCCCCTCGGTTATATGCCGCTATGTGTGCTTGTGCAGATTACACCTTATATCAGAGCGTCTCCTGGCGCTCATGTGACTCCTCGGCTCTCTTTTCTGCCCGGGGAGGAGAGAGATCCGGGGAGTCATGTGAGCACCGGCAGACGCTCTGATATAAGGTATAATCAGCATTTTTTTTATATAGCACAGACACAGGGACACATAGCGTTATATTACAGAGGGATGGCATGCTTATATTATAGATATGGGAGCAGCAGGAGGATGGATCATGGAGTGCACAGAACTGACAGGCAGGGAGGGGAGGAGGGAAATGGACAGAGAGGACACTGTAGGGCTGCAGATGACGGAGGCACATAAACTAACCATGGTGTCAAGGTTCAGCAGCCATGATAAACTATGGTCAGTTTACAGAGGCGAGCGCAGAACCAGGCAGGATCAGCCAGATATTCCAGATGATATGGGGGCCAAATTAAACAGCACAAGCACTGTGCTGTATAACATGCTTTAAGTGAACAGGATCAATTTTTGTAGGCTAACAAACACTTTAAGCTTCACTTTGCAAAGAATACCAAACCACATGCAAGGAAAAATTTTAAAAAATGCATTTTTGCTTGCACGTGATTGGACGATGGAAGTCAGCAGAGCTTCCTCCTAGTTACTAATCTCTGGAGCAACTGCACTTCCAAGGTGCACAGTCTATTTGCTTTCAGTAAATCCACCCCAATGACAGCAAGATCAAATGCTCTGATAAATGATTTTTCAGAATTTCCATAAGATAGGATGACCACATGTCCCCGGTTTCTGGGGACAGTTCCCAATCATTTTTGTGACTGGCCTGAAACAGGAGGTGGGATGGAAGGGGTGTGTCTGCTCCGAGCTGTGTTCGGGGTTATTGGTCATATGCCAATATTATTTGGTCTTACCAGTCCCATCTGCTCGGCTTACACAGACTTTGTTGTGGGAGGTAAGGATGTAGATCATTGACCTTGACCTTGCTTGTGATGGTGACCTGCAGTGCATACCTGGGCCTGCACTTAAGCCCCTCCCACTGTTAGCACAATTTGGCCACATCCAGTATTTGATGTGGCACACTTTACATGCCGCTATTATCCCCACCTCCTACTTTACTCCTGTCCCACTCCTAATAAACACAGATTTATTCAGTAGGATGTCCCCAGATTTCATTTTGAAAATCTGGTCATCTTACTGTAAGAACATTCAAACAAAATGAAACCGGTAAATGACCAAGATTAGATACATCTACTATCTGCTTACAATAGTAGGTTGGCAGACTGTCAAGATCTGCACTCAATAGAGAAGAATCTAAATGTCCATGCATGTGCTGACAACTTTGAAAAATAATTCATCCACAATGCTTATAGATACAGAGGTGTAGTGTTTCACTGCTTGCTCAGAATAAGTAAACCATTTAGTGTGCATGATCTGGGCAAAAGTAAAGCGTGCCACATTCACATATTATTAATAATATCTAAAA
Organism: Pelophylax lessonae; assembly: GCF_965119305.1. Lineage (NCBI taxonomy): Eukaryota > Metazoa > Chordata > Amphibia > Anura > Ranidae > Pelophylax > Pelophylax lessonae. The sequence goes on from NC_138773.1 coordinate 281,082,390, forward strand.
CTATTTTAAAAAGACTTCAGTTCCCATTTAGTCAGTTATAATGTAAGTAGAGAATATAATGGTGGGATTTTAAAGGCACCAGGATAATTTAACAAACATATAAAATGCAAAACACATTATTGTACATAGTAATTAAAAACAGATGCAAAAGTTAAAAACATGTAAATCATCTGTATAAATTGATCACATATATGGATACATAAATACCCCAAATGGCCAAAATACATTAAAAGTAGGGGAAATGCACCCCAATGCGTTTCGACTTCTGTTGTCTTCTTCAGGGAAGAGGGCAAAGAGGGTAATTTTCTAACAAAGACCAATATATTACCGAAATATAAGGAAATAAATACATAGATAAATATATAGTCTTTCAGAATCAAAGCAATATAACAACATTGTTATATTCTCTACTCCTATTTCCTTGAGGGATATGGCACCATGCATATGGGGCCTTTGTCAAATGTCTGACATAATTATGTTAGTTATAATGTACTGTAAGCCTAGGCTCACGCTTTTGCGGTTCAATTTTAATACGGTTTCCAGTGTGATTTCAAGGGGCAGTTGTACTGCGAGTTAATGTGGTCTTCATTTTATTACTTTTACAACTCATCCCTGCTGTCAATAATGATGATGTCATCGGTGAACCCGCCCCCTGCAGAAATCGCATCAGTGTGAACCAGGCCTAACTGTCTAAGGCTGGCCATAAAGGACTCATTTTTTTTCATTCAACCAACAGGTGGAAACAAAAAAAAAAAAAAAAAAAAGACCCGACCCCCCCCCCCCCTCCACACATTTGAGGTGAATCCCCACTGCACTATTGTATTCTGATAGCAGTCTATAGCTGATCAAGTGGCAAAAATTAATCAGGGTGCATGTGGTCGAATTTTAATCCATGTATGGCTGGCTTTCCTATATTTTATTCTGTGCACCCAACCTTTGATTTCATTAGCCTCCTAAGACTCCTTTTTTACTGACATTTCTAGGATATATTTATAAAGAAGTGATTTTAATATTCACCAAACATTGACTTTAGGTGCACTTTCCGAGTGCATGTATTTTAAATGACAATGATGAAGTCACCTGTAGTTAATGTTTAGTAAATATGATTTAAAGGATAACTAAAGGCAAAACTTTTTTTTAGCTTTGGATGAAGTGAAGATGGATTAAAACACTTGTCACTTTTTATTGCTGTCTGTGTCCTCGTTAGGGAGATTTACCCTCTCTATTTACCTTACCATTATCAGTGAAAAGAAAAAGAAAATCACAAATTTTGGGTTGTCCCCAGAAAAGTAATAGAGGGGAAATCTTCCAAAGGGAACTACAGTGCCTTGCAAAAGTATTCGGCCCCCTTGAACTTTTCGACCTTTTGCCCCATTTCAGGCTTCAAACATAAAGATATAAAACTGTAATTTTTTGTGAAGAATCAACAACAATTGGGACACAATCATGAAGTGGAACGAAATTTATTGGATATTTCAAACTTTTTTAACAAATAAAAAACTGAAAAATTGGGCATGCAAAATTATTCAGTCCCCTTAAGTTAATACTTTTTAGCGCCACCTTTTGCTGCGATTACAGCTGTAAGTCGCTTGGGGTAAGTCTCTATCAGTTTTGCACATCGAGAGACTGAAATTTTTGCCCATTCCTCCTTGCAAAACAGCTCGAGCTCAGTGAGGTTGGATGGAGAGCATTTGTGAACAGCAGTTTTAAGTTCTTTCCACAGATTCTCGATTGGATTCAGGTCTGGACCTTGACTTGGCCATTCTAACACCTGGATATGTTTATTTGTGAACCATTCCATTGTAGATTTTGCTTTATGTTTTGGATTATTGTCTTGTTGGAAGACAAATCTCCGTCCCAGTCTCAGGTCTTTTGCAGACTCCATCAGGTTTTCTTCCAGAATGGTCCTGTATTTGGCTCCATCCATTTTACCATCAATTTTGACCATCTTCCCTGTCCCTGCTGAAGAAAAGCAGGCCCAAACCATGATGCTGCCACCACCATGTTTGACAGTGGGGATGGTGTGTTCAGGGTGATGAGCTGTGTTGCTTTTACGCCAAACATAACGGTTTGCATTGTTGCCAAAAAGTTTGATTTTGGTTTCATCTGACCAGAGCACCTTCTTCCACATGTTTGGTGTGTCTCCCAGGTGGCTTGTGGCAAACTTTAAACGACACTTTTTATGGATATCTTTAAGAAATGGCTTTCTTTTTGCCACTCTTCCATAAAGGCCAGATTTGTGCAGTATACAACTAATTGTTGTCCTATGGACAGAGTCTCCCACCTCAGCTGTAGATCTCTGCAGTTCATCCAGAGTGATCATGGGCCTCTTGGCTGCATCTCTGATCAGTCTTCTCCTTGTATGAGCTGAAAGTTTAGAGGGACGGCCAGGTCTTCGTAGATTTGCAGTGGTCTGATACTCCTTCCATTTCAATATTATCGCTTGCACAGTGCTCCTTGGGATGTGTAAAGCTTGGGAAATCTTTTTGTATCCAAATTCAGCTTTAAACTTCTCCACAACAGTATCTCGGACCTGCCTGGTGTGTTCCTTGTTCTTCATGATGCTCTCTGTGCTTTAAACGGACCTCTGAGACTATCACAGTGCAGGTGCATTTATACGGAGACTTGATTACACACAGGTGGATTCTATTTATCATCATTAGTCATTTAGGTCAACATTGGATCATTCAGAGATCCTCACTGAACTTCTGGAGAGAGTTTGCTGCACTGAAAGTAAAGGGGCTGAATAATTTTGCACGCCCAATTTTTCAGTTTTTCATTTGTTAACAAAGTTTGAAATATCCAATAAATTTCGTTCCACTTCATGATTGTGTCCCACTTGTTGATTCTTCACAAAAAATTACAGTTTTATATCTTTATGTTTGAAGCCTGAAATGTGGCAAAAGGTCGCAAAGTTCAAGGGGGCCGAATACTTTCGCAAGGCACTGTAGTTCTGGTGATCAAGTGGTCCCCAAGGGAGTCCCATAATTTGCAGGGATTTCTGTTGTGACTCCCTGTTTAGGCTATGGGGCAGGAAATTGAAAGCAAATCTCCCCACTGGGACAAAAAGAGCAAAAAATAAACCTTACAGGAGTTATAAACCTTACTTTACTCTATCCAAAATGAAAAAAGGTTTTGCCTATAGTTCTATTTTAAAACCGAAATCCAGATCATTGCTCACATCCTCCACCAAAAAAAAAAACGAAATCCAGGTACTGGACACAATCTAGCATTGCAGCTGGGGCCCCTGCACTGCACAGGTGAGAAGCCAATTTTATCTAGGGGGGATGAAAAGGATCTAACCCTTAATATTTATTTACACAGGCATACTACAGCGTACACCCTTGCGGGGGCCTTGTGTTTCATGCATCCCTGTGCAGAAAGTCCCATTGATGTCAATTGGGACACAGCAGCTGCACAGACACAGCTGCTGCTCCCACTTTTACCTCGGTTTGGGTGCAGGTCCTCAAACTCATACTGTCTGTGTTCGGGGACTTGCATCCGCACCCACACAGATGTCAGATTGGGAGCACCGGCTCTATCCATGCGGCCACTGTGGCCCGATTGGCATCAATGGGACTGCTTACATGGGGATGCATGGAACACCTGCGGGTAAACACAGCTCTTGCATAGGTGTAGGCTGTAGTACACCCGGTGTAAATGAGGCCTTGCTGTATTCCTGCACTGCTAATGGGACCCTACTGGAGCATGGAATAAGGTAAGTACTACTGTTACCCCTTATTCCTGCATCCCCATGCACTTAACACTTGCCATGCATTGGGCTCTACTGCAAGGGTAGATTCTGTATAATTCCTGGAGTTAGGCTTAAAATATATTCTCCTAAAGTCTACTCTTATATATAAAGTCTTCCCCAAGCTATGAAACCATGCCTGAGCATGAATGCTCCCTAATCTCTTTCCCAAGGACATGAAACATGATTCTGTCAAACTGCAGAAGGAAAAGCTATAGACAGGGAATTTGGTATCAGTCGCCCCTTTTCCACCCTCTAACAGTCATATTTACAGGCAGGGCAGACACTCCCCGTGTGAACCTGATCTTCCAGCTGGCATAGGGAAATGATGGAACATTAGCAGGTAGATTACATATAGCACCACGTGAATACCATTAGCAGTATATTGATGCATACAGTATGCATACAATACTGTGTTAGACTTGCCAGACTGCTGTTGAGATTTTACTAGAATGCCTAGAGTGAAACCCAAGTCCTCCTGTATAGAGTGCTGTGTAACACGGTCTATTGTTCACTGCAGACAATGCTGGGACTGCGGGAAGAACAAACTGGGAAACACAAATGTAATTCCTTTCATACAGAGCTCGGAATTTAACACAGACCTGAGCGGCTCCTCTGACAATGGAACATTGTGTGATGGCCAGCAGGCATGGATCGTGAACAGAATGTGAGCCTCAGTCTGGATGGGATACAAATACATTGTAATGAGAACCCTAGGGAACCCTGGGGAAACAGGGCTGAAGGAAAACATGCCCAAAATGTAATAAAGGGAATGTACAGTCTTTTTCATTTTATATAGATAAAGTTGTAAGGAGAACGGCTAGACATAAGTTATATCATCGAGAACAACCTTGCCTCTATAGGTATAATTATAAATGTATAGTAAGGTATTTGCTCATTGCTACATATACAAGCTGTGCTTCCTCCTCTGTAGTACAACACCATGGTTGCACTTTACAGCTCCTTATGCTTAAAGTGCAATCATAGGTGTGCGCAGCCTATTGCATTAGGGTGTGCACCCCAAAGTTTCAACACAGATGCATGTGTGTGCCTACATGTATATGGCCCCGGTACATTACTCTCCCTGCTGGCACAATGAAATAGAAGTGCTATAATGCTAATGTGCCCTAGGTGATTAGGGTGTGCCCTAGGCACATCCGGCACACCCTGTGCGCACGCCTATGAGTGCAATACAAGTCCAAGGACCCATGCAGACCCATGTGTTTGCATAGAGGTGCTCTTTAGGTAGGCATGCATCAACATATGCTTGTGTGTTGACATGCCCTTTAGATTTTAGTTTTTTGAAGTGGATAAAGTTAGCAGCCATTGACCAAGGCTTGTACATTACCTGCTTCCCATGCATGAAAAAAGGCATCAAAACACATGTTATATGCATTTTAAAGCATTGCCATTGATTTGTACGGGCCTCCCAAACCACTAAAAAAAGCAGATAAAAATGGGCATGTTGAATTTTTCAAAATGCAATGCACTGCAGCACTGAGGTGGAACAGACACTATTTTTAATCTGGGAAAGATGGACACATGTTTTAGCACATTGCAATGCCTGCGTTAAAACGCATGAAGAAGATTTGAAGCTGTTTTTATCCCTACAGCTTTAGTGATCTAACTTACCTGTAATGATTTATGTCCTACATCATGTAGCTGGATCCTGGAGAAATCTTTACTCAGGGATGCCCCGTCCTCTTCTTGTCTCAGAACTTCCGGCACACAGATAATTAAAGCGGAGTTCCGCCCTCAAAATCGACACAATCAATTTTTGTGCCATCCGCTTGCTGGATGTAGCCTGAAAAACAATTGGATAGTCCCGATTTTTTATTTTTTTTACTTACCTTGATTCAGAAGAAAATATACTCACCTTTATTCTACTTCCTCCCTCTGCGGCCGCGGCCAGCGCCGTCACTTCCTGTCCTGCAATGCGTCCTGGGAGCTCTTACTCATCATTCCCAGAAGGCAATGGGCAGTGACGTAGGCGGCCAGCCGCTCCTCTCATCGCGTTATTTGCAAAAAGGAAATGATGCAATGATATGGAAACGGATCGCATAGTACTGTGCATGTGCGAGATTTTGTGCCACATTCTGCATACACAATGAGCTCAAACCAGGAAGAAGGGAAGACATCTATGATATACACTGCGGATTCGTATAACCCCAGCAAAGATGGCCGTGCTCAGCAAAGGATTTTAAAAATAAGAATTTCTGATAAAATCAAAATATATAAAACTATTAACTACGGGATTAGCGGATATATTAATGGCTAAACCTATCACTATTTGGGCAGTATTTTTATCAAAAAAACATTTCTGAGGCCGGAACTCCGCTTTAATGAATAATTAAAGCAATAATAATAAAGCATAATGAAGGTCTGAATTTGCCTAGACAGATAAGTAGATAGAAATAAGCAAACAGACTACCATACTTATTGCTGAGTAGAGGAAAGCAGAGCAGTCATCCTATCTCACCTGTCTACAGCACGCACAGCACAGTAGGTATACACAGGGGCTTCACCTCTGAAGCAGGCAATGACAGGCACTGCAGGGCTCCCCAGACACCGACTCTTAAAGTCTCTGCGTCTCTCAGACTCAAAGGATGTCACAGAAAAGACCACATCTCAGGCTTTTCCTCTCCGTTTTCCTTTCTGCGCCTCTATCACCATCAAAAATCCAAACACTGTAACGTTAGAAGGGCAGACTTCAATAACTTGAGAAAATAGGTTAACTTCAAAATGCACAAAGGACCAAGGAATGTCAGATACTTTCACTGAAAAACAGGCGTCTCCTGTAGAAAAAAAAACAAACAGGAAAAAACTTTTCTAAATCTTTTCTTTGAAGAAGTAAATTCCACTTATGAAAACTTTGATTCTTGTATTTATATAGTGCCAATAAATTGCTGGATACATTACAAGTTACAGAGAACCATTCACAGGCTAGGGAAGAGCTTACAGGCTAAAGGTCCCCATAGATGTCTTGAAACTTAGCAGATTCCTGCCTAATTTTACAAACTTCAAGCCTGGCCCTGCAAGCACAAACCGGCTTCACAAAATGTTATTAAAAGCTTAAGCTTTCCTTCACATTGGAGCGATTGGTCATGTGATTTGACAAGTCAAATCGCATGACAAGTCACAGCCTATTGCCGGTGTAACGTGAGAATTACCTACCCCGTGAGAAAAACCTACCCTCGTCACTTCCGCTCAGGAACAGCTGAGCAGCGCAGCACTGCGCATGCTCAGAGCTCCGGATACCTGATGGAAGAACTGAGAAGCTGACTAGTGCGCATGCGCACTAGTATGGAAATATGTCGGTGTACCGTGAACAAAACCTACCCGCGCGGGGGTTGCATAAAACAGCTGTGCAGCACTATGAGTCATCTCCGCTCCTGTCCCGGTCACTTCCCTGCTCTCGGCAAGTAAATATAAAAGCGGCTCTCGGCTCCGTGATGTATGTTTTCATACACCCGCCGCCGCTTTTATATTTACTTGCCGATAGCAGGGAAGTGACCGGGACAGGAGCGGAGATGAGTCATATTGCAGCACAGTTATTTTAATGTAACCGCCGCATTAAATACAGTGCCGTGCACCGGAAGTGACGAGGGGTAGGTTTTTCTCACGGGTAGGTAATTCTCACGGAACACCGGCAATGGCACAGTTCCAATTGGTGCAACGCTGACTTTGCGGCACCGCACCACTTTGCTAAAGTAGTTCTTGCACTACTTTTGGCGATTTCGGGTGCGACTTCAATAGACATTTGTGCATGAATTAAAAAAAAAAACATGGACGAGCAGGGCTCCACCCACTCGGTCACATGACTCATTCACTGTGTACCGTGAATGAAAAAATTACAAAGTCCGTGGCCTTTGCGGCTGACAACTTTTATTTTTCAATGAATTACTATGGCACTGTGGAGCGCTGTGGTAGTTCATTATCTCTTCCTGTAATTTTGTATTTGCTTACCCGTATGGGATGGACGGGCACACAGATACACTGGCAGATCTGATGGAGACCTGCATGGCACCAACGATCTGCTGATTACTAGTGCAATGCTTTACAGGCTACAAAATAAATAAATAAATGCACCTTTTTTTTTTTTTTTTTTACCTGCAAAACAATGTGCACTTATTATTTTTTTCTAAAAAGTGAACTTTTTCTTTAAAGCAGACCATACATTACACAATTTTCTCTCCTTCCAGCGCAGGTGGAAGGAAAGAAAATTGCTTGATTCCCCCATCAACTCAGTCATTGTTGATGGGGAATCCCTCCCACAGCGCTATTGTGTTCTGCCTGCGAAAAGTGCAGGAAGCCTTTCCTGCCAGCAGAACACAATGATTAGTGTTGCCGGCTATAGCCAGTGGCAGTAGTAATTCCGGAAAAACACATCAGGCTGTTTTCCACATGATGATCAATGGATGGATAGATGGATCCTGGCTGAACCAGCCACATTTCCATCCATGTTTGGCCAGCTTAACTCCTTTTTTAACCACTTTAAGACAGGAAGATTTTACCACTGTATCCAAACAAAATTTACATCCTTTTTTTCCCACAAATAGAGCTTTCTTTTGGTGGTATTTGATCACCTGTGCGGTTTTTAATTTTTGCGCTATAAACAAAAAAAACGTGACAATTTTGAAAAAAAAAAAACAATATTTTTCACATTCTGCTATATAACATTCCCCAAAAAAATTTAGAAATCAAAGTTTTTTTACATTTTAGGCCAATTTGTTTTCTGCTACATATTTTTGGTAAAAAAAAAAAAAAATCGCAATAAGCGTATTTTCATTGGTTTGTGCAAAAGTTATCAAGTTTACTAACTACAGGAAAGATTTATGTCATTTTTATTGTTTGTTTGTTTTTTTTTTACTAGTAATGGCGGCAATTTGCGATTTTTTGCGGCGGACAGATCGGATCCCTAACTGACATTTTTTACACTTTTGGGGTTCCAGTGACATTACTACAGTAATAAGTGCTATACATGTGCATGGTTACTGTAATAATGACACTGGCAGGGAAAGGGTTAACCCTATGGGTGATCAAAGGGTTAAATGTGTGCCTCATGCTTACTGACGTGTGTAGGGTAGGTGGGGGTTCTGTGACAGACACAGAGATTGCAGGTGCAGCTATGCTGAATCCTGTGATCTCTACCTGTCTGTCACTGAGAAGATCCGCCTGCTTTGTTTACATAAGCAGGCGGGTCTTCTCACTTATTTGCCGACGATCGGCCCGACTCCAGCTGTGTCTAAACACAGCGGGAGCGCGCCTCTAGGAGACCACTAGGAATCCAGCGACCTAGGTCTACACCGCTGGACCCAGGGGAGCCGCACTGCCGCAGTAGGATTACTGTGAGCAGTCGGCAAGTGGTTAATGTCCCTTTAGATGTTTGTGCCAAGCTGGCAGGTGCACTTGTTAGGTTCAGCTACATACAGTATACAGTACAGTGCTGTGATCCGGCAGTTGGAGGAGAAGTTCCCGTCTCACTCCCAGAAGAAAATAAAGCCTTGAGCCTTTAAAACCACTTTAAAGGAGAAGTCCAGGCAAAACCTAACTAATGTTTATCTGCTCTGTGCCACATTCTAACCCTAATCTATCTAACCCTGAAAGCAAAAATTATTGTACTTACCTTTTCTGCAGCCGATCCGGTCCGGTCTCCAGCGGCAGAAGCTGTGTGCAGGAGAGGACCGACAACGGCTGTGAAGTGCCTGAGAAGTGACGTCACCCATAAAGTTCCTATGGGGCTTCTCGAATGTCAGCTGCCTCCTCTGCACCAGAGAGCAGGTTTAGCGTTAGTTAGGTTTTGCCTAAACTTCTACTTTAACCGCTTTCGGACCGCCTACTGCATATATACTGCAACAGGGAGGCACAGATGCGCAAAATCACATACCTGTACGTGATTTTGTGCACGAGGTCTGGGGCGCGCGCTGCCGGGCGAACTGCTCCTGCTGTGATTGGACACAGCGGGAGCCAATCAGTGGGTCCGGTGGCCGCGATGGCTCCTGCTGTCGTTCTCTGGAGAGGCAGAATGGCGGTCTGCTTATGTAAACAAGTGAGGGAGGAAGAGGGAGATCTTGTGTCCCTGTAAAGGAGGAACACAGACCTCTGTTTTCCTCCAGTAAAAGCACTCCCCCACACAGTTAGAAAGCACTCCTTAGGAGCACACTTAAAGCTGTGTTCCGCCCCCCCCCCCCTCTAGAAATTAAAAGTCAGCAGCTACACATACTGTATCTGCTGACTTTTAATATTAGGACGTTTAGCTGCCACCGCCATTGCCGGTAAGGAAACCCTACTGCACATATGGGAAGCGCGCTGCGCTCTCTTACTGGCCTAGAAGCAGAGGAAGGAGGAGGGGGATGAAGGGGGCCGAACTTCTGATGGACCTCAACGGGTGAGGTCCAACAGAAGTGGTGACAGGGTACCTATCAAAAACAGGTACCCGCTCCCCCGAAAGGTGCCAAATGTGGCACCAGAGGGGGGAGGAGGCAGATAAGCGGATGTTCCACTTTTGAGTGGAACTCCGCTTTAACCCTTTGATCGCCCCTGATGTTAACCCCTTCCCTGCCAGTGTCATTTATACAGTGATAGTGCACTGATCACTGTATTGGTGTCACTGGTCCCCAAAAATTGTCATGGGGTGTCGCCTATTGCCACCATTACTAGTAAAAACAATAAAAAATAAATAAAAAGTCCATAAATCTATCCCATTGTATGCAGACGCAATAACTTTTGCGCAAACCAATCAATATACGCTTATTGGGATTTTCTTACTAAAAATATGTACAGAATACATATTGGCTTAAATTGATGAAGAAATTCGATTTTTTACATATTTTTATTGTGTTCTATAGCAGAAAGTAAAAAATATAGTTTTGCTAATTTTGTTAATTTTTTTGTTTATAGCGCAAAAAATAAAAACCTCAGAAGTGATCATATACCACCAAAAGAAAGCTCTATTTGCGGGAAAAAAAAGGACATCCATTTTATTTGGGTACAGTGCTGCACGACCACGCAGTTGTCAGTTAAAGCAACGCGGTGCAGTATTCCAAAAATTGTCTGGTCAGGAAGGGGGTAAAACCTTCCGGGGTTGAAGTGGTTAAGGCAGAAAATGTTTAGGCTTTAGAGCCACTTAAAGCGGTTGTAAACCCTATAAAAAAAAAAATAAAAAAATAAAAACCTGCAAGACAAAGGCATAATGAGCTAGTATGCATCGCATACTAGCCCATTATGTGTAACTTACCTTAGAACGAAGCCCCGACACGGACCCCCGGACATCGCTGCGGGCGCTGCCATGATCCCTCGCCGTGTCTTCCGGGTTCGGCGGCTCCGGCGTGCTGATTGGCCGGAAGACACGGCTCCGGCGCGATGATTGGCCGGAGCCGCGATGACGTCACTCCTGCGCATGCGCGTGGGAGTGATTTTTCCGGCTTACCTGTAGGTAAAAGTCTCAAAAAGCGGGATACTACCGCTTTAAAGGCCTCATGCACATGCAAAAAAAAAAAAGGCTTCTGGCATTTTTGTTTTTTACCTTTGAACGCACCTGCATGTTATCTAATGTGCCAATCCACATGCAGACATTTTAGTGCGTTTTTAGGAGAAAGGCAGAACAGCGGCCTGCCTATATAAACAAGGCAGTTTGCCGTTCTATGAGAGGGGAATGTGTTGATTCTGTGCTCCTGCTAAACACGGATCTGTGCATTCCCCTAGTCAAAGCCCATCCCCCACAGTTAGTAATCACTCCCAGGGAACACAGTTAACCCCTGATGTTAACCCCTTCCCTACCATAACTGTTTTGGTGTCACTGGTCCCCAAAAAGTGTCAAAAGTGTCAGTTAGGTGTCCGATTTGTCCACTGCAATATCGCAGTCCCGCTATAAGTCGCCGATGCCATTACTAGTAAAAAAAATAAATAAAAAAAAATAAAATGTACAATAGTTTGTAGCCGCTATAACTTTTGCGAAAGCCAATCAATATACACGTATTGGGATTTTTTTTTTAACGAAAAATATGTAGCAGAATACATATTGGCCTAAATTGAAATTTTTACATTTTTTTTATTGGGTATATTTTATAGAAGAAAGTAAAAAGGATTGCTTTATTTCAAAAAACTGTCGCTCTTTTTTGTTTGTAGAGCAAAAAAAAAAAAAAAAAAAAAACGCAGAGGTGACCAAATACCACCAAACGAAAGCTCTATTTTTGGAAATAAAATGACATCAATTTTATTTGGGTACAGCGTCGCACGACGCCTCAATTGTCAGTTAAAGTAACGCAGTGCCGTATCACAAAAAAAGGCCTGGTCAAGAAGGGGGGGGGGGTAAACCTTCCGGAGCTGAAGTGGTTATTGTATATTTTATTCCTGCATAATGCCCATTATATGGGAAGCATTATTTCTCCTAATAGCTCTGGATTCAGATTTCGGCAAGCTTTCTTATCTCCAGGTAGTAATTTCTCTCCGAAAGTGGAAATACAAAAAGAAAAAGGAGTCAACACAAGGATCTGATCAAAACCGGTTTCCCTCCCCTTATCTGTAACATGTTATCATACCTTTGTGCTGACAGTATTAGAATGCAGCGCGGCGCTCTGTCAGTTTATATGGGAATCAGACGCACGCTTTAAGGACGCACATATCGGGGCGGAGAAGTCCTCCACAATGATGTTTAATCACTTTGACAACACATAAAACACAGTCATGGGTCTGCGGTGGATTCTTTAGAACTCAGCGCATATTTCCAGCCTCACATATTTCATCAACGCCCAGGAGATTGGGAGGAGAGAAGAAAATATAAGGAGAACTGAAGGACGCCTTTCCGAAAACAATGTGCCTAGGAAGCTCAGGTTGTGAAATGGAAACCCGCTGCCCGAGGGGGACGAAGGGCCATTTCAGCACCATCCAGAAAAGAAAAATACACACATGTGGTTTTGTGCTGTGACTGGCGATGGAGGGAGGGAAGGGGGCGCGTTCGTCACTCAGCTCTGCAGAACGCGATAGGAGGGCCTCATGCAGTGTTACCTATGCTGGGGGTAGGAGAGAACATTTGTACGCTCAAGAAAATATGTTTCTCATTTATGAACTCCATTATTTCCTCTTGAAGTGAAGTGCTAACGTATGAGGAGAATTACCACAGAATCATCCCCAACTGACTGGTTCTGAGAAACAGAGATCTTCATGGGGCAGCATGAGGCAGTGGTATCGGTTCTGGCGGGGGGGGGGGGGGGAACTAATTAACCACTTAAGCCCCGGAAGATTTTACCCCCTTCCTGACCAGAGGGTATTTTGCGATTCGGCGCTGCGTGACTTTAACGGACAATTGCGCGGTCGTGCAACGCTGTACCTAAACGAATTTGACGTCCTTTTTTTCCCACAAACAGAGCTTTCTTTTGGTGGTATTTGATCACCTGTGCGATTTTTTGATCATGCGCTATAAACAAAAAAAGAGCGACAATTTTCAAACATAACAATATTTTTCAAATTTTTTTATATGAAATCCCCCCCCCCCAAAAAAAATGTAAAAATCAAAATTTTTTAACATTTTCAGCCAATTTGTTTTATGCTACATATGTTTGGTAAAAAAAATCGCAAAAAGCGTATTTTGATTGGTTTGCGCAAAAGTTATGGCGTTTACTAACAAAGGGAAAGATTTTTGTCATTTTTGTTGTTTTTTTTTTAACGCGTAATGGCGGCGATCTGCGATGTTTTTTGCGGTACTGCGACATTGGGGCGGACAGATCGGACCCTTGACTGACATTTTTGACACTTTTGGGGTTACCAGTGACATTTCTACAGTAATCAGTGATATACATATGCACTGTTACTGTAAAATGACACTGGCAGTGAAGGGGTTAACTTTATTGGAGAGGGAGGGGTTATGCGTGTCCCTAGGGGCGTGATTCTAACTGTGAATGGCTGTGGCTTGAGGTGTAGGAACAATGATCAACGGTCCTACATAGTAGAACCGTGTGATCATCGTTTCTACACAGGGGAGAATAACAGGCGGCTTGTTTACACTAGCCGCCTGCCTTTCTCCCTCTCCCCCGACGATCGCCGAGTGACCAGCGGACATCGGGTCCGCCGGTCACACGCGCGGGAGGGTCCGTGACGGAGCGGGAGCGCGCCTCCGGCGGCGCGCGCTCGCTCCCCAGAGCCTCAAAGGCTAGCGACGTAGACCTACGTCGCTCTGCCTGTGAGGGGCTGACCGCCGCAGTAAATATACTGTGCGCAGTCGGCAAGCGGTTAACTACTTCAATATCGGGCACTTTCACCCCTTTAATTGACGACTGCGCGGTCATGCAAAACTGTACCCACAAGACATTTTTAGCATTTTTTCTTACACAAATAGAGCATTCTTTTGGTTGTATTTGATCATCTCTGTGTTTTTTTTATTTGCACTACAAAAAAAGACCAACAATTAAAAAAAAAAAAAACATTATTTTTTATTTAACCACTTCCCGCGAATCGACGTAGCCCTACTTCGGCTCAGAGAAGTGCCATTCCACCAGGAGACCCGAGTAACCAGCCGGCATGTCCGCCGGCTGGTTGGAGTCCCATTCGGCTTTGATCAGGTCTCTGATGTTGTAACCCGGAAGCAGGCATGATGACGTCATGGCCGGGTTACTCGGCGGCTAAAGACACCGAATTTAAAAAATTGTCAGTATTCAAAAATGCCGATTTCAGCATTTTTAATACATTGAAATGCAGTGAAGGGGTCTGGGGTCTTTTAGACCCCTGATCCTTCCATAAAGAGTACCTGTCACTGCCTATTACTGTCACAAGGGATGTTTACATTGCTTGTGACAGCAATAAAAGTGTTCAGATTTTTTTTTTTTTTTAAAACTGTGCTAAAATTAAAAAATTAAATAAAATAAATAGAAAAAAATGAATTTTTGTAAAATCTTACCTGTAAAATTCCTTTCTCTGAGTCCTCCGACAGTCGCCGCCGCTTCATATTCATCACTAATGGGGGTTATTGACCTTTGCTCCGCAGGAGTAGCTAGGCAACAAAATAGTTAATATCAAAGCTTTTAACATATCCCACCCCTAGGGGGTGGTCCCCTCAGTCAATACCTCCCTGCTTCCTGCATTCCCAACTCAGTTTCAGTAGCATAGCAGTAGAGTACATAACCAAACCCCAAAAGAGGGGCGGGGCGGCGACTGTCGGAGGACTCAGAGAAAGGAATTTTACAGGTAAGATTTTACAAAAATTCAGTTTTCTCTTACGTCCTCCGACAGTCGCCGCCGCTTCATATTCATCACTAATGGGGACGTCCCATAGCAGTGGGAAAAAACGCAGCCGCGCATAAAGCAACGCAGTACCCACAACAGAGAAAAAGGAACCTTACCAAAGTAAGAGAACCAACTGGACAACATGAAAACGTGCTCAACAGGAGCAACAACCCAGGAAAACAAGTAACCCAGGGATAAGACATCCCAACAGCCAAGGACCCAAAGCAAGGGACCCTAAGGCACTGCCGCACTAAGAACTTTGCGACCAAAGGAAGCATCCGCCGATGCCTGAACATCCACCTTGTAGAATCTTGAGAAGGTGTGAACTGACGACCAAGTCACCGCCTTACACACCTGGGCCACAGAAGCCCGATGATGACAGGCCCAAGACGTACTCAGAGATCTGGTAGAGTGCGCCTTCACAGGCACGGGAGGAACCTTCCCCCGCAAAGCATAGGCCTGCTCAATGGTCTGCCTGATCCATTTGGCGATGGTAGAAGCCGACGCCGCCATGCCCTTCCGAGGCCCTTCAGGAAGGACAAATAGAGAATCCGACTTGCGGAAAGACTTAGTCGCCGACAGGTAAACCCTGATCGCCCGAACAACATCCAAAGAATGTAAAGCCACCTCCTTCGGATGCTTTGGCCTCGCGCAGAGCGAAGGCAAGACAATGTCCTCATTGAGGTGAAATTCCGAAATCCTCTTCGTAAGAAAAGACGGATTAGGTCGCAAGACTACCTTATCCAAGTGAATCACCAAGTAGGGAGAGCTGCAGGACAAAGCCGCCAGCTCCGACACTCTGCGAGCCGAAGTGATCGCCACCAAAAAGGCAACCTTCTTGGACAACAGAGGTAACGAGATCTCCCTGATCTTTTCAAAAGGAGCATTCTGCAACACGGACAGAACCAGGTTCAAGTCCCATGAAGGCAAAGGCTCCCTCCTAGGAGGGACCAGGTGTCGCACCCCTTGAACAAAGGTGCTAACCAAAGAGTTAGACGCCACAGGGCGTTGAAAGAGAACGGCCAGCGCAGAAATCTGACCCTTAATCGTGGCCAACGCCAAGCGCTGGTCCACGCCCGTTTGAAGGAAAGCCAACACTCGCGATACCGAGTACGAGCGAGGGGAATACCCCCTGGACTCACACCAGGCAAAGTACGCCTTCCAAGTACGGTAGTAAATCTTCCCCGAAGAGGCCTTCCTGGCCTTGATCAAAGTGGGAATGACCTCGGGGGAAAGACCCCTATCCTTCAGGACCTGGCTTTTAACAGCCAGGCCGTTGTAACGTGAGAATTACCTACCCCGGGAGAAAAACCTACCTCGTCACTTCCGGCCAGAAACAGCTGAGCAGCGCAGCAGTGCGCATGCTCACAGCACCCGCTACGTAATGGAGCAGCTGAGGATCAGACTAGTCGCACTAGTATGAAATTATCACGGTGTCCGTGAAAAAAACCTACCGACGCGGCGGTTAAATTAAAACAGCTGTGCTGCACTATGAGTCATCTCCGCTCCTCTCCCTG
Source organism: Pelophylax lessonae (assembly GCF_965119305.1). Taxonomy (NCBI): domain Eukaryota; kingdom Metazoa; phylum Chordata; class Amphibia; order Anura; family Ranidae; genus Pelophylax; species Pelophylax lessonae. The sequence goes on from NC_138773.1 coordinate 281,098,875, forward strand.
TCACTACCCTGATCTCGGCTAGTAAATATAAAAGCGGCTGGCGGCTCCGTGATTTATCTTTTCATACAGCCGCCGCCGCTTTTATATTTACTATCCGAGATCAGGGAAGTGACAGAGACAGGAGCGGAGATGATTCGTAGATCAGGCCAGCTGTTTTAATGTAACCGCCGCATTAAACACACTGCCGTGCAACCGGAAGTGACGAGGGTAGGTTTTTCTCACGGGTAGGTAATTCTCACGGAACACCGTAAAAGCCAGCGACTGTAAAGCAGGATGGAATATCGGTCCTTGAGACAGGAGATCTTCTCGAAGAGGTAGACGCCACGGAGCGTCGACCGCCAGATTCACGAGGTCTGCGTACCAAGACCAGCGAGGCCAGTCCGTAGCCACCAGAATCACCGCGTGCGGTTCCGAGGCCAACCTGCGAAGGAACCTGGACAGCAGCTGAATCGGTGGAAAGGCATACATCAGACGATACTGACGCCAAGGCGCCACTAACGCGTCTGAGGCGTCTGCCCGAGGATCGCGCGTCCTTGCTACGAACCTTTCCACCTTGTTGTTTAGACGAGACGCGAACAGGTCCACATCTGGGGGCCCCCACTTCGCGCACAGCATCGGAAAGACATCCGGGTGAAGGGACCATTCTTCCTGGTCCAAGGTCTGGCGACTCAGACAATCCGCCTGCCAGTTCTCCACTCCCGGGATGTGGACTGCAGATATCGCCAGGACGTGTGTCTCGGCCCAAGACAGAATGCCGGGCTACTTCCCGAGCCTCTCGGACACTCCTGGTGCCCCCTTGGTGGTTGATGTAGGCCACCGCCGTGGCATTGTCCGTCTGCACCTGAACCAGACGGCCTAGAAGCCTGTCAGTCCAACGTAGAAGACAAAGATATATTGCTCGCAATTCCAGAATGTTGATCGGAAGGGATGATTCCTCCTCCGACCAAGTTCCCTGGGCGGACAGAACGCCCAGAACACCACCCCAGCCCGACAGGCTGGCATCCGTGGTGATCACTGTCTATGAGAAAGGGCGAAAAGACTTGCCCCCCGACACCGCCGGGGACCGGAGCCACCACAGAAGATCCCTTCTGGCACGATGACTCAATGAGATCTGTAGATCCAGAGACTGCGGTCGCCCGTCCCACACGGCCAGAATCCCCGCCTGGAGACCCCGCGTGTGAAACTGGGCGAAGGGAATCGCCTCGAAGGCCGAGACCATCAATCCCAGACACCTCATACACGTCCGGAGGGACAAGCACTGATTGTCCCTGAGGGACTGGACAGCGCCCTGAAGCGTCCGGAGCTTGTCTTCCGGCAGGAAGACCCTCGCTTGAGCAGAGTCCAAAATCATTCCCAGGTAGGGAAGACGAACCGACGGACACAGAGTCGACTAAATCGGACTAAATCTAAAAGGGACTAAATCTAAGTCCGCATCACACAGATACATGACACCCTGATGAATTTGATCCACCATAGCCAAAGTTGTCGGCGGGGCCGAGTCAGCCACCAGGGTGCGCCTGAGCACCTGCGTCCAATCCGCAATAGCCTGGGCTGCCATAATCGAAGCAAAAATAGGCTTCAGCATAGAACCAGCAACCGTATAAGCATGACGGGCCAGAGACTCCAATCTCCTGTCCGTCGGATCCCAGAACACCGGGGTATCCTCAGCGGGGATCGCAGTGGACTTATTCAGAATCGCCACTGCATGATCCACCTGAGGCGGCACACACCAACGCTCATCAGTGGTGGGTGAAAATGGATAGCGCAGTTTGAACCTACTCGGTACAGCAAAAGGCTTCTTTTAATTGCGCCATTGCTCATCAACCGCGCGCTGAAATTCCTCAGAGCAAGGAAAAACCTGCGATGTTTTGCGTTTCCTTTGCGTCCCATAAGAGGACATCAAAACAGGAGGACATGGTTCATCCTGCAAATGCAGCGTTTGCTTGATAGAAGCAACTAACTCATCCATGAGTGCAAGCTCTTCAGACGAGCCAGGGGGAGAATTATCAACCCCTTCCACCTCAGCCTCCCCTTCAGACCCCACAAGGTCTAGAGATGAGTGAGACCCTGAGAAGGGCACTCCAGCCATAGTAGCCCCATCGCCCTCTGAATCAGAGGAAATAGACACTCTGGGCCGTTTTGTGGATCGATCAGCCACCAGCATCTGCACCTGAGCAGCCAAATTTGCCACAATAGTAGCCAGATCAGCCCCCTCGGGGGAAGCAGCAGCCCCTTGGCCCCCCACCAAGGTGGGAGGAAACTTGCAATCCTGAGAATCCATGCCCCAGCAATATTAGGAAAAAAGGAGCACTGTCCCTTTAAGATCGCGGCGAGCGTAGCCCCCCCCCCGCACCCACTGAATACACCGACCCCCACAGGGAGAGGAACACTGGGCAAGGAAAACAGGAAAATGGAAAGTAAAAACCTGGAGAGATCCACAGGCTGCTGCACCAATCGCTGTCCCAGAGCAAAAGGAAGTGATGCAAGACTGACCGCCCCTATGAAGCCTATGAGAGGCTACACAAACATGGCCGCTCGGCTGAGGATTTCCACAGGCAAATAGAAAATGGCGCCGACATGTGGCCTGATCGATCGCCGCCAAAATGGCGATGTTTGGCGCCAAAACGCAGCGCCTTACCACACAGGACCAGCCACCCTAATTGCCGCAGAAAAAATGGCGGGTCGCCGCAGCGATCGCCGCACAGCATGTCCAAAACTCAGACTGCAACATGTATTCACCCAGCAGAGCAGGAGAGCCCCCCCCTCACAGCCCACACACAGGCAGCAATTCCACACAGGAACTGACAGGGAGCTCAGCAGCCACATAGACATGCAGGGTCACACAGTCCCAGACTGACACCCAAACAGACAGGTCCCCACATAGATGCACACTTACCAGTCCGGATGGCGTGGGGAGCCTGTTCCAGCGATCAAACCGCTGCACTGAAGGACAGGGAGTGTCACAGCCAGGACGCATAGGAACTGCGGTGCAAAACCGCATGGCGTCCAGTGAGGTAGCCACCTCACAGATAGCATCCCTGCAGCGAACAGGGATGGGTCGTTCAATGTGCCAGGGTACCCTTGGCTGAACGCTCGATGGCAGGCTGGGAAGCCCCTGGCCCTGAGCCCTGGGATCCAGGGTGGCCAGTCCGAGACCCAGCTCCGCACGATCATCTTCATCAGAAGAAGCTAACTAATGCTGAAAATCAACAGCTAAGTAGAAGAAAGAGAAAAAAACTCAAAATAAAATTAAAAAGAGAAAAGAAGCTGAGACTGAGAGCCCCAGCACAGGAACAGCCATCCTACTCCTGAGCTAGGCATTAGAAACTGAGTTGGGAATGCAGGAAGCAGGGAGGTATTGACTGAGGGGACCACCCCCTAGGGGTGGGATATGTTAAAAGCTTTGATATTAACTATTTTGTTGCCTAGCTACTCCAGCGGAGCAAAGGTCAATAACCCCCATTAGTGATGAATATGAAGCGGCGGCGACTGTCGGAGGACGTAAGAGAAAAATTTTTTAAAAGCGCTCCCGTCACTGCGAGCTCGCGCACGAAAGAAAACACATACTGAAGTTGCGCCCGCAAATGAAAGTGGTTTTCAAACCACACATGTGAGGTATCGCTGCGATTGCCAGAGCGAGAGCAATAATTCTAAAAAAGAGCTAATCTGTAACTGTAAACTGGTAACCGTTAAAACATTTTAAAACGTCACCTATGGAGATTTTTATGTACCGTAGTTTGTCACCATTCCGTGGGTGTGCACAATTTTAAACCGTAACATGTTAAGCATCTATTTACTCGGCGTGACATCATCTTTCACAATATACAAAAAAAATGGGCTAAGTTTACTGTTTCGTTTTTTAAATGCAGAGAAATGGTGTTTGAAAGACCACTGCGCATAACGCGTGACAAAAAATATTGCAACGACCGCCATTTTATTTTCCAGAGTCTTTGCTAAAAAATATATATAATGTTTGGGGGTTCTAAGTTATTTTCTAGCAAAAAATACTGATTTTAACTTGTAAACAACATACTGTATGTCAGAAATGGGCTCAGTCCAGAAGTGCATATAATGCAAATCTCTCCTCGCACTAAAACTAAAATGATACAAATGAATGCCGCAATACTTCAATAAAGTAACAATAAACATAAAGTGAAACTAACACCTAATTATGTGACAACACCAGCAGCGCAAATTAAAACAACAAGTGAAGATGAAGAATAATTGATTATAAACATGAAATATAAAGGAGGTACTCCTATAAAAAGGAATAATGTAACAGTGTCCAAAATTATGACCAAAACTGGTAATCTCATTTGAAGGTGGGCGAGCAGTAAGTAGTTAAGATTGTGTGTAGGTGCAGCGTGGTGCAGCAGTAGTAAAGACGCAGAGTCCGGTTGCAGGTAACCTCAGAACTTGTATTGAAAAAAATCACAGTTCAGTTTAATGCAGAGAGACAGCAGGTAAAGATGCATTGACTTCAGAGGGCAGAATGCAGCATAGACGGTCAGTTCCCAAAGAGGAGGCTTCTGTGCAGGATTGTGAGTCCCTAGCCTGTCCCTACTCATTTGGAACCTTTCCCTGCCTCTATCACTTTCCCTGACAGACAGGTGCTCTTTCCATACTCTTGTTACTTCACAAAATGTGCTGCAAAACCTGGGGGCAGAACCTATAAAGATTCTACTGACCCAAGATGGCCACCAGAAGTCACCAGAATGCAGCGTAGCCAACCGGAACGCTGCCCACAGGGACCAGGAAACCAAGTTTATCCTGACTTCCTCCCCCAGGCTGCGGTACTGCTCCGGTCCAGCGCCACCTGCAGTGGGAAAAACTGCACCTGCCTACAAGATAGTGCTGAAGATGTGTCTATGGAAACAACACTTTTACAAAAGATCTTTTCACACACTAATGATCATCCATTACAGTGATCCATTGTTCCTGAGATCGGGCATAGTAGTGTCTGCAGAACATAATGAGTGGTTCGTCCTTCAGATACATTCTCAGAATGACCATTATTAAGGAAACATTGAAATACATGAGTCAGGTTAGATTAGTCTTCATATTTCAACAGCTTATCTCTCGCTAGTGATTTCTCTTAGAGAGTGGAAATACAATAGAATCAGTAAACACAAGAATCGGATCAATACCAATCCTTGGTCATGTGACCAGTGTGACAGTCTGTCAATGTGGTCACAGTACCAATGTTGCTTATAAATGACCTTGTCTGTATAGCAATGCTTTTCTTAATGTTACAGCAGTTTTAGTAGTGAAAATATCACAGGCGTAACTAGAGCCATGGAGGGCATCCTGGACCCCTGGCTGGGTCCCTTCCCTTCAAGCCTTGGGCTCTTCCCACTGATCCTGGGGCCCTTTACTCTCGTTGCGAGGCCCTTTATTACAGTCCTGCAGTGGGACCCTTTTATAAGTCCTGCAGTGGGCCCCCTTCCTGCCATCTTTGGGCCTCCCCACGGCGGTGGAATACCAGGGCCCATTTGCAAGTGTGACCTTTGCAATCCTGGAAGTTCACCCACTGGTGTCAGTAGTTTTTATTTTTTGGTATTTTAATTGTATTATTTTTTATCATTTAATTTTATTTTTTTACAATGTCACTGACTCTGTCCATTCAGAAAAGGAAGGAGCTGGTAAATTACATATTTACCAACCCCTTCCTGGTTCTCTATTGTGATACATCCCCTGCAGCAGCCGTCAGGAGAACTGAGGGAGCGCAGTGGGGGGGGGGGCAGCACTGTGGGGGGGGGGGACCAGGGGAGCACACAGGGGCCCAGAGACAGCAGAACACAAGTGAACTGGATGGGAGGAGTCAACAAAAAAAGAAAGCAAGCGCTTTGGCTTAGGCTAGGTGGGATGGTGGCAGCGCAATAAAAAATACATGTTAAAAAGGAAACCAAAGGGGACATGAATGGACTATAACTGGCAATGATAGGAATCGGGCTGAAAAACAATTTATGGGTAAAGTCCATATAAGTCCAAATAAAGTCCAATAAGGAAGATGATGTATGTCAATATAGGATGTTTGCTGTTCTAAGGGCTAGCTCCGAAACACAGATGAAGCCGGTACTGTGGATGCATATAAGGAAAAAGAGAACAGAGCGCCTCTAAGTCCTTCGTAGCTCGTCTCCACCCGGAACCGGAATACGGAGGATCCCAAGAACGGCGTCCGTCCGCCTATCCGATCAGGATTCGGAACTTCACCCTCCAGGACCCCTGTGACTGATACCATCCCGGACGTACCACTGGAAATAACAAGCCAACACTACATTTCTATCTAGTGAGTTGATAATTGTGAAATTTGTTTACAATAAATTGCTGCACTTAGAGGCGCTCTGTTCTCTTTTTCCTTGGATGGGAGGAGTGGTGGGGGCAGCATACAGAGGAGCCAATCTCCTCCATTTTACAGCTACAGGAGGAAAAAGGATGACAGTGATTTCTCTACATGCTGCCCCCTCCTATCCAGGTGTACAGGGGAGCCGCACAGGCCCCCTGGAGCATGGGGCCCGGTTGCAGTTGCAACCCCTGCAACCCCTGTAGTTACGCCCCTGGAAAATATATTGAGGTATTAATTTATAGTCAGATTTTTCTACTATAAAACTGAAAGTACATAAAAAATTAAAGCATTTCTATTAAAGTGTATGTAAACAAATTACTTCTCCTATTTGTTCCCTTTAAAAAAAAAAAAAAATGACCAGTTGATCCTGCCAGAAATCCAGATGGCTCAATACTTCCAGTGCTTTGTGTCTGCGCTGAACTGAAATCTCAAAGTAAAGCAACACCTTCCCCCTCCTCCATAAATAATACAATAGAGTAAATAAGCCTGGCCACACGTTTTACAATTTTCTTGTACAATTTTCCTTTAATTTTACCAAAACTATATAATATGAGTGTTATACAGTACAGCGAGACTGCATTTCCTCCTACTTCAGTTAAAGTGACCCTAAACTCTGGTTTAAAAAATAAACTATATTAAAGTACAGATTATTAAAGTATAACTAAAGGCCAAACTTGTTTTAGTTTTGGACAGATTAGAGAATACTTATTAGGTATTTATTGCTGTCTGTGTCCCCATTAGGGAGGTTCACCCTCTCTTGTTTGTTCGGTTTACCATTATTATTGAAAGTGAAAGAAAATTCAAAATTTTGGGTTTCCCTAGAAAAGAAATAGAGGGGGAATCTTCCAATGGGGACACTAATTCTGGTGACCTGTGGGAGTCCCAAAGGATTCATCTCACTTCCTGTTTTGGCTATGAGACAGGAAATTAAGGCAAATACAGTAAAACCTTGGATTGCGAGCATAATTCGTTCTGGAAACATGCTTGTAATCCAAAGCACTCTTATGTCAATGCGAATTTCCCCATAAGAAATAATGGAAACTCAGATGATTCGTTCCACAAGTCCTTCAGTTTATAGTCTATATACAAAGATTATAGCAATGTGATAGGTTGTGTAACCATAACATGTCCATCCACAATATGCAGCCCTCCCAAGGGGATTAGAAGCAAAATCTAGCAGAGCTACAGAATATAAGAGAGATGAGAGGCGCCTGTAAGTGTAGCAATATGGTTACATTTAATGAAGGTTCAAGATTTAGCAACTGACATGGTTGATGATTAAAATAGGCACACCTAAGTATGCAGGCATCCGGGGTAAAGCTGTCCACATAGACCATCTTCTGAACCCCCGGCTCTCACCACTGTCAGTCTGCAATTGTGACCGGGAAGAATAGCCTGCAGCAGAGTGATCTGAAAGTGAGGCTTTGAATCACTCGTGGAGTGCAGCGGGGAAGGGATGATGAAGATGGCAGTGCAGAGGATGGTCTATGTGGACAGCTTTACCCCAGATGCCTGCATACTTAGATGTGCCTGTTTTAATCATCAACCATGTGAGTTGCTAAATATTGAACCTTCATTAAATGTAACCATATTGCTACACTTTAGAGGCTCCAGAGGTTTGTTAGAGAACCTTAGTGAAAGAACAGCATCATGAAGGCCAAGGAACACATCTGACAGGTCAGGGATAAAGTTGTAGAGAAATTTAAAGCAGTGTTAGGTTATAAAAAAAATATCCCAAGCTTTGAACATCTCACAGAGCACTGTTCAATCCATCATGCAAAAATGGAAAGAGTATGGCACAACTGCAAACCTACCAAGACATGGCCGTCCACCTAAACTGACAGGCTGGGCAAGGAGAGCCTTAATCAGAGAAGCAGCCAAGAGGCCCATAGTAACTCTGGAGGAGCAGCAGAGATCCACAGTTCAGGGGGGAGAATCTGTCCACAGGACAACTATAAGTCCTGCACTCCACAAATCTGGCCTTTATGTAAGAGTGGCAAGAAGAAAGCCATTGTTGAAAGAAAGCCATAAGAAGTCCCGTTTGCAGATTGTGAGAAGTCATGTGGGGGACACAGAAAACATGTGGAAGAAGATGCTCTGGTCAGATGAGACCAAAATTGAACTTTTTGGCCTGAAAAGAAAAATTCTGTGTGGCGGAAAACTAACACTGCACATTACCCTGGACACACTATCCCCTTTGTGAAACATGGTGGTGGCAGCATCATATTGTGGGGATGTTTTTCTTCAGCAGTGAAAGGAAGCTGGTCAGAGTTGATGGGAAGTTGGATGGAGCCAAATACAGGGCGATCCTAGAACAAAACCTGTTAGAGTCTCCAAAAGACTTGAGAATGGGGTGGAGGTTCACCTTCCAGCAGGACAACGACCCTAAACATACAGCCAGAGTTTGAGAATCTGTGGCAAAACTTGAAAATTGCTGTTCACAGACGCTCTCCATCCAATCTGACAGGGATTTAGCTTTTTTTTGCAAAGAAGTATGGGCAAAAATCTCACTCTCTAGATGTGCAAAGCTGGTAGAGGCATCCCCAAAAAGACTTGCAGCTGTAATTGCAGCGAAAGGTGGTTCTTCAAAGTATTGGCTTAGGGCAGCTAAATACAAATGCACGCCACATTTTTCACATATTTATTTGTAAAAAATGTTGAAAACCATTTATCATTTTACTTTCACTTCACAATTATATGTCACTTCTGTGTTAGTCTATCACATAAAATTTGGTTGTAACAAAATGTGGAAAATTTCAAGGGGTATGAATACTTTTTCAAGGCACTGTATATCTGTTCGTATTCAGCTTTAACATGATATTGGTTTCCTATTATTTTTGTGTCTTCCTGGCACTTGGACAATGTATCTATGGGAGTCAAACACAACCCAGTCAATCCAACCACATGGCCCAGCCATGGAGCTGGACAACAGAGGTAAACAAGGGCTCACATCCAAATCCTTCACAAAAAGTGGCTCGTAGTGCATCTAAATGTATGCAGACATATATGTCGTAAAGAGTTGAGGTGCTTACTGTATACAATCTTTCATTCAGAATGACTGAATGCCAAGGTCATTTAGCACCGCCACTGCTGCCTACACATGGTTAGTGTTTACATCTCCCCCCCATGCCGTAAATGAATTATTCACTAGGTAGTGGTGGCGGGAGATGCAGAATTACCTCAGCCTGCAGTCATTCGGAATGAAGGCCAAGTCATTCTGCCCCGCCACTGCCTAGTAAATGGCTCATTTTGGACCAGAGGGATGTAAACATCAAGCACAGTCACAGCATGACCTCAACATTCATTCCGAATGACTAAAGGCCAAGGCCATCCTGTCCTGCTGCTGTCATTCAGTGGCATGTGGAAGCAGCACATGCAGAATATCCTCAATCTACAGTCATTCTGAAAACGGCTCATTGCCATTGGGAGATGTAAACATCAACAATGTGCAGGCAGCAGCGGCAGTGCAGGTGTAGACTGAGCTTGGTGTTTAGTCATTATTCTGCCACACATTGTTGTTTACATCTCTGCCCGTCCCGGATTTGCTAGGCAGTGGTGGCGGTGAATATAGCCATGCCCATTTACTCATTTCATATTTAACCACTTTGCGTCCGCTCACAGTAATACTATGGCGGCAGAGTGGCTCGTTATCGTCTGACGACGTAGTATTAACGTCTTCAGACACTCCCCCTTCTGGGCGGCGCTTGCGCGCCGCCGGAGGCTCGCTCCCGCTGTTTTCATTCACAGCGGGAGTCGGGCCAGGGGAGGAGCAGCGGCGATCGCCGCTGCTCTTACCCGATCGTCGGGGATCGAGTCTGGAGATCCGCCCGCTGTGTGTAAACACAGCGGGCGGATCTCCATAGTGACAGGGAGTGACAGATCGGACTGTTCAGCATAGCTGGACATCCGATCTGTCCATGACTCACACAGTCAGCTCCCCCCCTACACGTCAGTAAGCACCAGGCATACATTAACCCCTCCCTCTCCAATAAAATTAACCCCTTCCCTGCCAGTGTCATTTTTACAGTAACAGTGCATATATATAGCACTGATTACTGCAGTAATGTCACTGGTACCCCCAAAAGTGTCAAAAATGTCAGTCAAGGGTCCAATCTATCCGCCGCAATGTCGCAGTCCCGCAAAAAAAATCGCAGATCGCCGCCATTACGCGTTAAAATAAAAAACACCAAAAATGACAGAAATCTTTCCCTTTGTTAGTAAACGCAATAACTTTTGCGCAAACCAATCAAAATACGCTTATTGCGATTTTTTTTACCAAACATAGGTAGCAGAAAACAAATTGGCCAAAAAATTTTTTAAAAATTGGTTTTTACATCTTTTTTGGGGGGAATTTCATATAAAAAAATGTTAAAAATATTGTTATTTTTTCAAAATAAACGCTCTTTTTTTGTTTATAGCGCAAAAAGTAAAAATCGCACAGGTGATCAAATACCACCAAAAGAAAGCTCTGTTTGTGGGAAAAAAAGGACGTAAATTTCGTTTGGGTACGGCGTCGCACGACCGCGCAATTGTCAGTTGAAGTCGCACAGTGCCGAATCGCAAAAAGTGGCCTGGTAAAGTGGTAAAGTGGTTAACTTTGATATTTAGTCATTTTGAATGACTAAAAGCAGAGGTTAATCTGTGCCACTGCTACCTACACCTACACTTCCCCCTAGCCCTGATTTACTAAGCAGCGGTAGCGGTGGATATGACCATATCCATTTACTCATTTCACATGTAATCTTGATGTTTAGGCATTCTGAATAACTGAAGGCATAGCAGTCATTCTATGCCACTGCCTACACATTGTTTATGTTTACATTTCCCCCCTGGCCCTGATTTACTAAGCAGTGGTGGCAGTTAATATGACCATGAACATTTACTCATTTCACATGTAACCTTGATGTTTAGTCATTGTGAATGACTTAAGGCCAAAGTAATTCTGCGTTGCTGCTGCCTACACAATGTTTATGTTTACATTGCCCCCCTGGCCCTGATTAAAATGAGCATGTCCATTTACTCATTTTACATGTAACTTTAATGTTTAGTCATTCTGAATGACTGAAGGCCGAGGTCATTCTGCGTCGTTGCTGCCTACATATTGTCTATGTTTACACCCCCCCAGCTGTGTGTAGCACTACACCCTTGGGAGCTGCTTGAACCAGGTTCCCCTGAGTCACCCACAGCAACAACTTATAGATCTAAAGAAAATTACCGTGAAGGTAAGCCCATGCCCCAATATATATGCAGAAAACAAAAATCTAGAGACAAAGTAGGGGTTTCAAGGCTAATTTGGGAGAAGGAAGACCAGAGAACCAACCATTTAGGTAGAATCGCAGTCCCTATGATCAGGTGTACAAACACAGATGTCGAGCTTTGTCTATAATGCTCTCCTAAATGGGTAATATGGAACCCCCGTCTTGTGGTGACAGTCAAACAATCCTGTCCTCTGTAGGGATTTATTTCCTCTTCCTGGTTCACAGAGTTCTGCAGGCACATACGGAGAAACACTGGTACTAAGGCTACCTATAGGGTCATGAATGGATATCATGACTCTGAATGGTGTGTAACCCAAACCATTCTATAGCCTGCCTCCATGTATCTATTGTGGACTATTTGGAAGTATATAATCCTGCACCGTTTGGCATGCTCCCTATTCCTTAGTAAGGCGGACTCTACTTGTGAGTTGGACGAATGCGTCCCTAGGACAGCAAACAAACTATAACACAAGAGCCCGGTTATCATGTTCTCCCTGGCTTTGTGAACCAGGAAGAGGAAATAAATCCCTACAGAGGACAGGATTGTATGACTGTCACCACAAGATGGGGGTTCCATATTACCCATTTAGGAGAGCATTATAGACAAAGCTCGACATCTGTGTTTGTACACCTGATCATAGGGAATGCGATTCTCCCTACCTGTCATCTAAACCTCCATATACAGCAAGAAATATGGGTATTGCTCGGTCTCTCTGGCCCTGACGAAGCCTGATGCAAAACGCGTTGGCTCATTGGGACCCACAAACCGAATATCATCAAAGACTTCTTGCATCAACATCAGCTTGAAGCATGTATTGTTCCCTTAACAGGGATATATTTCTGTGCTGTTGTTTTTAACATTTGTCCAATATATGAGGGATGTCATATGTGTCTCATTATACATCCCTCATTGTATATAACCTTCTTTTAAGATATATCAATAAATTATTTTATTTTAATGGTTGGTTCTCTGGTCTTCCTTCTCCCAAATTAGCCTTGAAACCCCTACTTTGTCTCTAGATTTTTGTTTTCAACTTATAGATCTTTTGTACTTTAAATGTTTGCCTCAGTCAGAAAACAGTCCAGGGGATTTGTTTTTTTTTTTTGTTGTTTTATTTTAGAACTTGGGATGGGAGAAGGGATGAGTGGGATACTCCAACTTAATGAACTATGCACAACTGGAGGACTTCTAGCTAAATTGAGTACGGCAAGGCCGCTGCTTCACCTTGCCACTGAAGTAAAGAATTTGATAGTTGAACGGTGTAGTGAATTAATCTTCAGGGTCCCACTTGGCACCCCCTTTACTCTTACTCTTCTGGGCTCTACTTGGCACCCCCTTTACTCTTGCTAACGGTGCGAGCTGACCTTCTGTCCTCTGACTTCACTGTAGTGGTCCCCCTTTCCTGGGCAGACCCCTTGGCAAGCCCCCTGGTACTCACGGACACTGTTTTTCCCAGGTGACTCTGCCAGCAGCTCCGCCGTCAGCTTTCCAGGACCCTCAAGGCTCAGCTACAAACCTGGCTCACCAGGCCGACTGCCTGTGACCACTTTCCTCAGGCTGCAGGAGGAGAAACAGCCGTCACCCTCCTCCTGGGACTCTGCTTCCCACCAAAGACACCCTGTCACATGTGCCCTAAGCTTTTATGGTCTATCCCAGGATGCACTGCAGTGGTGTCCTCCCACTGGGACTGCCACAAAAGCCCGTTTTCCACTGGCTAGGTTTCCTCCACTGTCCAAAAGGCTCCCCTATTGGATACAGTGGGGACACTCCCTCAGACAGAGTGACTCATGCCCGATGCTCTTTTTTTTTTTTAAACTTACCTGAATGGTGCAGCCCCTTACCTAGCGGAATGTTGAAGATCTTTTTGTGCCACTGGACTACGGGAGATGGCTGGGATAAGAGAGACACAAAGGGTAAGAAGAAAAGTAAAAAGTAAATGGAAAGGTCCCAACCTAATAGTCCCCCCCCCTATAAATTCTCAAGAAGAGGAGAGAAAAAAAAAAGAAGCTGCAATACCTCTGGCTTCCATTGGGAGGCAGCAGCACAGGCAGACTAGAAAGCTTCTCCTCAGCAGCAGGGGAGATGTTATGCTTCTGACATCCGCCCTCAGAATGAGAGAGGCTGGCTATATAAATACATGTACTCCTATGGGAGTACCAAGATGGCCGCCGATGGCTTCATCTGCCTACTGGGCATGTGCAGATGACGTCATAGGGCGGCGCCATCGATCCGCCCCCAGAACAGTAAAACAGAGGTTAGGCGTCGGGCGCGAAGCGCCCCAGGGGCTCCAGAGGGGCTTGCTAGCGATCCTGCACCCCAGCGCACCACATGATGACAGACTGTAAGTAGGACAGGCTAAATTTAATGCAGGAGGCATCAATGTTACCGAGGCAGCCCCCAAACCAGAGGGGGGGGGTTCCCGGGAGGAGCATGGCTGAACTAGACTCCTTACCTGGAAAAAGATCCACAGAAAAACAGACTCCCAGCCTTGTTGGCGCTTTTAGCAGCCTAAGACCTGGGACTCCATCCTACAGGGGAACATGACCCTGTAATGGTAACACCATGTGAAGGTGCAGTAAGGGCTGATCGTGATCCTGCAGGCTTAAGGACAGAAAAAAGAATGGCGTAGGGGGGGCAGTTCTTACTTTTGTAGAGTTAAGGAGGTCCTGTGGGTTGGTTGAGGGCGGAGCAACCACCATATGTATGCTGCCATGGAGGCACCAGGAAAAGCAGATGGAGCATAACAATGCATTTATCCTAGCACCTATCTAGGAGGGTGCTACATGTGAATTACTAGGCGGCGGCAGTAAATATGGCATTGTCCATTTACTCATTTCACATGTACAAAATCCACACAAACATTTCCATACATACCGCAATAAATGCAGTCAAATCGGAGAAGGGACGCAGTTTACGTTTACTGAGCTTATTGTATGCCATGGGCCTATTCACATGCAACTGTATGAATAGGCCCAAAGCATACAATACTGCTGCATTTAAGTGTATAAAACTGTACACAATACGGATCTGAACATATTGTATTCATGAGCCATAAATGACACGAAATTCCAATACTGAGTGCAGCGAGTAAAAGTAATGTTCCTCCCCGGGGACCGGACTCTGGACACACCCAGCTTAAATATTGCATATGTACTACATATGTACCAAGCCAAAATAAACCCATCTCCTCTGACCCGGCCATCTGTTCAATCATACAGAACAGAATAATGAAGAGCCTCAGAGGAGGCCGCTACCTTCTATATAGAAGGCTTGCATTGATTTTTCAGATTCCTTTGGTGAGTTACTCGGAACATCATTCACGGAAAAAGCCTTTTCAATTCCCTCAGAAGATATCAGAAAGCGGCTCCACCAGTGGCCTTGATTCAGCAAAACTCCTCCGTCTTTAATGTCTCTGTGGGTCCTGTGTGTTTAGCTCACACATCCTGTGTTGTCCGCTGTGTGATGGATGTTCAGTTCACCCAAATCTCATTATTAGTCATTTGCTACCACCACGTCAATTAGCTGGTGACATTCCCGTGTTCCTGTACATGACTAATGCCTGGGATGCTCACATCCAGTTTTAAGATCAATAGACTGGAGGTGTTTTCTGTCTGAGGTGTCTTTAGTGAAAGTAAATTGCTTTCAAAGAGGAAAAAATTAGAGAGATGTGGAGAAAAAGGGACAAAAAAGGAGAGAGAGATATAATGTGCGAGAACGATGGAGAATGGTACAGAAAGGGAGAGAGAGATAGAAAAAGACAGGAAGGTGGGAGAGTAAGAAAATTACAGAAAGGAGAGCATGAGAGAGAAAAAAGGAGAGAAAATACAAAAGCAAATAATGGCCTTGTTTACATGGGTAGTCAGGAGGTGGTAAAAACAGACAGTTGAGCCCCGGTTTTACTGCCCCGCAACCGCACGTTAAAGTAGAAGAAATCCCCAACTATATCTATTCTTAAAAATTACCCCCCCCCCTCCCTCCCGCCCCCTACCTGTCCGGCCTAGCCTGTTTAACCACTTGCCAAATGCGCTGTAGCCGTCACTTGGGAGTCATATGACTTAATTTTGTTATCGCGCCTGCGCTGCAGCGCGCTTTGTGATCACGGTGTCCTCCAGACACAGCTGATCACAATGTAAAGACAAGCCAGTTATCGGCATTCCTTTCCTCATGCTGACAGTGTGAGGATAGGAGAGTCAATACCTGGCATGTGTGAAAGGGACATCTACACTGATAATCAGGGCACTGATTATCAGTGTCCTGATTATGAATGCAGTCCCAACAGTGCCCACCAATGCTGCCAATCACTGCCCACCAGTGCTACCCATCAGTGCCGCCTCATTTGTGCTCATCACTGCAGCCTATCATTTGCCATTAGTGCTGCCTCATCAGTGCCACCCCATCAGTGCCCATCAGTGTAGCCTATCAGTGCCCACCAGTGCTCCTCATCAGTGCTGCTTCATCAGTGCCCATCAGTGTAGCCTATCAGTGCCCACCAGTGCTCCCCATTAGTGCTGCTTCATCAGTGCCCATCAGTGTAGCCTATCAGTGCCCACCAGTACTACCCATTAGTGCTGCCTCATCAGTGCCCATCAGTGTAGCCTATCAGTGCCCACCAGTGCTCCCCATTAGTGCTGCCTCATCAGTGCCCATCAGTGTAGCCTATCAGTGCCCACCAGTGCTCCCCATTAGTGCTGCTTCATCAGTGCCCATCAGTGTAGCCTATCAGTGCCCACCAGTGCTCCCCATTAGTGCTGCCTCATCAGTGCCCATCAGTGTAGCCTATCAGTGCCCACCAGTGCTCCCCATTAGTGCTGCCTCATCAGTGCCCATCAGTGTAGCCTATCAGTGCCCACCAGTGCTCCCCATTAGTGCTGCTTCATCAGTGCCCATCAGTGTAGCCTATCAGTGCCCACCAGTACTACCCATTAGTGCTGCCTCATCAGTGCCCATCAGTGTAGCCTATCAGTGCCCACCAGTACTACCCATTAGTGCTGCCTCATCAGTGCCCATCAGTGTAGCCTATCAGTGCCCACCAGTGCTCCCCATTAGTGCTGCCTCATCAGTGCCCATCAGTGTAGCCTATCAGTGCCCACCAGTAATCCCCATTAGTGCTGCCTCATCAGTGCCCATTAGTGCTGCTTCACCAGCACACATCAGTGTCAGAGAAAAATGACCTGTTTGCTAAATTTTATAACAAACTATGAAAACATTTTTTTTTTTGTTTTGTTTGTATAAAAAAAAAAAAAAACCCAGTGGTGATCAAATACCACCAAAGGAAAGCTCTATTCGTGTGAAAAAATTATAAAAATTTCATATGTGTACAGTGTTGCATGACCGCACACTTGTCGTTCAAAGTGTGAGAGCGCTGAAAGCTGAAAATTGGCCTTGGCAGGAAGGGGGTAAATATGCCCAGTAGGCAAGTGGTTAAAAAGGATCTGTGTTCTTAACCATTTTTATTCGGCTTTAGTCCAGTCACATGATCCTGCAGCTCTGTGAGTGAGCACTTGACAACGGTTCTAAATTCCGGGAGCCATGTCACCCATAGGCTCTCATAACCCAGCTGTTGTTGGCACTCCCTCCTCTCCACTGCAGCAGCCACTCTCTGTCGTAGGGGGACCTAGAGCTGCAAGATTATGTGACTGGATCTAAGCAGATTAAAAATAGATGGGTAAAAAAATGTTTTAAAGTGGTTGTAAATCCTTATCCATACACAGTGAAGTGACTGGTCTCAGTTGATACACAGAGATGAAACAAATCCTCCTACATATGTTGTACCTGTTTATTTGCAGCCTTTCTTCTCTACATCCATCCAAAGTGCTCAATGTTAGAGCTTGTCTGAGAGTTCAGAAAAAAGGGGGCGAGGAGGTGAAGTTACACTCTGCAGAGCACGGTGAGAAGAGCTCTGTGAGCTGATTGGAGGGAAGGGACACACCCCCTTCATATAGCGCACAGGAACAGAGCTGAGGCTGTCAATCAGATGGAGCTCCCTCCCCTGTCTCCATTTTCCTCTTGGTGTCAAGAAAACTTGTCAGACGTGATTCATGATGATAGCAGAGGAACGAAGCAGGCAGACCAAAGTGACACTTGAGAAAAGTACACACTATAGAGCAGTGATGGCGAACCTTGACACCCCAGATGTTTTGGAACTACATTCTGCAGTGTAGGTGAGCATGATGGGAAATGTAGTTCCAAAACATCTGGGGTGCCAAGGTTCGCCATCACTGCTTTAGAGGGCTATGCTTTGTTCATATTTCATGTCTAAGGTTTACAACCACTTCAACCTTTTGATCCCAGGAAGGCTTTACCTCCTTCATAACCAGGGCATTTTTTGGTATTCAGCACTGTGCTACTTTAAATTACAACTACAGGCAAAACCTTTTTTTAGTTTTGGCTAGAGGGGAGATGGATTAGAACACCTTTCAGGTTTTTTTTATGTCTGTGCCCTCATTAGGGAGATTCACTTTCTCTACTTGTCCTGTTTACCATTTTCATTGAAAGAAAAAGAAAATCCAGAATTTTGGGATATCCCCAGAAAAGAATTAGAAGGGAAATCTTTCAATGGGGACACTAGTTCTGGTGACCTGGGGGGTTCCCAAGAGATTCCCTTAATTTGCAGGGATTTCCTCTCACTTCCTGTTTGGCTATGGGACTGGAAGTGAAGGCAAATCTCCCCAATGGGACACAGATGGCAAAAAATAAACTGACAAGGGTTATAACTCTTCCTTACTCTATTTAAAATGAGAAAAAAAAAAAAAAAATCTTTTGCCTATAATTCTACTTTAACTGGAAATTGCGTGAACATTGTACAGAAATTACATTTATATCATTTTTTAACCCAAATAGAGCTTTCTATTGGCAGTATTTGATCACCATTGGATTTTTTATTATATAAACAAAAAAATACCAAAAATGTTGAAAAAAACACATATTTTCTACTTTCTGTTGACAAACATATTCAATAGAATCAATTTTCTTCATAAATTTAGGACAAAATGCAGAAAACCCAAGTCGCCCGCGAGGTGTGGGAGTCACCCGCGAGTGCAGCGCGATGTCCCGGGTGCCGCTGAGTCTGTGTCTGTCTCAGCTGAGCTGTCAGAACAGAGCTGATGTTTCCTGTATAGTTCCGGCTCCATCCTGACAGTCTGAGTGAGTCACAGGCGGAGTAATATCAAATGCACTCCACCTGTGAGGAGACTGACCAAATTCAGGAAGCATTGCCTCTATCTTCATCCAGCGCGGCGCTCCTGAATCCTCACACTCGCTCCGTTGAACTTGATGTCATCATGACATGTGTCTCTAGCCAGCATTTCCCACCAGCAGTACCCACAGCAATACCAGCCAGCGCTACCAGCCAGCAGTACCCACAGCAGTACCAGCCAGCAGTACCCACAGCACAGTACCAGCCAGCAGTACCCACAGCACAGTACCAGCCAGCAGTACCAGCCTGAGCCAGAAGTACCCACAGCAGTACCAGCCAGCAGTACCTACAGCACAGTACCAGCCAGCAGTACCAGCCTGAGCCAGCAGTACCCACAGCACAGTACCAGCCAGCAGTACCAGCCTGAGCCAGCAGTACCCACAGCACAGTACCAGCCAGCAGTACCTACAGCACAGTACAAGCCAGCAGTACCAGCCTGAGCCAGCAGTACCCACAGCACAGTACCAGTCAGCAGTACCAGCCTGAGCCAGCAGTACCCATAGCAGTACCAACCAGCAGTACCCACAGCACAGTACCAGCCAGCAGTACCCACGAGCAGTACCAGCCAGCAGTACCCACAGCACAGTACCAGTCAGCAGTACCCACCAGCAGTACCAGCCAGCAGTATTCGCCAGCAGTACCAGCCAGCAATTCCCACCAGCAGTACCCGCCAACAGTACCCACCAGCAGAGCCTGCAGTAAAAAATAATTGTAAGTATCCCAACGTGTGCAGTGTTTCTGACTCCTACCACCATGACCACCGTGGTAGTTAGAGTGTTCCTTTAATATCTCTCAGAAGTAAAGCTCTGTATACTGATTCCATTTCATTTGATCATCCTCTAGTTGTGTTACATTTTTGGGGGGAGGGGGGGCGTGGAGGGTGCAGAGTGCCACCTCCCTGAGTTTTTGCAGGTTGGGATGTCTGAAAATGTATTCTGCTACATGTCTTTGATCTAAACCAAACTGCGCTTTTGGGGACACAATACTATTTGGGGATATATCGACTTCAGTACAACCAGCCTGCCCATAGATGGATCGAAAATGTGGCAGGTTCCTGACTTTAGTTTTTATATTTTTTTGGAACATAACGCTCTTCACCCGCCCACCATCACTGCACGGAATGTAAAACAAGACATGTGTTATCTAGACTAAACCTATTGCGTGTAATAAGTCTTCCTTGTCAGGAACATGTATACTGAGTGATTATCACCGACAGTCGACTTCCCCTCAGCACTCCAGTGTCTGATCTAAAAGGGGCTATTAAATTTGCATAATGTGATTCTTAAATAGTTTTGCTTCGGTAATCTGTTTCTGTCATAAAGCAGCCGCATTGAGTTACCCCCAACCCACACCCCGCACTTCTATGTTAATAACCTGTTTTAAATTCCCATTATAGCCCAGTGTGGTCAGATCATCCCTCAGACTCGGCTCCCGGTCTCCCAGCGTGATTTGATCGTTATCGCACACGAATCAACTATGTATAATTCATTACACAGCAAACCTTTATTATTTCTCAGCCCCTGGAAGCATCGCTTCATTTCTGCTTCATAGCCAAACCTCGTAAAATATTTAAATCAAAAGGATTCGCAGATAATGTAAATCAATGCAAAGGATTTCTTGTTTTTTGAGCTAAATGTTTGTAATATTTTTTGTATACATTATACACTGCTCAAAAATATTAAATGAACACTTTGAAAACACATCAGATCTCAATGGGGAAAAATCTCATGCTGGATATCTATACTGGTATGGACTGGGTAATGTGTTAGGAAGGAAAGGATGCCACATTGTTTGATGGAAATGAAAATGATCAACCTACAGAGGGCTAAATTCAAAAACACCCCAAAATCAAAGTGAAAAAATGATGCAGCAGACTAGTTCATTTTGCTGAAATTTCATTCCAGCAACTCAAAATGGTACTCAGCAGTTTGTATGGCCCCCTCGTGCTTGCAAGCATGCCTGCCATGTCGGGGCATGCACCTAATGTGACAACGGATGGTGTCCTGGGCTATTTCCTCTCAGATCTGGACCAGGGCATCACCGAGCTCCTGAAAACACTGAGGTGCAACCTGGTGGCATCGGATGGACCAAAACATAATGTCCCAGAGGTGTTCTATTGGATTTAGCTCAGACAAGGATGGGGGGCCATTCAATGGTATCAATTCCTTCATCCTCCAGGAACTGGCTGCATACTCTCGCTACGTGAGGCCGGGCATTGTTGTGCACCAGGAGGAACTCAGGACCCACTGCACCAGCGTAGGGTCTGACAATGGGTCTAAGGATTTCATCCCGATACCTAATGGCAGTCAGGGTGCCATTGTCTAGCCTGTAGAGGTCTGTGCGTCCCTCCATGGATATGCTTCCCCAGACCATCACTGACCCACCAAACATGCTAAACAATGTTACAGGCAGCATAACGTTCTCCATGGCTTCTCCAGACCCTTTCATGTCTGTCACATGTGCTCAGGGTAAACCTACTCTCATCTGTGAAAAGCACAGGGCACCAGTGGCAGACCTGCCAATTCTGGTGTTCACTGGCAAATGCCAATCAAGCTCCACAGTACCGGGCCATGAGCACAGGGCCCACTAGAGGACGTGGAGCCCTCAGGCCACCTTCATGAAGTCGGTTTCTGATTGTTTGGTCAGAGACATTCACACCAGTGGCCTGCTGGAGATCATTTTATAGGGCTCTGGCAGCGCTCATTCTGTTCCTCCTTGTACAAAGGAGCAGATACCGATCCTGCTGATGGGTTAAGGACCTTCTACAGCCCTGTCCAACTCTCCCAGAGTAACTGCCTTTCTCCTGGAATCTCCTCCATGCTCTTGAGACTGTGCTGGGAGACACAGCAAACCTTCTAGCAATGCCACGTATCAATGTGCCATCCTGAAGGAGTTGGTTTGTCCTCTATAGAGTCCAGGTATCGCCTCGTGCTACCAGTAGTGACACTGATCCTAGCCAAATGCAAAACTAGTGAAAAACAGAAAAGATGAGTAGGAAAACCAAATGTCAGTGGCCTCCACCTGTAACACCATTCCTGTTTTGGATGTTGCCCATCTAGTGGACCTGTTAATTTCAAGCAGTGTATATCAGAAAAGCACACACAAGAGTGTTTTCTGGCTAACAAATGTAAAAATCTGGTCAAATGTTATTTTTTCTAGGGTTGCACCGATACTGTTATTTTATCGGCAAGTACAACTTTCAGTCAAGTACTAACTGATACAGAGTACAGATACTTTGTGGTGTGATTTCCATCAATACAAAATGAATGGGCGTAAATCGAGACACTTCCCCCATCTGCACACTCAATGTGGATGAGGGGATCACTCCCGCTGTGCTGTTGTGTCCTGATGGCGGGGAGCCTTCTTTGCCCTCAGAACGCATTGATCAATACAAAACGACTGGGTGCAAATCAAACTGCAAAGAATCACATGCAATTTGAATAGGAATGCGGTTCAATTCCTGTCTGAATCGCATGCGATTTCCAACATCTAAAATATTAGAACTGACAGTGCAGTTCAAATGCATCTGCATAGGTGTCCCGGTCCCGCCAATGATAGAAAATCACGGCCGCTGGAGTTGCTCAAAGGGCTGGAGGAGAAGTTCTGGGACCCTGCGGGTAGTATAGGGCGGAAGTGATGTTAAAACTTGTTTTATTGAAAATATACACAAAAAACATGGATAAGGGTAGATACACAAGGCAGAATGTCATCGTACAAAAGAGAAAATCAACCACAGTAATTGAGGCTGATAGCAATCGTACATACAGGATCTCACAGAGAACATATCCCAGCACACTATAAAAGGGAAATAGGACACGTAGGATCCAATAAAGTCCAATATGTCCAATATAAATTCTATTCCTGAGATGTGAAGAACACACAAAAAAAAAGAGGGATAAAATAAACATAACACTAAAACAGTGCAGAAAACATCTGGAAGTGATGTCAGCTGGGGGGCGGACCGCCTATACATCTCCTCCAGCCTTACGAGCACCTCCAGCGGCCATGATTTTTCGGCAATAACGGGGCACCTGTGCAGATTTTGCAATTGAACTGTACTGTGAATTCTAACATTTTTCATAAACTGCCCACTAGATGGCACTTTTCCTTTTCCATTTCCTTTTCAATACATACACACAGGAGTGGTGGGGGAAATCGCATGCGATTCAAACAGGATTGCACCGCATTCCTGTTCAAATCTCATGCGATTCTTTACAGTGCGATTTGCGCCCATTCATTTTGTATTGGCGCAAATCGCATTGCAATGTATTGGTACTCGGTATCGGGAGCATTTTGACGAATACATTGCATCCCTACTTTATTCATAAGAATAGCGTGAATTAGGAAAACACTGCATTATGGCCATTAGATGGAGCTGATCAGAGCAAATACTGTACATTTTTTTTTGCCATGATGGCCAGCTCCCTCTAGTGGCCATTAAGCATTATATTCCTGACTAACCCTTTTTTATAAAAGAACATTTGACCTGGAGAGAAAATAGATTGGAACCATTTGAATTTGCTGGCATTCACAAAGAACAAATTAACATGCAGTTTCCCAGGACAAATAGCTTGTCGGGTTTATCAGCTATAGCCAGCAACACTGATCAATGTGTTCTGATGGCAAGAAAGGCTCCTCGCCATCAGAACACAATAGCACAGCGGGGAGTGATTCCCTCACTCACATTGAGTGTGCAGATGGGGGAATCGGCTCTTTTTTTTTTTTTTTTTGCTCAACTCGCAAAAAAAAAAAATGGTTATTATATGTTTTTTCTTAGAGCGCTTCTGTTACTAAATAGAGTTGACCAATTTTTTATTCTATGTAATTTATTTACACCTGTAAATCAAAAGGCAAGATTTATTTTATTTATTTTGTTATTATTTGAGAGTTCCTCAGTTTTTTCTTTTTTTGAAAATTTCTTTTTAATAAAGAATTAAAATGTATAGGTACAAAACATTTGGGCATTCCCCTGCTACCAATTACATTAAAGCGGAGTTCTGGCCACAAATACATTTTTTAGATAAAAATACCCCCCTAATGCTAAGCTAACGCCAATTACACTAACCCCACATTACAGTACAGGACAGTAATTGAATTAGGATAAAATCTTACCTTTAAAGAGGTTGTAAACCTCAGAATTTAAAAAAAACACCTGAAAGAAAAACACACAATGAGCTAGTATGCATCACATACTAGCTCATTATGAAATACTTACCTAAGAACGAAGCCCCGCAGTGCCGACCGCTTACCTGTCTCATGGACGACATGTTCTGTCGCCCTTCTTCCGGGTTTCTGGCTCGCAGAATGCCGATCGCAATCTTGCGCATGCACTGTAGATTGCAATCAGCAATCAGAGTAGCGGCCAGCCATTCCTATTGCATCCTGGGATTGATTACTCACATCTCCCAGGACGCATTGCGAAACCGGAAGTGACGTCCAGGGGCCGCGGCTGCAGAAGGAGGAAGTCAGACAGAGATGCCCCTAAAATAAGGTAAGTGACCCCCCCCCCCCCCAAAAAAAAATGTCCAATATTTTTTTAACATGTTTTTTCCCACAGGAATCTGGAAAGAAGAAAAAGAGGGTGGAACTCTGCTTAACATTATTAACTGTCATAGCCTATCTGTAAATAACATTCAGAGTTCCTCTATTCTCAGATTTCACCTGCAGTGACACCTGCTGTTTTGGAGGGGGAGTGACATTACCGATTCCCTCATATAATAATCTTTGGGCCTGGTGATTGGCCACTCAGGCCTGAGCTCCATCACATGGGGGAGGTCATACCAGGAAGCCCCATTCTGTTAGTGGGGAGGTGGTGTGAAGTGTGGCTCAATAAAACTGCTGGGGGGGTGTGGGCTATCTGCAGGCACTGTCACTTTAAGCTTGATGGGGGAATTAAATTAAGCAGTTACAACAATTTTCTGACCGTATCGCCCCCTTAAAAGCCTTCCAACAGACTTGTGAGATAGATTCAAGTCGTTGTTTTTCTGACACTTTAAGAATATGTTGCTATGGTCACAATAAAAGAATTACCGCATGTTCGCAGATAAGCAAACTGGTAATTAGGACCAGCTCTGTGTTGGTGTACAGGGAGACATTAGGGCTCAGAGTGGGGCATTTTGTACTGGGAAGCTATCATCCGTGTAACAGTTTCCAGCACAGGGCTTGTGGTTGCTAGGATGCTGGCAGCCAATGACTTCCTAGCAACCAATGACACATCCCTGCCCTACTCAGCTGCCAGCTGGGGGATTACCCAGGCCATTGCTGAACCTAAACAAAGGGGTAGGAAATGATTGCTGACATTGTTCCCAAATATGGCAATGTCTATATTTGAGTAATGACAGGAATCCCTTAACCAGTAGCAGAATGGGGCCAGGGATGCAATATTGGTTGCTATGACGCTGTCAGCTGCATAACTGTGAGCATCTTGGCAACCAATGACACATTGGGGGGGGGATTTACGAAAATTGGACCATTCAAAATCTGGTGCAGCTCTGCATAGAAACCAACCAGCTTCCAGGATTTTTTGTCAAAACTTAATTGAACAAGCTGATGATAGAAGCCCGATTGGCTACCATGCACAGCAGCATCAGATTCTGAGTGCTCCAGTTTTAGTAAATCTCCCCCTGTGCTACTTATGCTGAACATGCCCTGAGGACAGGGGTATTCAAAGTATGGGCACTCCGACCTCAGTGCCACTCCTGACCATGCCTTAGATAAATTTGTATATCTGACAAGTACATACATTTAATGCAAGCACCAGCATTTGTCCCATGGAGGAGTGAAACGATTCTAATAAATGTTGTAGAGTAGACACTATTTATGAATTCCCCAGTTCATCCACTGCACCAAGAAATACATATAGGAAAAAATACATAACAGTAAAGAAGATGGAGATAGAGGTGATGTTGGGAAATGAGACCCTCAGGTCTAATCTGCCAAAGTGACCCCACTCTTGACAAATGTCAACTCACACATTTCATCAAGGCAAAAGCATTCCCTAATTGTTTATATTGTAGGTAATATTAGAGAGATTCTGATGGTTGACGGAGCACAACACTGTATACACACATATCAGCATTATAACCTAATACATGGAACCATCTGGATTTCATTAGATCTATACATCTCACAATGAATCGCAGACATGACGGCACCACCTGAAAATCATCATGGACTTAATTAGCAGTCCCAGCCCTCCCTAACTATGCACAATGTAGGAATGTAAAATGACACAATGAATAAAAAAAATACAAAAAAGAAAAGAAAATGTCATAAAATCTAATCAGTCTCCATTTTACAGAGTTTAGCGGCATCAAACTTGAAACATTACTATTTCATTTCACTGACAGTATTGAAAAAGAAAAAAATTTTATGAGTTTTGTCTAGAAAAGTTATGAACCAAAAACCTTATGCTGCATGAAATTCTGCTAAATAATCCTCACAATTTAAAAACAAACAATGTTTAAAAATTACTTGTTTTTATATTTTTACATAGCTCATTGTATCTGTGCAATATATATTATATATATTTATATATATTAAAAATAACCTTAACCACTTTACCACCGGAGGATTTTGCTGTCTTCCGTCCAGGCCACTTTTTGCGATTCGGCACTGTGCGACTTTAACTGACAATTGCGCGGTCGTGCGACGCCGTACCCAAACGAAATTTACGTCCTTTTTTTCCCACAAACAGAGCTTTCTTTTGGTGGTATTTGATCACCTGTGCAATTTTAACTTTTTGCGCTATAAACAAAAAAAGAGCGTTTATTTTGAAAAAATAACAATATTTTTCACATTTTTTTATATGAAATTCCCCCCCAAAAAAATGTAAAAATCAAATTTTTTTTAAATTTTTGCCCAATTTGTTTTCTGCTACCTATGTTTAGTAAAAAAAAATCGCAATAAGCGTATTTTGATTGGTTTGCGCAAAAGTTATTGCGTTTACTAACTAAGGGAAAGATTTCTGTCATTTTTGGTGTTTTTTTTTTAACGCGTAATGGCGGTGATCTGCGATTTTTTTTGCGGGACTGCGACATTGCGGCGGACAGATCGGACCCTTGACTGACATTTTTGACACTTTTGGGGGTACCAGTGACATTTCTACAGTAATCAGTGCTATATATATGCACTGTTACTGTAAAAATGACACTGGCAGGGAAGGGGTTAATTTTATTGGAGAGGGAGGGGTTAATGTATGCCTGGTGCTTACTGACGTGTGGGGGGGGAGGTGACTGTGTGACAGAAGGACAGATCGGATGTCCAGCTATGCTGAACACTCCGATCTGTCAGTCCCTGTCACTATGGAGATCCACCCGCTGTGTTTACATACAGCGGGCGGATCTCCAGACTCGATCCCCGACGATCGGGGCAGAGCAGCGGCAATCGCCGCTGCTCCTCCGCTGGCCCGACTCCCGCTGTGAATGAACACAGCGGGAGCGAGCCTCCGGCGGCGCGCGAGCGCCGCCCACAAGGGGCGGAGTCCAGCGACGTAGGTCTACGTCGCTGGACGGGATCGCGGCACTTTGCCGCAGTAGCCTCCATGTAAGCGGAGGTAAAGTGGTTAAAGTCGTTGTAAACCCACTTTAACCACTTAAGCCCCGGAAGATTTTACCCCCTTCCTGACCAGGGGGTTTTTTACGATTTTTTACTGCGTGACTTTAACGGACAATTGCACGGTCGTGTGACACTGTACCTAAACGAATTTGACGTCCTTTTTTTCACACAAACAGAGCTTTCTTTTGGTGGTATTTGATCACCTGTGCGATTTTTACTTTTTGCGCTACAAACCGAAAAAGAGCGTAAATTTTGCAAAAATAACAATATTTTTCACATTTTTTTATATGAAATTCCCCAAAAAAAAATGTAAAAATCTAAATTTTTTAACATTTTTGGCCAATTTGTTTTCTGCTACATATGTTTGGTAAAAAAAATTGCAAAAAGCGTATTTTGATTGGTTTGCGCAAAAGTTATCACGTTTACTAACAAAGGGAAAGATTTCTGTCATTTTTGGTGGGTTTTTTTTAACGCGTAATGGCAGCGATCTGCAATTTTTTTTTTTTGCGGTAGTGCGACATTGCGGCGGACAGATCGGACCCTTGACTGACATTTTTGACACTTTTGGGGTTACCTGTGACATTACTGCAGTAATCAGTGCTATACATATGCACTGTTACTGCAAAATGACACTGGCAGGGAAGGGGTTAACTTTATTGGGGAAGGAGGGGTTAAGTGTGTCCCTAGGGGCGTGATTTTTACTGTGATTGGACATGGCTACTAGTGTAGGAACAGTGATCAACGGTCCTACATAGTAGAACCGTATGATCACCATTCCTACACAGGGGAGAATGACAGGCGGCTTGTTTACATCAGCCGCCTGCCTTTCTCCCTTCACGGAGGACGATCGCGAGTGACCAGCGGACATCGGGTCCGCCGGTCACACGCACTGACTTCCCAGTGAACGAGCCGGGGCTATTGGCTCACAAGGAAGTGACAGGCTAGTGACGTATATACAAGTCACTTTGCCTGGCCGGGGCTGACCGCCGCCGTATATAGTCGTGTGGCGGTCGGCAACCGGTTAAAGACTTTTGCCTATAGGTAAGCCTATATTAAGGCCATCCGTGCCGTTCCTTCAGAGCCCTGTGCCGTGACCGGTGGCTCCCCCTGCGTGAATGCCCGGGAGTGATGTAATCGCACCTCCGGCCAATCAGATGTATTTGCGCCTCCGGCCAATCAGATTCCTCTTTAAAGAGGAGCTCCAGGCTCCTTTAGAAAATACTATAGCTGCTGACTTTTCATATTAGGGCACTTACCTGTCCAGGGATCTAGTGGGGTCTTCACCCAAGCCGATTCCTTAATTGGCTATTGAGTGCTGGCACCATCATCTTGACTAAGTGAAACTGGCAGTGAAGCCTTGAGGCTTCACAGCCAGTTTTCGAATGTGAATGCTTTAAATGCGCTACAGTCACAGGGCGGGGACAAGGGGTGGGCAAGAGGGACGGTTGCCCTGGGCGCAATGGTTTATTGCAGGGGTGGGGGGGGGCACCTTGACCCTTACCCTAAGGGAAGGGGGGGCGCAGTTTGGCATCCTTACCCTGGGCACTGGGTTACTTGTCCCAGCACTGTCAAGTCACCTGGGACCTGTGAAGTGTCCCAGAAGGCTGCGGGGGAAGGAGGGGGGCCGAACTTCTAGGTCAGTTTGCCAGGGCAAACTGAGCCTAAAGTGGGAGCGGGTACCTCTCAAAAAAAGGTAACTGCCCCTCCTTACCAAAAGGTAAATAATGTGGCAGCGGAGTAGGGGGGGGGGAGGCAGATAAGTGGAGCTTACACTTTTGGGACAGTTCTGTTCATGTAGTGTGACTTCAATGTGACTTTACACTCCCTGGCACTAAAGTAGCTTCAAAGTCCCATCAAAGTAGCGCAGGAACCTTTATATGTCCAAAGTCACATGTTAGGGTTAGGGTTAAGGGCTAGGGTCTAGGGCTAGAGTTAGGTTTAAGGGCTAAAGTTAGAGTTAGAGATGAACAATTACCGCTAACTCTAATGATTATTGCTAACCCCAACCCTAATGATTACCCCTAACCCTAACCTTCAACCTTAACCTTAACATCTAACACTAGCCCTTAACCCTAGCTCTTAACTCTAACATTTAATCCTAACCCTAGCCCTTAACCCGAACCCTAGCTCTTAAATCTAACATTTAACCCAATCTCTAACTTAACTCTAACATGCGACTTTGGGCACATAAAGGTTCCTGCACTACTTTGATGTTACTTTGATGCTACTTGAGTGCCAGAGGGGGTAAAGTCAAATCAAAGGCTGTTGGCTGATGTTACAGAGCTGCTCCAGACTCTGGAGGGATCCGGACAATGATGTCGGGACCCACCCAGATTCCCAACCAGCACAAGGCTAAGAGTCTGAGCCAGCTGCTTAATTTTAGCTTTGCAGATAAGTTGTAGTCAACCTTTTGATGTTTCTGCTATTGTTGGGTTTTTTTCTAAACTCGGAGTATTGTTTTCTTATGTCTATTGCAGGAAACTGCATTAAGAAACAAAGAAAAATAGTATTGTTGAGTTGTAAATATTTTAGGTCTTCCTGGCCAACCCCTAGAAGGTTTTTTACCAGTGGTGCATGCTGGGAAAGTATATAAAAATATGGGTTCCCCTTCCAGGATGGGGCAGTGCCTTCTGGGCTTTGCCAGGACAAGAGGCTGTGCTGGAGGTCATCAACTCCAAGGCTTGCTGCATGGAGAGGCCTGTTTCTGAAGGAGAACCAGGATCTGGAAGAGTTAGTTTGCCCAGCTGGAGCACCAGGAAAGGAAACTTTGCCGGCGAGGAGTCTGCGGGAGAGCTGGGTACATGCTGCTGCTGGAGGACATTTCAGGTGGTTTTGGTGGGAGTTTATTGTCTAAAGTCTAAAGTGGTCTCCAAACTGTGGCCCTTTGCTTGCTCTTATCCAGCCCTTGGGGCCATTATTCCCCCCTCCCCCCCGTACCTCCACTTTCAGCAACAGTGGGGCAGAGTGCCTTCCACTGATACCAACAATGGTGTACTATTCCTCCCACTAACACCAATGATGGTACACTATCCCTCCTATTCATACCAATGATAGGGCACTATTCCTCCCACTAACACTAATGATGGGACAGTATTCCTTCCATTCATACCAACGATAGGGCACTATTCCTCCCACTAACATCAATGATGGGGCCCAATTTCTCCCACTAACACCAATTATAGAGCACTATTCTTCCCACTAATACCAATGATGGGGCACTATTCCTCCCACTAACACCAATGATGGGGCATTATTTCTCCCACTAATACCAATAATGGGGCACTATTCCTCCCACTAACACCAATGATGGGGCATTATTCCTCCCACTAATACCAAATATGGAGCACTATTCCTCCCACTAACACTAATGATGGGGCACTATTCTTCCCACTAACACCAATGATGGGGCATTATTCCTCCCACTAACACCAATTATGGAGCACTATTCCTCCCACTAATACCAATGATGGGGCATTATTCCTCCCACTAACACCAATTATGGAGCACTATTCCTCCCACTAACACCAATGATGGGGCATTATTCCTCCCACTAACACCAATTATGGAGCACTATTCCTCCCACTAACACCGATGATGGGGCACTATTCCTCACATTCATACCAATTGTAGCACCCTCCTAGATAGGTGCTAGAGAGAGAGAGTAGTTTGCTCCATCTGCTTAACAGGGGAGCCTGATCAATAGTTATGCCTGTTGCATGTGTCCATGTGTGATTCATCTGGGCTGAGGGAGTGTCCCCACTGTATCCAATAGGGGAACAAGTTTGACAGTAGAGGAAACCCAGCCAGTGACACACAGGCTTTGTAAGTATCCCAGTTGGTTGGCACAAATAGTGGTGCATCCTGGGATATGTTATAAAAGCCAAGGGCACATATGACAGGGTGTCTTTGGGCAGGAAGCCAGGTCCCAGGAGGAGGGTGATGGCTGCCTCTTGTCCTGCTTGCTGTGGAAGGTGGTCACAGGCGGTCGGCCTTGTGGACCAGACGTGTGGTGCTGAGCCAGGAGGTCCAGGAAAGCTGACAAGTGGAGTTGGAGGCAGAGCAACCTTGGGAAAAACAGTGTCCGTGAGTACCGGGAAGCTTGGCGGAGGTCTGCCCAGGGAGGGGGACCGCTCCAGTGGAGTGTCAGTGGACAGGAGTTTAGCATACACAGCAAGTGAGAAAGGGGGTGCCAAGTTAGACCCTGAAGAGTAACTTAAACAGGATTATAGAATAATAAACGTATGCGCTATAATGAGGTAAGCGACCCGATAAATGCTCGAAAATGGAAACTAATAATGGACGTGGAACTCCTCCAAGCAAGCAGCTGATTTTGATAGTGTCCCCACTTATCACAGTGGGATTATATTTTTTATCTTCAGTGACAAGGTGAAGCAGCGGCCTTGCCGCACACACTACAGTCAGTTGTCCTCAGAATTGTGAATAGTTCATAGTTGGAGTATCCCACTCATCCCTTCTCCCATCCCAGTTCTAAATAAAACACAAAAACCAAATCCCCTGGACTGCTCATTGTCTGAGCCAAACGTTTAAAGTGATAAGTTTCCACAGACTGTTGCTACGGGTAACCCAGGGGAATCCATGCAATTCTCAGCAGTCCTCTAGGGGCAGTATGAGGGGGCATTCCCCTAATTCCAGAAATGGGGTACTGTTTACTCCCACTGATGGCAGGACATTTGCTTCTCCCAATGGCCACAATCCACCCCCCTAAAGTCTGAATGACAGTAAACTGGCCCTTTGTTTAGAAAGTTTGGAGACCCCTGGTCTAAAGAATAGAGATTGCCAGTTCTGTACTGACTGTGATTAAAAGTGGAGAATTGCATTTTTGTTTCCTTTTGGGTAACCTGTGCCTTAACCCTCTCTTCTTGAGTTTGCTGAGCACTAATAAACTCCTCAAAGATCAGACTGGCACTCAATTTATTCAACTCCACAAAGAGTCAAGGATTGCGCCCCGATGTTTGAAATGTTTGCCCACTGAGCCACCTGGGTCCTCATCCACGTCCTAGACATAGGCATGCGCACAGGGTCTGCCAGGTGTGCCTGGGCACACCCTAATCACTCTGTGTGGCACAGATTCCCCCTGTTTATACCCCTGATATTTTACCAAAACCCCCTAATGGGGTTCCTACAAAATCTTTAAAAAAAAAATTAAAAATAGAAATAAAAAAATTGTACACCGTCCACTGCACTACAGACATTGTCAGTATATACAGTATACACATCACACACATATGTGTTTGAGCTTTGAGGTGCACACCCTCATGCTATAGGCTGTGCACACCTATGCTCCTAGAGGTAAGTGGGTGCTACTATCAGTGGGACAAGCTGGTCATTTTTGCTTCTCCTGGGATGGGCTGGGGTTGTCTGTCTTTGCACCCCCCTTGTCTGCATTGACATAAACATAATATTAGGTGATCCAAGCATGCATGTCATAAAAATATTTCAGCGGCCTATCTGCCCACACGCCTGACAGCTATCAAATAACTCAACATGGCTGAGTATTTATTTTCTAGCACATCCGATAATCAAGAATAATTAGAAATGCTCTGCAATCTATGCAGAAAGCCGGCATGGGTCACTAGGAGATCTCAGTGCACAAAAATAGGAAGTGATGGAGTGTGGTTTCCCATATTTCACCCACTCTCTCCAGCAATCACATTTGTCTTTGTTAAGGCTCAGTATGAGCTACTCTTGAAGAAATAAGCCAGAGGGCATTCTTAACACCACACATAATATTGTAATAAGGAGAAATATAATGTGCTTGACATCCATCCTTTCGAAGCGCAAAAGGGATTCCTTTTTACTGGAAGCACAACAGTGCCCCCTACCCGCCACAGCCTGGAAATGCACAATTTGAGTATTGAAAGAAAATCTATCACAAACAATGTGCCTGTATGAGTAAGGTCTGATAGAAGTCGTGGTTACCTGAAGCAAGGATCACATAAGGATTTTGGGGCAATAACTCAATAAACAGATAATTGCCCCTGAAGCTATTATGAGTAGGAGAAGGTTGCTTCCATCAGTGCCTTCCCATTGTGTGTTTTGCTTTCTGATTAATTCTCTTTGAGGGTGGTCTAAAGAACTCCCCCACCCAAGGCCGTCTTTAACACAGGGCAAAAGGGGCAGCTGCCCTGGGCCCAGTCATTGTTATGGGGCCCAAGGCAGGTTCACCTTGAGCCTGCACTGCTCGCAAATAGTTGATAAGTGGGTTCGGAAGGGCCCAAGAAAAATGTTTGCCCAGGGTCCAATCAATATTAAAGACGGCCCTGCCCCCACCCCCTCTAAATACCTACCTGAGCCCGATCTCGATCCAGCGATATGCAAAAGAGCAGCAGTGCTCTCTGCTCTCTCTCCTCATTGGACAGAGAGGCAGCAGGGAGAGCCATTGGCTCCTGCTACTGTCAATCACAGCCAGTGAGGACATAGAGGGGGGCCGCGCTCTGTGTGTCAATAGACACGTAGAGCAAGCCGGGGAGCATTCACCCACAGGTGCCCCCATAGCAAGCGGCCTGTTATGTGGGCATTTGGCAGGGGGGAGTGACCAGGAGCGCTGGGGGGCCCCAGAAGAGGAGGTTTGGGGCTACACTGACCAAAACTACTGCACAGAGGAGGTAAGTATGAAATGTTTGTTATTTAAAAAAAAAATTGTGCCTTTAGAATCACTTTAGTATAGGCCCAGGGGCTACCAATTTCCTCCTTGTCAAAAGTATAGAAATGTATTTAATAAAAGTGAATGCCCAACAGCCCACACATATTGATTTTATTCATTCCACTAGAAAACTGTCCATAATCCATCCATGGTAAAAGACAGTCAGAGGAGCCAGTTTAGGAAGCTAGAAGATATTATAATCAGGATGAGCTATTATTACATTATATGGGAAAATATGATCATGATTTGATGCAGAAGGATATTATCAATCAATATGAAAGGCATGATGCAGGAGGTGCTTAAAGCTGAACTGTAGGCAGATATACAGTGGGTACGGAAAGTATTCAGACCCCCTTAAATTTTTCACTCTTTGTTATATTGCAGCCATTTGCTAAAATCATTTAAGTTCATTCTTCTTCCTCATGAATGTACACATAGCACCCCTTACTGACAGAAAAACACAGAATTGTTGACATTGTTGCAGATTTATTAAAAAAGAAAAACTGAAATATCTTTTTAATAAATTTAATGAACTTAAATGATTTTAGCAAATGGCTGCAATATAACAAAGAGTTAAAAATTTAAGGGGGTCTGAATACTTTCCGTACCCACTGTAAATGAGACACAAATGAATGCAGCTATGTCATTAAATAATGTATCATTAAAATTATTATCAATACATTTATTTTTAAATGCAAACAGTAAGTACCTGAACATGACCTGATATCAGCCTCTTGCAGTCCCTGTACAGCAGTGCTGGAGTGTGAGAGTAAAAAGGAGCCAATCAGTTCATTCTTTGACAAGAAGCATGCTGGTGAAGGAGAAAGGACAGAGAGATAAACTGATCAATGTACTGCTTCTCTTTTCACTGTCAAGTCACAGGCTGGGGACAGGTCCAGGACATTCTAGGAAGTCGGTTGAATGCTGCTGGTGCGCAGTCAGGTTGGAACAGGAAGAGGCCATCCCTAAACTGTTCCCACAAAGTTGGGAGAACGAAATTGTCCAAAATGTCTTGGTCTGCTTACTTCCTAACCACTTTACAACCACCCACTGCAGATACTGTATACTGCGGCAGGCAGCCGCTCCTAGTCTAAGTGACGTAGGTATACGTCGCTCGATCTGAGGAGGCTAGGAGTGCGAGCGCACGCCGCCAGCAGCATGCTCCCGCCCCCGCTCGTCAGCGGGGAAGCCGATGCATGTGTCAGGCGGCTCTGTGCTACGGGACCCGTTCTAATAGGAGCGACTCAAGTCGCTCCGACTTAGAAAATAGTTCCTGTACTACTTCGGGGCGACATCGGAGCGACTTGCATTGACTTCCATTATGTGAAGTCCGTGCAAGTCGCGCCGAAGTCGCGGTGCACGCGTCTTCACAGGTCGCCCCCGAAGTCGGATCGCCATAGTGTGAACCGACACTAAAACAACCTATTCAGTTGCAAATAGAAATTAAAAGCAAAATATTTGTGTATAGATTAAAAAAAAAAAAAAAAACATTATAAATACGTTTCCCATAGTTTTTTAGGTGATCACATTCTCTCTGTTCTCAGCTGCATAAGGAGCTCATGGAGCTGGGGGAGGCAAATTAGCAGAAAACTGATTTTCCCAGTTAATGGCTGTGCAGAGGGAGTGGTGGTGTGTGTGTGTGGGGGGGGGGGGGGGGGTCAGCACAAGTCTGATTACTGGAGAAGAGCAGGCTGAGTTCCCACAATAAGTAGAGAACTGACCACACTGTGCTCTTATGCTTAGTGCGGTCAGTATTTAATAGGAAAGCAGAGGGACAGGCAGGAACACCAGGGATTTCACACAAAGGTAACATTACAAAGAGCACAGGAGACTTTTTTTTATACAAGTACATAGTTGCATAGTTAGCCAGGTTGAAAAAAAAAGACACAAGTCCATCTAGTTCAACCAATAAAAAAAAAAAAAAAAAAAAACATTCAATCCTATATACACAATCCTATACCCACAGTTGATCCAGAGGAAGGCGAAAACCCAAGCAAAGCATGATCCAATTTGCTACAGCAGAAGAGAAAATTCCTTCCTGATCCCCCAAGAGGCAACCAGATATTCCCTGGATCAACTTTACCTATAACAGTACATGATACAGCAAGGAATATGAAATGTTGGGGTAACATATTCTTTAAATGAATTTTGCAGCCAAAGCTGGTTTTTATTTTTTACATTTATTTAATTTAAGTTTTTTTTTTTTGTAATGGACTATTCATATTTTTTTTTTTTTTTTTTGCTGGAGTTTAAAGCTAAATTGTACTTTGCCTGTACACTCCTGCAGTGTTATTAGCCCTGCTCGGCGTCTGAACTACAGAACACCCCCAACTATGTTATAGAGAGGAGAGGGGAAGGTGATCTGTAATCAAAACACAGTTTCTGTTCCAGGGTGACATGAACATAAAGGGAGGGAAAAGTCTAAAAACAGAAAACAGTCATCACATCTAAGGACTGGTAAGCTGCAATATTTTACACTTTTGTTCTTGGAGATACACTTTACCTGCGAGTCATGCAGAGTACAGCCCAGAGCAGCTCACAGCAAAAATCAAAAGATAGATATCGAAATACATATAAAAAAAGGATTTACTTGTATGCAAATGTTATCTTGCTTGTAACATTTGATACAAATTTATATTTCATTGCAAGTAGTAGAGTTGGAAGGATATTTTTTAAATACAATTTTACTGCCATCTAGTGTTCATTTGTATTAGCACTGGTATTTTTAACTTTATTCATTGTTTGTTTCTCTTTCGATCATTGACAGATACAGCTCCTAATCTTCTTAACCATTGGGTTATACTGCCCCGTACAGGATCAGAACACTAGGCAGGAAAGAAGTCTGGCTATGGCTATGGGCAGTCCCAGGGGGTATACTCACTCTCTCTGCTATAGGTACTCAGTTCCTTGCTGAGATCTCTGGTCCTGGCAATTTTTTCTTTTTAGATAAAAAAAATTTTCTCGTGTTTTTTTCCTGTGAGATCTACAATCAACTGCCGGACTGGGCAACGGGCAGGACAATCTAGATCCAGTGGTCACCCCAGTCTGGCCAGCGAGCGTGCGCAGACCTCAGCTCCGCGCTAGCTCAGCCGCGACATAGCCCCACTGGATGGGGGCTGACCCGCGAGTTAAACACCTTGCAAGTGGGTGGTTCTTGGCCCAAGTGATAGTGTTCCTCCTGGCTGAAAGCCCCCCACGGATGGTGAGGGGTTCTGTCTGGAGCGTTGCCCACCTGGTACCTGGTATGGTGAGTAGCTGTCCCCCCCTCTCCCCCTGGAGGAATTTGGGGTGGACGTGGGCCCCTCCTTTGGATGGTTGGACCCCCGGGTTCCCTTCCTTCCCATCAGGCACCCCCTTCATCTGTCCCCCCCATCCCCCCACCAATTTGGCTGGGGCTGTATGGCCACCTCCTGGGTGGAGGCAGGGTGCTATGCTGGCGATGGCGATGCAACCAGATGATCGGCTGTGCAGTGGGGTGGTTGTACTTGGTGGGGGCTCCTGCCAGAGCCCCCATCCTTCCTTGGCCTGTTCTTGAGGCCTAGGGATCCCTCCTGGGTCACTGGGAGCCTCGTGGTGCCACGCAGAGCTGCCATTTTCTTGTAGCCTGTGTGCTTCAATGCCATGTTTGTGTAGTCAGGCGGCCATTTTGCTGGGGTTTGCCATTGAAAATAGCAGCAGACGTGGGTCACCCTGCTGGGTCTGCAACCACGCACCCTGAATCCTCAGAGAGTGAGGATGATTCCTCCACTTCTGCAACCGCTTATGAATAGGCGCTGGTGGATGCACTGATGTATCTGTGCTTGAGACTTTAAGTTGGAGGATGCAGCTCCGGCTGCGACTGAGGCACAGGTTTCCTTTTGGCACTCACAAGCCAATAGAACCCTGCGAACAAAGAACATGGAGGAAAAATGGGAGTGCTTCAAGAGCATACTAAGCAAGGGGATTGACCAGTGCATTCCAAAGGGAAATACATTTAAAAGAGCAAAACTAAACCCTGGGTGGCTAAACTCCAACTTAAAAATGCATATTAATGCTAAAGAAAAGGCCTTCAAAAAATACAAGACTGAGGGGTCATTGGCAGCATTCAAGTATTACAAAGAGTGTAATAAGAAATGTAAAGATGAAATCAGGGCGGCTAAAATAGAACACGAGAGACATATAGCGGAAGAGAGTAAAAAGAACCCCAAGAAATTCTTTAAGTATACAGTATAAACAGTAAGAAAGCGAGGCCAGAACACATTGGCCCCATAAAAGATGACAAGGGAGATTTGGCCACAGAGGACAGGGAAAAGGCGGTAGTGTTAAATAATTTCTTCTCTTCAGTCTTCACAAAAGAATTGGGGGGCTACACTAACCCAGCTTGTAAGGCCAAACTAAACAACACACCTTTAGGAAGTACCGCCATGGCTATCAGAAGATAGACTTAGAACCAAACTAGAGAAACTTAACATAAATAATTCACCGGGACCGGATGGATTGCACCCGAGGGTTCTTAAAGAGCTCAGCCAGGTGATTGCCAGACCATTATTCTCGATCTTTAAGGATAGTTTACAGACGGGTATATTGCCAGCTGATTGTAAAAAAGCCAACGTGGTACCAATATTTAAAAATGGGTCGAGATATATCCCAGGTAACTATAGGCCGGTCAGCCCAACATCAGTAGTCTGCAAGATTTTGGAGGGGGTGTTAAGGGACCACATACAAGACTTTAGTAATGAAAACGGTATTATTAGTAGTAATCAGCATGGATTCATGAAAAATTGTTCTTGCCAAACCAATCTATTAACCTTCTATGATGAAGTGAGCTGCCACCTAGATAAAGGTAAGCCTGTGGATGTGGTGTATCTGGACTTTGCAAAGGCCTTCGACACCGTTCCCCACAAACGCTTACTGTTCAAACTAAGGAAGGTAGGTATGGACCATAAGGTGAGTACCTGGATAGAGAACTGGCTCCAGAGGAGAGTGCAAAGGGTGGTGATTAATGGGGAGTACTCAGATTGGGCGGGTGTGGAAAGTGGGGTCCCCCAGGGTTCTGTCCTGGGGCCAAACCTGTTTAATTTATTCATACATTATCTAGAGGAGGGGATATCTAGTACAATCTCAGTATTTGCGGATGATACTAAACTAAGCATGCCAATATC
This sequence comes from Pelophylax lessonae, assembly GCF_965119305.1. Classification (NCBI taxonomy): domain Eukaryota; kingdom Metazoa; phylum Chordata; class Amphibia; order Anura; family Ranidae; genus Pelophylax; species Pelophylax lessonae. The sequence continues at coordinate 281,138,036 of NC_138773.1, forward strand.
TTTTATGCAGGATGTGGAAACCTTACAAGCGAACCTGAATAAAATAATGGGGTGGGCAACTACATGGCAGATGAGGTTTAATGTTGAAAAATGTAAAGTAATGCACTTGGGTGTCAGAAACCAGAAAGCAAGCTACTCACTAGGGGGGAACCTCTGGGTGAATCTAAGATGGAAAAGGACCTGTGGGTACTGGCAGTCAACAGGCTTGGCAGTGGCATGCAATGCCAAGCCGCTGCAAGCAAAGCCAACAGGATACTGGGATGTATAAAAAAGGGGATTCACTCCAGAAATAAAGAGATTATTCTCCCTCTCTACAAGACTCTGGTTCGGCCACATCTGGAGTATGCTGTCCAGTTCTGGGCACCGGTCCTCAGGAAGGATGTGCTGGAACTGGAAAGAGTCCAGAGAAGGGCAACAAAAATAATTAGGGGAATGGAGGGCATCAGCTATGAGGAAAGACTACAAGCACTGAACTTATTCTCTCTGGAGACGAGACAATTAAGGGGGGATATGATATCAATGTACAAATACTGTACTGGCGACCCTAGCATAAGGAACAAACTATTCAGAGAAAGGGAATACAATAAGACACGGGGCCACTCACTAAAACTAGAGGAAAGGCGGTTTAACCTTAAAGTATGTAGGGGGTTCTTCACTGTCAGAGCAGTAAGGATGTGGAATTCTCTTCTGCAAGCAGTCGTATCAGCAGGGAGCATCGATAGTTTCAAAAAACTATTAGATGGGCACCTTAAAGACCACAACGTACAGGGGTATACAATGTACGGTTAACAGCAAACACACACACACATCATAGGTTGAACTGGATGGACTGATGTCTTTTTTCAACCTCACTAATTATGTAACTATGTAACAAGTCATCCAGAGCAGCAAAAGAGTTCCCTTTCCCCTCCTATTTTAACAGAATGTGACCTGCAATTTGTACTTCTGGCTGGTTAGGCACTGATGCCGATATTCTCCTTTGCCCTGGTGTCGCAGACTCTGACCGTGTGGGCTAAGCTTTTATGCCATGACCTGGAGGGGGAGTAGCTCCCCCGTCTTTGCTGAGCTGGCGGACCAGCTGGTCCAGGGACTGCAGTTTATCTGTGATGCTTCTTTGGATGCGGCTCCCCTAGTGGCTCAGCTCTCTGTTTTGGCATTGGTCCTTAGGCGTGTCTTTTGGCTCAAATGCTGGTCTGCAGACCAGACTTCGAACAAGGCCTTAACTGATCTTTCCTTTCGAGGAGATCGCCTGTTTAGTGCTACCCTGGATGACATCATTAAAGGTCTCAAAGGTTGGAAGAGTACCTTTCTTCCGCAGGCCACTGAGGGCAAGGACCCTCATTGAACACATGGGCCATTCTTCTCGGCTCATAGGAAGCTGTTTAGTCCCTCAGGGTCGACTGAGAAGGGATAGGAGTCCTTCAGGGCCTCCTCTGGATGTTCCTGGACCCACGGACTCCCCTGGTACGAGAACAAGCGGGTCCATGAGGTAATTTGACCTGGCTACAAGTTCGAGTTTCGTGACTGTCCCTGGTCCACTTACAGGCTCTTTTTGGGGCGGTACAAGATCTTTTCTTTATGGGTGATAGTCCCAGTTCCGACTTCAGAATGTTTACAGGGGTTTTACTCAAACCCGTTTACAGTCCCCGGGAAGGAAGGCAGGTGCATCCAGTTCTGGACCTGAAGGCTGAACTGCTTTGTACGGGTGCAGAAGTTCAGAATGGAGTCCATTTGCATGGTGGTGGCTTCCCTGCATCAGGGGGATTTTCTTGCCTTCATCGACATCAAGGACGCTTACCTTCACATTCCAATATGTGTCACTCCCTAGCGCATTCTCCGCTTTGCCGTGGGAGAGGAGCATTATCAGTTTGTGACGTTACCTTTTGTTCTCGCCTCTGCTCCTCAGGTCTTCGGGAAAGTAATGGCGCCGGTGCTTGTGTTGTTATGCCAATAGGGGATTGCAGTACTGGGCTACTTGGATGTCCTTCTTCTGCGAGCAGAGTCTCCTACTGCTCTGGTGGAAAACCTGGAAAGCACTATTTGGCTGAATTCTGAATTTTCAGAAGTGTGCTCTGGTTCTGTCCACAAGCTGGACTATCTTGGTCTGGCTCTGAACTCGGCCTTAGCCAGAGTGCTCCTTCCTCTGGACAAACTCCAGAAACTACAGGCTGCAATTCGTCTCATGGTGTCCAGCAGATGGTGATCCCTCCGGACTTGCATGCGGGTGCTGGGCCTGATGGTGTCTACCTTCGAGGTGGTTCCGTTTGCACAATTCCATACGAGATTTGGCCAAATGGGACAATAATCAGCAGTCTCTGGTTCCTCCCCTTGTATTGGACAGTGGTCACCACGGATGCCAGCCTGTCTGGTTGGGGAGGCGTCCTCGGCAAATATTCTACTCAGGGGGTTTGGACACTGGAAGAATTCAGACTACTGATCAATGTCTTGGAACATTGAGTGATCAGACTGCGCCTGGAACAACAGACGGATCGTCTTCAGGGATGTCCAATCGGACAATGCCATGGCCATGGCTTATGTCAGTCACCAGGGGGGGCACAAAAAGTGTCCTGGCGACTTTGGAGGTAGCCGGCATTCTAAGGTGAGCAGAACTGTTTGTTCCAGCCCTCTCGGCAGGCGTTGGACCAAGGGGAGTGGTCCCTTCATCTGGGGGTGTTTCATCAGTTTTGTCTCTGGTTGGGCATCCTCTAGGGGGATATGTTGGCTTCCTGGCTCAACAGAAAGGTGCAGAGGTTTGTGACTCGGTCACAGGATCCTCTGGCGGACGCCACAGATATGCTGGTGGCCCCGTGGGGTAAGTATCATCTGATTTAAGTCTTCCCTCCTCTCAAGCTTCTGCCAAGACTTCTACGCAAGATTGAGGCAGAAGGGATTCCGGTCATCTTAGTGGCCCCGGACTGGCCTCACTGGGCTTGGTACACCGATCTGGTGCGGCTGGTCGCCGACGTTCCTTGGAAGCTTCCTTTCAGGGAGGATCTGCTGTCCCAAAGACGAATCTTCCATCCTGCTTTACAGTCATGATTCTGTGTTTCCAATACTGTTAAAAGCAAGGAAACCTACAGTACCTCTAGGGAGATCCACGTTGGTACGTGGAAGACGTACATTGCGTGGTGTGAGTCTCTTGGGGTTCATCGTCGCTCTTGTTCGGTGGCTCAGGTCTTGACCTTCTTTCAACGGGGTTGAGCAGAAACTGGCCTTGAGTACTATCAAGGGTTGGGTTTCAACCTAAGCGGTTATATTTAAATGGCCTTTGGCCACATACCCCCTAGTGCGTACTTTTCTACAGGGAGTTAGGCACTCTGTTGCCCCCTTGGGACCTCGATTTGGTGCTCTCAGTCCTCCAGAAGCATCTTTTTTGAGAATCTTCGGGAGATTCCCCTGCTTACGCTGTCCCAGAAGGTAGCTATTTTGGTGGCTTTCACCTCAGCATGGAGGGTGTCAGAATTGTCGGCGTTATGCCTACTAGTGGTTGACAGTGATTAGGTGGTTCTTCGTCCCTGTCTGTCATTCCTTCCTCAGGTTGTCTCGGTTTTTTAGTTGAATGTGTTGTCTTCCCTGTGTCCTAGGCCAACCCATCAGAAGGAAATTGCTTTGCACGCCTTGGATATGGACCGGGCAATTAGGGTGTACCTGGCAGCTACAGAGTCTTTTTTGAAGCCTGACTCACTATTTGTGCTCATGGATGGGCCTCAAAAAGGGTTGTCTGTTTCCTATGCGACCATTTCCGGATGGATCAGACAAATGGTGGTTCAGGTCTATTCCATCTAGGGTCAGGTTTCTCCTTTTACCTGTCAAGGTGCATTCTAATCGGGCGCTAAGTGCATCCTGGGTTCGCTGTGTAGGCGGGTGCAGAGAAGGCAGCCAACAACGGAATCCCCATAGTAAGTCTATAGGTGACGTCACTTCCCATTCATTTCACAGCCGTTATGTCCTCTGCAGAGCTTCCACCTCTGGAGACTGGATCAGATCAGCTTCAAAAAAGGTATATATACTAATTTATTTTTTACAAGTTCAGATAGGTTAGTGTTAGATCGTGGATGCCTGTAGATGCAGGGATTTAGTGTTCGGATTGACTTACCCTTTATATTTCTGTCTTATGACGGCTACAGAGCGGTTGGCTTATTCTGGGAGGGCGTACAATGACGTCCCCCCAGAATCGAGCTTCCCGTGCGCCCCCCGGGGACCCGGCGCATCACCGATCATGGTAAAGGGTCAATGACAGCGGCCCTTTACCACGTGATAGCTCCGTCCAATGACGCAGCGATCACTTGTCAACAAATGGGTGCATGTCCGGTTCATTTCTCTCCTCTCCTCACACTCTGTACACAGCGATCGGTACAGTGTATGAGGAAAGGTGAGAAACCACAGCTGCACTCATCCCCTGCCTCCTCCATACCTGATCTGAGCCCATCTGTGCCACATTTATGCCACATCCATGCCTCATCCATGCCACATCCGTGCCTCATCCATGCCTCATCTATGCTTCATCTATGCCACATCCATACCATCTCAGTGCTCATCCGTGGCTCATCCATGCCACATCAGTGCTTATCAATGCCACGTCAGTGCTCATCCGTGCCACATCAGTGCTCATCAATGCCACGTCAGTGCTCATCCATGCCACATCCATGCCACATCCATGCCACGTCAATGCTCATCCATGCCACGTCAGTGCTTATCCGTGCCACATCCATGCCACGTCAGTGCTCATCTGTACAACATTCATGCCACGTCAGTGGTCACCCATGCCTCATCCATGCCACGTCAGTGGTCATCCGTGTCTCATCCATGCCATGTCAGTGCTCATCCGTGCCACATCCATGCCACGTCAGTGCTCATCCATGCCACATCCATGCCACGTCAGTGCTCATCTGTGCCACATCAGTGCTCATTTGTGCCACATTCATGCTACATCAGTGCTCAACTGTGCCACATCATTGCTCATCCATGCCACATCAATGCCACATCAGTGCTCATCTATGCCACATCAGTGCTTATCAGTGCCCTACAGTGCCTCATAAAATTGTAATGGGAAGTCAGGAAATGGCGGTGCTCCCTTCATTTTGGGCCTCTATATGTGACCAGGCTGTAAAAAAGTCTCACACATGTGGTATCGCTATACTCAGGAGGAGCAGCAGAATGTATTTTGGGGTGTTATTTTTGCTATGTACATACTATGTGTTAGAGATATCTTATAAATAGACAAAATTTGTGTAAAAAAAAAAAAATGTGTTTTCATTTTCTTTCCACAGTTTCCAAAAACTTGTGGAAAAAATTGACATGTTCAAAAGATGCATTATGCCTCCTAGATTATATGTTGGGGTGTTTGCTTTCCAAAATTGGGTCATTTTGTTAGCATTTCCATTGTCATGGTGCTCCAGGGCCTTCAAAAGTGTGATAGGTTGTCAGGAAATTATATGTGTAATTTTTGCTCCTAGAATGCCTGACGGTGCTACTTGGATGTTGGGCCTCTGTATGTGGTCAGGCTGTGGAAAAGTCCCACACATGTGGTATCGCCATACAGTAGCAGAATGTATTTTGGGGTGTAGTTGCAAGTATGCCAATAAAGTGTGTGAGAAAAAACTTGGTAATATGACCATTTTGTGAAAAAAAGAAAAAAAAATCTTCATTTTGCAAAGATTCGTGGAAAAAAAAATTACAACTCTCTCAACTGGTTAGGTCTCTCTTTTTCTCTGAGATCAAAGGGATGTTGACAGATGCCCCTGACCAATAAAGCAGATTGTCCATGGGCTGTTCTGGGATTATGATAATATCAGGTCATTCCACTACGGAAAGTTTAATACCACTATTCATTTCTTCCAATATGTACCGGTTGCATTCTTGAAATTGATAGATTTTTGTTCAGCATTAAATTTTGCGTCCAGGGATAATAAACATAGGGTAGCTCAGATAAATGTGTCACCCAGGGAATATCTGACAGCTATCTTCCCTTCTATATGTGCTAGTGTGGTCATGTATGACCTTAATTCGTTCAGTACGACATTTCTTATCCAAATATCTTATACAAATATATAAAAAAAAAATGCCCAATTGTTGTTGAGAAGGGACAGCCCCAACTAAAACTTTTAAGTTGTAAAACAGGGTGGAACTCCACTTTAATAATGTGTCATGTTCCTGTGTGAGTTTATGAATCGTGTGTGGATTTGTTAAGCTTTGAATTGGGCAGAACTCTCTGATTGCCTTTTACAATCCCCATTAGTTCTGGTTATCCTTAATGGATTTGGTCATAGTTTTACAATAGGCCTGGACAGAAGAAACAGACATCCTGCCAGGACTCAATTAGAAGTTTACAGCTCTGCACAGGCCTAAGCGCAGGTTTCTGATGTCTCTGAGTTGAGATAACGGCTCCTTTGAAGTATAGAACCTATGCATTCCATGAATTATCTGAAAGCCGACCCCCCCCCCCGGTTAAAAAAATACCGGGGTTATGGCAGCTATCTATTTAGCATCAAAGGACCGACGTAAATAGGCGGTGGGCAGTCGGTCGGTAAGTGGTTAAATAAATGAGCTAAATGGGCTAAAATTGCACTGCACCTGGATTGCATGCAAATCGCACGGGAGTGTACATCGTGTTCCTGTACGATTTCATGGTATGAACCGGTCCTGAGTGAGGATACCCTGCATTGTAGACTCTAGGGATTTGCTTAGAAATCACATTTTCTGAAGCAACCAAGGATCAGATTATAGTCTACATTTGATGTGTCTGAACCTACTTATTAGAAGCAATTCCTTGCACAGTTGGGAAAGCTGTGTGTGTATTGGAGCTTTCTGTGCATTGAACCTTGCTTGTTGAACTACAATAACTGTTGTTTCTAGAATTATCCCCACTGCTAGATTGCTGTACCTGGAAAGAATGTTTGATTTCTACAAATCACATTTTTTGGACAATAAACAAAAAAAAGCGACAATTTTGAAAAAAGAAAACACAATATTTTTTCTTTCTACTATAAAACACAGCCAATAAAACATTTTTAGAAATCAAATTTTTTCATCAATTTAGGCCAATATGTATTCTGCTACATGTTTTTTGGTATAACAAAATCCCAATAAGTGTATATTGATTGGTTTGAGCAAAAGTTATAGCGTCTACAAATGAAGCAATATTTTTACTAGTAATGGAGGAGATCGGCGATTTTTAGCGAGACTGCGAACATTGCAGCGGACAAATCGGACATCTAACTGACACTTTTTGGGGACCCGTGACACTAATATAGTGATCAGTGCTGAAAAAAACACATCAGTATCTGGTTGGATGGATGGAGTAGCAATTCTTAATCAATTCTCAAGCTGCTCATCAGATATTTTGGTTCTAATTTTGCTCTTCGTGTACTTCATCCTTGAAAATAATTTCCGTGATTGTAAAGAGGGGGAGATTTTTCTTTGGAAAGATAAAAACTAATAAACATCCAGTAAAGAGACACTGCCACATTTTTCGTCGGCCGCCTGTATTTACTAAGTGTAACCACATTTTTACAAAAAATAAAAGAAAATGAAAATTTTTAACCACTTAAGCCCCAGAAGATTTTACCCCCTTCCTGACCAGGCCCATAAGCCCGGAAGATTTTACCCCCTTCCTGACCAGGCCCTATTTTGCGATTCGGCACTGCGTGACTTTAACGGACAATTGCGCGGTCGTGCGACGCTGTACCTAAACGAAATTGACGACCTTTTTTTCCCACAAACAGTGCTTTCTTTTGGTGGTATTTGATCACCTGTGCAATTTTTACTTTTTGCGCTAAACAACAAAAAATGAGCGTAAATTTTGCAAAAATAACAATATTTTTCACATTTTTTTATATGAAATTCCCAAAATAAAAAATGTAAAAATCAAAATTTTTTAACATTTTAGGCCAATTTGTTTTCTGTTACATATGTTTGGTAAAAAAAAAAAAAAAAAAAAAAAAAAATATCGCAAAAAACGTATTTTGATTGGTTTACGCAAAAGCTATTGCGTTTACTAAGGGAAAGATTTTTGTCATTTTTGTTGTTTTTTTTTTACCATGTAATGGTGGCGATCTGCGATTTTTTCAGCGTGACTGCGACATTGCGGCGGACAGATCGGACCCTTGACTGACATTTTTTACACTTTTGGGGTTACCAGTGACATTACTACAGTAATCAGTGCTATACATATGCACTGTTACTGTAAAAATGACACTGGCAGGGAAGGGGTTAACTTTATTGGAGAAGGAGGGGTTAAGTGTGTCCCTAGGGGCGTGCTTCTAACTGTGAAGGGATGTGGCTTGTTGTGTAACAACAGAGATATACGATCCTACATAGCAGGACCGTATGATCTCTGTTCTTACACAGGGGAGAATGACAGGCGGCTTTGTTTACATTAGCCGCCTGCCTTTCTCCCTCTCCAGTGGACGATCGCGAGTGGCCGGCGGACATCGGATCCGCCGGTCACACACGCGGGGGGGGGTCCGTAAACGAGCGGGGGCCGGAGCGCGCCTCTCGGACGGCGCGCGCTCGCCCCCTAGAGCCTCAAAGGCTAGCACCGTAGCCCTATGTCGCTTTGCCTGTGAGGGGCTGACTGCCACAGTAAATATACGGTCGGCAATTGGTTAAGTTAGTTTATGATTTCATGTTGGGCCGCAGGTTGGACACCCCTGATCTACAGGCATGAACACGATTAATATCACAATTGTAGCACTGTCCCCAAAGGGCTATGCTGAATGATGACTTGACGGGCTCCCTTAGTTTTCAGCACATGGGTACCTTAAGATATAGTTCACAGATCCCTCCTTGCTCCCGATGGCTCGTCACACAATAAAGAGTTCGTTTTTTTTTTTTATGTTTATTTGGAACTTGGATAGGAGAAGGGAATAGTGGGATACTCCAGCTTGAACTATGTACAACTGCTAAGGACATCTGTCTTTAGGCCTCATAGATTAATTGGAAGCAGCTGGGCTGCTTGATCCATACTGCCACAGATGTGGAGGGGGTGAAGTCTTTTGCTCTTCACTTCCTAACAGTGGACTTAGATGATAACTTATCTTCAGGACACTCTCACTAGCATCCCCTTTCAACTGACACCCGTCCACTGACTATCCTAGGAGCAGGGGTGGCCCCCCTCAGGTCAGGCCCCTTGACACAGATCTGTACTCACTGTACTGCAGAGACAGATCCTCCAGCGTCTCCAGTGTCAACATCTCTGGACCTCTGGGTTCCGTTCTTCACTGCTACTCTCAAGGCCCTCAGGACGACCCCCTGAGGCCGCATTGGCACCTCTACCTGTCCTGTGTGTTCCTGTTCCCGTGGAGGTGGAAAGGCATTCCTGCAGTTGTGGGCTCCCCCCTCCATGGCCCAAGTGGCCTGACAGCAGCGCCTGCTAAGTTCGATGGTGGGATGCACACGGGAATCAGGGCTAATGCTTGGCTGAGTCACTGGGCAGGTGGGGCAACTGCCCAGCGTGCCTATTCGGTATTATGGCCCTGACTGTAAGGCCAGCTTATTATGGCAGCTTCCTTGTCTGTGAAGGGTAGGAGGGTCCAATTCTGCTTGAAGCTGGCCATACACTCATTATAATTCAGCCAATTTAGAATATTGATCAATGTGTGGCAGTCCCGGCACACCAGAAGTCAATGGTGTGATCGACTTCCCATGCTGGAAAAATGTTTTCAATCAGTAGCTGCAGCCGATGATCTGTGTATTCTGACAACTGCAGGTGCTGCCTGTCCCGAGTAGCGATAGGTTCAGGCGTAGAGTTGCCACCTCATCCAGGACACATAATAATTACACAGGTTCTGAGGCGAATATAATGCACATAAGGCACTAAGTGAGTTAAATTACCACCTTAATCAAGCACAGAACCTGTGTAATAGGTGGGTACCCTACTCAGGCGTGTTTGAATTGAGCCTGCCAGGAAGCCAATCTATTAACCTTCTATGATGAAGTGAGCTGCCACCTAGATAAAGGTAAGCCTGTGGATGTGGTGTATCTGGACTTTGCAAAGGCCTTTGACACCGTTCCCCACATACGCTTACTGTACAAACTAAGGAAGGTAGGTATGGACCATAGGATGAGTACCTGGATAGAGAACTGGCTCCAGGGGAGAGTCCAGAGGGTGGTGATTACTGGGGAGTACTCGGATTGGGCGGGTGTGGAATGTGGGGTCCCCCCAAGGTTCTGTCCAGGGACCAATCCTGTTTAATTTATTCATAAATTATCTAGAGGAGGGGATATCTAGTACAATCTCAGTATTTGCGGATGATACTAAACTAAGCATGCCGATATCTTCTATACAGGATGTGGAAACCTTACAAGCGGACCTGAACAAAATAATGGGGTGGGCAACTACATGGCAGATGAGGTTTAATGTTGAGAAATGTAAAGTAATGCACTTGGGCGTCAGAAACACGAAAGCAAGCTACTCACTATGGGGGAAACCTCTGGGTGAATCTAAGATGGAAAAGGACCAGGGGGTTCTGGTGGACAACAGGCTTGGCAGTGGCATGCAATGCCAAGCCGCTGCAAGCAAAGCCAACAGAATACTGGGATGTAAAAAAAAGGGGATTCACTCCAGAAATAAAGAGATTATTCTCCCACTCTACAAGACTCTGGTCCGGCCACATCTGGAGTATGCTGTCCAGTTCTGGGCACCGGTCCTCAGGAGGATGTGCTGGAACTGGAAAGAGTCCAGAGAAGGGCAACAAAAATAATTAGGGGAATGGAGGGCATCGGCTATGAGGAAAGACTACAAGCACTGAACTTATTCTCTCTGGAGAAGAGACAATTGAGGGGGGATATGATATCCATGTACAAATACTGTACTGGCGACCCTAGCATAAGGAACAAACTTTTTAGAGAAAGGGAATACAATAAGACACGGGGCCACTCACTAAAACTTCTTCACTGTCAGAGCAGTAAGGATGTGGAATTCTCTTCCACAAGCAGTGGTATCAGCAGGGAGCATCTATAGTTTCAAAAAACTATTAGATGGGCACCTTAAAGACCACAACATACAGGGGTATACAATGTATGGTTAACAGCAAACACACACACACATCATAGGTTGAACTGGATGGACTGATGTCTTTATCCAACCTCACAAACTATGTATGACTATGTAAGCTGGCACTGCATACCACCAATCATAGGCAGCGTGTGTATGTGCAGCTGCCAGTCGGGAAATGCCTCACTAATTGGCGGTGTGCAGTTCCGGCTCCTGGCGGACTTGATCCGAACCCGCCTGAGCCCATCACTAGTCCGGTGTAGGAAAGGGGGAGGAATGGATTCTTCCATCAGCCAGGAGCCTGCTGGCTTACAGGAAAAAAAAAAAAAACCATGTAAAGCCAGCTTTAGCCAGGAGAATCTCCCAGTGGGGAGCTAAATGTGGTAGGAGAGGAGTCATCTGTTGCCATAATGCTGTCGGTTGCAGAGCTGACATTCTCTTAACTAGCAGAGTGCTGATCATACACTGAGGATATAGTGTACGCAGTATGGACGCTTCAGCGGGGGGAGATTCGGGTCTTTTGGAAGTGATAATCTTTTATCACTTCCATCAGCTCATCCCCCACAATTACAACCTTCTGTACCACTTGCCCCACCCTATTAAATTGTAAGCTCCTATGAGTAAGGCCCTCTTAACCCTCTTGGATTTTATTGTATTGTAACTGAACTGTCTCCCTTTTATATAGTAAAGTGCTGCATAACCTGTTGGCGCTATATAAATCCTGAATAATAATAATAACATTTGTTCCTGACAGATGAATTCAATCAGTCAAAGCATTAAACGTCACCTACATAGAAGCTCGTTGTTTCACTCTATTGGTCACAGGTTAAAAAGTTACAAGGTAGATCCCAACACTAAAGCAATTCAGCCCTGTGTGGGCCTTAATCACAGCCAACTCAATCTGTCACCAGTACTAATGTGTGTTGTGTGGAGGAACAACAGGATTCTGTAGAGTGTCTATAAATGTCTTCTTACACCTCAATAGACTGGAAATACCTCCTCTGTACTGCGATCATCGGAAGGTGGACTGTGTTCTATTCAACTTCCTGACTGATTGAAACGTCAGCAGGTGATCATTATTGCATGAAGTGACACCTGTGGTGGTGAGGAAGTGTCCGTATACAGGTGTCATTATAGATATGTCAGTATACAGTTGTCTGTTTATAGGTTTTATACAGATGTTATTATAGAAGTGGCATTATACAGGTATCAGTATGGAGCTGTCATTATAGATGTGTCAGCATACAGGTATCAGTATGGAGCTGTCAGCATGGAGTAGGGTTGCCACCTCATCCCCTTAAAACCAAGCACATATTTATTACACAGGTTCTGTGGCTGATTAAGCTGGTAATTCAATTCACTTGGTGGATTATCTACATTAAATCAGCCTCAGAACCTATGTAGTTATTATGTGTTCGGGTTAAAAGGATGAGGTGGCAACTCTAGCATGGAGGTGCCATTATAAAGGGAGGTGTCAATATGGAGGGGTCAGTATACAGGTGTCAGTATGGAGGGGACAGTATAGAGGTGTCAGTATGGAGGGGGCAGTATAGAGGTGTCAGTATGGAGGGGGCAGTATAGAGGTGTCAGTATGGAGGTAGTCAATATGGAGGGGGCAGAAAGGAGGTGGCCAGTACGGAGGTGGTCAGTACGGAGGTTGCCAGTATGGAGGTGTCAGTGTCAGTATGGAGGTGGCCAGTATGGAGGGGGCAGTATGGAGGTGGTCAGTATGGATGAGGCCAGTACGGAGGTGTGAGTGTCAGTATGGAGGTGGCCAGTATGGATGAGGCCAGTACGGAGGTGTGAGTGTCAGTATGGAGGTGGCCAGTATAGAGGAGGCCAGTATGGAGGTGTCAGTATAGAGGAGGCCAGTATGGAGGTCTCTGTATGGAGATCTCTGTATGGAGGAGTCAGTATGGAGGTATCAAAAAAGATAAAGATGAAACAATATTCCCATGCTATTACTACATGAAGAAAATAATCACTGATAGCTGCAAGCACCGATTAGCCAATCCGTAGTCATAGGTAAAGTAATAAAAGATAGTGGTGCTGCGCTATCATATGCCCTCAAGTATAAAAACGTGCAAATGTCAATTTAAAATGCATGTGCTAAAATTGATACATATCAATATATAAACATGTGCAGATAACAATTGCTAAAGTGCATGTGTTGGAAATAAAAAATATGTCTGTGATTACACAGATAATAAAGATGCATGTGCTGAAAATGGAAACGTGTTAATTGATAATATGAATACAGATGACACAGTGACTAAATTGATAACAATCCTCAGAGTGAGTCTCTGTAAAAGCGTGAAAGAAGTGAAAGCAACGTCCAATGTTCATCCAGAAGGTGCTGGGATCCCTTCACCCAAAGTTGAAAAAATGATTGGTGTCTGAAAGATCCAAAACAAAAGTGACACCTCTAAGTGTACTAGCCTCTCACCTTACAGCTGTAGGTTTACAGCGTAAATCAGTAACTTTCCCTTTAAATCTTCTCGCTGCTTCCCAGGATAATCCCTTTGTACACCCAGCTGATGTAATACTGTGATTGGTTACACCTGCATCTTCAGGATGACTAGAGGAGGTGATTAGCCTGATCCTGCTATCTGATTATAAGTTTTACACTATGGGGAGCCGTCTTTCCTTTTCATACCCATTACCTTACAGAGGATAAATTTGGAGAGCTCGCCAAATCACTTCAGACAGGACACCCCCCCCCCCCCCCAATCACAGTATTACATCAGCTGGGTGTACAAAGGATTATCCTGGGGAAGATTTAAAGGGAAAGTTACTGATTTACACTTTAGTATTACAGCTGTAAGTTGAGAGGCTAATACACTTAGAGGTGTCACTTTTGTTTTGGATCTTTCAGACACCAATCATTTTTTCTACTTTGGTGTCAGTATAGAGGGGTCAGTATACAGGTACAATTATGGTGTCAGTATGGAGGGGACGGTCTGGATGGGACGGTATGGAGGTGTCGGTCTGGAGGGGAAGGTATGGCGGTGTCGGTCTGGAGGGGAAGGTATGGCGGTGTCGGTCTGGAGGGGACATTATGGGAGGTGTCGGTCTGGAGGGGACATTATGGGAGGTGTCGGTCTGGAAGGGACATTATGGGAGGTGTCAGTCTGGAGGGGACATTATGGGAGGTGTCAGTCTGGAAGGGATGGTATGGAGGTGTCGGTCTGGAGGGGACATTATGGGAGGTGTCAGTCTGGAAGGGATGGTATGGAGGTGTCGGTCTGGAGGGGACATTATGGGAGGTGTCGGTCTGGAGGGGATGGTATGGAGGTGTCGGTCTGGAGGGATTGGTATAGAGGTGTTAAGCCTGGTACACACGCAACGAATTTCTGCCGACCGGCCGTCCGTCTTTTGTCCAGAGTGGTGTCGGTTGGTTGGAATGTGCCTAGACTGCACACGAATTTTTCCGTACGACAGAATTCTACTTCAGAAGTGATGTCATGTGTTGGATTGCTTTCTTTGTGTTCTTTCATCTCTGAGCATGCCCAGACTTGCTCATAAGATTTTTTCCCATCTAAATCTGTTCTAATGAGACGAAAATCGGCCGTGTTTTGACGGTCGACAAAAATTTTATAGCCTGCACACCATGATTTTTTCGGCTGAAAAGTCGGAGTCGGTTGTCGGAAGCATCATACTAACAAGCCGAAAATCGGCAGATCGGTCGTCGGACGAAAATTCCCTGCCGATTTTCCACTCGACTTTATGGAGGGGACAGTATGGAGGTGTCAGTATGGGGTCAGTCTGGAGGGGACAGTATGGAGGTGTCGGTCTGGAGGGGACAGTATGGGGTCAGTTTGGAGGTGACAGTATATAGGTACCATTGAGGTGTCAGTATGGAGTTGTCATTGTGGGGTCAGTCTGGAGGTGACAGTATGGAGGTGACAATATGGAGGTGACAGTATGGAGGTGTCCTTGTGGGGTCAGTCTGGAGGTGACAGTATGGAGGTGACAGTCTGGAGGTGACAGTCTGGAGGGGACTGTATGGAGGGGACTGTATGGAGGTGACAGTCTGGAGGTGACAGTATGGAGGTGACTGTATGGAGGTGACAGTCTGGAGGTGACAGTCTGGAGGTGACAGTATGGAGGTGACAGTCTGGAGGTGACAGTCTGGAGGTGACAGTATGGAGGTGACAGTCTGGAGGTGACAGTCTGGAGGGGACTGTATGGAGGTGACTGTATGGAGGTGTTATAATGGGGACAGTATGGAGGTGTTATTATGTTAGACTGGCCATACATTATACAATTTTCTTGTTCAATTTTCCTTTAGATCTACCAAAACCATACAATATGAGGTCAAACCTAAACACTTTTATTTTGCATTTAATCAGGCATTTGCTCTACATAGTTGAAGGTAAATCTAAAGGAAATTGAATAAGAGAATAGTATAATGTATGGCCAGCCTTAGTATGGAGGGGTCATTGAGTGTCAATATTAGGAGTCAATGACTGGCAGTGTGATGATAGTGAGTCTCCCTCTCAGTGATTGGTCCTGAATATGATGTTAGCACTCCTCCCCTTTCAGAGCACCGCCTATTCTGCTAGACACTACAAGTTACCAGGACACGGCTGCTATGACAACCCCTCTCCCTCCTCCATCTTCCTGACCAATCACAAAAGATCACACTCCAGCAGCCATCAGCCCTGAGCACGGCTGTCACATCTCTTGATAACAGCGTAGGTCAGCGAGTTTGCCTTCTTGTATTGGCTCACCGTCCTGTCTGTCATCCCATCTGGCCAATCGCATATTCCGCTGATGTAACTTCCGCGTTGTCGGCCAATCAGCTAAGAGGTGAAAGGGGAAAGGCGAGGAGATGCCTGGCCAATGACAGGAGGCGTGTGAGAGGCGGTGCCGGGCACGGCAGAGGACTGTAGTGCTGTGTGTTTGGGGTCCGGAGAGAAGCGGGAGGAGAGGTATGTGTGTGTCTATGGAGAGCTCGGAGGGGGGCGCTCTAGTGTCTCTTATCACGTAGGCTGTGCAGTCTTGGGGAGGTCACATCCGGGGAACCTCGTTGTCCCTATAAGACAGGAAATGTTTACATATCTCTCCAGCCACCTGCTGGACACTACAAGTCACGTGATGTCTGCTACAGCTGGAGGGTCACATGGTGTAAGAGAACCTGTAATGACAAGGTCACTTTTAGTGAAAGCAGATAAAGCTGAACCCTTGTAATGCCCCCCTCCCCCTCGCCCGGCACTGTGAGGAGTAATGGTGATTGGGTCTCGGTGTATCGGGATTAGAAGAAATCCTCGCCTTATTCCTCGCAGCGTCTGTATGACCGACCCCCCCCCCCCACCCCCCAAACCTGGAGGCTGGAGGTGGTGTGTAATCCTGTCCCTTCATCTCCTCTCTAGTCTAAAGGCCATACACACCAGAAAATAATCGCAAGAAAATGTTGTTCTGACGAATAATCTGCCAATTTTTGGATTGTTCGTACGGGGCTCTCGATGGCCGATTCCGAATTTTTGTATGAAAAAAAACTGGATGTGCAGGCTATAAAAATGTTTTTGTCCGTGAACACAACGTCCGATTTTCATTTAATTAGTACCGTTTTCATCCGAAAACAATCATAAGAGCAAGACTACGCATTAGAGATCGACCGATTATCGGCAAAGCTGATATATCAAGGGCCGATATGCACTTTCCCCGATATATCGGAAATGGCCACCAAGGTGGCCGATATTTCGGGAAACTGCTTGTACCGGAGTGATTAAAAAACATATGACAGGCGCTTGGCCACACAATAAAACACAAGTCCATATAATGTCCAATAGATAAAATGGAATAAAATGGGACAGGGGGGGAGACATGGAAAGTCCATCAAATAGGGCAGCCGTCCACAACCAATGAGCCAAGGGTTCTCCAAACTGAATGCAAAAAAAGAAAGAGAGAGGCGCCTCTAAGTGCAGTCTATAAATAACACATTTATTGGATAAAAATATAAAGGACATTTATCAAGAACCCTCCGAGATTCCAAAATTGATCGATTGGAGAGAGGTCATCCAGTCCGTGCTGCCAACTCTAGGGGACCGGTCTCCTCTTCACCGCAGCCGGGAGTAACGGCGAAGCTGGAGCGGAAGCGTCCTTAGATTGAAAGCGAGGCTTGGTCAACAGGAACATGTGGATGACGTCACAGGGATGCGATGTATTTCCGAGCGTGCGTGCTGCTGTCGGGCAGGCAGCCGCGCTCCTTCAAAGCAACAGAGATATGCAGCTAGAGGCATCATCCCAGGACCGGCGTCCAAAGCCGACAGTTGGCTGTCTTGTAATGACAACCGATGCAGCTGAGAAGCCACTCGGCTGTCATTACAAGGAGCGGGAGGGGATGTCCCCCCCCCCCCCTCCCGCCACCTTCCGCGGCTCGCCCGGATCTCCCGTCCCACCAGGAGACCCGGGCAACCTACCTGCACGGCCGCCGAAGACCCGATCAAAGCTGCATTCGGCTCTGATCGGGTCTCCATGCAAAAACACGTAGGTGATGTCATGAAATCACTTCCAGGTACTCAAATTAAAAAAAAATGGCAGCATTCAAAACAGCTAAACGGCGTTTTGAATGCTTTTAAGTGCAGAGGAGGGGTTTGGGGTCTTTTAGACCCCCAGATCCCTCCACAAGAGTACCTGTCAAGTAAAAAAAAAAACATTTTTTTTAAATGTACGAAAATATCGGCCCATATCGACCGATACGCGATGACCAAGATATCGGTATCGGCAATAAAAAAACAATATTGGTCAATCGCTACTACGCATGCTCCGAAACGAAAGAATACACACAAAAACAATTCAACACATGACATCACTTCTGAAGTTGAATTCTGTTATATGAGAATTTTCGTATGTTGAGTATCATCTTCTCTTTCCATATGAGACTAGCATGCAACAAAAAATGGACGAAAGTTCTTCCGATTTAATCTGATCGTGTACGAGGCTTTAAAGTGGAATCAAGCCATGGATTCGGGTCCCATCCACACCAATTGCGGTGCAGGAAGTGTTCACAGCCACCAAAGCCATGGTGCCGCAAGTATCATTCAGATTGGTGCAGAGGGATTTAAAAAATCGCACCTGCCATAAATCTCCGGCACCAGGACATCTTGGAATTAAAAATCTATATTTAAGTCTTCAAACCATAAAAATGAACCAAGTCCTAAAAAATGGACGTAGGCGTCAGTACTTTTCTGCCTATTGCAACGCGTTTTACAGGTGCATTCTGGTGGAAGTCGGCTGGATATATTTGCTTTGAATCTAGGAACTAACTAAAAAAGGAGCCAATTTTTTTAAACTAACAAAGCTTATGGGTGGAACATGTAACCTGTTCCCGAAGGTGAACTTCTCCTTTATCCCTTTCACAGCCAGAGACATTTTTGCAGGGTTTTTTGCACACATTTAAAAAATAAATTTAGGCCTGGAGATTACATAAAAACCCAAAACGTTATCTATTTTCTGAAAGAAAAACACTAGAGCAGTGATGGCAAGCCTTGGCACCACAGATGTTTAGGAACTACATTTCCTATGAAGTTAGTGTACTCTGCAGTGTAGTTGAGCATCATGGGAAATGTAGTTCCAAAACATCTGGGGTGCCAAGGTTCACCATCCCTGCTATAGAGAATAAAATATTATATATGATATTATATATAAAATAGTGGTAGTTCCAGTTTAAGTCACACGATATTACCACAAAATTTCAGTAAAAAAAAAAACACATTAAAGTGATTGTAAAGGCAGAAGGTTTTTTTCATCTTAATCCATTCTGTACATTAAGATAAAAAGCCTTCTGTGTGCGACAGCCCCCCTAATACCTGAGCCCATCTTTATTCAGTGATGTTGCAGGAGTGTTTCAGGTGCTCTGGACTCCCCTCCTCATTGGCTGAGACGGCAGCGGCAATTGGCTCCCACTGCTGTCAATCAAAACCCGTCAGCCAATCAGGTGAGAGAAGGGGCGGGCCAGGTCACGGCTCTGTGTCTAAATGGACACAGGGAGCTGTGTCTCGGCTCAGGTGCCCCCATAGCAAGCTGCTTGCTGTGGGGGTACTCATCAGGAGGAAGGGGCCAGGAGAGCGATGAGGGAGTGGATAATATCGAGGAGGATCCGGGCTGCTCTGTGCAAATCCACTGCACAGAGGAGGTAAGCATACCATGTTTGTTATTTAGATAAATTTCATATAGGATATATATATATATATATATATATGTCTGGTACCTCATCCATAATTTACACCCACAGAATAAAATTTTTTGCTGGTACCAGAGGAGGACAGTAAGACAACATAATATAAAAAGAATATTTTATTACAAGAAGCTAAAAAATCTATCATGCAAATCGGTGCTTATATAGATAGTGTAGGTCCTAAATTTGAGATATCGTCAATATTCCTTTGCTAATGTTACAAGTGGTTGACACGTTTTGCAATTATTGCTTCCTCAGGACCTCCAATTTTTATGATTTGCAAAGAGAGCATTAGTCTATCCAAAAAAGAAAAAGCATATCAATCAATTACAGGTAGGTAACATACGTTGTGATCTATAGCATCGATCCTGGATCACTTACATGCGCCAGTCTAAATAACAATGTAGCTGGAAATATGTCGTGACCCTGGGATATCATGTGTCGTGTGATGCAGAACAGCGAAACTGATGCGCCAGCAAACATGAGTGTAATAACCTACAACAGGGAGCATAGGTGAATAAATAATTATTTTGGCAAACGGGCCGCACTCCGTATCAAATACCAATAGGATGTGTTGATGACGGTGCTGGGTGGCGATGTTGTGTGATGCAGTTATATCATTATTTGATGTGTTCCCTTGTATGACTTACATCTAGGGGTAGGATTATGGATTTACTCCCTGCTCCACCAAGGAGGTGAGATTGAGGTGGTGGAAACATGGGAAATTCCATCAAAGTTACGTTGAAAGATCTCATCAATATTATTAGTGATGTCTGCCTCCAGCTTATAGAAGTCTCTATATTATTATCCTGTAAGTGATCCAGGATTAATGCAGTATATTTGCTATATTTTACAATGTATGTTACCTACCTGTAATTGATGTGCTTTTTCTTTTTTGGATAGACTAATTCACTCTTTGCAAATCCTAAAAAGTGGAGGTCCTGAGGAAGCAATAAATGCGAAATGCGTTGACGTCTTATCACATTAGCAAACAAATATTGAAGATAACTTACATTTATGACCTACACTATCCATATTAGCACGGATTTGCATGGTTCTATGATATATTTTTTAGCTTTTTGTAATAAAATATTCTGTTTCATTGTTTTTATTGAAGTATTTCACAATAACAAATGGAATATAAAGATATAACCAGGTATACGTATCTTCCACAAATGTCTAACACATATTAAAGGGCTAAAGACCCACAAAAGTATAAAAAAAAAAGTTTTCTTATTTTTTCCTTATTTTCTTTAAAAAATAAAAGTCTTCTCAATCTGTATTATTCATACTAGTTTTGTGGGCTATCCCCAAAAAGTATGACTTTTGATGTCATATGTATAAGGCACATCACAAGCTCATTATACAATAAAACGAAATGATTATGTGTTATGTTTCCGACCTCATAGACAGTCTGCAATCCCCCACAGGCTGGGGGCACGTCTGACCAGAACCTCTTAGGCCCCTTTCACACAGGCGGTCCGTTCAGATCCGCCTGTCCGTTTTTCAGGCGGATCTGAATGGATGCCCCATGCATCTCTATGGGGCATCGGATGTCAACGGAGACATGTCCGCTGACATCCGATCCTTCAAATCTGGACGGATGGAAACCCTATTTTCCATCCGTGCAGCGGATTGGATGAGAACGGACAGACGGTCCTTTCCCATCCGATTCCCCACATAGAGAATAGCGGGAACCTGACAGCTCTGTCTCCGCACACAGCGCAGAGACAGAGCTGCCATCCGCCTGCTCAGCGGGGGATCGGCGGAGATAAACGTAGTCTGCTGATGGACTCCCCTGTGTGAAAGGGGCCTTACATTTGCGGGAGGGGGCCGCCCCTCCAGAAGGCAAAATATTATTTTTATGTTATGTTGTCTCACTGTCCTCCCTGGTACCAGCAAAGTCCACAAGGTTCTAAAATTGAATTACCGGTATGTTTATTTAAAAAAAAAAAAAAACTTTACAATCACTTTAAAAGTTAATTTTAGGGGGCACAAAAAAGCAATAAGTTACCCATTTTTTTTTTTTGGTAAAATATAAAAGCCGAGGTTGCACCGAGTAAAAAAATATCCAACATGTCAAACCTTAAATATGTCAGTTCCCGATATTTTCCAAAAGCGACACTTTAAAGCCACCCTTAGGTCATCAGTTTAGCGTTACAAAGGAGGTCTGGTGCTAGAATTCTTGCTCCTATTCCGGGGTGCACAGCAATATGCAACGTGTATCACAATTAACGTTTTCAGGCATAGGCGTCCTGTCGTGTGCATTTATGTTTGTACGTATGTATATGTGGGGGGGTGACAGGTTTTCAATAATGAGACATCCAGGGTCTCCAGCATGTCTCCCCTGTGCTCCCCTGATTTAAAGAGGAAGTAAACCCTCCGCCGACACTTTTACCTATAGGTAAGCCTATGATAAGGCTTACCTATAGGTACTGTAAATATCTCCTAAACTTGTACCGTTTAGGAGATATTTACCTTACATGCAGCCAGTGACATCACTGGCGCATGCACTCTGAAGGAACGGACGCTGGTGCTGTTTCTTCAGAGCCCCGTGCCGTGACTGTCGGCATGATCCCGGAAGACGGGCGACTGGACATGTCACCCGTCATATAGGTAAGCGGGCGGCACGGCGGGGGCTCGTTCTAAGGTAAGTATTTCATAATGAGCTAGTATGCGATGCATACTAGCTCATTATGTGTTTCTCTTACAGGTTGCAAAAAAAAAAAAAGAAAGTTGTATGGGTTTACAACCTCTTTAATGCACCTCGCACTACATTACATTCTTTCCCAGCCTTGATGGCCAGGGAAACTGTCGTGGGGGGGTCAACAACCAGAAGGTCCAATCTCTCCTGTCCCTCCCTCTATCCAGCGGTACCCATTATGCTGGGTCCGCAGATGGTCAGGCGGAGCTCGGGATACATAGCGGGGTGTGGGGAGCATTCGGGCGGCAGCGCAGGCATGAGGACGAAACTTCTTGTTACCACGGCGACCTGGCACCTGGGGTTTGTCGAGCCCCGCATTAAATGCTATCCTCATTCTCTAAATATCCATACACATTAGGGCTGAACGATAGTCGATGTGATATCGACTATCGTTCTGCGGGCGTGGGCGATCTTCATATCGCCGAAGACACAATATTTACCATTAGGCAGGGAGAAGTCGGGACTGGGGGGGGGGAGGAGGACTCGCAGTGCTGGCAGCCGTCCCACACATTCAGCGGTGAGCAGCTGCACAGCTAACCAATCACGCGTGCCTGCACACCTGATTGGTTCGCTGTGCCGCTACTCACGTGATTGGTTCGCTGTGCCGCGCTCACCGCTCGGTCAAGAGAACTAGCTCCAGGGCGGCAGAGGGAACGTGTAGGACAGCTGTCATGTTGGGCTGTGTTCTTCTACCTCCTACCACAACTGTGAGTCCCGACTCTGCCTAATCCGTCTTCTGCATTCCACCCAGAGAAATATTGCGATATATATAGTTGAAAACCAAATATCGCAATGTTCTTTTTTTCCCAATATCGTGCACCCCTAATACACATCCACTACTTCATGGCCATATCCTCTGTTTTTCATTCAGTTGTTACTTACTATGTTTTTCTGCCTCCTTGTAACACCCTTTGTCAGCCCCCAAACCTCTCCTTTTCCCCCCCCCCTCCCTTCTGTTTGTTTGGTATGAGCAGTGCACATTAGTGGCAGCCATGCGCTGCTCTATACACATTACACATCCCATAGTCCATCTCAGGAGTGAGCAAGAGAGGTGACTACGTTCCTATATACAGGAGGACCATGGAGAATGAAGGTAGTCACCCTCTAACAGGAAGTCGGATCATAGTAAAAAAATAAGGGGCTTGAAGCCTTAGAAGGGACTTTTTGTGTTAAAACGGAACTAATCCCTTCTATTATAACAAGCCAAGGAAGCTGCCATCTTGGGCTCCATTAACACTTGTGCATCTCCAAAGTCATGCAGCCTTATGCCCCATACACACGTGCAGATTATCTGCAGACTTACCAAAACCATATAATATGAGGTCAAACCTAAACACTTTCAATTTGTATGCAATCCGGGAGGCCCTTGCACTACATAGAAAAGGTAAGTCTGCAGACAAAAGTCTGCAGATAACCTGCACGTGTGTATGGGGCATTACATCGCAACTTTAAAGTGACTTTGGATGGGTGCGACTTGGATTCAACTTTGGCTGTTGCACAACTGTCACATTAATAACATTAGGATGTGACTTTTGAGAGTTTTCATTGTAGTGTATGGCACGCAAGTCGCATTAAAGTAGTGCAGGACCTTTTATAACCACTTCAATATCATAGGATGTCCATGGGTTGAAGTGGTTATACCTGCCGGTGCAGACGTCATCCCGCCATGAAGGGACACCAAGGAACAGTACACTAAGGCATGTTGTTTTTATACTGGAGCGCCTGTTTAGTGTTCTTCAACCACTTGACCTCCGGAAGATTTACTCCCCTTCATGACAAGGCTATTTTTCCGATACGGCACTGTGTTACTCTTACTGACAGTTGCGCAGTCTTGCAACGCTGTACCCAAATAAAATTTGTCATTTTTTTTTCCCCCCCCACAAATAGAGCTTTCTTTTATTGGTATTCGACCACCTCTGTTTTTTCTATTTTTCGCTCTAAGTAAAAAAGGATCGACAATTTTGGGGGAAAAAAAAACTATATTTCTTTCTGCTATAAAATGTAGCCTAAAAAAAATTTAATTTCTTCATAAATTTAGCCGAAAATGTATTCTGCTACGTTTTTTTGTTAAAAAAAAAAAAAAAAAAAATCCCAATGAGTGTATATTGATTGGTTTATGTGAACGTTATAGCGTCTACAAACTGTTATATATTTATGGGTAATGTGTTTTTTTTTTTTTTACAAGTAATGGCGGCGATCAGCGACTTAGAGCGGGACTGCGATATCACGGCAGACTATCGGACACTAACTGACACTTATTGATACTTTGCAGGAACCAGTGACACTAATGCAACGATCAGTGTTAAAAAATATACAGTCACCGTGCTAATGACACTGGCTGGGAAGGGGTTAAACATCTAGGGGGATCAGAGGGTTAACTGTGTGCCTAGCCAGTGTTTGTGTGCACAGTGTGGTGCTTTAACTAGGGGAACAGACAGATTCTAGTGTCTGCTTTGCAAAGACACAGGATTGTCCCTAACAGCCCTCGTCCCCTGCAGGCGGAATTGCAGAATTACATATATTATATTATATATATGCGATTCTGCCCACAGCTGCCACCCTGCAGCAGTAAAAGTACTATAGGGTGGTCAGTAAGTGGTTAAAGTATTACTAAACCCAGGAGCCTTGCATTCACTATATTTGGTTTCCCACAGTACACAGAATATGGAAATGTAAATATAAATTGCTAAATAATTTTTCTCATCAGCAGTATATAGCAGTCTCATGACTTCTGTCAGTGTCTAGGTAAAGCTTGTAAGAAGTTTTCATTCTCCCCTGATTGTCCTATGAGGCTGCATGACCCCTGACCCTCTCTCTGGACAGTGCTGATTGGCTCTGTGCTGATTACATGCATCCTCCCAAGAAAAGAAAAAAAACTCTCTAGCAATACACACCAAACTGAGCATGTGCAGAGTGCCTCCTAGGGCTCTGCTCTATTAGGAGATGGATTGGGGACAGTAAAAGGGGAGGATCAGAGAAGACAGGATCAAACAGCCTTTTTTTACACCATGCAGAGGATTAACCCACAATGAGTATAAAAAGCATGCTTTACTGTATGTACAGACTGATTTTACTCTTGTGGGCTTAGTAACACTTTAACGTTTGTTTATGCTTACCATATCAAATACATACGTGAATAAGGTGTCATATTTAATTATTGCGGGATCAAGGTGTAATTATTTTTAATTTTCTGTATTTTTATTTTTTAAGGTAAAAGAAATTATTCAGGAGAAATCACAATAAAATGGCTTCTGTGAGTAATTTTAATTGTCTGATATTGCTGATTTAATATTGGCACTCTCGTTTGTTGTGGGTTTTGTTGAGATTTGGGAAAATTTGGTATAAATTGAACTTCCCTTATAAGAAAATGCCACAATGTTGGCTACAATATATATATATATATATATATATATATATATATATATATATATATATATATAGTTTCATTGCTGTGTGTTGGCAGCACATTTGAAGGTTTAGGCTCAAGCTTGTATAAGAGCTCAGTGTATACAGCAAGGCTTTGCAAAGTTTTTGTAGAGCTTTTGGCAAGCTTTGGTGAAGCCTAAAACCTCAAAGTGCAATGTATGTTTGTTCTCCCCTCTGATCAACTTGCAGGTTTGGTTTGCCTCTGTAGGCATCTCAGCACGCTGTCATAAATCATTTAACCACTTAAGCCCCAGAAGATTTTACCCCCTTCCTGACCAGGGGTTTTTTTGCGATTATTTATTTTTTTTACTGCGTGACTTTAACGGACAATTGCGCGGTCGTGCGACGCTGTACCTAAACTAATTTGACGTCCTTTTTTCCCAGAAACAGAGCTTTCTTTTGGTGGTATTTGATCACCTGTGCGATTTTTTGATCACGCGCTATAAACAAAAGAAGAGCGTAAATTTTGCAAAAATAACAATATTTTTCACATTTTTTTTATATGAAATTCCCCCAAAAAAATGTAAAAATCAAAATTTATTTTAACATTTTCGGCCAATTTGTTTTATGCTACATATGTTTGGTAAAAAAAAAAATTGCAAAAAGCGTATTTTGATTGGTTTGCGCAAAAGTTATCGCGTTTACAAACAAAGGGAAAGATTTATGTCATTTTTGGTGTTTTTTTTTTTTTTTGCGGGACTGCGACATTGCGGTGGACAGATCGGACCCTTGACTGACATTTTTGACACTTTTGGGGTTACCAGTGACATTACTGCAGTAATCAGTGCTATACATATGCACTGTTACTGTAAAAATGACACTGGCAGGGAAGGGGTTAACTGTATTGGAGAGGGAGGGGTTAAGTGTGTCCTAGGGGCGTGCTTCTAAGTGTGATTGGACATGGCTACTACTGTAAAAACAGAGATCAACGGTCCTACATAGTAGAACCATCTGATCTCCATTTTTACACAGGGGAGAATGACAGGCGGCTTTTTCACATTAGCCGCCTGCCTTTCTCCCTTCCCTGCGAATGATCGCGAGTGACCGGCGGACATCGGGTCCGCCGGTCACACGCACTGAATTGTTAGGGAACAAGCCGGGGCGGGCGCGCGCTTGCCCGCTCCTCCGCTATTGGCTCACAAGCCAGTGACAGGCTAGTGACGTACCGGTACGTCACTTTGCCTGGCCGGGGCTGACCGCTGCAGTATATGTACTTGCGGCGGTCGGCAAGTGGTTAAGAGCGTTCTACAAAAGCACACATCCCCAGCATCCCTTTAGACGTGCATTGCTTCTCCCTGGTGGCTGCAGACTTTAGCTGTGCACTTGTCATCTCCATTGGGGGCATGCATACAAGCACGTGGGTCCCATACAAACTACTGAGTACCCTTTTGAGTTGCTGCAATGACATTGCAAC
This sequence comes from Pelophylax lessonae, assembly GCF_965119305.1. Lineage (NCBI taxonomy): Eukaryota > Metazoa > Chordata > Amphibia > Anura > Ranidae > Pelophylax > Pelophylax lessonae. Next base: position 281,164,758 of record NC_138773.1, read on the forward strand.
AAAATGGACTAGCCTGCTGCATCATTTTTTCACTTTGATTTTTGGGATGTCTTCAAATTCAGCCCTCTGTAGGTTAATAATTTTAATTTCCATCAAACTACATAGTATCCTTTCAGCCCAACACATTACCCAGTCCATATCAGTAAAGATGTCCAGCATGATATTTTTCCCCATTGAGATCATCTGATGTGTTTTCAAAGTGTTCCTTTAATTTTTTGAGCAGTGTAGTTTCACATTGCTATTAGCTTGACTGTCCTAACTTCTGAATGAAGCCCTACCTAAGGGCTCTTTCACACGGGCGATCCGATCAGATCCACCTGTCAATTTTTTAGGCGGATCTGATCGGATGCCCCATTCAGCCCTATGGAGCAGCGGATGTCAGCGGTGACATGTCCGCTGCCATCCGCATCCGATCCTGTGAAATCCGGACGGATGGAAACCTATTTTCCATCCGTCCTGGGGATCGGATCGGATGGGATCGGATGAGAGCGGACAGGCGGTCCGCTCTCATCCGATTCCCCATAGAGAGCAGTGGGGGCTGTGACGCCTCCCTCTCTGCACTGCAAGCGGAGACGGAGCTGTCATCCGCCGGCTCAGCGGGGATTGGCGGATTGATCCCCGCTGAGCAGCACGGATCCGCCTACGGAGGCGGACCGTGTGAAAGAGCCCTTACTCTCATTACCTTGTCCAGTAGTTCAACTTCAAAAGCCAATAAAGGCACTGTTACTGGACGGACAGGGTGCAGGCAAGTAGAAGGGACGGCTCTGGCAGAGGAAGTCAGTAATGGAAGACTTCCTCTGCTGGCTTCTGTGTTTACAAATGACAGCGACGATCAGGTAAGCTGTCCAATCCTGTGCAGGCCCCACGCTGATAGAGGTCTGATGGGGTCAGGTGATCTAGTGTGACTGGCAGATCTCTTCCTCCTTCAGCTGCTCATCCCTGGATTCCTTACCTGGACCCTATAGCAGCCGTTTGGGCTACTAGGGCAGTAGTTCCACCAGTGGTAATAGGCACCATGTGGAGCCTTCTCTTAGACAAGATTTGTACAATTTTGACAGGGTAACTTTAAGATGATTACTTCCAAATATACATCTTTTGAAAATGGATTTCCAGTTTCACCCACACTTTATAACACTAGGTTTATTTGATGTATTAAATATACAATACCTTTTTATATATATGAAATCTGAAAATAATGCCTTGTTGTTTTGCAGGCACTCTGCAGCAGAGCCAGGCTGGTCACCTACCTCCCCGGGTTCTGTTCCCTCATGAGAAGGGTGAGAGGAACCCGTACTTTTTCTACTGCAGGATCCTCAGGCTCTGATGAACCTTATCTAGCTGCTACACCACCTGACTTACGTAAGGGGTTGCATTAAAGTGATATTAAAGGCTAAGTTTTTTTTTTTTTTTTTTTTAAATCAAACCTCTTTTATTTGCCTGCTCTGTGTAATGGTTTTGCACAGAGCAGCTCCGATCCTCCTCTGGTCCACAGGAAGCAGCTAACAATGGCGGCACCCAAGCAGGCTCATTCCCAAGCCGCAGTTCTGCATGTCTATTCACACATAGCGCCATGGCTTGGGCTCGCCCCCTATCTCCTCATTGGCTCACTGGCTGTGATTGGCAGCAGTGGCTCCCGCTGCTGTCTCAACCAATGAGGAGGGAGAGTACCCAGAGCGTTGAGGCTCTTGTGCACATTGCTGGATCGCAATGGGGCCTAGGTAAGTAAGTACCTTAATGCATGAAGGTATAAAACATTGAGCCTTTACAACCACTTTTAAACTCTTATAACAAGTGGTTGGGGAATGCGAGGAGTCTGCTTTTAACTCTCATTAGGGGAATGTGATGTATGCAAGAGTGCAGAGGTGGGAGAATTTGAGGTTCATGTCCTCAGCGTAAGTAATAATGTGTGTTTCCATTGCATTGGGTTAAAAGAAGAACAGTTGAATAACCAGAATGTTATTCATAGAGGATAATATTGGGTTTTTCAGAGGAGAGAAAGTAGGGTAGCCAGGCAGAGAAGTCATTGAGGAAGTGTATAAAATTGGTCCAGGAGGCCAATTAATCACTATAAATCTCAGGGAAACTGGAGTAAAAAAGACAAATACAGTGACCTTCAAAAAAGGAGAGGGAGGTGTAGTAAGAACATGAAGGTGCTTTTTGAAGAAAGAAGTCCAACCTCCTTTTTGTCCACTAGGCCTGGGTAAGTAAATCCAGTGGGGGCAGCTGAAGGAGCAGAGTCAGATTCCTTAAGACAGGTTCAGTAGCAGCAAGTAGATTGAAGGGGTTGGAAATAAAAAGGTAATCGACAAAGACATAAGAGCTTTTACTACCAGTTTGGCTCAGTTCACAGAAATAGGTGAATTATTTTAATTATAATATCTTTTATAAAAAAATTATTCAAATGTTCAGTGTACAAATAGAGACAGGGAAAGAACCTTTTATACATTGAGATTGGGTTCACACTGATGCGAATTGGATGCGGATTTCCCCCCATCCAATTCGCATGACAGGAGACTGTGACCAGCTCTCAATGGAGCCAGTTCAAAAACACTCTGGGGTGGCCGCAGGGCGCATTGCACAAGGGTTCTGTGAGTCTTTGGCTCAGTTTCATGTCCGAATTCAGACAAAAATGTGTGCCTGATTCGTCCCTAAACCGAGAACAGGGACACACCGGACCCCTGCTGTGAGCCGCGTCCGCACACCGTGTGAATCCAGCCTTCATTTCCCATAAAGTGTTATTTCAGTTATTTTTTTTTTTTCATCAATTCAATCAGCTCCATTTCTTGTACTCTTCACTAGGAACCTCATTGAAACATGTAGTCATTACAAGCCTAAAGGCCCGTACACACAATAAGAAAATCTGAAGGGAAGTTTCGTCCGACGACCGATCTGCCGATTTTCGGATTGTTAGTATGGTGATTTCGACAGCCGACTCAGACTTTTCAGCTGACAAAATCCTGATGTGCAGGCTATAAATTTTTTGTTGTCCGTAACACAACGTCCGATTTTCGTCTCATTAGTACAGATTTCAACAAAAAAAATCTTAAGAGCAAGACTAGGCATGCTCAGAGAGAAAGAACACATACAAAGCAATCCAACACATGACATCACTTCTGAAGTAGAATTCTGTGGTACGGGAAAATTCGTAAAAAACAGACGACAGATCTTTCGATAATCTGATCGCGTGTATGGGCTTAAAGCTTGCAGTATTTTAAAGTGAAGATGTTTGAAAAAGCCGCATTTCACTTTATCTTTGCCTTCCATTTACTCCCCAGCTGCTCTTTTGGCCTACAGAACTGATGTGGCATAATAGGTGCTATTAGAAATGTGGGGGTAATTGGCTGGCACCCAGTCCTTTAAGATGAGGAAAGAAACCTCAGTAGTGTGTTTGACTACAAGGCACAACTTGGAACTTACACAGGTTCTCATTGCCATGGGTGAAGGCGGACTATAAAGGTAGTCCTAATGAAAAAGCCAGCTAATACAACCTGCACAATGACATCTTTTCCATTAAGGGCTCTTTCACACATGGAGTCCTTCAGACAGACTCAGTTTTTCTCAGCGGGGGATCGATCCGCCGATCCCCCACTGAGCAGGCGTATGGCAGCTCTGTCTCCACGCTGTGTGCAGAGAAAGAGCTGTCAGGTCCCCGCTATTCTCTATGGGGGAATCGGATGGGAACGGACCGTCTGTCCATTCGGATCTGAACGCAGGAGGATGACAGCTGTTCTCCGTGCTGTGAGCGGAGACACAGCTGTCAGTTCCCCATGCATCTCTATGGGGGAATCGGATGGGAACAGACCGTCTGTCCGTTCTCATCCGATCCGCCGGACGGCTGGAAAATAGGGTTTCCATCCGTCCAGATTTGACGGATCGGGTCGGATGTCAGCGGACATGTCTCCGCTGACATCTGATGCCCCATAGGGATGCATGGGGGGACCGTTCAGATCCGCCAAAAAAACTGACAGGCGGATCTGAACGGTCCGCCAGTTTGAAAGGGGCCTAAGACTTAGAGGAATAGGCTGCTCATGCACAGTAAACATTGACTGCACAGCTCCTGCACGGGGTTGCCCACTGATCTTGGGTATGTACAGAAGTTTGGGGTGAGTGAGGTGGGCTGTTGGGCTTAGGTTATTTAAAGTGGAACTAAGCTCTCTCAATCATAATTAACTATTTTTAATAGATAGGAAGGTATATTGTATTTACTTGTTTTAAAAAGTAACTCCACTTTTGTTGAGAAAAAAGCATTCCCCTCTGGGTGATCTATGTACATTGCAGGGATTTAAACAAACTTTGTTTCACATTTCTACCTTTTTGTTATTCTGAAGAAATAGCTGTATGGGAGTTATTTTTATAATTGTCAATCAGCTGCTGCACCTGCAGGGCCCTAATGAGGAAAGTGGCAGGACCTGCATCCCTTTTTAGACGTGATTTCCCTTTGGGAATATCTCCCAAAAAAGCATTATTGTTGCAGGGGATGCTGAAAATCTGATCTTTTATATTAGCGCAGACTTCTTGGAAAATAAGTCAATCGCCTAAGCAGGAAATGGCATTTTCAGGGGGGCGTTCTGTACACCATCTGTGTACAGGGTTCTGTACATCCATCTGTGCGGCTGCATATTGAAAAGAAAAGGTATTTTTTATTAACCTTCAATTACAATTTGACGTTAGTCACAATTGTGCACGTTAAATTATTTATTTTTCCATTTCTTCAATTGCTTCCTGATTCCTGGCCTAGGATAAAATGATGTCCTACATCCTAGGAGTCTTCATGGGCATTTTATTCTTTCCATCTGGAAGAGGGGTTTTCTCAGCTAAGCCCACCCTCCTGCCTGCCTGAGCTGAGCTAAGGGCAGGAGGATTGCAGGAAGTAAATGCTAAAGGAATCATCTGCCCTTGCTCAAGATGGCCACAGCTAGAAATGCTAAGGGGGGGGGGGGGGTTAAATGTACTTTCTCAGCAAACAAACAACAAAATAAAGCAATGGACATACTAATGGTTGGGTGAGTTTGTGTTAAATATTAAAGGCTGAGTTCACCTGTAAAAAAAAATAATAATAATAAATGCACATATTTTTGCAGGTAAATAAAAAGGTGCATTTATTGTTTTGTTTTTTTCCCTTACATCTTGTAAAGCATTGCACCTGTGATCAGCAGATCGCGGGTGCAATGCCTGGATCCTGCAGACCCTCAGTACAGTCTTGCCTATACCTCCGACATGAATCAGTGGACTACAATAACGCTCACCAACACCCTCGCAGTTCATTGAGAACTACAAGTCATCAGCCGCAATGGTACTTGTAGTCTATTCAATGAATGGCACAAAGTTTGCGCGGTCAACTTGTTTTCGAATTGTGACAGTGGGTGCAAGAGGATCCCCCACCCGCTGTCACAGAGAGGGGAGTGCTGACAGTGGGAGGTGGTGGATAGGAGCATGTTGCACCCTAAATATGGGTGTAACATGCTCCTAAAGGTGAACCTATCCTCTTAAAAATGAATTAAATAGCATTTTCAAGTTGTGGTGCTCAGTTAAGTTCCGCTTTAACTGTATAGCTATTGCTTAACCCTTTCACGACCACACTATAGGAAAAATGAAAGCTACAGCATGGCCGCACTTTTCCGGGAGGCTGTCATATGACGTCATCCCGTGCTCGCGCTGCCTGCGTGCCCCCTGAGGCATGCATAGGCAGTGATCAGGGTAAAGAGCCAATCATGGCGGCTCTATCACGTGATCAGCTGTGTCCAATCAAAGCTGATCACTGATGTAAACAGGATTTGCCGGTTTCAGCAATCCTGCCCTCACGCTGACAGGGTGTGATGAGAGCCAAAAATCCTAAAATCCACATGGGACATCTGCACTGACAATCAGGGCACTGATCATCCGTGTCCTAATAAGTGCAGCCCCAACAGTGCCCACTAGTGATGCCATTCTGTGCCCACCAGTAATGCCTGTCAGTGCCAATAAGTGCAGTCTCATCAGTGCACATCAGTGAAGAAGAAAAATTACTTGGAAGATTTTATAACCAAAACTAAAAAAAAAACTTTTTATAAAAAAAAATATATCTATTTTTTCGTTTGTTTAGCAAAAAAAAAAAAACCCAGTGGTGATTAAAAACCACCAAAAGAAAGCCCTTTCTGCCTCAATAATGTAGTTTGGGCACAGTGTTACATAACCGCGCAATTGTTTTTCAAAGTGCAAAAGCACTAAAAAAAGTTGCCTGGGCAGGAAGGTGGTGAAAGTGCCCAGTGGTTAACCATTTGCCGACCAGCCACAGTATACTGCAGCAGGTCAGCTCTATTGTGCTAAATGACGTTCCTTTACGTCGTCTCATGCAATAGGCAGCAGGGGTATGCGTACACACTGATTGGCCACAGGGGGAGCCAATCAGCGGGTCCGGCGGACGTGATGTTCGCCGGCCACCTGTGATCGCTCGCCAGAGCGAACAAGGCAGACCGCTGTTCTGTCACGGATGAACACAGTGATCTTGTATTCCTGCTAAGCAGGAACAGGGATCTCTGTGTTCATCCAATGAGTCCACACACACACAGAAATCATCACACACTTAACCCTTTGAGCGCCTCTGCTGTTAACCCCTTCCCTGCCAGTGTCACAGTGCATGTATTTAGCACTGATTACTGTAATAATGTCACTGGTTCCCAAAAAAGTGTCAGGTGTCCGATTTGTTTGCCGCAATGTCGCTGTCCCATTAAAAATCCCTGATCGCGCCATTACTATTAAAATAAATAAATAAAAATGCCATAAAAATATCCATTGTTTGTAGACGCTATAACTTTTGCGCAAACCAATCAATATACGCTTATTGGGAATTTTTGTTTTTTACCAAAAATATGTAGCGGAAAACATATTGGCCTAAATTGATGAAGAAATTTGATTTTTTTACAAATTTTGTTAATTGGATATGTTTTATGGCAGAAAGTACAAACATTTTTTTTTTTTTCTTTTTTGTTTCTAGCGCAAAAAATAAAAACCGCAGAGGTGATCAAATACCACCAAAAGAAAGCTCTATTTGTAGTAAAAAAAAAGACATATATTCTATTTGTCAGTTGACTGCGCAATTGTCAGTTAAAATAACGCAGTGGCGTATCGCAAAAAATGGCCTGGTCATTAAGGGGGTAAAACCTTCCGAGGCTGTAGTGGTTAAAGTAGAACTATGGCCTCCCATGTAGCTTGCATTACAGCATAATGAGAAGAGGTTGCAGGGGGGGTGCATACCATCATGGTCACTGCTGATTCCCAACCCTGTAGCTGGCCACACCTAGTCCAGCCCACTGCTTTTTGGATGGACAGCACTGCTTCTATTGTCTCCCTCTGAGAGCTGCGTGTCCGGGAGGAACTTTTGAGGCTTGTGCATCGCATAGTAACTAAATCTGGGACTTGTTTAGGCGGTTGTGCAAATGCCTTTAGTTGTACTTTAAAGCTGGACCCCAGGCAGTTATTAAATGCACCAGTTCCTTTTTAAAAGTACAATTAACGAATACATGACTGCTTTCATTTTTGTATGTATCTGAATTGCAGTTGCAATCCCCTCTACGCAGACTGGCAGGAGTGTATTCAGTGTCAGATGTGCTAACAAGTCAACAGGTGGAGGGTTAGGAGTGGGGGATGGGAGTGGGGGATGTGTGCCTGGGTGGTGTCCACTTCCTCTCTGTGCTGAGTAATCCCAGTACTGAATGGATGGAAGTACAAATCCTTAGGCGGGTAAAACAGCTCTCTCCTATGTGTTTCATGCTTGTCTGTATGGAGTTGATCCTGTTATTGCAGATGTCTTTTCTTGTGTTCTCTCCCCAGTTCCTAGGACAGTATGGCCAGATGAGGTTATGGGACCTTTTGGCCCCCAAGATCAGCGCTTTCAACTCCCTGGTAATGTTGGATTTGATGATCATGTAAATGGAATGAACACACAGAGGAAAGTCCAAGTTCCAAAAAACTTACCTGACCTCCTATCTGAGCCGGCTGCTAGTGAGAGACACGAGTTTGTTATGGCGCAGTTTGTCAATGAATTCCAGGTGAGGCGTGATACCCGGAAAACAATGTATAGTGACGTATATGAAAACAATGTATAGTGACGTATATGAAAACAATGTATAGTGACGTATATGAAAACAATGTATAGTGACGTATATGAAAACAATGTATAGTGACGTATATGAAAACAATGTATAGTGACGTATATGAAAACAATGTATAGTGACGTATATGAAAACAATGTATAGTGACATATATGAAAACAATGTATAGTGACGTATATGATGGGTAGTGTATGTTTCTTATTTTGTCTTGTCAAATCATGAAAACTGTGTTGTGGTTAGAGATTCACCAAAATTTCAGCCGCCAAAACATATCGGGCAAAAATGGCGTTATCGGCATTTTTGCCGACAAAATAGGTGCCGCTAGTGACACCAAAAACGCACGTGATTTTAATGCAATATTTTTTTGTTTTTGAGAGAAAAAAGGGGGTTAAAACTCTGCGCTGACAATGGGTATATCAAAAAAATGCATGTAAAATAGTGAAATAATTTCAGTAAGGGTTGCTGCCAACACTCAAGCACCCATCCTTAGCGAAATGTTGTATAGAAAATCGAATATAAGTGTAGCGCTCCCTTATCCCATAGTGAAAGTCTTATTGCACTGAGGGAGCGCTACACTTGTATTCTATTTTTGATGCGATTTTTACTGTGCTTATGGTTTGTTTTTTATAAGTCATGTGATTTTAAAAAACACATCAAAAACGTAAAACACAGGTGAAACATAAAACACAGGTGCACTATTGATGCTTTTCAATTAATTTCAATGGGGAGATGTGTTTTTGGTGTGGGTTTTTTTTTTTGTTTTTTGTTTTTTTTTTTTTAACTGACCAAAAATGCAGCAAGCAGGATTTTTACCACCACAACAGAAGCGCAACAGACCATTGGCATACATAGACTTAAAGGCATACATTTTTCTTGAGCTTTTCTTGCGCTAAAGGTGCCAGTATGGGGGGACAATAAATTCATCTAAATTTATGATACTTAAAGCGGTAGTATACTGCTTTTTTCCACTTTTAACTACAGGTAAGCCTATAATAAGGCTTACCTGTAGGTACAATTATTATCTCCTAAACCTGCACGGTTTAGGAGATATTTGCACTGCATGCAGTCGCTCACGCAAGCGGCGCATGCGCTCTGAAGGTCCGGCGGACCTTCAGCTTTCCTTGCCGGGAGCTTGCCGGAAAATGACTCCCACGCGCATGCGCGGGAGTGACGTCATCGCGGCTCCGGCCACTCACAGCGCCGGAGGCGCCGAACCCAAAAGAGACGCCGAGGGATCATGTCAGCTCCCACAGCGGTGTCCGGGGGTCCGTGTCGTGGCTTCGTTCTAAGGTAAGTAATTCATAATGAGCTAGTATGCGATGCATACTAGCTCATTATGCCTTTGTCTTGCAGGGGTTTTTTTTTTGTTTTTAGGTTTACAACCGCTTTAAGACCGAATATAATACAATTTTATATATAAAAATTAAAAAAAAAAAAGTTGTGTTTTCGGGCACAGTGCATCCTGCAGTTTCAGTTTCGGCACCAAAAAGTTGTGGTTCTGTTTATTTATTGCAGATACTTATAAAGCGCCATCAATTTAGGCTGGGTTCACACTATCGTGTTTTCTAGTGCAGCTTGCGTTTTGCAGAAACACAGTGCAAAACCTTCACCATAATTTCCTATGGGTAATGTTTACATCCTATGCATTTCCTGCAGGCGTGGTGTTAGAAAGGGACTGGGACTTCTTTCCCCACAGCGTTTTTGGTCCAATATACTTCAATTTGCCCGTGTCCAAAATGCAAGTGCTGCATATATCCTGCGTGTTGCCCGCATTATTGACCATGCTTTACTGCAAACACCTCCCACTACCGCAGTCCTCGGGGGAGCAGTCCCCCTGTCAGAGCACAACAGCTCAGTGGGGAAGATTGCGGTACTAACGTTGGATTGTTAGTACAGCGGCTCCGACCGGAGCTGCCATTTTTCTTTCGTTCAACCTGCTGGATTAAACAGAAAAAACTATTATGGTCCTTTCACACGAGCGATCCGATCAGATCTGCCTGTCAGTTTTTTTAGGCGGATCTGATCGGATCCTCCATGCATCCCTATGGGGCAGCGGATGTCAGCGGAGACATGTCCGCTGACACCCACTGCCATCCGCATCCGATCCTGTCCGTGAAATCCGGACGGATGGAAACCCTATTTTCCATCCGTCCAGGGGATCGGATGAGAGCGGACAGGCCGATTCCCCCATAGAGATGTATGGGGCTCTGACATCTCCCTCTCTGCACACAGAGCAGAGAGGGAGATGTCACCTTCCTGCTCAGCGGGGATCTGTGTATCGATCCCCCGCTGAGCAGCACGGCTCCTCCTACGGAGGCAGACCGTGTGAAAGGAGCCTTAGTGTGTACTAGGCTTAAGGGTCCTTTCACATGAGTGGTCTGCTCAGAGGGGGACTGATCCGCTGATCCCCGCTGAGCAAGTGGCTGACCGGTCTGTCTCTGCTCACTGTGCAGAGTGGAGACACACAGAGTCCGGCTCTACCCTATGGAGAAATCGGGTGAAAAGAGACCGCTTGTCCGTTTTCACCCGATCTTTTCCGACCCTCCAGACCGATTGGAAAATAGGGTCACTATCCGTCTGGAGTTGGCAGATTGGATAGCGTCAGGTGTCAGCGGACATATCCCCACTGACATCCGCCGCTTAATAGGGGTGAATGGAGGGTCCGATCAGGTCTATCTGAAAAACTGACAGGTGGACCTGATCGGACCGCCCGTGTGAAAGGCTGCTCATAGATTTATCGTGGTGTGTCCCCCCCCCCCCCCCCATCAGCCAAAGGGATCCTCTCTGCTGTGCTATTGTATTCTGACATCGGGGACTCACTGCTGTCAGAATACATTGATTGCAGCTGCAACCCATTGACTGCAGCCACTGATCGAGAAATGTTTTCCCACAGAATGTTAGACTAGATCGGCTTTTTTTGGGAGGGAACCATCACACATGGAGGAAAATTCAGCCCGCCCGCTGATGAACTGGCTGGATTTCGATCCATCTACTAGGTGAAGCACGTCACCTTTGGACATGAAGTCTGTTACTGGCAGGATCACCATGTGAAAATAGAGAAATGGCCTGCAAAGAAATCAAATGCAGCCACCACATCTAAAGTCTTATAAGCTGCAATATGTCAGGTTTGTGTGACTGCAGTTTTTATCCACAATCATTTTCCCTCTTCCAGTGAACACACACTGTATTATTTCAGCTGATTTATTTATTTTCAGTAGAGAGTTGCTAGTAATTGGCTTTGTCTATTGCAGCTTACTAGTTTTTAAATGTGGTGACTACATTTGTTTGTTTTTTTGTCAAGGTAAATGCATTTTTTGCAAGTACAGAAAAATACCTGTCGATCTTGCCAGAACTGGTGGAGCGGATGAAGGGTTAGTGGTTAAAATCAGGAGAGCAGCCAAAAGTTACAACCATGGCTCCACAGATACAGTGGAGCGAGCGGGGTCACCCTAGGACAGGAAGTGTGATATTTTCAGGAAAATAAAGGAAGCAAACACCTGATAAAAAAGACTGATGTAGACAGCACATCTGATATGCTGCAAAGTAACCCCTTTTGCTTTGTTTAAAAAAAAAAAAACTTCCTTAAATATAAATATTCTGCTCATTAAAGCGGAGTTCCGGCCTCGGGGGTCAATTTTAGCTAAAAATACCCCCGGGACAGTCAGGGCTAGTACATTCCACATTGGATAGCCTTTGAACTGTCCCAGGTCGCACTTACCTGTAAGAAGAAATACTTGCCTTGAAAATTTCTTCTCCAGCGCTGCCATCTCAGGTGTGGGCAGCTGAAGCCGCAGCGTCCCTCTTCGTGTCCTCTTCCTTGACGTCAGAGTCCCACAATGCACTGCACCGGCCCCGCTCGTCACTTCCGGTGCAGGCGTGGAATCCCTGCACAGATTCTGGGCATGCCCAGAAGCTGTATAGCTGGGAATGCCGTGCTTTCACCGGAAGTGATGAGCGGGGCCGATGCAGGCGCATTGACTCCTTGGAGCGATGACGTTCAGCTCCCAGGAGTCATCGCAAACCGGAAGAGACGGCGCGGGCCGCGGCTGCAGAGGGAGGAAGTGGAGGGAAGGTGAGTATATTTTCTTCTATAATAAGGTAAGTGACCAAAAAAAAAGAGATTGGCAGTATCCATTTCTTTTTCAGGTTGCAATCAGCAAGCGGATGGCCCAAAATCGTTTTGTTTTTTTTGTTTTTTTTTTGATTTTGAGGCCGGAATTCCGCTTTAACAACCTGCCAAGCAGTCAGTCGCAGCTCGTAGGATAAAGACACAATAGCCCCTCCTTTCCCATATCACTGTTTTCTACAAGCATCATCAGCCCGGGGGGTGGTAAGAGATGGAGAGTTGGATATGATGGCTAGTTTGTCACTTAAAGTCAGAATGGGTCTATACAGTAGAGCACACCGGTTTGTTGGTCAAACTGCAGAATTTGCAGAATCTGTTTAAACAATGGAGCAGATTAGGAAGTTCATTTACTGTCTTCACATACTTGGAGATTGGAAAAGTTTCCTTTTTAAAGCAGATGTAAAAGACCCAAATGAATGCAAGCAGTGTAAGTACCTGAATTTGACTTGTCAGCCTCCTGCAGCACCTGTACAGCAGAGCTGAATGACAGAAGCAGCACTGGGAAGCAATCAGCTGTGCCCATGAGCTAACATTGGATATGCTGGGAGGATCAAAGGGCAGAATAATAGGTGAATTTAGTCTGCTTTTCTTTTCACTGTCCATTCACAGGCTGGAGGGGTGATAAGACCTGAGTGTTACTCGAGCCAAAAAAAAAAAAAATTAAAAGAATGGCACATTAAAGCTAAAATACTTCTTTTAATGCAATATTCATTTCAATGCAGAGATTTATTCCTGCCACTAGATGTCCGCAGTCTGATGGTCAGCATCATTCAATCTACTTCCTTTGAGCCCAGGTTGTCCTGGAACTATCCCCAGTCTGTGAATGGACAGTGAAAAGTGAAGCAGCACAGTGAGCTCATCTGTCACCCTGCTTTCTCCTCCTATCAGCCTGCTTCTTTTCAGCATATGAACTGTTTGACTTGTGCTTCTTTCTTCCACACTCCAGCCTTGCTGTAAAAGAGCTGCAAGCAGATGATACCAGGTCACATTCAGGTACAATGCTTGCATTGAAAAAACATTCTAATGATATATTAAGAATCGCAGAGCTGCTATTAAGTGGATGTATACCCTCTCATATACCCAGTGAAGTGTTCAGCCTCCGATGATACACAGAGCTGAAACCAATCCTCCTACATATGTTGTACTTGTTTATCTGCAGTCTTCTCTTCTGGACACACCTTCAAAAAGGCAGAAAAGTGTTACAATCTTTCCTCCTCTGTCGGAAGCAGGAGGGGGGGGGGGGTGCGGAGGGACTGCAGTTACATTGTGTGAGAGCTGATTGGAGGAAAGGCACCCCCCCCCCTCCAGTCAGCAAAACCATGTTCTGAATAAACAAGATGTGTTCTGAGCTGATCAGTTGTTTTTACATGGTGATCATTTACATTCACTTTAACTGCCAGATAAGGCTGTGCTGTGTGGCAGAGCAGTGGAAATCTCAGCACTAGATGGCCAGATTTTAAATATTACCTTGGGGAGATGCAGACTAGAATACTGCAATCACTGAGCAGCAAATTATATCACCTGTGATGTATTTCAGTTTTCTTGCAAACCTGGCCTGTTAATGGCTCCTGAGGACCGGAGTTGAGAAACACTGCTCTATGGGAATGCTTGATCAGTGAATTCAGCTATTTGCCTGGAGCTCAAGGAGGGAGACTTCTACCAAGTCCCTAAACACTTTACCACAGATGGCATGAAAAATATAAAGCTTATTCGTACAGAAGTGTAAAAATGCTGCTAGAGCAACCAGACTTTTCCTTTTATTGTCTAACACAGTGATGGCAAACCTTGGCACCCAAGATGTCTTGGAACTGCACTTCCCATTATGCTTATGCACTCTGGAGTGTAGTTGAGCATCATGGGAAATGTAGTTTCAAAACATCTGGGGTGCCAAGGTTCGCCATCACTGGCTAACCAGTACTACAAGACTGATAGGTAGGACCTGATTGCTTTGGGCACATTTATTTACAGTTTTCAGTGAGCCTGTATATTTGTAGAGTATTTTTTAATGTCCCTGAGCTGTATTTTAATGTATTTGGCGCCCACAGTTTATGCAGCACTTTACATATAAATATTATACGTTCACATCAGTCCCTGACCTCAAGGAGCTTACAATCTAATGTCCCTAACTCCCATTCATACATACACATACTAGGGCCAATTTAGATTGGAGCCAATTACCTACCAGCATGTCTTTGGAGAAATTTTAAAGCAATTGAACAATTCTGTAGACATACACCTGACAATCTTTTGAAAGTAAGGCTGCAAGGACTTGCCTTGTAATCTGTTTTTCCATTTTCCTTCAGGGAAATGAAGTTTCTCCGCAGCAGCAGCAAGAAGTATGCAGCGCGGGATCGTACTTTGAGAGTGCAAAAGTAGAATGTGCCATGCAGAGATGTCCAGAACTGCTAAGAAAAGGTACCAGCAGGCTGAGCGGCTGCCGCATTCACCCAATCACTGAATGTATTCTGATTGTACAAATGTCCAAACAAAAAGGACTCTCCCATGCAGCAAGGCGTGGCACATAAAATGTTAAATGCACGTATAATCTTATACAAATTTTTTTGTTGAAATTAATGGTTTGCTGACAGGGTCTCTTTGATCCCTTCAGTACCAGGCAGTTTCACCCCCTTCCTGCCCAGGCCAATTTTCAGCTTTCAGCACTGTCACTCTTTGAATGACAATTGTGCAGTCATGCAACACTGTACCCATATGAAATTGTATCATTCTGTTCACACAACTATAACTTTCTTTTTAAGGGAAAAGGAATTGGCAGCACTCAAATTTGAGTCAAAATCCAGATTTATTGACTGGACATCCACATTATGACAATCGTGACAAGGTAGACGCGTTTCACACACTGACTGTGTGTGTGCTTAATCATTACCTAATCGTAATGATTAAGCACACAGTCAGTGTGTGAAACGCGTCTACCTTGTCACGATTGTCATATTTGGATGTCCAGTCAATAAATATGGATTTTGACTCAACCTGGAGTGCTGCCAATTCCTTTTCCTTTATCAAGTTTTCACGGAGGCGAGCCGGGGCATGCACCGGTGTGAGTCATCAGGCAATTACACCACCTTGAGCAGTGAGTCCTTGTCTCTTCAATTATAACTTTCTTTTGGTGGTATTTAATCACTGCTGGGTTTTTTAGTTTTTGCTAAATTTTGAAGGGAAAAAAAAAAACATTTTCTACATTTTGCTATAAAATGTTGCCAAAATGTATTCTGCTACATTTCTTCGATGGAAATAACCCAAATCAGTGTATATTATTTAGTCTATATGAAAGTAAGTCCATAAGCTATGGTGTGTATGTATATGGTGTGTATGTATATGTGTGTGTGTGTGTGTGTGTGTATGTATATATATATATATATATATATATATATATATATATATATATATGATAGATAGGCCATCGTCAGTATATCAGGATTGAGCTATCTCATTTCGTGTGGACCGGAAACACCAAAACAGTAAAAATATATCCCCCGCCCCCCCCCCCCCCCCAATTGACCCATTTTGGAAAGTAGACAGTCCAAGGTAATTAGTAAGAGGCATGACGAGTTTTACAAGTTGTAATTTTTTTTGTCACAATTTTTTGGAATCTGAAAACTTTTTTTTTTTTCTTTTGCATACTGTCACCAGTGCAGTACAGTGTTATCATATAACTGGTGCGGTGGTGACCAGGGACACTGACTGGTGACAGTATGTGTAAAAAATGCAATTTTTTTTTTTTTTTTCACACTGTGACCAGAGATTTACCGTGTGACAATACTACTCTGGGGAATTAATCAGGATTTTTTATTTTATTTTTTTTTACACATTGATTGCTTATACCAGTGGATTTCATTCACTTGAATTTTATAATATTTTTATAGAAATGACAAGAAAAAGTAGACGGTTTCGTATCCAAAAGTCTGTGCAAAATTATGAACAAGTACAGAAGAAGTTCCTCTCCACAAATTTATAACATTCAACAATAACCTAGAAGTAAAGATCCATTAGCCGCAAGCATTATTGTACCAGTATATAATTATCAGAGCCCTGCCTGGAGATGCGATGCGCTTTGTTTTGTAACAAATCTATACCAGTGGATTTCATTGGTATAAGCAACCATTTTTACTGAATGAAACTGATTCATTCAGTGTGTTTTGTTATGATTAGCAGTGATTGGCCACAGCTAGTTACATGGTACAGATGGGCTGTGCTTGGGGCCCCGTCTGTACCATATGATCAAGGTGACCATTCACAGCTAGCAACACAATTGTACGCAATGGTTGGCATGAAAGAAAGCCACCCATTGTTTACAATTGTCATGTGATCGGATCACAAGGTACCGGCAGCAGGCCGGTACAGTGATCAGTCTTCGCCTGTGTTTGGCAGAAGCAGACGGTGGCAGATCGCCCCACAGTGCCGCCCTGGCAAGGACATCAAATGATATGACATCCATTCAGAATGAAGAAAATCACTGGTTAATACAAGCTGTCACTGATTTCCTCTTTTTACAGACACTGCCCAGAATTGTATATTTTTAAATAAAGTTACTTTGTTATAAGTAGTTATTGTATTTACATGAATAATTTATAAAATTATAAAAAAAAAAAAATTTTGGTGCCAAAAATTGCTCCAAGCTTATGAAATTGTTGCAAATTGCTATAATTAACAAGAAGTACAAAATGGTGCAAGTGTGACCGTTCCTGCAGCATTTACCTCACAACTTGTAGCCTAGTTGGAGGAAGGAGTAAAAATATAGCTGAACCGTCAAAAAAGGTAAGTGAATTGCCTCAAGTTAGATCTGGAAAATATAAAGGAAAAGGAGAGCCACTATTAGAAGATTCTTTAAGTAATTTAACAGATAACCAGTTTATACACATTAATTACAATCCCGCTAATTCCGGTGTGATACCACAGTCACAAGGGTCTCTGCCAGGTTGAGATCGGTGTCATTTGTGCACAGTAATGTGTGTTTGAATTTGGCACACAGTTGTGTTTATTTGGCGCAGAAACTTCAACAAATTGCCAGAATGCCGCAGATCGCAGCATTACATTTTCTGGCACAGCGGTCACCACTGCACATAAAAAAATTGTGCAGAGGAGTGATAGGTTACTGCCAGTCTACCTGCATTTCCTGTGTGGTCAAACGACCTATCCCCAAAAACCATGTAGCTAAAGAAAGAGAAGGAGGGAGGGGAGAAAAAGGAAACCAAAGAAGAAAAGGGGAAGGGAGGGGGGGGAGAGAGAGGGGGGGGGGTTTGGCAAACAAGGAAACAGAGAAATCAAATAGATAGAAAAATGCCACCAGTCACCAAAAAGAGAAAGCAATATGGTGTCACATAGGGTCCATAGTTATAAACATCTAGGAGAGGGAAGACATACCCTAGACGGCCCTAATAAGCCATGAGTTAAATCAAATCCAATCCAACAATCCTCCACCTGGATGGACTCCAAAACGAGGGATTGGGCCGGTAACCTAGGGTGAAACAGTCCAGCAAAATAAACCGGGTAAATCAATCCTTCATGCTTGGTATGTAGACACTTATATATGCATGCACCATCACCGCACCACTGTGGCCCCCTTGGTAATGACCACGTACCTATAGGAGATAAATACTGCGCCAGGTAATTAAGGTCATCAATCCAACTAGCCACAGCAGACCAGAGATCCCCTTGCTCCGGATGGATCCTCCTGAAGACCCTCAGTCAGCACATGCCATGCAACAAAAGATGGGGACTCATAGTGTAAACCGCACACACAGCTTTATTCAACTATAAAATCCAATGGTTGCACTCCCAATATAAAATATAATATACAGCGTTACTTGATAAGCAGAAGCAGGCTCCCTCACGGCTATACAGTCAATCACCGCTCATACTCTCCGTGGCTCGGTACGCCCTCCGTAGAAGTCCTCTGTGACGAAACGCGTAAGACGTGAGCACGCGGTCACCCCGGCAACCGGAGCATCTGACGTCACACCCCGCAACCGGAAGTCCACTGGCTGGTACCGAGCCTCGGAGAGTACGAGCAGTGATTGACTGTACAGCCATGAGCGAGCCTGTTACATGTTTGACACTCCGGAGGATTCTTTGTTTATGGACTACTGCACTGGGACTTCATTTTGAGTCTCGCTGATAGCGCTGCTAGTGTTTGTATGCATTTCTTTGGCTAGGTTTACCTGTCAATAGGATATTTATACATGCACCTTTTTTTGATATATTAATTTCTAATAGCAGCTGCTGTATAGATCATATGTTTATTTTATTTAGTTTGTGGCAACACAACTAGCACCATAGCGCTGAGTGAGTGAGATATAATAGCTACGGCTGTTTTTCTTATTCCTATTTTAACTATTCATTTTGTTTTTATATATATTGCAGATGTTTTATCCATGTTTCCCGAGATCCCTGATAACAGCGTACAAGTATTAACTGTGACACAGAAAACTGTGAATGATATGACCGGGTGGAGTGAAGATGTGGAGAACGAGAGAGAAATGCTTTTGGAGAAGGTTGGTGACTTTCTTGCCCAGCATTTAATTTTGGTGATCTGCTGAAGTCAGTCAATGCTTTCTTGCCAGTGATGCCATCCATTGGCTTGGGGTTTTACTACTTTTTGGGGCTCAGTATTAAAGATTTCAAGTCACTTCATTTTGCATGGATCTAAAGCTCAACTCCAGATTACACTTTATTTGCAGTCTTCTTTTCTCTATATTCGTTCAAAGTCCAGAAGGTATAATGTTTTCCTGAGCTGTCACAAAAAAGGGGAACTTGCACTGCAGAGCTCAGTGAGGAGAGCACTGAAAGCTGATTGGAGCTTTCAGTGCTGAACAGATCTGAAGCCGTCAATCAGCTGTAGCTCCCTCCCCTGTCACCTTTTTTTCTCTTGGTGTCAGGAAGACTTGTGAGAATTGACTCTTATAGCTTAGAAACGAGGCAGATGACAGAAATGACACTTGGTGCTCCTGAGACAAGTACACACTATAGAGGGATATGATGGTCAGGAAACCTCCCACCAAAAAGCTCTACCACAGAAAGATCTACCAAGTGGCATTAAACTCAAAATTATGCAGACACCATTAGATGGGAGGTCAAAGGTAGCCAAGGGTTGCAGGGAACCCTGGCCGAGAATGTCCCTTTAAGTAAAATGTAGAGTGGCATTCTTCATTTTGTCCACATGGTGGCGCTGTTTTCTTTATAAAGGCTACGTCTGATTAGCAGTAATTTGTTCATGTAATATAATGGGGTTTGTATGTAATTGCTTGTATAACACTAGAGAGGAATGTGCAGGCGATGTCTAGATTTACCCCTAAACCTCCCTCTGTCTTTAAAGCATGTCCTGATGTTTTATTTCTTATTTATATCCAATATATATATTTTTTTATATATAAAGTCCCTGGTAAAATGTCAGGTTTCTGTGGTGTAAAAAAATTAGACAAAGATAAATCATTTCAGAACTTTTTCCACCTTAATGTGATGAACTGTACAACTAAGGTGAACAACAAACTGAAATCTTTAGGTGGAGGGAAGTTAAAAAAAAAACACTAAAATAATATACCGTATTTTTCGGACCATAAGGCGCACCGGATTATAAGGCGCAGCATCGGTTAACAGTACATTTTCAAACTATTTCCATATATAAGGCACACCGGATTATAAGGCGCACTTTTTTTGTGCAACGTTGATCCGCACGGGGTTTACTGGCAGGTGCTCAATTTGCAAACATTTTTCATGGATCGGCGTAGCCTTTAAACGCAGCCTTAAAATAATCAAAACACTAAAAAAAATACAGAGAAAATCCACTCACTTTTATTAAACTTTTTAAACAGCTTTATTTTACAGTCTGCTCTATCCATCTTCCATGAAACCTTCGAACTCTTCATCCTCCGTATCGGAGTTATTCAATCAATGTGAAACAGAAATTGTTTTCAGATCCCTTCAATACTCAAGGTTCATATATAAGGCGCACTGGATTATAAGGCGCACTGCTGGTTTTTGATCAAATTTTAGGATTTTCAGTGCGTCTTATAGTCCGAAAAATACGGTAGTTGCATATTTGTGCACACGCTTAAACTAATACTTTGTTGAAGCGCCTTTTTGCCTTCTTTTTTTTTCTTCTTTTTTTTTTTTTTTCCAGCACAGTCTTTTTGGGTTTGGGTATGAGTCTATCAGCATGGCACATCTTGACTTGTCAATATTTTCCCAGTCTTCTTTGCAAAAAAACACTCCAAATCTGTCAGATAGTGAGGGCATCTCCTGCGCACAGCCCTCTTCAGATCACCCCACAGATTTTCAATCGGATTCAGGTCTGGCCTCTGGCTGAGTCATTCCAAAACTTTTTAATCTTCTTCTTGTGAAGCCATTCCTTTGTTGATTTGGATGTATGCTTTGGGTCGTTGTCATGCTGAAAGATGAAGTTCCTTTTCTTGTTCTGCTTTCTAGCAGAAGCCTGAAGGTTTTGTGCCAATATTGACTGGTATTTGGAACTGTTGATAATTCCCTCTACCGTGACTAAGGCCCCTGTCCCAGCTGAAGGAAAAACAGCCCTAAAGCATGATGCTGCCACCACCATGCTTCACTGTGGGTATGGTGTTCTTTTGGTGATGTGCAGTGTTGTTTTGGCACCAAACATATGTTTTGGAATTATGGCCAAAAAGTTCAACTTTGGTTTCACCAGACCAGAACACATTTTCCCACATACGTTTGGGAGACTTCAGTTTTTGCACAATTTAGCTGGGCTTGGATGTTTTTCTTAAGAGAAAGCTTCCCTCTTGCCATTCTACCCCATAGCCCAGACATATGAAGAATACCGGAGATTGTTGTCACATGTACCACACAGCCAGTACTTGCCAGATATTCCTGCAGCTCCTTTAATGTTGCTGCAGCCTCCCTGACCAGTTTTCTTCTCGTCTTTTCATCAATTTTGGAGGGATGTCCAGTTCTTAGTAAGGTCACTGTTGTGCCATATTTTCTCTACTTGATGATGACTTTCTTCACTGTGTTCCATCGTATATATGATGTCTTGGAAATTATTTGTACCCTTCTCCTGACTGATACTTTTTTAACAATGAGATCCCTCTGATGCTTTGGAAGCTCTCTGCGGACCATGGCTTTTGCTGTAGGATGCGACTAAGAAAATGTCAGGAAAGACCTACTAGAACAGCTGAACTTTATTTGGGGTTAATCAGAGGCACTTTAAATGATGGCAGATGTGCACTGACTCCTATTTAACATGAGTTTTAATGTGATTGCTTAATTCCGAACACAGCTACATCCCCAGTTAGAAGAGGACGTGCACAGTTGGGTATCCACATTATTGTAGTTTTTTTTTTTTTTTTTTTCTTTACTCCCCCCCCCCCCCCCCCCCCCAAAAGATTTTAATGTGTTCTTGTTTTTTGTTTTTGTTTTTTCACATTAAAGGTGGAAAGAGTTGTGAAATAATTTAACTTTGTCTTATTTTTTTTTACATTGCAGAAACCTGACATTTTAACAGGGGTGTGTAGACTTTTTATATCCATTTGTATATATTTCTAAAGATGCCATTGACATGAAATTTTCACCACATGTCAGTAATCTATACATACAATGAAGCCAAAACAAAAAAGTTCAGAAATGAAGTTGTGTAAAAAAAAAATGGATTGACACTGGAGAAAAGTGTTGAACACGCTAACTGAAATGTATTTAATACTTTATGCAAAATCCTTTGTTGGTAATGACCGCTTTAAGATGCCTCTTGTATGGAGAAACTAGTCCAATGCATTGCTCAGGTGGGATTTTCAAATCTTGAGGGCTCAGTTGGCCTCTTCTATGAATTCATATCTTTTAATTCTTTCCATGAATTTTCTATTAGATTTAAGTCCATTGATTGGCTGGGTCATTCTAGCAGCTTTATTTTATTTCTCTGAAACCTATTGAGAGTTTCCTAAGCTTCGTGTTTGGGATCATTGTCTTGCTGACATGTCCACCCTCAGTTCATCTTTATCATCCTGGTAGATGGCAGCAGATTTTTATGTAGAATGTGGTACATTTTTCCATTCATGCTTCCTTCGATGGTATGAATTTTGCCAGTACTGTATGCTGAAAAACAGCCCCACACCATGAAGTTCCCACCTCCAAACTTCACTGTTGGTTTTGGGGTGTTTTTGGGGTGATGTGCAGTTCCATTTGACCTCCAAACATGGTGTGTATTATGGCATCCACAGAGTTCAATTTTGGTCTCATCTGACCAGACTGTATTCTCCCAGTATTTCACAGGCTTGTCTGAATGTTGTGCAGCATGCTTTAACCACTTGCCTACAGTGCACTTTCACCCCCTTCCTGCCCAGACCGATTTTCAGCTTTCAGCGCTCTCACACTTTGACTGAGAATTACTCAGTCATGCAACACTGTACCCATACAAAAATTGTGTCCTTTTTTTCACACAAATAGAGCTTTCTTTTGATGGTATTTGATCAATACTGGGTTTTTTATTTTTTGTGCTATAAATAAAAAAAGACTGAAAATATCGTGAAAAAACGCATTTTTCTTTGTTTCTGTCATAAAATTTTGCAAATTAGTCATTTTTCTTCACAAATTTTGGCCAAAATGTATACTGCTACTTATCTTTGGTAAAAAAAAACCCAAGTAAGTATATATTATTTGGTCTTTGTGAAAGTTATAGAGTCCACAAGTTATGGTGCTATTCATTGAAAATTGATCACACTTGCTCACACCTGATGTACTGAAGGCCTATCTCATTTCTTGAGACACTAAAAGGTCAGGAAAGTACAAATACCCCCCAAATGACCCCTTTTTGGAAAGTAGACATTCCAAGGTATTTAATAAGGGGCATGATGAGTTTTTTGAAGTTGTAATTTTTTCCCACAATGCTTTGCAAAATGAAGATTTATTTTTTTTATTTTTTTTTTTTACAAATTGCCGTATTAACAGGTTATTTCTCTCACACAGCACATGTATACTTTCAACTACACCCCAAAACACATTCTACTACTCCTCCTGAGTATGGCGATACCACATGTGTGAGACTTTTTCACAGCCTGGCCACATACAGAGGCCTAACATCCGAGTAGCAGCGTCCGGCATTCTAGGAGCACAAATTACACATATCATTTCCTGACAACCTATCGCACTTTTGAAGGCCCTGGAGCACCAGGACAATGGAAACCCCCATAAAATGACCCCATTTTGGAAAGCAAACAGCCCAACGTATAATTTTTGAGGCATAATGAGTCTTTTGAATATGTCATTTTTTTCCACAAGTTTTTGGAAAATGTGGAAAGAAAATGAAAACACATTTTTTTTACACAAAGCTGTCCATTTATGCAATATTTCTAACACATCGCATGTACATAGCAAAATTTGCACCCCAAAATACATTCTGCTACTCCTCCTGAGTATGGCGATACCACATGTGTAACACTTTTTCACAGCCTGGCCACATACATAGGCCTCACATCCAAGTAGCGCTTTACACAAAGTTGTCCATTTATCCACTTTAAGACTGGGCCTATTTTTGACACTTGGTGTTTACAAGCTAAAATCATTTTTTTTTGCTAGAAAACTACTTTGAACCCCCAAACATTATATATTTTTTTTTAGCAGAGACCCTAGAGAATAAAATGGAGATCGTTGCAATATTTTTTATCACACCATATTTGCGCAGCAGTCTTCCAAATGCGATTTTTTTTGAAAAAAATTCACTTTTTTGAACTAAAAAATAAGAAAACAGTAAATTTAGCCCAATTTTTTTCCATAATGTGAAAGATAATGTTACGCCGAGTAATTAGATACCCAACATGTCATGCTTCAAAATTGTGCATGCTCACAGAATGGCGCCAAACATTGGTACTTAAAAATCCCCATAGGCAACATTTTAAAAATTTCTGCAGGTTACTAGCTTAGAGTTACAGAGGAGGTCTAGGGCTCAAATTATTGCACTCGCTCTAACGATCGCGGCGATACCTCACATGTATGGTTTGAACACCGTTTACATATGTGGGCGGGACTTGCGTATGCGTTTGCTTCTGCGCGTGAGCTAACGGGGACAGGGCGCTTTAATTTTTTTTTTTTTTTTTTTTTCCTATTTATTTTATTTATTATTTTTTTATTTTTACACAGTTAAAAAAAAAAAAATGTTTTGATCATTTTTATTCCTATTACAAGGAATGTAAACATCCCTTGTAATAGAAATAGGCATGACAGGTCCTCTTTATTGTGAGATCTGGGGTCAAAAAGACCTCACACCTCACAACTACACTAAAAAAGAAAAAAAAAAAAAAAAATTGTTGAAAGAGGAAAAAAAAAAAGCAAAAAAAAAAAAGCGGCCCTTTAAACCGGTTGCTAGGCAACGTCTTTTGACGTAGCTCCGGTCCTCCAAGACCATAGAGTTGAGTGAGGGCCATCTTGCCCTCACTCGACTTCCTGTCTCTGAGGATCCGGGACCGGATAGTTTTCCCCGCTGCCGGCGGGTCCGGTAAGCTGGGAAAACGTCTGGGACGCGGCAGGAGGGGGGGGGGGCACCTCTTCCCCTGCACCGTAAGGGTAATTCCGCGGCGAATCCGCCACTGGGACCACCCTTATCTGAAAGCTGACCGCCCGCCGTTTCAAAAAATACCGGGGTTATGGGGGCTATCTGCTGCCATAACCCCAGTATTTAGCTTTTAATGGCCGACGCATATAGTCGTTAGGCGGTCAGTAAGTGATTGCATGTATATGGCAAACCGGTGACGATGACTGACGGGGTGACAGGTGACGATGACTGATGGGGTGACAGGTGACGATGACTGATGGGGTGACAGGTGATGATGATTGATGAGGTGACAGGTGACGATGATTGATGGGGTGACAGGTGACTATGATTGATGAGGTGACAGGTGATGATGATTGATGGGGTGACAGATGACGATGATTGATGGGGTGACAGATGACAGTCACTGACGGGGTGACATGTGACGATGATTGATGGGGTGACAAGTGACGATCACTGATGGGGTGACAGGTGACGATCACTGATGGGGTGACAGGTGACGATGACTGATGGGGTGACAGGTGACGGTGATTGATGGGGTGACAGGTGACGGGCGATGGTCACTGATGGGTGACAGGTGACGGGCGATGGTGCACGGCGGTACTGATGGCAGTCTCTGGTGACCGGTGAACTTTAGGCTATGTTCACATGTGAGCGTAGCGATCACGGGCAGAATCACTGCGATTCCGCCCGTGATCCAGAAATCATTGCAAATGGCGGGACGCCTGTGCGTTGCCTGTGATTTGCAATAGCACCCCAAACGCTGTGCGATGTTGCTGCGATTTCCGCCTGCCGAATCGCGGTAACATCACGCAAACAACGCATGACGCTCCAAAGAAACTCTTGTACCTTTTTTGGGCGTCATGCGATGTTTGCGCGATGTTACCGCGATTCGGCAGGCGGAAATGGCGGCAACATCGCACAGCGTTTGGGGTGCTATTGCAAATCACGGGCAACGCACAGGCGTCCCGCGATTTGCAATGATTTCCGGATCGCGGGCAGAATCGCGGTGATTCTGCCTGCGATCGCTGCGCTCAAATGTGAACGTTATGGGTGTCAATTTCTGGGCACTGATGAGGTGACTGTTGGGTGACAGGTGATATTGGGGGGGGGGGGGGCTGAGGACTGTGTGGGGGGACCTTTATTAGTGTGATTTTTACTTTTTACAGGTGTACAGAGCAGTAACTCACTATTTCTAGCTCTTTTCCCCTCATACTGGAAACTGTATGAGGAGAGAAGAGCTAGTAACAGTCAGTTACTGCTCTGTGTTTACATTTTGTGAATGGATTCACAGCCGATCACATAGTAAACAGTCACTGTCAGTGACTGTTTACTACCGCCGGTGACAGCTGTGTTCCTACGGAACACAGTGCCACCGACACGACCGCGCTGCGCGCTCCCGATCGCGCATGCGCGGTCATCTGGTGGGCGCCTTCATTGTGATCGGCTGTGTCATTGGAACACAGCCGATCACGTGGGAAACAGCCACGCCCATTGGCTGTTTCCCCCCTGCCGGTGACGGGGGGTGTCCCGGGGACACCCCGACACCGACAGTGCAGGGCGGCGTGCACGCGATCGCGCGCCTGCCCTGCTTAAAGTGCCGCCGTCATATGACGGCGGCCCAGGATAATGGTCGCTCCGCTCCGCCGTCATATGACGGCGGGCGGGCGGCAAGCGGTTAAAGGAGCTTCAACATGCTTTTTCTTCAGCAATGGAGTCTTGCGTGGTGAGGGTGCATGCACGCTATGGGGGTTGAGTGCATTACTTAATTTCTTTGAGACAATTGTACCTGCTAATTCCAGGTCTTTCTGAAGCTCTCCACAAGTGGCCTTTGGCTCTTGGACAACTCTTATGATAATTCTTTTCACTTCTCTGTCAGAAATCTTGCAAGGAACACCTGGTCATGGCCGGTTTATGGTGAAATTATATTCTTTCCACCTCTGGATTATGGCCCCAACAGTGCTCACTGGTATGTTCAGTTAAGAATTCCTTCTGTAACTAATGCTATCAGTATGTTTTGCGAACATAAGATTGTGAAGGTCTTGATAGAGCTCTTTGCTTTTACCCATCATGAGATGTTTCTTGTGTGACACCTTGGTAATGAGACACCTTTTTTATAGGCCATCAGTTGAGCCTGAACCAGCTGATCCTAATTTGCATGGACATGGGGCAGGATCACTTTCTAATTACTAATAGATTTCAGCAGGTGTCTTGGCTTTCCATGCCTTTTTGCACCTCCCTTTCTCCATGTGTTCAATAACATTCCATTTTATTACACATTACTTAATTTCTTGTTTTGGTTTCTTTTTATGTAAGGATTACATGGGTTGTTACTGACATGAGGTGAACGATTCATGTCAATAGCACCTTTTAGAAATATATTTACTTAGCATAATGGTGATGTGTTCAATACTTCTTTTACCCGCTGTAAATAAACACTTTTCTCGGTCAGCACTGCTTCCACCACCCTTAAACTGGCCAATAAAAGGACGCTAGCAACACTCCCTTTGGCATTCTTGTTTTGTTGGTCCTTGCTCCGGGACACACAGGTTAAATATAAAAAGACCCCCTATCATTTCCTGCCAGTGAAAGACCCTTATGTAGGGGGTAAACCTTTCAGATTAGCAGCACCTATGCTGCCGGGCTTCTATGACTATATGCTGAAACGCATACCTTTTAGTTGCTCCTCTGATATCTGCGGGTCTCTTGGATCCGGTGGTGCTGATCTTCCCACCACATGGAAAGAAGAAAGGGCTCATAAAAATCTTGGAGGGGCAGGCACTGTGAGTCCAGATCCTACTGACCTAGGCATGCTCCCAGAACTACATAACCTAAGTTTCCTACACACAGTGTGTGGGAAGGGTCTTGGGAGTCGCAACAGAATTGTTGCTAGGAAAGAAATCCAATTGGGTTGATTTACTAAAACCAGAGAGTGCAAAATCTGGTGCAGTTGTGCATGGTAGCCAATCCGCTTCTATCTTCGGCTTGTTCAATTAGGCCCCTTTCACACAGGCAGTCCGTTCAGATCCGCCTGTCAGTTTTTTTGGTGGATCTGAACGGTCCCCCCATGCATCTCTATGGGGAATCGGATGTCAGCGGAGACATGTCCACTGACATCCCATCCGATCCGTCAAATCTGGATGGATGGAAACCCTATTTTCCATTCGTCCATCGGATGAGAATGGACCGACGGTCCGTTCCCATCCGATTCCCCCATAGAGATGTATGGGGAACTGACAGCTGTGTCTCCGCACACAGCACGGAGAACAGCTGTCATCTGCCCGCTCAGGCTGAGATAAACGGAGTCCGTCCGACGGACAGACTGTGTGAAAGGGGCCTTAAGCTTTGTCATAAAAACCTGAAAGATGATTTCTATGAAGAGCTGCACCAGATCTGGTTTTAGTATATCAACCCCAATGTTTGCATGTGGAGAGGGACAGAGTGGAATAAAAGATAGGCAGCGTTCTATATTCCAGCAGACTTGATTGACAACATTGGGAGCGTTAGAACTCTGGATTTCAGATAGATAGATATATTATAGTTGCATTTTTAAAGGGGTAAAACAGGAAATTCTGCATGTATTGGAGAGATGTACTATTTAATGTTTTTTGTGTCTTTGTGTCCTTACATTACAATTTTAACAATCTTTTCTATAAAAGTGTTGCCTCCCCTTATAATGGTCAGTACCAGTGGAATAATTTTCTTTCTGTTGCACTTGAGCTGCTGTTTTGCACTAGCTACAACATTTTTGCACTTGAACTTCTCGGATGAACCTGCTTTTGTTTCAAGGAGACTTGTCTCCAAAGCGTGTTCTGGTCTGTTGCATATTGCTCTTGTAATGTGGTCTAATTATGCATTAATTGTTGGATTTCTCAGCTCATCACCTCCCTGTCAGCTTCAATCTAGCACCGGAGAGCGTCTGCCTATTAGATGTTAACCTCCAGAGAGGGCATTCCCAGAGCCAAGCTGAAAACCATTCAGTGTTGGATGCTTTGTGCATTCGGAAGAGGTTTAATGAGTAATGAGGGATTATGGAAAAGTATCTCAAACTCATTCCAGTTGAAATAAATCTGAAGTGTCGATGTTTATGCTGTCTGTAAATGATGGCTTATTGCTAAGCATACATGGCTGATGATGCACATCTAACACCCAGCACTGTGTAATGGTGGTATTGCATGCATTTAGGACCAAATCATACAGTGACTGCTGATGGGTATAAAGTACAAGAACCTAAAGGTGTTTGCACACACTTGCAGCCATTTTTTTCTTCCCGATTCTCAGATTGTTCTGATCAGGGTCAATTTTGGCACCGCTTAGTAGTGTTGAATCTTGCATGCCCATCCTGCTTCCCAGACATTCCTATCAGTTGTGAAAAGAATTGCTCCTGCGCTTGAGGGGCTGTTCATGCGACTTGGATCGCTGGACACGACCTTAGCTGGTATTGTCGTCCTGCTGTGCTGCCACTCATGGATGGTTGGGGAAACCACAAAGAGAACTGGAACGCATTACCTTTAAAAACTGTTTGTTAAAAAACGTGTACATCATACTCACAATAATAGATGGAACATAGGCACAAATTGAGATAGTAAGTCCACCAAGAGGGTCCACTGGGCGTAGTATGCTAGTACAGACCAAGTTGAGATGTGGAACCTCTAAGTGTCGCTTACGCGTTTTCCGGGGCGTACCTGAGCTCTGAGGAAGGGAACACGTAAGCGGCACTTAGAGATTCCACATCTCAACTTGGTCTGTACTAGAATACTACGCCCAGTGGACCCTCTTGGTGGACTTACTATCTCGATTTGTGCCTATGTTCCATCTATTTTTTGTGAGTATGATGTACACATGTTAACAATAAACAGTTTTTAAGGTAATGCGCTAGGTTGGTGCGCCCTCTGTATTTTTTTTTTTTTTTCATTCCTATCAGTTGTTACTGATTATAGTTACACCCTGCACTCACAGTATGCCCACAGTCTTCCAGGTTGAACAGTGCTAGGCGTCATTCAACCTGGAAGGCTGAGGACATCTTGTGGCAGAGAAGAACGACAAAAGAATAGTAGCGGGATCCTCATTAGCTTAGTAAGAAACATTTATTGAGCAATTAAAATGGCACACTTGCATGTAGGATTCTTGACATTCTGCATAAGGATCAGGTGTGGACACCGCAAAGCTGGTAATGTGCATCGGTAGCTTTTGCTTCCCAAGTTGGCATAGAGAACCCAATTTAACAGTTGTCAAAAAGCCCGGTGTCCTACAGGGCTATTCCTTGCCTCATGGCAACCCCTACGTGATACTGAAAAGAGCAAGTGGTAACGCGTTTCAAAGGAACAAGCCACCTTTTGGTTTTAGACAAAGGATTGTTCCTTTGAAATGCGTTACCGCCCCTTCTTTCAGTATCACGTAGGGGTTGCCACGAGGCAGTGGATAGCCCTGTAGGACACCGGGCTTTTTGACAACTGTTAAATTGGGTTCTCTATGCCAACTTGGGAAGCAAAAGCTACCGATGCACATTACCAGCTTTGCGGTGTCCACACCTGATCCTTATGCAGAATGTCAAGAATCCTACATGCAAGTGTGCCATTTTAATTGTTCAATAAATGTTCCCTACTATGCTAATGAGGATCCCACGCTACTATATATATATATATATATATATATATATATATATATATATATATATATATATATATATATATATATATATATATAATATATATATATATATATATATATTTTTATATATATATATATATATATATATTTTTATATATATATATATATATTTTTATATATATATATATATATATATATATATATATATATTTTTATATATATATATATATATATATATATTATATATATATATATATATATATATATAGCTTCTTTGGAGCTTTCTGGATCCCTATTTGGAAGCTGCAGTATCCCTGTTGCATGACTATTGATCTCCCTTTAAATCTTGGTGAAATACCTGACTAAACTTTCTGAAAGCTGGAACTTGTAGTGCAATGAAGTGGTCTGTTGCAGAGAAGAGGTACCTCACAGCTTCACCTTGTATGGTAGCAGTAAGTACAGCAGATTTTTATAAAGCTTTTGGCAAGCTCTGAGCAGCTTAACTAAAGCCTTTATTGCACCATTCAGCACCAAGTTTGGAAGGTTAAGCACTGGTCTTATTGGGAGTGATGATTGTCACTTAAAACAAGCTGATAGCAAGCTTCAGTAGGGCTCAATACTACTTGAAGCTTGTTGAAAGCATGCTAGCAGCTTGTATAAGGTGACAGTCAGCCCTCCCACTAAAATCTATGCTTAGCATCCCCATACTTCAATTATTTTTTTCTTTTTTTTTTAATGCTGCTTGAAGTTTACCAATAGCTTAACAAATGCATGCTGTGCACACAGCTCACATACCTACTGAAGCTCATGTGAGAAAGGCCTAGGTCAACTAATGTCTAAGAACACAATCAAGAATCAGAATCATTAAACTTGCATAATATCAGTTAATGTGCATTGGCAGTTACTTTTTATATAGGGTGAGTTCCAGCACTAATTGTTTAAAAAAGTTTCCAGGAGGTGGGAAGAAGTTGCTAATCCAGGGAGAAGAATCCGTTGTAGTGGAAGTACCTTATGTTTTTTTGGATGTTGTCAAATACTTTTCCACCTACAGGCCAGAACTTCTACATAATATTCTTTTATCTCCAAATGTTGCTGCAAAATCAATAGTCTGACCCATGTAAATGTTTACCTTGCACGCTTGTTACGGAATTCTGCATTTTGTGGCCAGATTCTGCTCCTTTGAATCACACAATTTGATGTGATAGGAGCTCATGGAAGTAATCTGCAGCTCGGGTTTGAAATAAATCAAACACAATATTTGTTCTGGCTTCTTATTTCAGTTCACTGCCAGTAAAACCACAATCTGGGAGCATTTCCAGTAGTACAGTTTAAATACAGATCGTAATGGTGATTATCATTTCAGTGGTTCTTTTAGGGAACTCCTGAATTTCTTGTTCGTTCAGCTCCCAACTCCTATACATTGCCACTGTGCGCAGGAAAAGATATGGGGATGTTATCTTGATGCGGTGTACTCCGAGGCAAAATTGGGCATGAATAAATATCCTTGGTCACTTGAGCACTGCAGGAATATTTAGTGAAAATTTTGCATTTATATCACCAGTTAATTCAAAACTGATGTACAGTAAGTGTACATCCAGTAAGGGTCACCTAGTGGATTCTGTCTTGATCATTGGTCATTGATGCACACCCATATCTAGCAACACCTGCATTCATTGGTTACCTGATCAATTTGAATACCTAAGGCTACATTCACACCTGAGCGTAGCGTTTTTTACCGCGATTTACAGGTGTTTTTTGTGCAGGAGTTTTTAGATTGAATAGAGACCAATGGAAAACGCCTGTAATCTGCCCAAAAAGAAGCTCATGTACTTTTTTGAGCGTTGGGTGTTTTGCTCACGGCGTCAAAACGCTCTGATGTGAACAGGGGCCATTGAAATGAATAGGATTTGTCTTGTTGGGCGTTTTGAGAGCTGATCCTAGAGCAGAAAAACGCCCCAAAACGCCTACATGTGAACGGAGCCTAAATCATTTTTATATATTTAAGAACATTTAAAACTTGTATTTAGTGCAATGGTTTAATAAAAGTGCTTTTTTTCAGGCTAAGAAATGCACATAAAATGTAAATATAAATATTTTAATTGTTTTAATACTGTAACTGTATCTGACAATTACAATATATAAAATGACATGCTGCCATCTTCAGGCTGCAGTGCCAATTGTGGGCTTAAGTTTTTTTTTTTTTTTTTTTTTTTTTTTTTGTGTGATTGTCAGCTAAGACAGAGTAGACAGACACATGTACACCAGAAGCTTCAAAGTGATTACATGATTGAGAACCTCTGCAATTGGTTTCCACTCACTACTGGAGATCAGGATTGTCAGGTACACTGCAGTGAGGTGCATGTTACACCTTAGCTATGGGTATAATGTGTAATATGCTCCAAAATGTGAACCTATCCTTAAAATTGGCCATAGGTGTGTGTGTTTTTTTTTTTTGTTTGTTTTTTTTTGTTTTCCTTTTGTTAGGCCAGCAGCCAAATTCTTCCACCCACGCAAACAGGAAGAAATCTCCCCCCACACTGTATTCTGACAGTAGGGCTCTCCACTGTCGGAACACACCGATCAGTCGCTGCAGCCACTGATCAACCCACCCATGGATCCAGCTTTAAGACACAGTTTAAAGATAAATTGGTGCATTTTAAATTTGTAAAAATCCTGACTCAAATACTTTGGATGGCAGTAGTGTGTGT
Organism: Pelophylax lessonae; assembly: GCF_965119305.1. Taxonomy (NCBI): domain Eukaryota; kingdom Metazoa; phylum Chordata; class Amphibia; order Anura; family Ranidae; genus Pelophylax; species Pelophylax lessonae. The sequence continues at coordinate 281,197,815 of NC_138773.1, forward strand.
AATTCTTTAGCCAGAAGGGGCTGTTATATAACTGATTTTATTTGTATCTCTTTTTTTTTAGTTCATTAATGGTGCCAAGGAAATATGCTATGCCCTCAGGTCAGAAGGCTACTGGGCCGACTTCATAGACCCATCTTCAGGACTGGCAGTAAGTGACTCGTACATCATTTAAAATACAGGTTAAACCATGTTTACACTAGGAATGTATAGGGCTAATAATAGCCTGCTATATTATGGAAGGAACCGCATTTCTAGGTGCATTGCTGCCTTGGCTCTTGGGATTTGTCCAGCCAGGCCATACAGAATATAGAGATTGCTTATTAATATTGCAAGCATGAGCTGGTGTGTTCATGAAGTGCTAGACTGATTTATCAGGTTTTAGCTTTGGCAGGAAGTGTGCAGTGGAATTACTAAAACTGGAGAGTGCAAAATCTGGTGCAGCTCTGCATGGTAGCCAGTCAGCTTCAGCTTCTTCAACTAAAGTGACTGTAATATGCCGTGTGTGTGTGTGTATTATTTTTTAAAGCGGTTGTATCCCGCTTTTTGACACTTTTACCTACAGGTAAGCCTATAATAAGGCTTACCTGTAGGTACAAATAATATCTCCTAAACCGGCACGGTTTAGAAGATATTTACAGTGCATGCAGCCGCTCGCGCGAGCGCTCTGAAGGTCCGGGGGGACCTTCAATTAACTTGCCGGGAGCTTGCCGGAAAAATCACTCCCGCGCGCATGCGCGGGAGTGACGTCATCGCGGCTCCGGCCAATCAGCGCGCCGGAGCCGCCGAACCCGGAAGAGACGACGAGGGATCATGGCAGCGCCCGCATCGATGTCCGGGGGTCCGTGTCGGGGCTTCGTTTTAAGGTAAGTTAAACATAATGGGCTAGTATGCGATGCATACTAGCTCATTATGCCTTTGTCTTGCAGGTTTTTTTTTTTTTTTTAATAGGGTTTACAACCGCTTTAACAAAAAAAAACACAAACATGTTGTTCTTGCCTGCTCTGTTTAATGGTTTTGCACAGAGCAGCCCAGATCCTCCTCTTCTTGGGTCCCTCTTCAGTGCTCCTGGCCCCTCCCTCCTTTTTAGTGCCCCCACAGTAGGCAGCTTGCTATGGGGGCACCCGAGCCGAGCCACAGCTCCCTGTATCCATTCAGACATGGAGACGCAGCCTGGCCCTGTCCCCTTTCTCTCCTGATTAGCTGGCTGACTGACTTTACCAGCAGCGTGAGCCAATGGCTCCGCACTGTTGTCTCAGCCAATGAGGAGGGAAGTTCCGGGCAGCTGAGACACTAGTGCACATTGCTGGGTCTAGATAGACCTCAATTTTTTTTTGGGGGGGGGGGGGCTGAGGGAGGCTTCTGCACACAGAAGGCTTTTTATCTTAATGCATAGAATGTATTAAGATTAAAAAACCTTCTGCCTTTTAGATCCACTTTAAAGAGGAAGTAAACTCTTCCTTTTTTTTTTTTTTTCCCCCTGCAAAGTAAATGCATAATGTGCTATTATGCATCGCATACATATATGTATATAGGGGTGTGTGTGTGTGTGTGTGTGTGTGTATATATATATATATATATATATATATATATATATATATATATATATATATATATATATAATGGAGTTACCCTTTTAACTCCTCTTCACATCCACATTCATAAAAAGCAGCTTTAGGGTGCTTGAGGCTGCTGTGTTTGAGTTGTATAACTTTTAGGCATACAAACATGACCTCGTGAATGGACTGTTGGCGGTGGATCTCCCAAACATTCTCCGTCTGCACTGCTATAGACACCACTGAATGGGAATTCTTTCCCATCATGTAGGACGCCTAAGTGAAAGTGACATGCCGACAAAATAACGGTAACCAGATTACATTGCAGTCCACTTGTCAAATACAAAAAGTTTTGAGAGATGTTTCAAATATATTTTACTGTGCTTTAAATAACAGATTTCTTTTTTTATTCACACATAATTACATTTTCACACGTTTTACCTGTAACATACATGCCATGTCATTTTCTTTTAATTGGATTTCTCTGGCCCTTTGCACAGTTCCTTGCTGTGCTGCGTCCTTCTGGCCTCCTGAGACTTTTTCAGAATTTCACCAGATATTTGAGCTTTAGGCATACTGACAGAATGGTGGTGGAATCGCCTTAGCCTGGGAGTTGTTACCAGCCATGCACAGTGCAGCTCACTATAGCCACGTAAGTGAAAAACTAAACCGATATAGAAGTGGCAATGGTTTAAAAATTTAAAGAAACTTTGACCCAAACTGTTAATTTCCCTTTAAAGTGGCTCTAAAGTCTCAAGGTTTTTTACCTTCATGCAAACTGTAACTTTTGGAAATGCCAGTAAAAACTTGGCTTTGCCAGTTTGTCAAATGTTGGGTGTCGTGTCAGTAAATTTCAATTTGGTTGGTTAGCAATGCTGGTATCCAGTAGAGTTGAGGTTAGGACTCTGCAGGCCACTTAATTGTGTGTGTATATGTAATGAAAAAATATTTATTATTTTTTTTGTTTTTTACAGTATTTTGGTCCATACACAAATAACAGTCTATATGAAACGGATGAACGCTATCGGCACCTCGGATTCCGGGTGGAGGACCTCGGCTGCTGTAAAGTCATTCGCCATAATGTGTGGGGAACGCACGTTGTAGTAGGAAGTATTTTCACGAATGCTCCTCAGGACAGTGCCATCATGAGGAAGTTGGGAGAACACTAGCAGCCATTGTGGAAGTTCTCAGTCCAGTCATTACCTCTATACTGATTTGGTTATCTTTTTGGCTGGTGTTGATGAAAGCCTTAATTTTGGACAAAAACTGTGCAATTATATTTAAATGTAACTTTTATTTATGAGAAGAACCATAGATGAAACCATAATCTGTGTAAATGATGTAACGGGTGACTGTTCTCTTTGTGAAACACTGAAATGTTTCACCATGTCCATTGTGAAAGGTTTTATGGAATTCAGATCAAATAAATGTTTTACAAAATGCTCAGTAATTTTTATATAATTTTGTTGTCGCATTTAAAAAAAAAAAAAAAAGAATCCTGAAGAAGCCTTTGCATTCTATAGAAGCCGGCTTTGACCCTCATTCACAAGCAGTGGCCAGTGTTTAGCTGAAACTTTTGGGTAATGAAAGATTTACATTAGATATTTTGTTGCCAGAACCTTCATTTCAACAACAATTTTCCCAGGTTTATATAACTTTACTTAAGTTGAACCTGTCATTTACAGGAAAACCTTTCTACAAATTCTATTCATTGGTTCTAGTCCTGAGTTATTGACTCAAACCAAGTATGTAGATCAGGGGTTCTGACAGTACCCCGGTCCAAACTGTTGCATTCTTGCCAAGTCTGTGACTTTAAAGCTGATCTCCACATTTCTTATCGCTCTAAATGGCTAATTTGAACCAAGTTGGTCCAAATGAATTATTTCTTTCACTAGGTGCTGCACTGGCTCTAAGCACTGTATGAATTGTATTTGGCTTCAGCTCCGCACAGTGCTGGGTTTCGGCTGTATGACAGACTCCTGTTTTACACCCGGAACAAAACAAGCGTCAGTCTAAGGGGCATTCAGTCATTCATAGGCAGCTTTGTATTCTGTGAATGAATACAAAGCATTCCCTGAATGGCTGAGTCCAAATGAGCATGACCTCATCAGTCTGCCTCAGCCAATCAGCAGAAGCTTTGTGTGTTCATTAACAAAATACAAAGCTGTCTATGAATGGCTGAGCGCTGCTCAGACCCACTCTGCATTGTTCCTGGTTTGAGAAGGGAAGTCTCTGTTATACTGCTGAAACCCAGCACTGTGTACTTTATATGGAGCTGATGCCACATGCAGTACATGCAGTGCTTAGAACCAGTGCAGCACTTAGTGAAGGAAAAAGTTTTTTTTGTTTGGACCAGCTTGGTCACCTTTCACCTTTTGGTTACATGTTACACCCATATTCAGGGTGTAACATGTTACTGTAGCACCAGCCCCTGCTCCTCCCTGATTCCCTGTTGTGACAGCGAGCAGGGGATCTCCTCCCCCGCTGGGTTTGACAATCTAAAAAAATAAAATAAAAATGTGGCTGACCTGCTCAGCTGCATCATTTATTCATTGTTCTCTGAATGTGAAAACTACAAGTACCAGCAGTCCTTGTGGCTTGTAGCCCTCAGTGAACTACTATGGCTCTGTTGTGCACTGTGGTAGTTTATTGATTCTTCCTGTGATTGTAAAACTGCCTGCCAGTACGATGTATGATGTACGGGCAGACAGCATACACAGACAGTCTGTAGGAGTCCTGCATGGCGCCCACAATCCACTTATTACGGGTGCAATGCTTTCCAGGCTCCAAGAAATAAATGGTAAATGCACCATTGGCTGAGACACAGCAGCGACGCCATTGGCTCCTGCTGCTGTTAATCAAAATCAGCTAGCCAATCAGGGGAGGGGGGGAGGGGAGGGCCAGGTTTTCTTTTAGTAAATCAACCACACTGTGAATTATACCATTGAAATCATTACTTGTTTTTATATGCTTTTTTAATATGTTCTAAAATTTCATGATCAGTACTGTATTTCTGTAGTGCACTCAGGACTCCATGTTGGGTGAGGTTTGTTGAAGGAGATATGAGGTATCCCGTGTTGTGGACAAAGGGTAATCCAGCCAGTTTTGTTGCTCTCTGAACACCTCTAGAAATGTGATGGCTGCGTTCTGTCTTTAGTTACCATGGCTACCCTACAATACTAAGGCCTTGACCGACTATCCTGTGAGCACTGCACTAAGCAATATTTTGCATCTGAAAAATAACCCTTTGTGTCATAAAGGATGTACTGTTTATGAAGTCAATGTCCCTTCATCGGTCAGCCATATGTGGGGAAAATGTAAATAACTACAGCCCCCAGTATCTAATATCTGATATTTGGACAGGTCTGAATAAGGAACGACGACAAAAAAAAAATCTCTTTCCCTCTTTTCCTCTTTGCCTTCCCTGGACTGCTTCTCTTAAGCTTGGCCATACACTAGTAGAATTTTGCTTCAAATCATTCTAAGAATGTTTGTTTGATGTGTTTTTTTTTTTTTTTATGATAAGATTAGTGGGGCCAAATCAATGTTAAATTGCAACTGCAGTGATGAGAAAATTCAAAGAAGCCGGATGGAATATTTTTTTTTTTTTTTAAACTAATTTCTAACAAGCCTCGTTGTGATAGCTTTGGGCAGGTGACTGGTACTCTTTATGGAGACATTAGGGGCAGGTGACGGGTACTCTTTATGGAGACATTAGTGGCAGGTGACTGGTACTCTTTATGGAGACATTAGGGGCAGGTGACAGGTACTCTTTATGGAGACATTAGGGGCAGGTGACGGGTACTCTTTATGGAGACATTAGTGGCAGGTGACAGGTACTCTTTATGGAGACATTAGTGGCAGGTGACAGGTACTCTTTATGGAGACATTAGTGGCAGGTGACTGGTACTCTTTATGGAGACATTAGGGGCAGGTGACGGGTACTCTTTATGGAGACATTAGTGGCAGGTGACTGGTACTCTTTATGGAGACATTAGTGGCAGGTGACAGGTACTCTTTATGGAGACATTAGTGGCAGGTGACAGGTACTCTTTATGGAGACATTTGGGGCAGGTGACGGGTACTCTTTATGGAGACATTAGTGGCAGGTGACTGGTACTCTTTATGGAGACATTAGGGGCAGGTGACGGGTACTCTTTATGGAGACATTAGGGGCAGGTGACGGGTACTCTTTATGGAGACATTAGTGGCAGGTGACAGGTACTCTTTATGGAGACATTAGTGGCAGGTGACGGGTACTCTTTATGGAGACATTAGTGGCAGGTGACGGGTACTCTTTATGGAGACATTAGGGGCAGGTGACAGGTACTCTTTATGGAGACATTAGGGGCAGGTGACGGGTACTCTTTATGGAGACATTAGGGGCAGGTGACGGGTACTCTTTATGGAGACATTAGGGGCAGGTGACGGGTACTCTTTATGGAGACATTAGTGGCAGGTACTCTTTATGGAGACTACTTAGACCCCTGATGTCTCCATGCCCTTCAAAGCAGCTGATCAAACCCAGTTTGATCAGCTGCTTCCGTGGCTGTAACGGCCAAAGTGACAAAAACCTTGTCGCTTCTGGCTTCCTTTTTCAGAGAGGGGATGGGGGAATGGATGTTTCTCGATCACCTCTGTGGATAGCAGCCCTGACCACTTGCCGCAGTCCTAGGCACCCTGGAGGAGCAGGAGAGCCCAGGAACCACCATGGTTGGGGACAGGTTGGTCCTTCTGAGCATTGTAAAAGTGATCGGTTGACTTTACCAATCACTTTCATCTGACAGCCAACCACTGACCTTAAAAAAACTGCAACAGTGATGTGATCCTGGTATTAACCATTTCCCAATTATTGAGAAAAAAAGATTAATTACTCTAGGACCTATGTAAATACACACAACTAATTATCAGTGCCAAATATTAAATGTATATAATGTGTTTTACAAATCCTATACTGTGCACTTAATATTTGCTATATACAGGCGCATCTCATAAAATTAGAATATCCTCAAAAAGTTAATTTCAGTAATTTAATTAAAAAAGTGAAACATATTTTTTTTCTATTGTTCATTGACAGACGCAGTCCTCTGCATATCAGTAGGATTATATCCTGCCCCCTACAGGAGTAGAACACTAGACAGAAAAAAGTTCTGGCTATGCCTATGGGCAGTCCCAGAGGGTATATCCTCTCTCTTCCTGCATAGGATGTAAGTTTTAACCACCTCAATACGGGGCACTTAAACCCCCTTCCTTCCCAGACCAATTTTCATCTTTTAGCGCTGTTGCATTTTGAATGACAATTGCGCGGTCATGCAACATTGTACCTAAACCAAATTTGTGTCATTTTTTTCCCCACAAATAGAGCTTTCTTTTGGTGGTATTTGATCACTGTCAGTTTTTTTCTTTTTTGGTGCACAAATAAAAAAAGACAGAAAAGTTTGAAAAAAAAAAAAGTTTTTTTGTTAAGGTTATAAAATTTTGTGAATAGATACATTTTTTCCTGCACTGATGATGCCGCACTGACAGGCACTGATGAGGAGACACTGATTGGGTGGCACTGATGGGGTGGCACTGATATGCAGCACTGATGGGCACTGATAGGTAGCAATGATATGCAGCACTGATGGACACTGATATGTGGCACTGATAGATAGCACTGATATGTAGCATTGGTGGGCACTGATAGGCAGCGCTGATGGGCACTGATAGGCAGCACTGATGGGCACTGATCGGCGGCACTGATAGGCACTGGTGGGCACTGATAGGTGGCACTGATCGGCACTGATTGGCACTGATGGGGGGCACTGATGGGGGGCACTGATGGGCACTGATAGGCAGCACTGGTGGGCAATAATGGGCACTGGTGGGCAGCACTGGTGGATGGCAATAACGGGCACTGGTGGGCAGCACTGATATATGGCATTGGTGGGCAGCACTGATAGGAGGGCACTACTGGCAGGCTGTTTGCCATCCCTGGTGGCCATGGTGGGCATCCCTGGTGGTCATGGGTGGGCATCCCTGGTGGCTCTAGTGGCATCCCCTCCCCCCAGGGCTGCACTGGTAATCAATCATCTGATTACCAGCACAGACCCCCCCTGTGATCAGTGAGTACTTAGAAATACTCACTGATCACCCCCAGCTCCAGTATCGATCCTCTTCTTCTCCTCCCTGACAGGATCTGTCAGGGAGGAGAAGAGATCGAAGCCGTTACAACGGCTGTATTTACATTGCATGACGGCTGTGATTGGACACAGCCGTCATGTGATCAGGAGGGCCAATCACAGGGCCCTCCTGACGCATCTTGTTGCGCTGTGTCCGAGGGACACAGGCACATCGGGATCGCGCCGCTGCGCGTGCCCGCGGCGGCGCGATCTCGCTCCTTCTGAAGGACGTTCCGGAACGTCCATTCAGAAGGACGAGACTCCCACCCGGCCGTATATGTACAATGGCCCGGGTGGGAGGTGGTTAATCTGTCTAGTCAGGAGTAAGGACCTAGTTCCCTGGTGGGATCTCTGGTCCTGGCAAATTTATTTATTTTTTTCTAGTTAATTTTCTTTTAGTTAGCTTTTCTTCCGGATTTTTTCCTGTGAGATCTACAAGCAACTGTGCCGGATCTGGGCGACGGGCTGGATGTATAGATCCATTAGTCACCCCAACCGGCCATCGAGCGCGCGCAGGCCTTAACTACGTGCTGGGTGGGCTGCTACATAGTCCCACTGGACGGGGACTGGCCCTGCAAGTTAAATGTCTTGCCAGATCGCATACGGCCGGGTCTAGGCCCAAGTCGCAGCGGTCCTATTTGCCCTACAGCCCCCCCCCCCCACCTCGGCTGAGAGGGGTTCTGTCAGGAGATGGCTCCCGCCTGTGTTCCTGGTATGGTGAGTAAATGTTCCCCCCTCTTCCCCATGGCGGATTTTAGGGTGGATGTGGGCCCCTCCCTGGGACTGTCAGACCCTCCCAATCCCAAGTTCCCCTCTGTTCTGTCACGCACCCCCTCTGTTACCTGCCCCCTCCCACGCTGAGGGCTGTTGGGCCTACTCCCTGGGGCTGAGACCGTGTTTCCAGGCCGAATGGGGGGTCGGGGGGGGTCTCGGTCTGTACCTCCAGGGCCCACCTGCTGATCTATCCCGCTGTGGAGTCTGGGGGGGGGGGTCCCCCTGAGGGTCCTCGTTTGCTCTGCAGGCCGCGTGGGGCTGCCATTTTCTTGTAGCCACATGTGCTGAGGAGATTGGCGGCCATCTTGGTACACCCGGCACTGCCATTTTGCAGTGGATTCTTCTGCTAGGAATCTGTATGGTAGTCCCCGGAGGCATTGTTCTGTGGGTGGAGCCCCTTCCTATACCCTGGGCAGTTTTTTATCTCGGCTCATTTCCTTTTCGAATCGAGCTTGCTACTGACTTGCAGACGTTCTGGGGCCTTCTGCTGCATCTTGGTGCAGTGGGTCTCTCTCTTTCTGCTGGGGGTCTCCAGCGCTATTGCCTGACCTTGAGGGGGCGCTGCAGCACAGTGGTACTTTAAAAAAAAAAAAAATATTTTGTCACTTTTTTAGCTTTTTGCTGACGGGTTTACCTGGTGCAACATGGACCCTACAGATCATGTGCCCCTACCTGACCTCCTCGGGGAGTCTGCAGGGCCCTCCGGATCCCAGCTGTCTACCGATGCAATTTCGGCGGTCCTGGAAGCATTTGTGTCCCGGGTGGAGGTGGTCTTTAAGGGGCGAGGTGCTAAGAAATGCCCTCCGCCTACCCCTGCCTCATCTGATGCCTCAGGTTCTGTGTCTGTCTCAGCCACCGCAGACGCGAGTCTCCCTGCCAGGTCCGCTACCCCTCCCCCTGTCTCCTCTGACAGTGAGGATGACATTTTCTACTTCCGCTGCCGCGCAAGATAAGGCGCTGGTGGACGCACTCGTTTTTTCGGTGCGTGAGACCCTGAAAATGGAGGGCGCAGGTTACGTTTGGCACTCACAAGCTATCAAGAGTGGCAAAAGTTTTTCCTTTTTTTGACTACAGGCTCAAAGGATGGGACCGCCCAAAGCGTTCCCCTGGGGTGCCTAAGCAGATTTCTAGATGCTATCCTTTTGAGGAGTCCCTTATAAAGAAGTGGACTGTGCGACCTACGGTGGACCCTCCGGTCTCAAGACTGAATAAGGCCACCGTTATCCCAGTGGAGGATTCCCTGTCCTTTAAGGAGCCGGAGGATAGGAAGGTGGAGGCTGTGGCCTGCAATATGTACTCCCTGGCGGGGTCTGCACTGAGATCAGTGTTTACAGTTGCCCTTGTCACGCACATGTTGACTGAATGGGCTAAGTTACTACGCCATGACCTGGAGGGGAAATAGGTTCCCTTTGACTTCCAGGAGCTGTTGGACCAGCTGGTGCAGGGGCTGCAATTGTTTGCGATGCCGCACTGGACACTGCTCCCATATTGGCCCGACTGGCGGTTTCGGCAGTGGTCCTTCGGCCTATACTTTGGCTGAAGTGCTGATCTGCAGATCAGACTTCAAAGAAGACCTTGACTGATCTACCTTTTCAATGAGTTTGCCTGTTTGGAGCTACCCTGGATGACGTCATTAAGGGTCTCACAGGGGGAAGAGTAACTTTCTTCCATAGGCTAACAAGGGTAAGGACCCTCGTCGGAGATGGGGTCCCTCCTTCTCCGCACACAAAAAGTTTTGGTTTTTTCGTTCCTCAGGGTCAGTCGATAAAGGCGAAGCCCTTCAAGACTTTCTCGGGCGGGTCCAAGCGACCCTGGTTTGGCTAACAAAAGTCCGGTTTCTCCAGACCTGTGGACAAGACCTCCTCGATCTTTGCTCCCTCACCCGTATCTGGGGCAGGGGGACGTCTTTGCCGGTTCCCGGCCCTGTGGCGATCCCGGATACCAGACACATGGGTTCAAGAGGTCATGGTCCGGTTACAAGATCGAGTTTCAATCAGTCCCTCTGGTAAGATTTTTCCTTCCAATGTGCGACTGTCCCACATCCCAATCTGTGCAGGACAACAACACTTTCTCAGTTTTGCCGCTGGAGAGGATCACTATCAGTTTGTGGCGTTGTCGGGATTCGAACCTGTGACCAGCCACATCCCAGGCGGTAGCCCTGCTTACTAGGCTACCGTCCTCTCTGGACATTCCTCCCTGAAGCCTATTATTTCAACCTTAGTCTTGCCAAGCCTTGCTCATCACCCTTGATTCCCCACACCTGGTACTTCCCTATACAAGTCCAGCCCCTTGCACTCCAGCTTGCTGATTATTGAGCTCCTGAGCCTTGATCAAGCTACTCCTCACCTGCTGCTCTTATCTACTACCACAAATCCAACGCTGACCAGGAATTGACTACCGACTACTCTTCTGCTTTGTCCCTACCTACTGAACTGCTACCTCTGTTGCCGATCGGGATTGTCTGACCACGCTTACTGCTGCCCGCCCCGACCTTTGGCTCGTCTGACTTCTCTCTGGTTATCCCTTGTCTGCTCCTCCCCCTTCGGACCGAACCTGCACTCTGCCTGGCTGGGTGATCCTGGGGACCGCGTCCTGGTGTTAGCTTGCAGCGCAGTCTATCCCCACCATCCGGGGCTCTAGTGAAAACCAGCTAGCACTTAGTTTCCGCACCTCAGGTGAACCCGTGTCCTCATCAGAGTACTACGCGGTGTCCATCCGGTATCCAGCACCTACTAACTGCCTGCGGTCTTTGCCACTGGGCTCCACTCCTACCTCCGGCCAGCAGTCCTCTGACTCAGGTGAGCCTGTAGGATTGTTACAGGCGTTGTCCTTTGGTCTCGCCTCTAATCCTCGGGTCTTCACAAGGTGTTCGCCCCGATCCTGGCGATGTTGGGGGATATCGGTCCTGGGTTACCTGGACGATCTGCTTCTCCGTGCGGAGTCTCTTAGGGTGCTGGAAACAAATTTGACAATCACCATGAGAACTCTGGAGGAGTTTGGGTGGATTCTGGACCTTCAGAAGTCGCCTTTGGTCCCTTCCATGAGACTGGATTACCTGGGCCTGACTTTGGACTCATCCTCAGCCAGGGTGCTTCTTCCTCAGGAAGAACTCCAGACTGCGGTTCAGCTGTTGCCTTTGGACTTGTATGAGAGTTCTGGGACTGATGGTGTCGTCCTTCCAGGCGGTGCCCTTCACTCAATTTCACACGAGGATCCTCCAGAAGGAAATCCTTCTCAATTGGAACAAGGATCCAAATTCCCTGGACGTTCAGATCCAGCTGAGCCAGACGGCCAAGGAGTCCCTGATCTGGTGGCTTCGGTCCCCGATGCTCAAGCAAGGGAAATCTTCCTCCCTATAATTTTGGACAATTATCACCACGGATGAAAGTCTGTCCGGATGGGGGGGGGGGGGGGGAGTTCTCGGCGGGCTGTCTGATCAAGGAGTCTGGTCCCTGGAAGAATCCAGGTTACCGATCAGTGTTCTGGAGCTGAGAGCGATCCGGCCTTGCCTAGTCCACTGGACCGAGTACCTGCAGGGTTGCCAGTGCGCATTCAATCGGACAATGCCATGGCCGTGGCTTATGTCAATCACCAAGGGGGCGCCAAAAGTGTCCTTGCGGCCTTGGAAATGGCGGGCATCCTTCGTTGTGCGGAATGCATTGTTTCAGCTCCCTCCGCTGTTCACATTCCAGGAGTGGAAAATTGGCAGGCGGATTACCTCAGTCGAGAAGCCTTGGATGCGGGGGAATGGTCCCTCCATCTGGAGGTGTTCCAGCAGTTGTGCCTTCGTTGGAGCATTCCAGATGTAGATCTGTTGCCGTCTCGGGTCAACAGGAAAGTACAGAGGTTTGTGGCCCACTCCCGGGACCCTCTGGCTGATGCCGCAGACACACTGGTGACCCGTGGGGTCAGTATCAGCTGATGTATGCCTTTCCTCCTCCTCAAGTTGCTGCCAAGACTGCTTCTGGTCATTCTTGTGGCTCCGGACTGGCCTCGCTGAGCTTGGTACGCTGACCTGGTCAGACTAGTCGCAGACGCTCCTTGGAGACTTCCTCTCAGGGGAGGATTTACTGTCTCCAGGGCCAATCTTCCATCCTGCTTTACAGTCGCTGGCTTTGACAGCTTGGATGTTGAAAGCCAGGTGCTGAAGGACAGGGATTTGGCTGCTTCAGTGATTCCAACTCTGCTTAAAGCGAGGAAAGCGACTTCTAGGAAGATTTATCATCGTACGTGGAAGTCGTATATTGCGTGGTGTGAGTCTCTTGGGGCTCCTCCTCGCTCTTACTCGGTGGCTCGGATCTTGGCTTTCCTTCCACGGGGAGTTGATCAAAAGCTGGCCTTGAGTACTATCAAGGATCAGGTCTCGGCCTCTGCAGTTTTTTCTTCCAAAGGCCATTGGCCACCCATTCCCTGGTGCGTAACTTCATCCTGGGGGTGCGACACTTGGTACCTCCGGTGCGACTTCTGTTGTCACCTTGGGACCTTAATTTGGTGGTGTCGGTTCTCCAGAAAACTCCCTTCGAAAGTATTCAGGAGATTCACCTGCTTACCTTATCCCAGAAGGTGGCCTTTTTGGTGGCTATCACTTCTGCCTGCAGGGTGTCCGAACTGGCGGCATTGTCCTGTCGTTCTTCCTACCTGGTGGTTCACAGGGATAAAGTGGTACTTCTTCCGGATCCGTCCATCCTTCATCCGTCCAAGGTAGTTTCCAGTTTTCACCTAAATGATTTGAGGACATCACGTTCTCCTCTGTGTCCTAAGCCAAAAAACATAACTAAGGAGTTTGCACTACTTACTCTGGATGTGGCAATCTGGGGGGTACTTGGCGACTGAGTCTTTTTGAAATTCGGATTCGCTCTTTGTTCTCACAGATTGTCCAAAGAAAGGGCTGCCTGCGTCTGCTGCGACTTCCCAGATGGATCAGGCAGACAGTTGTGCAGGCTTATTCAAATAAGGGTCAGGTTCCACCTTTCCCTGTTAAGACGCATTCTACTCGGGCGCTTAGTGTTTCCTGGGCTTTTCGCCATCAGACATCCTGTGCTTCATGTTTGCAAGGTGGCAACCTGGTCGTCTGTTTACACCTTTAGTGCCAGTTCACACATATGTGTTCACAGACATCGCATATGATTCGGAGCGCACTGCTCCTAAAATCACATGCGATGTCTGTGCGGTGCAAATTCAGCCATACACTTTTGTATGGCTGAATTCGCACCGCAATCGCAGTGAACACGCACAGGACCCTTTTTTTTTTTGGTCCGCAGCAGAATCGGATCGCATGGTGGTTCACACCAGTGCGATCCGATTCCTGTGTGAACTGTCAGATCGCACTGCGATATGTGATCTGAACTGAGGGTGTCATTAACTTTGAATTGACACCCCCAGTGTATCACATATGGCAGTGTGAACTGCCTGTGCTGCGGATGTGATGCGGGAACACGCAGTAGATTCGCAGTGTTCGCGCATCGCACTAATGTGAACCGGGACTTACCAAATTTTATAAGGTGCATGTGCGGATGCCTCTTTTGGCTGCAAAGTTTTGAAGGCTGCTGTTTTGGCCTTTCTTGAGGATGTTTACTGTTTGTTTCAGGTGGACCTCATCTTGTTGGTCTGATGAGTATTATGTTGCCTGGTTGGCTATGTTAAGCCTTGGGGACTTGTTTTTTTTTCTACTGTTCCCACCCCTCATTTTATGGCACTGCTTTGGGAATTCCCTACTGGAGAAGAGATGCCTTTTGAGGGGATATGATATCAATGTACAAATACTGTACTGGTGGTGACCCTAGCATAAGGAACAAACTTTTCAGAGAAAGGGAATACAATAAGACACGTGGCCACTCACTAAAACTAGAGGAAAAACAGTTTATTCTTAAAATACGTAGGGGGTTCTTTACTGTCAGAGCAGTAAGGATTTGGAATTCTCTTCCACAAGCAGTAGTATCAGCAGGGAGCATCGATAGTTTCAAAAAACTATTAGATGGGCACCTTAAAGACCACAACATACAGGGGTATATGATGTACGGTTAACATCAAACACACACACATCATAGGTTGAACTGGATGGACTGATGCTTTTTTTTAACCTCACAAACTATGTAACTATGGTATGCATCAGGAACTGCGTCCGTCAATGAATGATAGAGAAAACTGGATTTTTGACTTACCGTAAAATCCTTTTCTCTTAAGTTTATTGATGGATGCAGTACCCGCCCCTCTATTTTGAATTGGGTTGGTATTACTTCTCTGACATTGCTTGGATATAAAACTAACATCCTATGCAGGAAGAGAGAGGGTGTACCCTCTGGGACTACCCATAGGTGTAGCCAGAACTTGTTTTCTGTCTAGTGTCCTACTCCTGTAGGGGGACAGTATAACCCTACTGGTATGCATTAGGAACTGCGCCTGTCAATGAACTTAAAGCGGAGTTCCGGGCACAAAAAAAATTTTTTTTTTTTTGTGCCCCTCCGCTAGGTATGCCGCACCTGAAAAGGAATTGGATAGTTATTTTTTTTTTTTGTTTACTCACCTTTTTATTGAAGATCGTAAATACTCACCTATGACTGCTTCCTCCTCCAGCGCCGAGGCTCACCCCGTCACTTCCTGCCTCGCGATGATTCCTGGGAGCTAAACGTCATAGCTCCCAGGAATCAATGCGCCGCACCGGCCCCGCTCGTCATTTCCGGGCGACGCCGCATTCCCCTGCTAAACAGCTTCTGGGCATGTGCTAAACAGCTTCTGGGCATGCCCAGAAGCTGTTTAGGAATGCGGCGCCGCACCGGAAGTGACGAGAGGGGCCGGTGCAGTGCATTCTGGGACACGAAGACGCGGAAGAAGACAGAGAAGAGGACCGCGCCGGCTTCAGCTGCCCACAACCGAGATGGAAACGCTGTGGAAGAAAATTTCTAAGTAAGTATTTCTTCTAAAAGGTAAGTGCGAACCGGGACAGATCAGAGGCTAGCCATTGTGGAATGTGCTAGCCCTGACTGTCCCGGGGGTATGTTCAGGAAAAAAACGTTTCTCTGCCCGGAACTCCGCTTTAAGAAAGAAGGAATCCAGTTTTTATATAGATGTGTTACACACAGAGTGATATATTACAAGCATTTCTTTCTTTTAATTTTGATGATCATGGCTTACAGCTAGTGAAAACCCAAAATTCAGTAACTCAGAAAATAAGATTATTACATAAGACCAAAAAAAAATGTATAATACAGAAATGTTGGCTTACTGAAAAGTATGTACATTACAGTATGCACTCAGTACTTGGTTGGGGCTCCTTTTGCATAAATTACTACATAAATGCAGCATGGCATGGAGGTGATCAGCCTGTGGCACTGCTGAGATGGTATGGAAGCCCAGGTTGCTTTGATAGTGGCCTTGAGCTCATCTGCATTGTTGGGTCTGGTGTCTTTCAATTTCCTGTTGACAATACCCCACAGATTCTCTATGGGGTTTAGGTCAGGCGAGTTTGCTGGCCAATCAAGCACAGTGATACCATGATCATTAAATTAAACCAGGTATTGGTATAGTTGGGAGTGTAGGCAGGTGCCATGTCTTGCTGGAAAATGAAATCAGCATCTCCATAAAGCTGGTCACTGACTGAAAACTTCACTCTGGACCTCATGCAACTTGTATTCTGTGCCTCTCCACTCTTCCACCTGACTCTGGGACCTTTATTACCAAATGAAAAGCAAACTTTTCCACAGTCCGTGATGATTTGGGGAGCCATGTCATCTGTTACTGTTGGTCTACCGTGTTGCATCAAGTCCAAAGTCAGTGCAGCCCTCTACCAGGAAATTCTAGAGCACTTCATGGTTCCCTCTGCTTACCAGCTGTATGAAGATGCTGATTTCATTTTCCAGCAGGAGTTGGCACCTGCCCACACTGCCAATACTGGGATATTGTCAAGAGGAAGACGAGACACCAGACCCAACAATGCAGGTGAGCTGAAAGCCGCTAAAAATCACCTTTTTTTTTTTCTTTTTTTTGGTCTTATGTAATATTCACATTTTCTGAGATACTGAATTTTGGGTTTTCACTAGCTGTAAGCCATAATCATCAAAATTAAAAGAAAGAAAAGCTTGAAACCTATCACTCTGTGTATAATACATCTATATAAAATATTTTTTTTACTTTTTTTAATTGAATTACAGGAATTAACTTTTTGAGGATATTCTAATTTTATGCGTTGCACCTGTATGATAACCACTTCCCATCACAATGCTTTGATGCGTAAGCTGGACGGGAAGTGGTTAAATGCAAACAAACATTTAGAAGTACTTTCAAATAACATTTGCCAAGTCCTCCATTTTACTGAGAATTTCTGTACGAATGTTTCAGCTTAAAGCTGGTCATGAATGGGACAAAATTAGGGCGGTTCAGTAGGGAGCAGCTGAATTTTGATCCATGTGTGGCCGTTGCCTGTTCAGCAGAATTTGATTGTTAGATCGACGTTGCTGAACAGGAATTTTGGAAAACTTCTGTTGATCAGCAGCTGCAGCCAGCTGTCTGTGGAAAAAAAGAAAAATGAATCCTCTATGGCCAACTTAAAGTAAAACTTTAGGCAAAACTTTTTTTTTTTCACCTTGGATATAGTAAAGCCCGTACACACAGGCCGAACACCGGGCAAAAAAAAACAAACAGCTGACATTTGGCCTGTGTGTATGGCAGCCAGAAGGATAATGACCAAAAAAGGTCAGCCAATGGCTGAGAGCACTGACCAGAGATTTCCGCTGGGGGGGGGGGGGGCTGTCCCTCCTGTAGGAACACAATAGCACAGCAGGGGGGATCGCTGCACTAACACTGGATTGTTAGGTACAACCGCTCCAATCTGAGCTAAGCTTTCATATGAGCATGCTCGAAAACCACTATAGCGCTACACATCAGCTCAGCAGTGCTGTATTTTGGCCTAGGCCAACAAGGCCCAGGCCTAGGGCAGCACTTTGCAGGGGGGCAGCAAAAAAGCCACCCCCCACCACCTGAGACTCTATTGGCCAATGGTTGCTAGAACCACCTCTCAACCCCCTCTCTCTCACACACTCACCCCCCTTTCTCACTCTCTCTCCCTCCCTCTCACCTCCCTCTCTTTCTCACCCCCCCCCCTCTCTCTCTCATCTCCCTCTCTCACCCCCCCTCTCATCCCCACTCTCTCTCGCTCTCTCACCCCCCCTCTCTCTCTTGCTCATCCCCACTCTCTCATCCCCCCCACTCTCTCATCCCCCTCTCTCTCTCTTCGATCCCCCCCTCTCTCTCATCCCCCACTCTCTCTCTCATCCCCCCCTCTCTCTCATCCCCCACTCTCTCTCTCATCCCCCCCTCTCTCACCCCCCTCTCTCTTTCCCTCCCTCACCCAACCCCCCTCTCTCTCCCTCTTTCATCCCCCCTCTCTCCCTCCCTCACCCACTCCCCTCTCTCTCTCCCTCACCCACCCCCTCTCACCCCCCTCTTGTGAGATCTCAGGGGTTCATGCTGGGACTTGTAGTCCTTCAATTTTGGAGGAAGACACATCCACTAAAAAAGTGGGGGAAATTTACATGGGGGAGGGCGCCCAATTTTAGTCTTGCCTAGGGCAGCACAAAACCAAAATACACCACTGCAGCTCAGCGGGGGGGGGGGGGATTGTTGTACTAATGTCGGATTGTTAGTACAGCGGCTCCGACCGGAGCTGACAGTATTTTTTTCGTTTAACTCGCTGGGTTAAACTGACATAAACTCGTAGTTTGTACCAGGCTTTAGGAACGGTTTTCTTTTAGCCATTTGTGTCCCCTTTTGGCGATTTCCCTTCACTTCCTGACCTATAGCCAAACAGGAAGTGAGAGGAAATTCCTGCAAATTGAAGGAATTCCTTGGGGACTGCCAGGTCACCAGAACTAGTGTCCTCATTGGAAGATTTCCCATTTTACTTTTATGAGGACAACCCAAAATTTGGGATTTCCTTTTACTTATAGCCTGGGTTCACACTATTGCGAACACAGACATCGTATGTAATTTGCACCGCACTGCTGTGCAGATCACATGCGATGTCTGTGCGATGCAAATTCAGCCGTACAATTTGTATGGCTGAACTTGCATTGCATTCACACCAAAATGCTGCAGGGAACTTTTTTTCACTGCATTAGAATCTGATCACATTCTTGTCTGAATTCACAGTTTGCACTGCGATCTGCGAACTGGTCTGGGGGTGTCAATAGCTTTGTATTTACACCCGCAGCGGTTCGCAGAGGGCAGTGTAAACTGTCTGTGGGGGAAATGCGATTCGGGAACCTGCACTAGAATCGTGCTGGCTCCCACATCGCAATAGTGTGAACCCAGGCTCAATGATAATGTTAAACAGAACATATAGAGAGGGGGTATCTCCTTAACCACTTGCCGACCGCCGCAAGACTATCTACGTCGGCGGTCAGTCCCTCATAGGCAAAGTGACGTAGGGCTACGTCACTAGCTTGTGAGGGTCTAGGGAGCGAGCGCGCGCCGCCGGAGGCGCGCTCCCGCGTGGTCACGGACCCCCCCCCCCCGCGCGTGTGACCAGCGGACCTGATGTCCGCCGGTCACTCTGCGATCGGTGGGGGAGAGGGAGAAAGTCAAGCGGCTTGTGTAAACAAGCTGCCTGTCATTCTCCCCTGGGTATGAAGGATGATCATACGGTTCTACGGATCATACATTGATCACTCTTCATACATCTGAAGCCACAGCCAATCACAGTAGAAAGCACGCCCCTAGGGACACACATAGCCCCTCCCTTTCAAAAAAAGTTAACCCCTTCACTGCCAGTGTATTTTTACAGTAACAGTGCATATGTATAGCACTGATTACTGTAGAAATGTCACTGGTAACCCCAAAAGTGTCAAAAATGTCAGTCAAGGGTCCGATCTGTCCGCCGCAATGTCGCAGTACCGCAAAAAAAATCGCAGATCACCGCCATTACGCGTTAAAAAAAAAACAACAAAAATGACAAATCTTTCCCTTAGTTAGTAAACGTGATAACTTTTGCGCAAACCAATCAAAATACGCTTTTTGCGATTTTTTTTTTCTACCAAACATATGTAGCATAAAACAAATTGGCCGAAAATGTTAAAAAATTTTGATTTTTACATTTTTTTGGGGGGGAATTTCATATAAAAAAATGTGAAAAATATTGCTATTTTTGCAAAATTTACGCTCTTTTTTTGTTTATAGCGCGTGATCAAAAAATCGCACAGGTGATCAAATACCATCAAAAGAAAGCTCTGTTTGTGAGGAAAAAAGGACGCCAAATTCGTTTAGATACAGCGTCGCACGACCGCGCAATTGTCCGTTAAAGTCACGCAGTGCCGAATCGCAAAATACCCCCTGGTCAGGAAGGGGGTAAAATCTTCCGGGGCTTAAGTGGTTAATGGGGGCACAGACAACAATAAAAACACAGGCGGTATAGTCCATCTCCACTCTATCCAAAAACTAAAAAAAAAAGTTTTGCCTTTAGTTATACTTTTAAGTCTGAATAGGCTACACATGAGATGCAATGGATTAACACATTGTTACCACTGTGCAGTGAAGAAATAATGACCCATTTATATCTTTGTGTTACATTTTTAATGGCAGCCCAACACATTATGCCCCGATTCACACTGATGCGATTTTTCATGCAACTCGAAAGTTCAAAGTCGCATGACAAGTCGCGTCCTATGAATGGCAATTGAACTGCTCTAGTCGGTGCGACTCAAGGCGCTCTGACTTAGAAAACGGTTTCTGCACTACATTGGGGTGACTTTAACACAACCTGCATAGACTTCTGTTAAAGACGTCCTATGCAAGCCGCGATGAAGTCGCGCAAGGGTGTCAGATTCAAAGTCGTGGCAATGTGAACAAAGGCTAAGGCAATGCACATTCATTCCAGCATGTTGCAATGCACAATAGTGTATTGTACAAATTATGTGACATTTGATATTTCGCCTGGTTTGGTGCATTGGCACCCTATTTTTTTTTGTTTTTTGTTTTTTTTTTTCATTGGTCTGCCTTTTAAAGATGAATTCCAGGTATGGATAGTTTATACAGGTATATTGGTTTAACCCTGACAAATGTAAATGTATGTACCATAGGTGGCCAATGCACCGCTACTCCAGTGAGCCATGTAGACACTGCTATTCCAGTGATCTCCTCTTGTTTCTCAGTCCCGTGCTGAGCAGCTGCACTATAAATGAACACAAAGTGCTCTCTGATTGGATGAAGTGGGGCAGTGATGTCACTCTCCACCTCGTCCAACCAGAGAACACTTAGCATTCATTCAAAAAATGCAAAGCATTTGGGCCTAGCAGTCAACCTCTTGTGTTTACAATGCAACAGGGCAGCCGCTCCACACAGGACCTGGACGCAAGTTGACAATCCCTGTGTAATGTGTGTTCTGTTGACAACTACTTGTAGTCCGAATGGGAAGCCTGTGCAACAGGGTGACAACGCAGGAACATAATTGTGAAATGGGGGCAGAGCGTTGTCACCCTATAACAGGAAGGGGCTTTCTAGGGCAACCACCAGGTATTATTTGCAGAATAAAAAATATTGAAAATGACTTTCATAAGCTTTATTGTGTGTCCAGATCTTAGTGAAATTTTGGAAGTCATCCTGTGTAATATGTATGTGTATACCCCTTCAGGGCATGCTACGGAAAATATTACTTTTCTTCCTCATTTATATTCTACTTCTTACATAAACTAGCTCAACCTCCTCAGGAAGGGTTTTTATCAATTGCATCTTGCACGCATCCCCAAGTCAGACCTATTCATGGAGTTCAATGAGATAAGAACACTGCGATAGAGCGGGCGTCATTCAGGGCTCTGCCAGCTGTAAAGGAGCCATTATCTTCCCTGCGCCTCTATAGTCTGGAATAAAAAGGAATTTTATAAAATAAGGTCAGAGGTCCTTCTCCGTAGAGAGTGCGTCCTTTCTTGTCTCCCATCTTGATTTCCAGCTCCTTTTATTTATTTTTTTCCCCTTCATAATTGAGGTGTCATTCAACGCAAGGTGCTCCGGCCGTAATGCTGTAGACTGCGCGCTCGTAACTTAAGATGAAGTGACCCTCGACAGGTGAGGTCTAACAGAAGAGGCTGCTGTGACTGTGTCATCTGCGTAGGTGCGTCTGTCATCAACTTTAATACACCTCCAATGTTACAGCTTGGATTTGTCTGAGCTTCGTTTTTCTGATTGCTTCAGAGTTGTGCTTTTGTGCTAGATTTTCTGTTATCTTCGTTTTGGAAATCCAGGCAGATGTAAAAGACACAAATGAATGCAGATTTGTATTCATTGATACATCATTAAATGTATTTTTATTTTTTAAATACAAGCAGTGTCGGTACCTTAACCACCTCCTGCTCTCTCTTGTTCTGGGACAACGTCAAAGGACGTCCCACTTTCACTTCACTTGCGTGCCCGCGTGGCGATCGGTGGTGGGCTCTGTCCCTGGGAAGACACAGCGCATCACCGATCTCGGTAAAGAACCAATGTCATGACTCCCCATGTGATCAGCTGTGTCTAATCACAGCTGATCACATGTAAATAAGGAAACGCGGTTATCGTCATTCCTATCCTTACACTGACGGAGTGAGAGCCGATCAGCATTTCCTCACAGGAGAGATCTGCACTGAGAACAGTGCCCTGATTATCAGTGCAGCCCCAACAGTGCCCAGCAATGATGCCAATCAGCAGTGCCAGGACAAGGTCATCCAGCACCCAGGGCAAGGATGCCAAACTGTGCCCCCCCCCCCTTGCCTTAGGGTTAGGGTCAAGGCACCCCCCCCCATCCCTGCAATAAACCATTGCGCCCAGGGCAAATTGATCCTCCTGCCCACCCCTTGTCCCAGCCCTGCCAATCAGTGCTCTTCAATGCCGTCTCATCAGTGGCCATCAGTTCTGCCTCATCAGCGCACATCAGTGGAGAAAACTGACCTATTTACAAAACTTTTTTTTCTTCAGAATGTTCTGGCTTTTTTTTTTTTTTAGCAAAAAATAAAAAACCCAGGGGTGAATAAATATCACAAAAAAAAAAGCTCTTTGTGTCTCAAACAAATGACAAAAATTAAATTTTTGCCTTCCAGTAAAATCCATTTTTCTGATGTTCATTGAAGGACACAGCTCCTGGGTATTCCTGCCCCCTACAGGAGTAGGACACTAGGCAGAAAAAAAAAGTCTGGCTACGCATATGGGCATTGCCAGGAGGTATACTCCCTCTCTCTGCTATAGGTACTCAGTTTTGTTACAAGCAGTGTCAGAAGAATTACAACTCCACATAGGGGTGGGTGCTGTGTCCATCAATGGACATCAGAGAAGTAGATTTTACGGTAAATCAAAAATCTCATCTCTATTTCGTTCATTGACGGACACAGCTCCTGTTTCTTCTTAACCATTGGGTTATACTGCCCCCTACAGGAGTAGGACACTAGGCAGGAAAAATCTTGACTACGCCTTTGGGCAGTCCCAGGGAGTATACACCCACACTCAGCTATAGGCACTCAGTTTTATTCTGCCTAGTCAGGAGTAAGGACCTAGTTCCTTACTGGGATCTCTGGTCCTGGCAATTTTTTTCTTTTCAAATTGAATTTTTTCCTATCTATTTTTTTGTTAGATTGTGAGAATCTACAATCAATTGCCGGTCTGGGCGACAGACTAGATAATCTAGATCCAGAGGGATTTAGTCTGGCCAGCAAACACATGCATACCGCAGCTTCGCGCTAGGTTGGCCGCAACATAGCCCCACTGGACGGGGGCTGGCCTGCGAGTTAAATGTCCCCCGAGGACGCATACGACCTGGCCTTGGCCTGGGTCCCAGCATTTCTCCTGGCAGACAGCACCCACATTACGATGGAGTGGTGGTCTGTCCAGAGCGGTGCCCACCCTGTTCCTGGTGTGGTAAGTAGCTATCCTCCCTCTACTCCTAGAGGGTTTTGGGTTGGATGTGGGCCCCTCCCTGGGACGGTGGGACCCCCGGGTTCCCCTCCCCCCAGCCACTCTAAAATTTTCGCCCTCTCCCCGGGTGAGGTTATGAGCTGGCAGTTGCCACATGCTCTTAAGGGGGAATGGTTGGAGTTATTGCTGATTGGGTTTTTCCTGGTGCCCAATGGGAGAGTTGAGCAGGGTTCCCTGCCACTCTGGGGGTTGGTGACTAGGGCATGGATGTCCTCTGGGCTCCCTGCGATGGTTGTTGGGCTCGGGTAGCGGATATCCGGCCAAAAATTTAGGCCATAGCTTTGCGGCCTACTAGTCAGAAACTACGTGAGGCGGCCCCTGTACGGGTGGCTAAAGCCACTGCATCCCGTTTGGGCATCCACCCTCCCCTCCGCTGCCCCTAGGTGGTTGGCTCCGCTGGGGCTCATGTCCAAGTGGCTGGGCGCCCACAAATATTAAGGCTGCGGCCTTCTAGGCAATGTGGCCGAGTCGGGTGCCTCCGTTGGGGGGGCGGCCCCAGTGTGTTTAGCTGAAGCCCCCACTCTTCCTTTGGGCATCTGCCGGGCTGGGATCCGTGAACTTGCGGCTGGGCCTCCACATAAAATTTAGGCCACGGCTTGCGACCTGCTAGGCCATGGGGTCAGCTTGGCACCTCCCTTGGAAGGGGTGGCGCTTCATTTTTTTTAATGGCCGCCTTGCCACCATTTCTGTATGGGGCACTTGCCCCTTTTAGCGCTGCGGAACCATCAGGGTACCCTGCTTGTGTCCACGCAACCTGAGTGCTCAGATAGTTAGGATCAGTAGCGGAACTATCAGGGTCGCAGCGGTCGCGCTTGCGACCAGGCCCTGGAGTTCCGCTACTTGAGGGGGGGCCCGCCAGCCCCAGTTCTCTTGCCGCGGCATGAGGGGGCCCTTCCATCCGCCTGACTGTTCGCTAGTGGCTGAGAGACGAGTCTGTACTGGCTGCCGGCTGCTGCCCTCCCCGATCGTTGTGTGCGGGGGGGGGGGAGGTGTCTACAGCCGCCAGTTTTCTGTGTAAAGCAATCTGCTGCTGTGCTGCCTGCACCGCCCTCAGCCCTGCCGATCCTCCAATCAGAGATGGCTGATGCAGTGAGGCAGCAGGGGTGGACAGTCACTGAAAGAAAGTCAGCTGACACCAATAGAGTGCAGGGAGAGGAGGAGTTCTCCCCTCTGCGAGTGCGAAGAGATCACATGCTGTGCCTGCTAGAAGAAGTGTGCCTGCCTGGCTGGAGTTGCTGAGTGAGGGGGAATAATCGTCTCGCTGACTGACCGACTCGACTGCTAATCGTAAGTGAACTTGTCTTTTTGATCCCAAACTCCACTCTTGCTGGCTTGCTGGAACGCTGCCTCTTAATGATCCCATGCCTGGCACAGAACAGATCTCATCCCTATCTACAACAGAGGAGTTGGGGGGGGGGGGGTGTAGGAATGAGATCTGCGGTGGTGGGGGGATGGGATGAGTAAGACAGAGGTGGTGGTGGGGGGAGGATGACACCACATCCCACCCCTCCTCCACCCCCCCCCACCATCGCCCCCACTGATCCCTCTCCACCATCACCCCTTCACCACCGCCATTGATCCCACCCCCCTCCCAACCATCACCCCCCCCCTCACCACTGCCATTGATCCCACCCCATCATCCACCCCTTCTCACCACGCCACTGATCTCACCCCCCTCACCATCGCCGCCACTAATCTCTGCCCCCTTCACCACCAAAGGGTGTTCCCCTTTCCACCTACTCTGACAACATTGTCACAAAACAGTGGGGTTGTCCAAAACGCAGTAGTTCCTAAGCGCTTTTTGCTTGCTCTTTCCAGGTTAAATAAAGCTACCTTCATTCTGGTTGAGGAGCCCCCGGTGTTTAAATATCCAACTGAAAGGAGGGCGAAGGCTCTGGCCCACCATATGTTCACTGTGGCTGGTTCGGCACTTAGGCCGGTATTTACTATTGCCCTGGTATAGCAAGGTCTGACTGAGTGGGCTGACCGATTCGTTCCAGCCCTCTCAAATTTCTGCCGCAACTCCTATGCAGGATCAAAGCAGAAGGGATTCCATCCAGACTGACCTCACTGGTCTTGGAATGCCTATTGGGTACGGCTGGGCTCTGATGCTCCTTGAAGTCTTCATTTCAGGGAGAATCTGCTGTCCCAAGGACCGATCGTCCATCCTGCTTTACAGTTGCTGGCTTTGATGGCTTGGCTGTTGAACGCCAGGTGCTGAAGGATGGAGGTTTGTCTGAGTTGGTGATTCCTATGCTGTTGAAAGCTAGAAAATCTTCTAGGAGATCTAGGATCTACCATCGTACGTGGAAGACGTACATTGTGTGGTGTGAGTCTCTTGAGGTTCATCCTCCCTCCTTCTCGGAGGATCGGATCTTAACCTTCCTTCAACAGGGGGTTGAACAGAAATTGGCCTTGAGTACCATGAAGGGCCAGGTATCGGCTTTGGTGGTCTTCTTCCAATGACCTTTGGCCACACACTCCCTGGTGCGTACCTTTCTTCAGAGTCTCCGACATTTGGTTCCTTTAGTGCAGGCTCTGTTGCTACCCTGGGATCTTAATGTGGTGTTTTCAGCTCTAGAGAAGCCTCTCTTTGAAAATATTCGAAAGATTCCCCCTGTTTACGCTGTCCCTGAAGGTGGCCTTTTTTGCTGGCTATTATCTCTGCTCGCAGGGTGTCGGAACTGGCGGCGTTATCCTGTCATTCACCCTATCTGGTGGTTCTTCGTTCCTGTCCATCTTTCCTTCCAAAGGTTGTCTCTGATTTAAATTTGAATGAAGACATTGTGTTGCCTTCCCTATGTCCCAGGCCTAAATATTTGAAGAAAATTGCCTTGCATGCCCTGGATGTGGTCCGGGCAATTAGGATGTACCTGGCAGCTACAGAGTCTTTCAGGAAGTCAGAAACTAATGATGCTCCTCTCCCACAGCAAAGCAGAGGAAGCGCTGGTGACCGGCACATATTGGAATGTGAAGGTAAGCATCCTTGATGTCGATAGAGGCAGGAAAATCCCCCTGATACAGGGATGCCTCCGCCGTACGAATGGACTCCATTCTAAACTTCTCCACCTGCACAAAGCAGTTCAGCGCCTTGAGGTCCAGGATTTGACACACCTTGCCCTCCTTCCTGGGAACTGTAAACAGGTTTGAGTAAAAACCTTGAAAATGTTCCGATGTCGGAAGCGAGACAATCACCCCTTGAAGTAACAGATCTTGCACCGCCCCAAACAGACCCTCTAAGCGGTCTGGGGACAGGGGCAAGTTGGAAGGAAAGAACCTTGCCGGGGGGTAAGAGCAAAACTCGATCTTGTAGCTGGACCGTATGACTTTGCGGATCCACTTGTATTGTACCAGGGAGGTCCACGGGTACGGAAACCAGCAAAGATGTCCCTCCACCCCTGATAGGGGTGAGGGATCATTTTCATGCTGAAGGAGCCTTGTCCGTGGGTCTGGAGAAGCCTGCTCTCGACTTGCCAGACCAAGTTCACTTGGATCCACCAGAGAAGGCCCTGAAAGGCTTTGATCCCTTGTCAGTCACCCCTGAGGGACGAAAAAACTTCTTATGAGCCCAGAAGGATGGCCCTTGTCTACGACCAAGGTCCTTGACCTTACTAACCTGTGGAAGAAAGGTACTCTTACCCCCTGTGAGACACTTAATGATGTCATCCAGGGTAGCTCCAAACAGGCAATCTCCTTGAAAAGAAAGATCAGTCAATGCCCTTTTAGAAGTCTGGTCCGCAGACCAACATTTGAGCCAAAAAATAAGCCGAAGGACTACTGCTGAAACAGAGTCTAGCGACTAGGAGAGCCACGTCCAAAGAGGCATCACAGATAAACTGCAGCCTCTGGACCAGCTGGTCCGCCAGATCAGCAAAGGCAGGGGGGAGCTGCTCCCTCTCCAGGTCATGGCGTAAAAGCTTAGACCTCTCAGTCAGAGTTTTTGCAACACCAGTACAATGGTAAATACTGGCCTCATTGCCAAATCAGCCACAGTGTACATATTGCGGGCCACATTCTCTGCCTTCCTGTCAGCTGGGGACTCTTCAACCGGAATCATGGTTGCCTTGTTCAATCTAGAGACCGGAGGGTCCACCATCGGTGGAACAGTCCACTTTTTAAGAAGAGACTCCTCATAGGGGAACCACTTAGCAAATTGCTTAGGGGCCACAAGGGGACGTTTTGGCCATTCGCACTCTTTAGTGACAATTCTGTCAAAATAGGCGGGGAAAGGAAACACCTTTACTGCTCTGGATGACTTGTGAGTGCCAAAGGAACCGATGCCTCCGTCGCAACTTCAGCTGCGTCCTCCATTTTTAAGGTCTCTTGCACAGATCCAATCAGTGCATCCATCAGCACCTTTTCGTGCGTAGCTACAGGAGTGGAGGAATCATCCTCACTATCTGAGATCTCAGGGTGCGTGTTCGCAGACCCAGCAGAGTGACCCATGTCCGCAGCGGCTGAATCAGACTCCACCCGGGACACAAAGGACTTCAGGACCGCTGTCAATGCATCGATGGATAGTTGGGACCTGGAGGGCCCCGCAGCCTCTGAGAGGGGATCAGGCGGGGAAATGTGCTCTAAAGACTTCATGACTCAATAGGGGGACCCCAAATAAAAGGGGTAAAGGGACACTCCCACCGCTCTCCGGCAGCACCACTTGGTAGCCAGTAACAGAGCACCATCAAAGTCCAACCCAAAACCCTCCATAGGAGAGGAGGGACAGTTACTTAACATACCAGGAACCAGACGGGCACCGCTCCAGACAGAACCTCCTCTCCATCGAAATAAAGGGGGCTGTGGGCCAGGAGGAACGCTGCGACTCGGGCCAAGACCCGGTCATATGCCACCTCGCGAGGGCTTTAACTCGCAGGCCAGGGAAGAGCTCCATTCATAGGTCCCCAAATACCAAAGGCAATAAATAAAAATATTTGCAGTATTTATTGGGGTGGACATACAATTAAAAACAAACCGGTATAAAATACATATAAAAACAATGTGTGAACCTGCAAAACTTACATCTGGCACCGCCACCTGGACCTCCGATGTTTCGGCGTGACGTTTTGGCTCTTATTTATCATACCCATTGTATGTACAGTATCACACAAATGTAAATATTTTATTATATCTTTTCATGTGACAGCACTGAAGAAATGACACTTTGCTACAATGTAAAGTAGTGAGTGTGCAGCTTGTATAAGGGCTCTTTCACACGGTCCGCCTCCGTAGGCGGATCCGTGCTGCTCAGCGGGGATCGATCTGCGATCCCCGCTGAGCCGGCGGATGACAGCTCCGTCTCTGCTTGCAGTGCGGAGACGGAGGTGTCACAGCCCCCGCTGCTCTCTATGGGGGATCGGATGAGAGCGGACCGCCTGTCCGCTCTCATCCGATCCCCAGGACGGATAGAAAATAGGGTTTCCATCCGTCCGGATTTAACGGACAGGATCGGATGCGGATGGCAGCGGGTGTCAACGGACATGTCACCGCTGACATCCGCTGCTCCATAGGGCTGAATGGGGCATCCGATCAGATCCGCCTAAAAAACTGACAGGCGGATCTGATCGGACCGCCCGTGTGAAAGAGCCCTTACTGTAAATTTTGCTGTCCCCTCAAAATAACTCAACACACAGCCATTAATGTCTAAAGCGCTGGCAATAAAAGTAAGTACATCCCTAAGTGAAAATGTCCAAATTTGGCCCAAATTTTCAATATTTTGTGTGGCCACCATTATTTTCCAGCACTGCCTTAACCCTCTTGGGCATGGTGTTCACCAGAGCTTCACAGGTTGCCACTGGAGTCCTCTTCCACTCCTCCATAATGACGTCAGCTGGTGCTGGTGAATGTTAGAGACCTTGCGCTCCTCCACCTTCCATTTGAGGATGCCCCACAGATGCTCATTAGGGTTTAGGTCTGGAGACATGCTTGGCCAGTCCATCACCTTTACCCTCAGATTCTTTAGCAAGGCAGTGGTCATCTTGGAGGTGTGTTTGGGGTCGTTATCATGTTGGAATACTGCCCTGCGGCCCAGTCTCTGAAGGGAGGGGATCATTCTCTGCTTCAGTATGTCACAGTACATGTTGCCATTCATGGTTCCCTCAATGAACTGTAGCTCCCCAGTGCCGGCAGCACTCATGCAGCCCCAGACCATGACATTTCCACCACCATGCTTGACTGTAGGCAAGACACACTTGTCTTTGTACTACTCACCTGGTTGCCGCCACACACGCTTGACACCATCTGAACCAAATAGGTTTATATTGATCTCTTTAGACCACAGGACATGGTTCCAGTAATCCATGTCCTTAGTCTGCTTGTCTTCAGCAAACTGTTTGCGGGCTTTCTTGTGCATTATCTTTGGAAGAGGCTTCTTTCTGGGACAGCCATGCAGATCAATTTGATGCAGTGTGCGGCGTATGATCTGAGCACTGACAGGCTGACCCCCACTCCTTAAACCTCTGCAGCAATGCTGGTAGCACTCATACATCTATTTCCCAAAGACAACCTCTGGATATGATGCTGAGCACGTGCACTCAACATCTTTGGTCTACCATGGCAAGGCCTGTTCTGAGTGGAACCTGTCCTGTTAA
This sequence comes from Pelophylax lessonae, assembly GCF_965119305.1. Taxonomy (NCBI): domain Eukaryota; kingdom Metazoa; phylum Chordata; class Amphibia; order Anura; family Ranidae; genus Pelophylax; species Pelophylax lessonae. Next base: position 281,227,812 of record NC_138773.1, read on the forward strand.
ACCGCTGTATGGTGTTGGCCACCGTGCTGCAGCTCAGTTTCTTGGCAATCTTTTTATAGCATAGGCCGTCCTTATGTAGAGCAACAATTCTTTTTTTATCAGATGCTATAGAGAGTTATTTGCCATGAGGTGCCATGTTGAACTTCCAGTGACCAGTATGAGAGAGTGAGAGCGATAACACCAATTATAACACACCTGGTCCCCATTCACACCTGAAACCTTGTAACACTAACGAGTCATATGACAACGGGGAGGGAAAATGGCTAATCGGGCCCAATTTGGACATGTTCACTTAGTTCTCACTTTTGTTGCCAGTGATTTAGACATTAATGGCTGTGTGTTGAGTTATTTTGAGGGGACAGCAAATTTACACTGTTAGGGTCCTTTCACACGGGCGTTCCGATCAGATCCGCCTGTCAGTTTTTTAGGCAGATCTGATCGGATGCCCCATTCAGCCCTATGGAGCAGCGGATGTCAGCGGTGACATGTCCGCTGCCATCCGCATCCGATCCTGTCCGTGAAATCCGGACGGATGGAAACCCTATTTTCCATCCGTCCAAGGGATCGGATCGGATGAGAGCGGACAGGCGGTCCGCTCTCATCCGATTCCCCATAGAGAGCAGCGGGGCTCTGACACCTCCCTCTCCGCACACGGAGCTGTCATCCGCCGGCTCAGCGGGGATCGGCGGATCGATCCCCGCTGAGCAGAGCACGGTCCGCAACGGAATGCGGACCGTGTGAAAGGGGCCTTAAACAAGCTGTACACTCACTACTTTACATTGTAGCAAAGTGTCATTTCTTCAGTGTTGTCACATGAAAAGACAGAATAAAATATTTACAGAAATATATGAGGGGTGTACTCACTTTTGTGAGATACTGTGTGTATGTATGTTTGTATGTTATTGGGAAGATGTCCATGCACAGATCGGAGGGCGGCAGATTACCCGGGAACAGATTCCAGCTGATAAGTTATTTTAGCTTTTCCTCTGAGCTCTTATTGGATTTAAAGCTTCCAACAAAACTGCAATTATCAAAGGCCGACGGCTGCAGGAAATTTAAGCCCCTGGTAAAAGGCCGGAGAGGGAGAGCGGGCAGGAATCCCTTTCAGGATTGTCTCCTGTGACAGCCGGGGTAGAACAGCCCGTCCTGTGTTTAGGGGATATCCTTATATCTGAATCAGACTGACAAGCCAGTGTAATCAGATTTTCCGCTCACATTATCGATCGTCTTTACTTAACACTAAAAGTACATTCACACGGGTGGCTTTTGGTCCTCTGGTCTCTTCTACCTTCAGGGCTATAGGAGGCCAAAGCTGCTTATACCTACCTTGGTGGGACTGGCATAATGTATTCACAGCACAGTCATTGTAATGTACCGAATCTCTTTTAAAGCAATATTAAACCAAAAGCAAACATTCATTGTATTGCAGTTTACCAATTCTTAGATGTGATGGTTGTATTTGTTTTCTTTTTAGGCTTTCTTTCTTTCATTTTACCTAGTGATCCAGCCTGCAAGTCTGTTGTTTTTCAAAAGCACAAGCTCTCCAGCGGGATGTATCTGTTTACATGGATAAGCCAAATCATTTAACACTGGCAGGGGTGCTAAAAATGATTTATTTATTCATGTAAAACCTCTATCCCCAAAGGAAAAAAACTGTTTGCTGTAACTGAAAACTATAAAGTATTAGCTGAAGTTTGGCTTAATTTTTTTAGTGTACTGAAAGTGATACTAAAGCTTTGTTTTTTTAAATTTAGAAATAACAAACATATTATGTTTACCTGCTCTGTGCAGTTGGTTTTGCATAGAGCAGCCTGGATCCTCCTCTTCTCGGGTTCCTCTTCAGTGCTCCTGGCCCCTCCCTCCTGTTGAGTGTCCCCACACCAAGCAGCTTGCTATGGGGGCACCCGAGCCGAGTCACAGCTCCAAGTATCCATTCAGACACAGACCTGCAGCCCAGCCCCACCCTCTTTCTCTCCTCATTGGCTGACTGACTTTGATTAACAGCAATGGGAGCCAATAGCACACTCCTGCAACATCGCTGGATCTAGATGGGGCTCAGGTAAGTATTAGGTGGGCTGCTGCACACAGAATGGGGCTTTATCTCTTTATCTTAATGCATAGAATGCATTAAGATGAAAAAAAAAACCTTCTGCCTTTACAACTCCTTTAACCACTTCAATACAGGGCAGTGACATCCCCTTCCTGCCCAGGCCAGTTTTCAGCTTTTAGCGCTGTTGCATTTTGAATGACAATTGCGCAGTCATGCAACACTGTACCTAAACCAAATTTATGTTATTTTGTTCCCACAAACAGAGCTTTCTTTTGGTGGTATTTGATCCCCGCAAGGTTTTTTTTTTTTTTTTTTGCTACACAAATAAAAAAATACCGAAAAGTTTGAAAAAAAAAAAAGTTTTTTTGTTTGTTATAAAATTTTGTAAATAGATACGTTTTTTCCTGCACTGATGTGCACTGATGAGGCCGTACTGACAGGCACTGATGGGGTGGCACTAATATGCAGCACTGATGGGCACTGATAGGCGGCACTGATATGCAGCATTGGTGGGCACTGATGCGCACTGATAGGCAGCACTGATAGGGGGTACTGATAGGCGGCACTGATAGGCTCTGATTACCAGCACAGACCCCCCCCCCCCTGGCAGGAGAGCCGCAGATCGGCTCTCCTCTACTGGTACCTGTCAGGCACGAACTGAGGAAAGCCGATCAACGTCTCTTCCTCTGTCCTGATTGGACACAGCTAGTCATATGGTAAAGAGCAGTGGCGGCCGGTGTGTTGGGGGCGCCGCCCCCCCCCCATCCATGCGTCCAGCACCCTAATCTGCATGCGGGGCGCCGGACTCATGGAGTTCAATGGGGCTTTTTTTTTTCTGAGTCACCTGATTAGAGCCAGAGGCTCTAATAGGCACTGCTCTGCGCCCCGAGCCCACCCATTGTGTGACAATAGCGAATGAAAATTCGCTATTGTCACTCGGATCCTCCTCCTGGCCAATCAGAAAGCGGGTCCAACACCCGCTTCCTGATTGGCCGAAAGGCAAAAACCATGCCATTGGCCGAGGAGGGCGGGAGGATTTGAGGAGATGCCGGGGGACTGAGGAGACATCAGGTAAGTGCTGGTCTGGGGGGGCACGCTACGCTACGCTGGTCACTCTGCATTGAAAAGGGGCACGCTGGTCTCTCTACATTGAATCGGGGCACACTGATCTCTCTGCATTGAATGGGGACACGCTGGTATCTCTACATTGAATGGGGGCACACTGATCTCTCTGCATTGAATGGGGGCACGCTGGTCTCTCTGCATTGAATGGGGGCACGCTGGTCTCTCTACATTGAAAGGGGGCACACTGATCTCGCTGCATTGAAGGGGGCACACTGATCTCTCTGCATTGAAGGGGGCACACTGGTCACTCTGCATTGAATGGGGGCACACTATACCTTGATTACTGAAGGCCCCTTTCACACTTTTGTGACCGCAAAGTCACGCAATTTTTTACAGCATTTTTTGCCGCAAAGTAATGCCTATTACATTTTTCTGTTAGTGCCCCCCCCAAAAATTTTGAGCACCAGCCGCCACTAGTAAAGAGCCTATGTTAGTAGGCTCTTTACCGAGATCGGAGATGCAGTGTGTCAGAGTGACACACCGCAGCACCAATTCCTGCTCTGCGCCCCCCCCCCTCCGGGGGCGCATAGAGCGCATTATCCTGCTCGACGTCATATGACAGCGGGTCAGGATAATGCAACCACCTTCCCGCCGTCAATTGCCTATAGGGCGGGCGGGAAGTGGTTAAATTTGCTGTTACTTCTATCACTCCCCTCCCCCCCGACTGACTGCTGCTCTCTGCTTTGCTTTCTGTGCTCATCTCCTTCATCCAGAGTGGAGGCACTCTAATACATGAGGTGTGTTACTGGCCAGATCACCAGGTGAAAACAGAGGGAAAAAAGCCTAAAAAAAGAAAACGAATGCAGCCACCACATCTAGGGATTGGTAAGCTAAACTATATCACATTTTTGGTTCAATACTGCTTTAACCACTTGACAACCAGCCGGCGTAGTTTTCTTGCAGCAGGTCGGCTCGATTACGTGAAACGAAGTACCTGTACGTCACTTCCTGATTACACAGTTACACGTGATTACACAGACAGTGGGGGCGCGCGGGTCTCCCGGCCACCCGCGATCGCTCCCTATGGAGACAGAACGACAGTCTGCCTATGTAAACAAGGCAGACCGCTATTCTGTCACAGATGAACACAGCGATCCTGTGTTCCTGCTATTTAGGAACATGGATCTCTGTGTTCATCTATTGAGTCCATCCCCCACACAGAAAGCACTCACTAGGAGCACACTTAACCCTTTGATCGCCCCTGGTGTTAACCCCTTCCCTGGGCACTGTGGTATCGTGAGGTGGGGGAAGAGGAAAACTAAGTAAAAGCAAACTGGATTTGTATACTACAACCACCCAATCCAAATAAAAAATTCACCGGAATAGAAATAATTGATTGGCATGATGAAAAAAACCACACCCAACCACAAGACAAGCCAACACATACAGGACACACATGGATAAAATCAATCAAACATCATCAATCCCCCTCTATTCCTATATCATATAGATCATTTGTCAAAAGGTCAAGGAAATATCAAAATAATGTGTGTATGTATATATATATATATATATATATATATATATGTAGCAAGGTTTCCAGGCCTGTGGCCTGATGTGGGTTTGCCATTGTTACCGGTTACCTCTCCAGCCCATGTGAGCTGTGACCCCAGGTGTGAGAACTGAGACAATGACAATTCCGGCATCTTGGTTTGGTTGTTTTATTGTATTTTTAGGGGATGGGAGAAGGGAATGAGTGGGATACTCCTTTGGCTCAACTATGTACAACTCTGGGACTTTTGTAGTAAAATTGTCCGTTAGCGCTGTCTTGACGTCAGCCGACGCTAGCCAACGCTTCCTGAAGCTTTGAACATACTGTATCTCTGAAAGCTGTGCTGGAACTCTGACTTAAAGCCCCGTACACACGCAACGATTATCGGCCAACCGATCGTCCGTCTTTTGTCCAAAATTCTACTTCAGAAGTGATGTCATGTGTTGGTTTGCTTTCTTTGTGTTCTTTCTTCACTGAGCATGCCCAGTCTTGCTCATTAGATTTTTCCCTGTCGAAATCTGTACTGACTGCACGAAAATCGGCCGTGTTTTGACTGCGGACAAAAATTTTATAGCCTGCACACCAGAATTTTTTCGGCCGAAAAGTCGGAGTCGGTTGTCGGAAGCATCATACTAACAAGCCGAAAATCGGCAGATCGGTCGTCAGACAAAAATTCCCAGACAATTTTCGACGCGTGTGTACGAGGCTTTAGTCTAGCAGATCCAGGACTGTAGAACCTTGAACAGCTCACACTGCTTGCACTGCAAAGTCACTGACTACTCTCTAGCCTTGCCCTGGCTTGAGGAAGCTTGCTGTGTAGTCCTGTATGGCTGCAACTCTCAACTGATGCACTCACACAGTGCATTAACTCTTCAGGTCCAAAACTGCAGGCGCCCCCTTTACCTCTTCAGGGTCCTCAACCTAGGTACCCCATCTATCACTTCAGGATCCTCTGACTAGGTAACCCCTATACAGCTAGCTGACACTTTGGATCCTAGAACCTTCTCCGGAGTGGTCCCCACTGACTCTAGGCAGACCCCCAGGGGCAATCCTCAGTACTCAGGACCTGTGTAGGCTTTCCTGGGACTGGACCCCTCTCGCTCTCCACTGGTTCTCGGCACACCGGATCCCCCTCAGCTCAACTCATCACTCTGTGGAACCTCAGGCAGCACCCGAGACATCCTCTTCCTCTGAAAGGAGGAGAGACAGCCGTACTCTCCCTCCTGGGACTCTGCTTCCTGCCAAAGACAATGAGTCATGCTCTCCCTCAAACTCATACCCACTCCCAGAATCCTTTGCGGCAAAATCTGCCTTCTGGGGTAGTTACGAGCCTGAATGTATCCCTGATTGGGTTTCCTCCACTGCCCTATGAGAAGCCTATCACAGAGCCAGTGGGGAAACTTCCCTTTCAGCAGACACACCTGGAAACCATGACACCCTACCAAAAAGAAATCATGGCCCTGCTGTTAGGCAGACAAAGCCCACTATACATTTACCTAGGACCTACCTGTAGGGTGCTACACATATAAAAGTCCATGAAGTAACAAAGGGACGAGAGGCTGGTTTGGAGTGTGCAGTATAACTCTTGATAAATAAAGCACATAGGCTGGTGACAGGTGAAAGATTTGAAATCTCAAAACTGCATTTAATCTCCTGATGGATACTATAAAAAGGATTCAATCCATATCATTTGAATAAATCACTTTAGTTGCGCTGGACATCTCAAAAATGCATTTAATCTCCTGATGGATACTCAAACAAGGATTCAATCCACATCATTGGGATAAAGCACTTTAGATGCAAAAGAGATAAATGGGGCTGCTGTGTGTATGTGGTCCAGAGGAGGCTCATTCAAAAATCACTTGAAGACAGACTGAACTTATATGTCACTAGATCTATGTAGATATACCTCCCTCGCACATCACAAAGAAGAAAGTAGCAGCAAATGTCTTAGGAGTAGTCTTCATATCCAAAATAAATAATATGGAATGATTGAAGTTTTATACTCATCCATTGATGGAGATCGGGTAGTTGTCCAGCAATGAGATTCAGGAGAAAACAAAGCTTGAAATCTTGATTGATCCCAGATAGAGTCCAGCCACAGGAAAGTAGAGTGAAGCAACTCAGTAACTTTCAAACAGCCAAAAATCCCATGAAGGAAAGAGGGGGAAGATATGGGCAAGCAAACGTGCCAGTGCCTGACCGGTTTCGCTGGACAAGCCGGCTGCTTCAGAGGCAATGCATCTCCATCAGTGGCGGCCGGTGCGTTGGGGCGCAGGGAGCGCCGCCCCCCCTATCCTGCGTCCGGCCCCCTAATCTGCATGTGGGGCACTGGACTCATGGAGTTCAATGGGTTTTTTTTTTCTGAGTCACCTGATTAGAGCCAGAGGCTCTAAAAGGCTTCAGAAAACGGAGGACCGGGGGCGCAGAGCAGTGCGCCCCGAGCCCACCCATTATGTGACAATAGCAAATGAAAATTTGCTATTGTCACATGGATCCTCCTCCTGGCCAATCAGGAAGCGGGTCAGAGAACCGCTTCCTGATTGGCGGAAAGGCAAAACCATGCCATTGTCCGAGGAGGAGGCAGGAGGACTCCAGGAGACGCTGGAGGACTGTGGAGAAGCCGCTGCTGCTGGAGGTAAGTGCAGTGGTCTGCGGGGGGGGGGACACAGCACGCTACGCTGGTCACTTTGCATTGAATGGGGGCACGATGATCTCTCTGCATTGAAAGGGGGCACACTGATTTCTCTGCATTGAAGGGGGCACGATGATCTCTCTGCATTGAAGGGGGCACGATGATCTCTCTGCATTGAAGGAGGCACACTGATCTCTCTGCATTGAAGGGGGCACACTGATTTCTCTGCATTGAAGGGGGCACACTGATCTCTCTACATTGAATGGGGGCACACTGATCTCTCTGTATTGAAGGAGGCACACTGATCTCTCTGCATTGAAGGGGGCACACTGATCTCTTTGCATTGAAAGGGGGCACGCTGGTCATTCTGCATTGAAAGGGGGCCCGTGGTCATTCTGCATTGAAAGGGGGCACGATGGTCATTCTGCATTGAATGGGGGCACGCTGGTCTCTTTGTATTGAAAGGGGGCACGCTGGTCACTCTGCATTGAAGGGGGCACACTATACCTTGATTACTGAAGGCCCCTTTCACACTTCTGTGACCTCAAAGGCAATTTTTTACGGTGTTTTTTGCCGCAAAGCAATGCCTATTACATTTTTCTGTTTGCGCCCCCCCCCCCCAAAATGTTGAGTACCAGCCGCCACTGATCTCCATCATGTTCTAGGAGAGGTAATTGGGTGGGGGGGGGGGGGCTGCTAAGAGTGTTGATTTAGCCTGTGGTCACACCAGGTATGATTTAAAGTAGTGCGATTTAAAGCCCAACTTCAACCAATACTTCAGCACTACTTCTTTGAAATTTGTAACGATTTGATAAGACTTCAGTGCTACTTCAGTGAAAGGGGCTGTCCATGTCACAGAGAGGAACAGTGATATTATGAACAAAAGTTTAACTAGCAAGGGGTTCATATTTAACTTCTTTCGGGGGGCTTAGGTAGTGCTGATATAGACACAGGTAGGATTTACATTATAGTCTATGGCAGTGAAACTACTTCTCATATCGTCCTACTTGAAATTGTATCTATTAAGACCCTGCCATAGAAACACATTAGATGGTACTTTAGATACGATTTGTAAATTGTATGTCCTACCAGTGTGACCGAGGGCTTAGGTAGATTTGTGTTGAGAGGAGGGATGGGGGGAAGATCATTTGTGCTAGGAGGGGGGATTTGGGGCGGATTTGTGCTGGGAGGGGGAAATTTGAAGTGGAGGGGAGATGTGTACTAGGAGGGGAAATTGTAGGGGTAGAGGATTTTTATTAGGAGGGGTGAATTATTTTTTTCCTTTTGAGGGGAGGGCATTTGAGCTGGGGGGGATTTGGGGAATGGGAGGGGGGCAAAGTTTTGTGCTGAGAAGGGGAATTTCAGCCGGGGGGTGGACTTGTACTTGGATAAGGGGGGATCTATTATTGTGGGAGGTAAGCATGCAGATTAGTATTCAGTGTTTTTGTGGGGGGATTTTTGCTGACACATATTCCTCCTACATCTTTGGGTGGGGGCACAGTTTGGCATGTGCACCCTGGGCTTTAGATGACCTTGTCCTGGCACTGCATATAGTAGGTGTGATAGTCCGGTGTCCCCAATGGTTGCCCAAATAGTGTATTTCAGCTTATCGGGACCCTCTCCTGCACTTGTTAATGAATGTTTTTGCCTCCGTTGGCCCGGTCACAGCTGAGCGGATGGTTGTTATTCACCAAACACAAATCTGTTTCATGTCCAGAGGAAATGCTGAGAGGATTATGAAGCTGGAATTACAGACGGCTCCCCGCTAATCTGGTCACTTTATAACTTTCTACAAATTGCCTCTCTGTAAAAGTTTACCAGGCTTACATTATGTGAAAGGGAGAGAAGAGATGAGAAGGGAAAACATTCAATCAACAACAAACTATCGCTATACGTCTTCCTAACGGGTCAATAATGTATGGACCGGTCACCGAGGATTAGAGAGGTATAAAGCCTAAATACCAAAAAATATCTAGTCATCACTGGGCCCATGAAGGAATCCAATTATTCAATCTTAAAGAATATATTTAAAGGAAAACCTTTTTTAGGGAGATTTTCTCTCTCTTATTGTCTTGACCATCAACAATGTCACCATTAACCACTTGACCTCCCGAAGTCTTTACTCTCTTGATGACCATGCCATTTTTTGCTATTCGGCACTTCACTGCTTTAAACGGTAATTCTCTCATTCCTTTCAATACTTCTTCAACTACTTTCCCAATTGGAAAGATTCCTCTTTCTCTAAGATCGAACCCCAGATGTAATGTCATTTTGTTGTCTAGTTTAACCACTTGAAGGATTCCCTGCCACCCCCCCCCCCCCCACCTAACCTATCATGACCAGGGCACTGTTCGGCATTACTCTACTTGCATTGATATACGCAAATTACATTTTTATTATTTTTTTCACACAAACAGAGCTTTCTTTTGGTGGCATTTGATCACCACTGGGTTCTTTTCTTATATATATATAAAACAGAAAAACAACAAAGAGTTTTGAAAAAAAGCAATTTTTTACTTTCTGCTATAAAACATATCCAATAAAAAAAATAAAATGTATTTATCAATTTAGGCCAAAATGTATTCTGCTACATGTCTTTGGTAAAAAGAAAATCCCAATAAGTATATTGATTGGTTTCTGTGAAAGTCATAGCATCTACAAACTATGAGAAATATACTCAAATTTTTTTCTATTTATTATACTAGAAATTACGGTGATCAGCAACTTATAGTGGGACTGTGATCAGTGATCAGTACTATACATTGTCACTGTACTAATGACACTGGCTAGGAACGGGTTAACACCCAGGGGAAATCACAGGGTTAACTGTGTGCCTAAAGGTAATGTGCGCTGCTTTTATTAATCAATTTATTTCTGCAAAACAGCCACATCGCTGCTCCATATACAATATTCTGTATTCCAAAGGCTATTTTTTTTTCTTTTTTTTTTAACCACTTTACCACCGGAGGATTTTCCTGCTAAAAGACCAGGGGTTTTTTTGCGATTTTTTACTGCGTGACTTTAACGGACAATTGCGCGGTCGTGCGACGCTGTACCTAAACGAATTTCACGTCCTTTTTTTCCCACAAACAGAGCTTTCTTTTGGTGGTATTTGATCACCTGTGCGATTTTTTGATCACGCGCTATAAACAAAAAAAGAGCGTAATTTTTGCAAAAACAACAATATTTTTCACTTTTTTTTATATGAAATTCCCCCCCAAAAAAATGTAAAAATCAAAATTTTTTAACATTTTCGGCCAATTTGTTTTACGCTACCTATGTTTGGTAAAAAAAATCGCAAAAAGCGTATTTTGATTGGTTTGCGCAAAAGTTATCGCGTTTACTAACAAAGGGAAAAATTTTTGTCATTTTTGGTGTTTTTTTTTTTAACGCGTAATGGCGGCGATCTGCGATTTTTTTTGCGGTACTGCGACATTGCGGCGGACAGATCGGACCCTTGACTGACATTTTTGACACTTTTGGGGGTACCAGTGACATTACTGCAGTAATCAGTGCTATATACATGCACTGTTACTGTAAAAATGACACTGGCAGGGAAGGGGTTAACAGTATTGGACAGGGAGGGGTTAAGTGTGTCCTAGGGGCGTGATTCTAACTGTGCAGGGACAGGTCTACTAGTGTAAAAACAAAGATCAACAGTTCTACATAGTAGAACTGTCTGATCTTCACTTTTACACAGGGAGAACTGAAAGGCGGCTTGTTTACATAAGCCGCTCTGTCTTTCTCCCGCTGTACCGGCGATCGTAGTGTGACCGGCGGACATCGGGTCCGCCAGTCACACTCCCGCACTCCTCCGTGAACGAGCCGAGGCGGGCGCGCGCCTCAGCGGGCGCGCGCCCGCCCGCTATTGGCTCTAGAAGGAGTGACAGGCGAGCGACGTAGACCTACGTCACTCTGCCTGGCCGGGGCCGACTGCCGCAGTAAATATACTGTGCGCAGTCGGCAACCGGTTAAATGTGATCTGCAGCAGAGGATTAGAAGCTCCCCCTGCTTATGTTTCCCTGCCGAAAGGCTGGGAGAGAGCTGGGTCATGTGACAGCTGTATATCAATTAGGAAAAAAGGTACTTAGATGTTTGTTTTTTTATATTCAAATAAATACAGTGCCATCATCCATATACAGAAAGAGAAGGGACAATTTATTTAAACTGTGTGCTTAGTATTACTTTAACTTCCTAATATTACTATAGATTGTATAAATGTGTCCCTGAAAGAAATCAAAGGCAAAACATCTTCTCGTTTTCAAGAGCTCTAAAAACTAGTGTTGTCCCAGCATAGCTCACTGAACAAGGAGAAGCAGTGTATAGGAGATTACTATGTCCTTCTATCCTTTCATCAAGAAGTAGAAAAAAATGTCCAGGATCAAATAATTTGCAGCAAGATAGTAAATATTGGGATAAAAGATCAATTCCTATATTAAAAAACAATCATTTCCACACTAAAGATTTACCTAGAGAGGCTCTGGTCTTTTCTGGACCATTACAATGGTTGTCTAATTGTGGAGGGATCCAACCATTCACATACTTTGTAGTAGATTTGCAAAATGTTGTCTGGAAATTTTTATCATCTGCTGATTACGACATCCAAGTTACCCTGGAGTAACTCCTGCTCTCTGTCCATGGTGCTGCCATTTTGTTGCTAAACCAATGTGCCCGATAATTCGGCATACAGACACAGTAAGCAAATTGTATTTTATTTTTTAGGTTGCCTATAAATGTGCTCAGTATGTGAACATTTCCTTTAAAAATGTATTTACTTACAGTTTATATATACTTTCCAAAAAAGGGGTTTTATGGCTGTTTGAGGCGGTACCACATTCCATATTTTGTGCAAAGAGAAAAACCTTACCAGATGGGACTTTACTGGTACCAGACAGGAACGATTGCACAATGTATAAAAAGTTATATTTTATTACAAACATAATGTTTGTATTGAAATATAACTTTTTATACATATACATTGTGCAATCATTCCTGTCTGGTACCAGTAATGTCCCATCTGGTAAGGTTTTTCTTTTTGCACAGTTTATATACGTATACAGTCAGGGGGCACAAACAAGGACCATAAAGACATGGATGAGCGAGTTTGGGGTGGAGGAACTTGACCGGCCTGCACAGACTCCTGACCTCAACCCATTAGAACACCTTTGGTATGAATTAGAGCGGAGACTGAAAGCCAGGCTTTTTCGTCCAACATCAGTGCCTGACCTCACAAATGCACTTCTGGAAGAATGGTCAAACATTCCCATAGACACACTCCTAAACCTTGTGGACAGCCTTCTTAGAAGAAATGAAGCTGTTATAGCTGCAAAGGGTGGGCCAACGAAATATTGAACCTAACGGATTAAGACTGGGATGCAATTAAAGTCCATGTGTGTGTAAAGGCAGGTGTCCCAATACTTTTGACAATTAAATAAATATAAATATACAGTATATATATTTTTTAATATATATTTCTTTTTTTTTTTTTTTTTTGTCCAGATGTATGGTTTAATGGAAAATTATACAACTGTTTTGCTCTGTAAGAGTTATGTAACACAACTAAGCAATGTTGGGTTAAGCAAACATCTTAAAGTGGAGACTGTGTGAAGTTGACACTTCGTTGAGTTTATAGAGTCACATTTAAAAGCTAATATTTATCTAGCTCATTTTCTCCTGATAATTACATAAAAGTTAATGACTTCCAACACACCCTGAAAAAATACAGTTTTTCTATAAATTTCTGACTGCCTAGGACCGCTCACGTTTGAAAAGCAAAAAACAAGACAAACACAAACCTGCAAAACCAATATATAATACTTCAGAGAAGAACAGCTGCAGGCTTATAGGCCTTATTCTCCCGGTATCGCAGAATCAGTTTTTTATGAATATCCTTTTCTGTGGAATTGGTGAAGAGCTACAACTCTCAACACATTTGCGTTTAATGGTTAGTACTTCCTCCTTGAAGCACTGGGTTCCTTGGTTAGAATTCCATCCAGAAAACTATACGCATGCAGTTTACATATTATTCTTGTGCTTATGTAGGGGTACTGTGGTTTCCTCCAACACCCCAAAGAAATGCTGGTAGGTAGATTAGCCCTAGTTTGTTAATGTATGCATTCGTTTGTAAGCTTCTTGAGGGCAGGGACATATGTGAATGTACAATATGTAAAGTGCTCAGGGCCGTCTTTAAGGCAGGGCAAAAGGAACAGCTGCCCCAGGCCCAGTTATTGTTGTGGGGCCTAAAGCAGCTGCCCCTTGAGTCAACTGTCCAGGATTGCCATTGCCAACAGTATATTTGGCTTTAGTAGGCACTTCCACCAAAAGACGCTTGCAGCGCTGGGCAGGTGCCACGGAAGGAGCAGTCGGCCGCATTTGCCGATACTGCTCCCGTAGTCCTTGCTGCAACCCTGTCACGGCGGATATTGCTACCTCCAGCCCTGGGGCCCCTTGATAAGGAGACTGCTACCTCCAGTCCAGGGTTCCTTCCATAGGGAGACTGCTATCTCCAGTCCAGGGGTCCCTTCATAGGGAGATTGCATCCACCAGTCCAGGGGCTACTCCATAAAGAGATTGCAACCTCTAGTCCGGGGGCCCCTTCATAGGGAGACTGCCACGTTCAGTCCAGGGATTGCCATATTTACCTCTAGCAAACAAAGAGTAAGTGGTAATGATGAACAGTAACCAATAGCAACCAGTCAGTAAGCAGTAATGATGTGCAGTAACCTCTAGCAACCAATCAATGAGTAGTATTGATGTGCAGTAACATCTAGCAACCAATCAGCAAGCAGAAATGTGCAGTAACCTCTAGCAACGAATCAGTAGGCGGTAATGATATGCTGTAACCTCTTGCAACCAATCATTGAACAGTAAAGAAGTGCAGGAACCTCTAGCAACCAAGACAGGTTACTGCTTCACCAATCAGGTTCAAACTTGCAAGCAGGTCTGAATCTGATTGGTAAATTGGAGGAACTGCTTTGTACTGACTGCTATTTATATACTATATATGGCTTTTTTTGAGCAGCAGGGGGAGGGCAGTGGGAATGTTTGGGAACTAAAGCCCCGTACACACGTATCGATTGTCGACCAAACGATCAGTTGTCTTTTGTCCGGTGCTGTCCTGTCGGTTGAAAAGTGCTAAAGACTGCACACGAATTTTGTCGGCCAACAACAGCCGACTGCAGAAGTGATGTCATGTGATGGTTAACTTTCCGTGTGTTTTTTCTTCTCTGAGCATGCCCAGTCTTGCTAATCTGCTGTCTGTCGGCCGAATTCTGTACTGACTGAGGAACAATCGGCTGTTCTGGTGTTGGCCAACAAAAATTTTATAGCCTGCACACCAGATTCTGTTCGGCCGAAAATTCGCAGTCGGTTGTCGGAAGCATCATACTAACAAGCCGAAAATCGGCCGATCGGTCGGTGGCCGAATATTTACGGCCGACAATCGCTACGTGTGTACGGGACTTTTGCGTACCCGTTTGCAATGCATGTATGTAAATTGATTCCCACCCTACAAGAGCTCCAATACCAGGGCAGGAAGGTTGTGTTTCCTTTAATATAGTTACCCTGTAAGAGTCAACCCCCCCCCCCCCCCAGTGTTATACTATATTCTTGCTCCTTCAAAATATTTGATGTGAAAGAGCCAAGAGCAAACTGAGGCTACCAGGAGGCCTACAGCAACTCTGAAGCAGTTACAGGAATTTATGGCAAAGAGTGGTCATTTTGTGCATGTGACAACAATATCACTATTTCTCCACAGATGTGACTTGGGAGGGTTGCAAGAAAAAAGCCACTCCTCAAGAAAATCCACATGCAGGTATGACTGAGCTTTGCCAAAACGCTCCTTGAAGATTCTGAGGCCACCTGGAAAAATGTGTTCTGGTCAGATGAGACTGAAATTGAATTTTTTGGCCTCAACAACAAACAATGTCTGGCGGAAATCCAATACAGCTCACCATCCAAATAACACCATTCCCACAGTAAAGCATGGAGGTGTTAATACCCTTTTATGGGGGTGTTTCTCTGCAGCAGGGACTGGAGCACTTGTCAGGATAGAAGGAAAAATGGATGGGGCAAAATAATGTCAAATTCTTGAGGAAAATCTGCTGCCCTCTGCCAGAAAGTTGTCAACATAAAGAATGTTTACCTTCCAACATGACAATGACCCAAAGCATACAGCAAAAATCACCACACAGTGGTTGAAGGAGAAAAATTGTGAATGTTCTTGCATTGCCTAGTCAGAGCCCAGACTTAAACCCCATTGAAAATCTGTGGAATGACTTGAAGACTGCAATCCATAAATGGTCACCATCAAATTTAACTGAACTTGAGCAGTTCTGCAAAGAAGAGTGGGCAAATATTGCAAAGTCTAGATGTGCAAAGTTAGTAGAGACAAATCCCAACAGACTAAAGGCTGTAATTAAAGCAAAAGGGGTTCAACAAATTACTGACACAAGGGCGTGATCCTTTTTCTAACTCAGTGATTTTGTTTTTTATTTATTTTTTCTAACATGTTGATGTTCTATCTTTCACTTGGATGTTATAAGTTGCACTGAGTAAATACAGCTGGATAAAACAAAAACTGTGTCTATCTTCATTTCAGGCTGCAAAGCAACAAAATGTGATTATTTTAATGGGGTGATTGTTTTCTATACCCACTGTATACATGATATACTATTGGCTAAAGATTTCCAAGGTGCTGTAAGAGGGGTGTCCTAAATTTGGGATACCCCCCATAAATGAGGACTGTCCAATGTTGACAGGCAGTGGGGTCATTTGCACCTCCAGTGCTCAGAAGGAGGTGCAGGTAATGTGGGAGTGTGGAGAATTATATCCCCTTTGCCTCCCTTGTTGTTTCCCTCCCCTTAGGTATGGAGTATGTGACTTCTTACTTATTCATCTAGCACTATAGCACATAAAAGTTTTTCCACTTTCAGTAGTTTTATTAGAAATACATTCTGAACAGAGCATCCCTTATCAGTGTCATCCACCTTTAATTGGTTTACAATGAAGAACGCTAATATAAGGTATTGTGTTTGTCTTCATTGGTAGCAAGTTAAGTGACAAGAAAGTGCATTGTCCACACATAAACATAAAAAAAAAGAAATTGCGCCATTTAAAAAAAAGAAAAAGGTTCCGTTTATTCATCGTTTTATAAAAACAAAATGCGGGAAAAAAAATATATCCAAAAAGGGTTTTCAATGTTCCTCTGCTTCATGCAGGTCTCTGCTTTGTGAAAAAACAAAAACCTACCAAGGGTTAAATCATGAAGAGCAAAATCCCTCCATCTTCAATTGAGGCTTCTAATCAGTATGAACTGGACCGTGGAATTATGCAAATTTATTTAAATCTGAGTAATTAGCTGCATGCTTGTCACATTTACATCAAGAAATACAAGTGTTCTGGTCTAGTTAATGTTTCTTTCCATTATCATATTGAAATTACAACATCATTTAGCAACCGTGAATTACTGCTGGAGATTTCCATATGTGTAAGCCATGGGATCACAACCCCCCCCCCCCCCCCCAGCTTTCCTTTGTCTTTTGTACATTCTCTTGTTGGTAAGTAAGCACACAACTGACAGCAGTGGCGGCCATCCATTGGGGGCGCAGGGGCGCCGCCCCCCCCCCCCCCATCCATGCATCCGGCCCCCTAATCTACATGCAGGGCGCGGGACGCATGGATTCCAATGTGTTTTTTTGTTTTTTTTTTAAGCACGTGATTAGAGCCAGAGGCTCTAATAGGCTTCAAAAAAGGGTGGGCTAGGGGCACAGAGCACTGCACCCTGAGCCCACCCAGTTGTGTGACAATAGCGAATTAATATTTGCTGTTATCACACTGATGCTACTCCCAGCCAATCAGGAAGCGGGTCCTGAGACCTGTTTCCCGATTGGCCAAAAGGAGAGGCCAAGGAGGAGGAAGGAGACGCAGGAGAAGCCACCGTGGGGGGGGGTATGGTGTGCCAGCTGGTGTGGTCCAGGAGGGGGGTATCGTGTGGTCCATCTGCCGCCCCCCCCCCCCTCCCTGACCCATGGAGCACCAGCCGCCACTGACCGTTATGGAAATAATGCATTAAGTGGCTTAACCAGTTCTGGACCAAAAGGATTTGCCCCCTTAATGACCAGGCCATTTTTTGCAATTCGCCACTGCATTACTTTAACGGAAAATTTGGCGGTCGTGCGGCACTGTACCCAAATAAAATTGATTTCCTTTTTTTCCCACAAATAGAGCTTTTTTTGGTGGTATTTGACCACCTGTGCATTTTTTATTTTTTGGGCTATAAACAAAAAGAATGCAACAATACTGAAAAAAAAAACATATTTTTCACATTCTGAAGAGTAGTTGTATACAGCAATAAATTGCATGTATATCCCTCGCGCCAATGGCTGTTAAGCTAAGTGGATATGTATGTAATTAATAAATAAATACATTTAATAAATATAAAGTACAGCTGCTACAGGAAAAAGGGTATGATAGGTAGTATGGCCACAAAATGCGGTCAGCTAGCGATTGCTTACAAAGGAGTGATGAGTATCCAGGTGGGATAAAGGGAATTTTAAAGTGTTGCGTGCTATCAAAGGTACAGTAAATCCATATCTCAATAAACTCAATAAATAAATCAATTAATATGCAAAGTATATAAAGTGCTAAGTGTATCAAATTTTCAAAAATCTCAACATGGAATGTGCTATAAATAAATATGGCACGTAAATAAATATCACAGTCAAAATAGCTTGAGTGCCAAATATAGTAAAAAAGTGCAGGTGCTCTGTGCTGAATCCTCCAATAGTCCAAATAATGGTGCTTGTAATGTCACCATGAGGAATAATAGGGGAATGCACTCACCAGATGTTGTGGGTCCTATATACCATACGGTATTAGGGCCTGTAAACGCTTTGTGGCTACCAGGGCCAGAAAGGACACTGCTGGGCTTTGTAGTACGGTATTGGTCCGAGGTCCCTCTCCTGGATATCCTCAATCTGTGGGGTTCAGTCAGGGTACATAAGTAAAAAAGCTCCAGATAGTGTAAAACCTTTTAAAATTGGTTTTTAATGAAGTAGATAAGAAAACAGTACATGTAAACGAAAAAAATGCCAGCCAAAACGATGCCCGTGAGTGGAGAGCGGGGAAAACCGGCTTGCGTTCCACTCAGGCACCCGTGACGTAGGCCGCGTGCGTTCCACCTGACGCGCGTTTCGTCAATGCGTATGACGTCTTCAGAGGTGACCTCTGAAGACCTCATATGCATTGACGAAACGGCTGGCATTTTTTTCATTTACATATACTGTTTTCTTATCTACTTCATTAAAAAACAATTTTAAAAGGTTTTACACTATCTGGAGCTTTTTTACTTATATACCCTGACCGAACCCCACGGATCGAGGATATCCAGGAGAGGGACCTCGGACCAATACCGTACTACAAAGCCCAGCAGTGTCCTTTCTGGCCCTGGTAGCCACAAAGCGTTTACAGGCCCTAATACCGTATGGTATATAGGACCCACAACATCTGGGGTCACGGATGAACTCTTTTTTTGTGGACTTTGCACTTTTGCACCTACTGATTTGTTGTGTATTTATTTACTGTGATATTTATTTGCGTGCCATATTTATTTATAGCACCTTCCATGTTTAGATTTTTGAAAATTTGATACACTTAGCACTTTATATACTTTGCATATTAATTGATTTATTTATTGAGTTTATTGAGATATGGATTTACTGTACCTTTGATAGCACTCAACACTTTAAAATTCCCTTTATCCCACCCTGGATACTCATCACTCCTTTGTAAGCAAGCGCTATAGCTGACCGTATTTTGTGGCCATGCTACCTATTTTTCACATTCTGCTATACAGGTATAACATTCCCCAAAAAAAATGTAAAAATCTAAATTTTTCATCCTTTTAGGTCAATTTGTATTCTGCTACATATTTTTGGAAAAAAAAATCGCAATAAGCGTATTTTGATTGGTTTGCCCAAAAGTTGTTGCGTCTACAAACTTGGGGAAAGATTTATGTCATTTTATTTATTTAATGGCGGCGATCTGCGATTTTTTGCGGGATTGCAACATTGCGGTGGACAGATCGGACCCCTGACTGACATTTTTGACACTTTTGGGGGTACCAGTGACATTACTACAGTAATCAGTGCTAAAAATATGCAGTGTTACTGTCATAATGACACTGGCAGGGAAGGGGTTAACAGCAGGGGCGATCAAAGGGTTAAGTGTGAGCCTAGGGGAGTCTTTTCTAACTGTGGGGGGGAGGGCTTGTGAAATTATCATAGAGACCTGTGGTCCTGTATAGAAGGATCACAGGCACTCTGTGATCATTCCAGTGAGAAGAACGGTCAGCTGTGTTTACAACGGCTGACCATTCTTCTCTCTCAGCGGGGAGCGATCGCGGGTGCCCGGCAGCAATCACGGTCGCCGGCCCCGTGCATCGGCATCCCCGCTGCCTAGTGGCTCGCCCCTAAGCACCATGTGCGCGACCGACGTAGGGCTATGTTGTTTCGTGCAGCTGAGCCAGCCTGCCGCAGTAAATCTGCAGCGGATGGTTGGCAAGTGGTTCACTTCCCTTTTGTGAAAAAAATATATAACACATGCAATCAGTAGATAAGTCATGCTATTATTTAATGTTATTAAAATTTACCTTTTCCTTTCAATCTGCAGTCTTTGTAATTTTCTGTTAATGCAATGTGGCAACCTGGACGCATCCTGTACACCACTAGTGTACAGAACTTCCCCAGAAATGTAATTTCCTGCTTGTGTGATTGGCTTACTGATTACCACAGAGGTCTGCACTAAGATACAAATCAAATTTTAGGCATCCTGTGCAACAGGAATTTTCAGTTTTAGTGGGATACTCCCAATACTTCTGAACAGACAATGCTGCTTTTCTCATTAGAACGCCAAGAGCGCACCAGCTGATTATAATAAACCAGACCCTCCTATTCAGAATCCGTGACATCTCATGGGCTTAGCTCTATATTTATATCTGACAGCTTTAGGCTTCAAGTACACATAGCCTATTATGACCACTGGCGATTTTGGCACATTTTGCGGCTGGCGGTCAAACCGTTCCTATCCTGAATGCGATTCTTCCACGATCAGGAGAGGGAGGTTGAACCTCCCCTAACTGCAGCAGCTCCTAAAAGATCCTAAAAGCCTATGAACAGATAGGCTTTTATGGAGTTGAGTTAAGGAGCTTTGGCAAAAAAAAAACCCAAAAGCTCCTGAACTCAAGTTTGGGAGTTGCAGTGTACATGAAGCCTTATAGTACCGCAGAAGACAGCGAT
The DNA here is from genome assembly GCF_965119305.1 of Pelophylax lessonae. Classification (NCBI taxonomy): domain Eukaryota; kingdom Metazoa; phylum Chordata; class Amphibia; order Anura; family Ranidae; genus Pelophylax; species Pelophylax lessonae. Next base: position 281,248,409 of record NC_138773.1, read on the forward strand.
CACTGTAGTTCTGGGAGCCCGATGCTGATCCTTCTGAGCTCTGCATCTTGAACAGGAGAGTCGCTGTAGCTGCTATGCCCTCCCCTCGTCCTGTCCATTCACAGAAGCCTTGTATTATTATTATTATATAGGATTTCTTTAGCGCCGACAGTTTACGCAGCGCTTTACAACTTGAGGGTAGACAGTACAAATACAATACACTTTAATACAATAGGAATAAGAGGGCCCTGCTCGTTAGAGATTACAATCTAAGGGATTATTATGTGAACACATTCACAAAATACAAAGGCTTCTCTGAATAGGAAGCAGGGTTAAGGGGTGGGCATAGCTGTTCTGTGTGCCTTTTTTCTCTCTCACAGCCTTGTGTGTCTTAAATGTGTAATTCCCGGCAGAGCAATAAGCCTGTCAAATATAAATAATATAGATAAACCCAGGAGATGTCATGCAGCTCTTTGGACTTATCTCATAGTGTACCTGTACCTCTTACATAGTGTCTGAGTTCCTGGAATTCAGCTTTAATGGGCACCTCTGCTGTCCACACATTGGTTCCTCATTCCCTTTACCATCATGCAAGTGGTGACACCGGCAGCAGAAAGAGCTAAAAAAAAAAAAAAAAAAAGAAAAGAGGTGCTAATATCACTTTAGGGTAGAAGTGTTGTATACTGTAGGTGTAAAGTGCTGACAGTGTGTTTGATGTTCTGCTAATTGTCTGCGTGTTTTTTTGTACAAAGTGTTTGTTAAGTGCGGAGTGAGTGTATGAGTGTGTACCGTGTGTCTGCTGCCACTAGCAGTGCGGGACAGTGAAGGATGGGATTCAGACAATAAAAAAGATATTTGAAAGGATTAGCAATTTATGTTGGGCCAGAGGCAGAGCTGCAGGCAGGGGAGTGGGGCTGACAGCGCCCATTAACAAGGTGTCAAGAATAAGAGGTATGGCGGGTCAGGGGTGACATTCCTATCTGCACAAATTCATTACATGTGAAAAATGAATCGTTAGGTAACAAGCAAATACTTCGACTTCGCCGAAAAGATCCAACCCTCCCCGATAATCACATGTGCAAATGATTTTTTCACGAAATGAGCTATTAAGCGCAGAACATAGTCGTTCTGAGAGCCCCAGGCCCCTGTGTTTGTCGTGTGCCAGTTATTGTATATTCGGTGAATTCCATTCGTTTCTGACGTTCCGAATTTTGTGATGTCACGGCTTCTGGGAATATCCTGCGCTGCTTTTGATAATTAAAGCCATCATTTCACACCTGTCACATGAACCCTTCTCATGTGTTTATGGCCTGTCAGAAATACCCAAGACCAGAAATACCCGGGACCAGAAGTACCCACGTCCAGAAGTACCCGGGACCAGAAATACCCAGGACCAGTGCTGTATCTTGGCCTAGGCCAACAAGGCCCAGGCCTAGGGCAGCACTTTGCATGGGGGGCAGCAAAAAGCTGCACCGTGCACAAAAAAAAAAAACAGCCTCCTCCCGGCACGAAAAGGGTCCCCGCCGGCATGCGCTACACTTTTTGTACAGTGCCAGTCTTATGTGGTGAGTTGGGCCAGAGAGCAGGGTCCAGGAGGCAAATCAGTCTGGTACCCCCATAAAGCGGTCACACTGCTACCTACCAGTATGATAATACCGGCCGGTCAGGACATTCGGACAGGCCGCCGACCACACTTAACACAACTGGCCCGATGGCCACCAATGCTAATAAGTGTGGCACTGCAGCCAAATGCTCCGCCTACTCCCCTCTGCCCCCAGGCACTGATGGGCACTCATATGCTGCACTGATGAGCGCTAATAGGCTGTACTGATGGGCACTTATATGCTGCTCTAATGGCCACTGATGAGGCGGCGATGGTGGGCACTGATAAATTGCACTGATGGGCACTAATGAGGCTGCACTGATAAGGCAGCACTGATATGCTGTACTGATGGGCACTGATGAGGCTGCACTGATGGGCACTGATGAGGCTGAACTTATGGGAACTGATGAGACTGCACTGATATACTGTGGTTGTGGTCTGGGGTTTAAAGATGACAGGGCGGGTCATAAACAGGAAGGGGTGTGACATTTACAGGAAGGGGTGTGGCCTTTACAGGAAGGGGTGGGTCATATTTAAATAAGGGGGTGCACAAGTTTAGTCAGGCCTAGGGCAGCACAAATCCTAAATATGCCACTGCCCGGGACTAAAAATATCCGAGACCAGAAATACCCAGGACCAGAAATACCCGGGACTAGAAATACCCGGGACTAGAAATACCCAGGACCAGAAATACCAGGGACTAGAAATACCAGGGACTAGAAATACCAGGGACTAGAAATACCCAGGACCAGAAATACCCGGGACCAGAAATACCCGGGACCAGAAATACCTGGGACCAGAAATACCTGGGACCAGAAATACCCGGGACTAGAAATACCAGGGACTAGAAATACCAGGGACTAGAAATACCTGGGACCAGAAATACCCGGGACACTTTGGAGAGTTTTTTTTTTTTTGAGCTTTCTAAACACAGTAAATCATTTTTCAATGTTTTTGTAACAAAAAAAATTAACTTTTTGCAACTACACAAACTTTTCTTGGTTATATTTATAAGTGCTAGAAGGGCTTTTTTTTCTCAGATAATAGGTGCATGAACTCCCCCCTTCCGAGTCCCCCCTTGTCTCCATGCCCTACCCATCTCCAAGCACCATCCCTTGGTTCCACCCCCTACCCACTCTCCAGTACTGCCCCAAGTATCATTTTGTGAATCTAAATCATTTGTATGGAATTTTTTCTTGTCTAATAAGAAGAAAAGCAGTAAAATAGATCCCCTGGAGCCAGCAACAATAGACCCCACCCCAGCAACAATAGATCCCTCACACAACAACAATAGACTTATCCAGTAACAATGGACCCTACCCCAATAATAATAGGCCCTCCCAAGCAACAATAGATTCCCCTCCCAGCAATAATAGACCCCACACTAGCAGCAATAGATCCCTAACACAACAATAGACTTCTCCAGCAACAATGTACCCCACCCCAATAACAATAGGCCCCACCCAAGCAACAATAGATTCCCCTCCCAGCAATAATAGACCCCATACTAGCAACAATAGATCCCTCACACAAAAATACCCCCCCCTCCCCCCAGCAACAATAGGTCCCACCAATAAAAGTAGTTCCCCCAGCAACAATAGATCTCTTACACAACAATAGACCCTACCCCAATAGCAATAGCCCCCCCCCCCAAGCAACAATAGATTCCCGTCCCAGTAATAATAGACCCCACCCCAGCAACAATAGCTCCCTCACACAACAATAGACAACCACAGCAACAATGGACCCCACTCCAGCAACAATAGGTCCCTCCAGTAAAAGTAGTTCCCCCCAGCAACAATGGACCCAACCCCCAGCATAAATAGATCCCTTACACAACAATTGACTTCTCCAGCAACAATGGACCCAACCCCAATAACAATAGCCCTCCCCCAAGCAACCATAGATTCCTCTCCCAGCAATAATAGACCCCACCCCAGCAACAATAGATCCCTCACACAACAATAGACCACCACAGCAACAATGGACCCCACCTCAGCAACATTAGATCCCTCACACAAAAAAAGACTTCTCCAGCAATAATGGACCCCACCACAATAACAATAGCCCAACCCCCAAGCAAGCAACAATAGATTCCAATCCCAGCAATAACAGACTCAACCCCAGCAACAATAGACCCCCCAGCAACAATGGACCCCACCCCAGCAACAATAGGTCTCTCCAGTAAAAGTAGTTCCCTCCAGTAACAATAGACCCCACCCCAGCAACAAAAGATCCCCCCAGTAACAATAGACCTGCACACTCAGAAACAATGGACCACCCACAACAAAATACCACCCTCAGCAACAAAAAATTAACCCCAGCAACATTAGATCCCCTAGCAGCAACAACAGATTTCCCAGCGGCCAGCAATAATAGGCCCTTCAGCAGCCAGAAACAATAGACCTCTCCCTCAACAGTAGATCCCTACCAGCAACATAAGACCCCCCAGAAACTATAGATCCCCCCAAGCAATAATAGACCCTCACACAAAAACTGATCCCCACCAGTGATAATAAATCCCCCAGCAGACAGCATCCATAGACCCTCCAGCACACCCCTTGCCATTACATACATTCATACACACACATACCAGGGCCAATTTAGACAGAAGCCATTTAACCAACCAACATGACGTTGGAGTGTGGGAGGAAACCGGAGTAACCGGAGGAAACCCAGGCAGGCACAGCAGGAACATGCAAACTGCAGGCAGGTAGTGTCATGGTTGGGATGCTGATGACCCTATTGCTGCTAGGTAGAAGTGCTAACCACTTAGCCACTGTGCCGCCCATTTAGGACCAATTTGCATCAATGCATTGTGGGAACACTTTCACTGGTGCACATGGTACTGTATGCTCATTACATGTTGAGTTGCCATTCATTTTTAATAGCACCAACGCACCAAGACCAGTTCACAAAGCAAGATCTATAAAGACATGGATGAGTGAGTTTGAGGTGGAGGAACTTGACTGACCTGCACAGAGTTCTGACCTCAACTCGATAGAACATCTTTGGGATGAATTAGAGCGCAGACTGTGAGCCAGGCCTTCTCTCCTACGTCAGTGCCTGACCTCACAAATGCACTTCTGGAAGAATGGTGAAACATTCCCATAGACACACTCCTAAACCTTGTGGTCATCCTTCCCAGAAGAGTTGAAGCTGTTATAGCTGCAAAGGATGGGCCAACTCAATATTGAACCCTACAGACTAAGACTGGGACGCCATTAAAGTTCATGTATGTGTAAAGGCAGGCGTCCCAATACTGTTGGTAATATAGTGTATGTTAATTTGTGACACAATAACACATTAATGCATCACGCAAATGTTAATGGCTCCTCAGGTTTTATTGGAAGCCCTTGTGACGGGGTGACAACTGTTGTGATAAGTAACAGAGCATTGTCACCCTATAAAAGAAAGTCAATCTGAATACTGACCTTTATCTTTGGATCATTTGATAATATTTTTATGAAGACTGCAGATTAAAAAAAATGTAAAAAAGACTTTTGATATTACAGTAGTGATTGAGTTTACTTTAATACATTTTCAAAAGAAAAAAGCTGGGGTGCGGATGCAGGTTCCCTGGACAGGTCAGTGTCCTAATATTAAAAGTCAGCAGCTACAGCTGATAAAATTTTTTGGTGGGGGGGGGGGGGGGGGAGGGGGCTCCTCTTTAATGGCTCTGTAATCTATTTTTCATTACTGCTTCCTAGGCCAACCATACATAGAGTGAAGTGCTAACAGGGGAATCCCTCCTGCCAAGCCATTGTCTTTTCCTGGGAAAGGGGGATGCCCCCCCCCCCCCCCCCCCGGGAGAAGACAGGGGCTATAGCAGCCACTAGCGATAATCGCAAGAGAATCCGGCAGGCTGGTTGTAAATTCAGCCTGCCCATTAACAGTTTGAATCCCAGCCGGTTCCTGCTAAACCGTCTGAGATTTGAGCCGTGTATGGCCGGCCTTATTGTGTATTTCTGCCTCTCTGTAACGTCTTCTGTGAGCTCCTTTTCCCTCTCACTTCCATATATTTGGAACAAGCGGGGCACATTAGTTGCAGTCATGTGCACTGCTGTATACACACTATAAATCCCACAGTCCATCTCGGGTGCAAGCAAGAGAGGGTGGCTACATTCCTACATATAGTGGGACCATGGAGAACAAATGCCACCCTCTAACACACATATGTCAAACACAAGGCCCACGGGCCAAATCCAGCCCGCCAGGCCTTTTCATATTGCCCTCACACTCAGTTTTGCTGTCTCCGCTCTCAGCCTCTGCTCTTGCTCCCCTCTGTCACTTCTAAACACAGAGGCCTTCTAAGGGATGGCTTTTCTCTCAGTGGCTTCTGCAACTAACAGATGTCTGCATGCACTCATGGTGGTGACAGATCTCCCTGCAAGGCGAGGCAGAGCTGCCTACACAGAGAGGTACTAGAGCCAGGCCAGGTAGGTGAGAAAGATACAAGGAAGCTTTGGGGGGGGGGGGTTGCACACTGTGCATGGCACACCCACCCTGCACTCTGTACACAGCACACTCCTAAACCCTGCACTCTGTACACAGCACACTCCTAAACCCTGCACTCTGTACACAGCACACTCCTAAACCCTGCACTCTGTACACAGCACACTCCTAAACCCTGCACTCTGTACACAGCACACTCCTAAACCCTGCACTCTGTCCACAGCACGCTCCTAAACCCTGCACTCTGTACACAGCACACTCCTAAACCCTGCACTCTGTACACAGCACACTCCTAAACCCTGCACTCTGTACACAGCACGCTCCTAAACCCTGCACTCTGTACACAGCACGCTCCTAAACACCCTGCTATCTGTGCATAGCATACCCCTAAACCCTGCTTCTGTGCATAAGGCACTCCTGGAACTGCACTCTGTGTATAGTACACCCCCTGAACCCTGCGCTCTGTATATAACGCACTCCTGAACTCTGCACTCTGTATATAGCACACCATAATGCTGCACGTAGCGTAATCCTGAAGTCTGTATGGAATGCGCTCCTAAACCCTGCACTCTGTACACAGCACACCCCTGAACTCTGCACTCTGTGCATAGCACACCCCTAAACCCTTCTTTTGTGCATAGGGCACCCCTGGAACTGCAATCTGTATAAAGTGCACCCCCTGAACCCTGCGCTCTGTATATAATGCACTCCTGAATTCTGCACTCTGTATATAGTGCACTCCTGAATGCTGCACGTAGCGTAATCCTGAAGTCTGTACGTAATGTGCTCCTAAACACTGCACTCTGTACACAGCACACCTCTGAACCCTGCACTCTGTATGTAGCACACCCCTGAACTCTGCACGCAGCACACTCCTAAACTTGGCTATCTGTGGATAGCACACCCCTAAACCCTGCTTTTGTGCATAGAGCACCCCTGGAACTGCAATCTGTATATAGTACACCACGTGAACCCTGCACTCTGTATATAATGCACTCCTGAACTCTGCACTTTGTATATAGCGCACTCCTGAATGCTGCACGAAGCGTAATCCTGAAGTCTGTACGCAATGCGCTCCTGAACCCTGCACTCTATATGTAGCACACCCCAGATACAACTGGCCCTTTGAGGGCAACCATACTGCTGATGCGGCCCATGATTAGATTTAGTTTGACACTCCTGCTCTAACAGGAAGTCAGATCACAGCAGAAAAAAAAAGGAAATTGGAGATTTGGAGGGGGGTAAGAGTAATAGAAGAGACTTTTTTGAGTTAAAGAGGCACCTATCAAAAAAATAAAAGTCAGCATCTACAAAAAGTATAGCTGCTGACTTAAAATAACAGCCACTCACCTGTCCCACGGTCCAGCGGTGAGCTCACCTCAGCCTCCTTCATCCTCTGTCCTCCCTCGGCAGCCCTGGCATTTTCACTATGGGAACTCGGCTGTGACAGATTGCGCTTCACAGCCGGGTGCCCACTGCGCATGTGCGAGTCACGCTGCGCATCCTGAATGGTGGATGCAGTCTCCTGGCACCTGTCAGTGTCCCAGAAGCCTGCAGGGGGAGGGAGAGAGGAGAAATTCCATTGACGAGCACTACAGAAGTGGGAGCAGGTATATTTCAAAATCGGGTACCCCCCCCCCCCTCAAAAGTGCCAATTGTGCAAGAGGAGCGGGGGACGAGTCCTTAAAGCGGAATTTCCCCTTTTGGGTGGAGTTCCGCTTTAAGAATACATACTTGAATAGACTTTTCTTTTTTTAAACCGGAGCTTAGCATCACTTTAGGAGATGAAAACTGAAACCCAAAAAGGTGAAACATTCCTGAAGGATATAATGAGGTTTGTAAGAAGAGAATAAAGGATCTGTGCTTCAAGTATCTGTCTGATGAAGCCCGGGTCCTCCAAGGATCGCTCCATAATCTAAACACCATAGACACAAAGTACACAATGGAGAGGTGCACAGGAGTTGTACTCACATCATTGAGTTATGGCCTCCACTTAACGGAGAAGTTTGTGGGATTCCTATAAGTGGTAGAAGTGGAATTCTTCAGTGATATCTTGTTTACTGAATCAGATTTATACCACTTGTTCAACAGTGCCGCCTAAATCTCCGATTCCTTTAACTACTTCCCCACCGGGCCAATTCTGACACTTCTCACATGTAAAAATCAGAATTTTTTTGGCTAGAAAATTAATTAGAACACCCAAACATTATATATATTTTTTTACGCAGAGGCCCTAGAGAATGAAATAGTGGGTGTTGCAGATTTGTATGTCACACTGTACTTGCGCAGCAGTTTTTCAAATGCCAAATGTTTGTAAAAAATACACTCTAGCCACTTGTCGACCAGCCGCCAATATACGGCGGCAGGTCAGCAGGTTCCCCAGCAGAGAAGCTGATTCACGGGGCCGGCAACCGCGATTGCCACCAGGCACCCACGATCGCTCCCCGTGGAGAGAGAAGGGCAGTCTGCTGTTGTAAACACAGCAGACCATTGTTCTCTCTGGTATCAATATTACTATTTAGAATCACAGGTCTCTGTGTTGATTCCATCCTCCTCACAGTTAGAAAACACACCCTAGACTCACATTTAACCCTTTGATCACCCCTGGGTTAACCCCCTTCCCTGCCAGTGTCATTATTACAATAACAGTACATATTTTTAGCACTGATTACTGTAGTAGTGTCACTGGTCCCCCCCAAAAGTTTCAAAAATGTCAGTTAGGGGTCCGATCTGTCCGCCGCAATGTTGCAGTCCCTAAAAATCAGTGATCACCGCCATTACTAGTAAAAAAATAAAAACGACATAAATCTTTCCCCTAGTTTGTAAACGTAAAAACTTTTGTGCAAACAATTTAAAATACGCTTATTTGGATTTTTTTTAACCAAAAATATGTAGCAGAATACAAATTGGCCTAAAATGATGAAAAAATTTGATTTTTAAATTATTTTTATTGGGCCGGCTATATAGCAGAAAGTGAAAAATACTGTTTTTTTTTTCAGAATTGTCGCTATTTTTTGGTTTATAACGCAAAAAATAAAAACAGTAGAGGTGATCAAATGCTACCCAAAGAAAGCTCTATTTGTGGGAAAAATAGTACATCAATTTTATTTGGGTACAGCGTCGCACGACAGCGCAATTGTATGTTAAATTCAACGCAGTGCTGTATCGCAAAAAATGCCCTGGTCATTAAGGGGGAAAATTTCTTCCAGACCAGAAGTGGCTAGTGAACACAAACACAATATAACACACAATTTTTGGTAAAATATAAAAGATTATATTATGCTGAGTAAATAGATACCTACCGTGTCACGCTTTAAAATTGTGTACGCCTGTAGAAAAGAGCCAAACTACTTTACCTAAAAATCTCCATAGGCGACACTTTAAAAGCCTTTACAGGTTACCAGGTTAAAGTTACACAGGAGGTCGGGAGCTAGAATTATTATAATAGAATTTTACACTGTCCCTTTAATTTTTTTTTTTAATCAACTTTATTGCTATTATAAAGGATGAATAACATCCCTTGTGATAGCATGGGCTGTGCCATGTTCTCCTTTTGGAGAGATCTGGGGTCTATTAGACCCCAGATCCAGTGGCGGCTGGTGCGCAAAAAGAAAAATGTAATAGGCATTGCTTTGCGGCAAAAAACGCTGTAAAAAATTGCGTGACTTTGAGGTCGCAAAAGTGTGAAAGGGGCCTTCAGTAATTAAGGTATAGTGTGCCCCCTTTCAATGCAGAGTGACCAGCGTGCCCCCTTTCAATGCAGAGAGACCAGCGTGTCCCCTTTCAACGCACAGTGACCAGCGTGCCCCCTTTCAAAGCACAGTGACCAGCGTGCCCCCTTTCAAAGCACAGTGACCAGCGTGCCCCCTTTCAATGCAGTGACCAGTATACATGCCCTCTTCAATGCAGTGACCAGCGTACATGCCCCCTTCAATGCAGAGATCAGCGTACATGCCCCCAATGTAGTGACCAGCATACATGCCCCCTTCAATGCAGTGACCAGCATACCATTCCCCCAATGCAGAGATCAGCGTACATGCCCCCAATGCAGTAACCAGCATACATGCCCCCAATGCAGTAACCAGCATACATGCCCCCAATGCAGTGACCAGCATACATGCCCCCAATGCAGTGACCAGCATACATGCCCCCAATGCAGAGATCAGCGTGCGTGCCCCAATGTAGTGACCAGCATACATGCCCCCAATGCAGTGACCAGCATACCATTCCCCCAATGCAGTGACCAGCGTACATGCCCCCAATGCAGTGACCAGCATACATGCCCCCAATGCAGTGACCAGCATACATGCCTCAATGCAGAGATCAGCGTGCGTGCCCCCAATGTAGTGACCAGCATACATGCCCCCAATGCAGAGATCAGCGTGCATGCCCCCAATGTAGTGACCAGAATACATGCCCCCAATGCAGTGACCAGCATACATGCCCCCAATGCAGAGATCAGCGTGCATGCCCCCAATGTAGTGACCAGCATACATGCCCCCAATGTAGTGACCAGCATACATGCCCCCAATGCAGTGACCAGCATACATGCCCCCAATGCAATGACCAGCATACATGCCCCCAATGTAGTGACCAGCATACATGCCCCCAATGCAGAGATCAGCGTGCGTGCCCCCAATGTAGTGACCAGCATACATAATGCAGAGATCAGTGTGCGTGCCCCCAATGTAGTGACCAGCATACATAATGCAGAGATCAGCGTGCGTGCCCCCTTACTTACCTTGAGCAGCAGCAGCGGCGGGCGACTTCTCCTCAGTCCCGGTGACCGGCGGCACGTCTCCTCCAGTCCTTCCGCTCCCGCCTCCTCCTCGGCCAATGGCATGAAGTTTGCCTTGCGGCTAATCAGGAAGCGCGCATTGGACGCGCTTCCTGATTGGCCAGGAGGAAGATCTGTGTGACAATAGCAAATTTTAATTCGCTATTGTCACACAATGGGTGGGCTCGGGAAGCACTGCTCTGCGCCCCGGGTCCACCCTTTGCATCGCCCTATTAGAGCCTCTGGCTCTAATCAGGTGATGCCAAAAAAAAAATCCCCATTGAACTCCATGCATCTGGCGCCCCTGCATGCAGATTAGGGGGCCGGATGCATGGATGGGGGGGCGGCGCCCCTGTGCCCTCTGTTCCCCCGGCCGCCACTGTCCAGATCTCTCCTCTGGCTTCCAATGCAGCCGATCAGACACAGATCTGTCTGGTTGCTTCACTGGTTGGTAACAAGCCAGGACAGAACCAAAATTGGAAGAGAGGAAATCCGTGCTGCTTCCGGTTTCTGATCTCACAGAGAGGGAGGAGGGGGGGCACCCCCTCCGCCGCCTGTATAGGTGATGGAGTGGCTGTATAGACACTTGAATCACTTGCCACACAATGGTGGCAAAGGTGTCAGTGCGTTGCCTGGCTCAATATAGATATCAACGATAATGCAAAAAGTTTTTGATCTGCGTCCGCCCTTCCAGTGCTCCTTACCATTAAGACCAGTTATAGAAGGAGGCGGTGACCACTTTTTGCATTATCGTTAATATTTATATTGAGCCAGGCAACGCACTGACACCTTTGCCGCCATTGTGCGATGTGCTGGGTGTTCAGTGTTACCCTGTGCCTTTAAGGAGGGGTGGGCTCCCTCTAGTCACCTGTCCTCCATCTATCCCATGAATGCATGTGCTCCCATTGTGGAGACTCTTTAAATTGTAGAGTTAGGGTCTGCAGATATCAGGGTGCCTTGCTGGGTGTCACGATTGACCACGCCCACGGCGACTAGCTAACCGAGACGTGGTTTCGTGACTGGGGAGTAAAAGGGAATAGGGGAAATTCCTACTGAGTAATAAGACTGGCTGTGACACTTTCACAGCCCGCACTGCCTTTGGTCACCACTAGAGGGAGACTCCACTCCAATCCAGCTGGCTGACCACACACAGGCAGATACAAATCTTACAAACAATCTGGTGCAATGTAAGGGTTGGGGAGCAGTTTAGCAATTACTACACACTACTGAGATTCCTCCAGCTATTCTACAATCTAGAACCCCGGTGTTAATCACTCTTCCCACTGTCCACACACCACAAATGATAGCCTGCCACCACCCAACAGTTTGTCCGCAGACTGGTCTGCTGAGCCACCACACACACACACAGATCTCCGTCTGGTTTACAATCTGCATGCAATCTGCCAACACACAGTGCAATTGCATACAGATTGGCATGTAGCTTAGACCAAGCAATTAGGCACTAAAATGCAACAATCTCTCCAGAGATTTGAGTCCTAGCTTAGTACACAGAAGTCACTTATTAATTTTACAATTTAATTTCCCGAAAGTGGGCAGTGCATAAGAAATATATACAAAGCAAAAGGAGTTACAAAAAATGCAAAGAAGATAAAAGACACACAATTGGCAATTTGCTATGAAAATAAAAAGGAATAAAAACAGAAATAAACCAAAGCTTATCCCTTGGTAGAAGCATACCGGAAACCGCGTGGGGACTCGCCAGTTTAGAACTGGCTTCATGGAAGAACCATGTCCATATCCCAGGTTCCCCAATTTATTGGAATATGAATGTGGGCTGGACTTTAGCCCTTGACCAATCAACCCCAGGGGGTTGTCCCCGTCCCAGCCCACAGGAGGTTTCATGTTCTGAACTGACCAGAGTCAAATTGACCCAGAACGGCACTGACCGCTGAGTCAGGGATAGGAATTCTGACACCAGCGCATCGGTCTGATTGCGACCGTACCAAACACTGCTTGCCTGCCGCAATCAGGTGCCATATAACGGTTTTGTGCGTTTCTCTAGGATGCTACACATGCTACAGACATATGTACATGTAGCCCAACATGTGAACCTTAAGAAGAAATGATTTTCATCTCTCTGCCACTAATATTTCACCTATTATGAGAGATAAAATACATTCCTTTGACCTGATGATACCAATCCAAGCTTGCAGACTGTTTGGAGCCTATCGTCGCCCCCTGCGGATGCCCTCAGCCAAGATGACCAGCAGCTCTCTTTGAGGATTCAGGAAGGTGACAACTTTTGTTCACTTGCATGGGAGACTTGGTGTCACCTCCATCCCAAAGACCAGTTCTGTCCTTTATAAATGCTAATAAAAGGACATATGTGTATGACTGAGTACTGAATACTACAATTCTTAATAACCCAAAATGACACTACATCTACAATTATACTATTTCTACAGATCACTTCATATCTCGCTAAGGCAAAGCTACCCTACTCTGCCATTTATGTTACACCAGGGCCTGCAGCTTACGCATGTATTTGCAAATGTGTGCAACCAAACCCCTGTTTTAACACATACTGTTAGACAGGTCAATTCGGTTTACATGCAGGGCGCCGGACGCATGGATTCCAATAGGGTTTTTTTTGTGCCCGTTCCCTTCCTGCTACGGTTTTATTTAAAGTTTAATATCCTGTCTACAGTCTGTTTATAATCCTGTGGGCCCCTGTGTCTTATAAAAAATAAGTCTATGCACAGAATGCAGAGTTCAGGGGTGTGCTGTGTACAGAATGCAGTGTTCGGGGTGGCCCTATGCACAAAATGCAGAGTTCAGGGGGGCCTATGCACAGAATGCAGAGTTCAGGGGTGTGCTGTGTACAGAATGCAGAGTTCAGGGGTGCCCTATGCACAGAATGCAGAGTTCAGGGGTGTGCTGTGTACAGAATGCAGAGTCCAGGGGTGCCCTATGCACAGAATGCAGAGTTCAGGGGTGTGCTGTGTACAGAATGCAGAGTTCAGAGGGGCCCTATGCACAGAATGCAGAGTTCAGGGGTGTGCTGTGTACAGAATGCAGAGTTCAGGGGGGCCCTATGCACAGAATGCAGAGTTCAGAGGTGTGCTGTGTACAGAATGCAGAGTTCAGAGGGGCCCTATGCACAGAATGCAGAGTTCAGGGGTGTGCTGTGTACAGAATGCAGAGTTCAGAGGGGTCCTATGCACAGAATGCAGAGTTCAGGGGTGTGCTGTGTACAGTGAGCAGGGTTGAGGAGTACACTACATACAGAGTGCAGGGATCCACCACATTCAGGCTGAAAAAAAAGCCCTGGATGTGAGGGCCACATGACATGGCCTGGAGGGCCAGATTCGGCCCGCAGGCCTTGTGTTTGACACCTGTGTTAGAGGGTGACTGCGTTTGTTCTCCATGGTCCCACAGTTTGTAGGAATGTAGGAATCTCCTGCTTGCTCCTGAGATAGACTATAGGATTTACAGTGCTCATAGCAGCAGTGCACAAGACTGCAACTAACGTACACCATGAGGGGGGGAACAGGAGAGGTTTAGGAGCTCCTGAGGGTGTTACAAAAAGGCAGAAAACCAAAGTAAGAAACAATTTAATGAAAAATAGATTACATAACCACTAAGTAGTGGATGAATATGGATTATTTTTGGAGAATTAAGATCTTTCTTTAATTCCACTTATAAAGGGAATGCATAGTGGTTTTGCCTTTTTTTTTTTTGTTACTTGATTTATTATGGCCAAGACTACAAAAAAAGCAAAAAATATGTTTTTTTTTTGGTCATGTAAGGAAACAATGACATAAATATTATCATTTTTATTATTCTTACTGCACAGGATTCACATAGGGCCAGCACTTCGAGTGTTGCTAATCAGTCTGTATATGCAATAAAGCATGCTTGTTATACTTACTAACTATGGAACCTAAGGGGTTAATCCTCCCCATTGTGTGAAAAGGCTGTTTGATCCTGTCTTCTCTGATCCTCCCCTTCTTCTACAGTCCCCACTCCATCTGCTGAGAGAACAGAGCCTAAGAGGCACTCTGCACATGCTCAGTTTGGTGTGTAGTGCTAAAGATTTTTTTTTTCTTTGGGAGGGTGCATGTGATCAGCACAGGACCAATCAGCACTGTCCAGAGAGAGGATCAGGGATCATGCAGCCTCATGGGACAGTCAGAGGAGAATGAAAACTCCTCCACTAGCATTAGACTGCTATATACTGCTGATGGGAAAAGGTATTTAGCAGTTTATATTTACTAAAATAATTGCATTTCCATGTTCTGTGTACTGTGGGAAACCAGATATAGTGAATGCAGGCTCCTGGGTTTAGTAACACTTCAAATATTTTAAATTCTTATTTTCAGCCAGCAGGTGGCATAATAGGTTTCTTTTCACATGTGTCTCTTCCCAATCTTATCAGGTGTAAACAATTCCATTTTTGTTCGTGTGTGTGGCCAGACCTCCTTTGCATATCACAGCTGAGTATCCCAGACCCAGCTCAGTTCCCATGATGCCATTGGATCTTTTCTTGCATTACACGTGTTTGATCTCCCCTGTCACCATAATTTATTGGAGGGGTCGGGAAGAGTCATATTTATTTTCCATTTTTAAGGCCCCATGCACTCAGGGCTTTAGAAAACACGAGCTGCAAAGCTATTTCTGATGCCAGAAAAAAGCGGCGTAAAAAATGCGCCTTTAGCAGCATTTCGCATTGGCGTCAATGTACGTTTAGGCGCGTTGGCAGCGTTTTTAAATAAACACAACCCTCTTCTATTTGTGACCAATCACATTTTTCCCTTTTTAAAAAACGCCCGCCGTGTTTAGCAGCGTCTGGCGTTTTTACAGCTTAACCACTTAAGCCCCGGAGGATTTTCCTGCTAAAAGACCAGGGGGTATTTTGCGATTCGGCACTGCGTGACTTTAACGGACAATTGCGCGGTCGTGCGACGCTGTACCTAAACAAATTTGACGTCCTTTTTTTCCCACAAACAGAGCTTTCTTTTGGTGGTATTTGATCACCTGTGCGATTTTTTGATCACGCGCTATAAACAAAAAAAGAGCGACAATTTTTCAAAAATAGCAATATTTTTCACATTTTTTTATATGAAATTCCCCCCCAAAAAAATGTAAAAATCAAAATTTTTTAACATTTTTGGCCAATTTGTTTTATCCTACCTATGTTTGGTAAAAAAAAATCGCAAAAAGCGTATTTTGATTGGTTTGCGCAAAAGTTATCGCGTTTACTAACAAAGGGAAAGATTTTTGTCATTTTTGTTGTTTTTTTTTTAACGCGTAATGGCGGCGATCTGCGTTTTTTTTTGCGGTACTGCGACATTGCGGCGGACAGATCGGACCCTTGACTGACATTTTTGACACTTTTTGGGTTACCAGTGACATTTCTACAGTAATCAGTGCTATACATATGCACTGTTACTGTAAAAATACACTGGCAGTGAAGGGGTTAACTTTATTTGGGAGGGAGGGGCTGTGTGTGTCCCTAGGGGCGTGATTCTTACTGTGATTGGCTGTGGCTCTAGCTGTAAGGACACTGATCAACGGATCTACATACTAGATCCGTGTGATCAGTGTCTTTACAGCGAGGAGAATGACAGGTGGCTTGTTTACACAAGCTGCCTGACATTCTCCCTCTTCCCCCGACGATCGCCGAGTGGCCGGCGGACATCGGGTCCGCTGGTCACACGCGCGGGGGGGTGCGTGACCGCGCGGGAGCGGGAGCGCGCCTCCGCGGGCGCGCGCTCGCTCCCCAGACCCTCCCAGGCTAGTGACGTTAATTAACGTCACTCTGCCTGGCAGGGGCTGACCGCCGCAGTAAATCTACTTGCGGCGGTCGGCAAGCAGTTAAGGCCTCTTTCACACGGGCGCTCCAACGCATGTCCGTATATCACCCCATCCGTTTGCTGGTGATATGCGGACATAATGCATGTCAATGGGATTGCGTATGTCAGCGGATGACCAAGTATATAGTATAGTAAAATATATATAATGTTTGGGGGTTCTAACTCATTTTCTAGCAAAAAATACTGATTTTAACTGTAATTAACAATTGTAGGCTTTGTCTTTAGGTGATCAATGACCCCTTCCCCGGCTCTCCATCCTGAAACATCCCCTGTGTGCTAGTGGGAGAGGAGGGAAGCCCAGCAGTACTGTGGGGGGGGGGGTGGCTACAAGGGGGAATCCTGGTCTAGTAGGGAGAATCTGAGCCACACAGGGTGATAAGGTGTGCCCAGGCACACCCGGCACACCTATGTTTACATTCAAAGTTCCATTTCCCTTCTGCTATTCACTGAGCATTTTGTAAGCTTATTGGAAGAAGAACAAACTGCACACCCATGGCTGAATAGAAAATCTTGGAAGAGATCACTGGATTCCTTTGTCCAAAGTTCACCATACACGTTACAATCAGCGGAGATTTCTCCATCCACCTGTAAACGGGGGAATGACTTTCGCTCTGTGGATTGGCGGCGGGTGTGACTCGCGTTCGTGTAACTTTGTAGCAGAGGTGTGCCCTGTATACACATTACACTTCAATAAACATGTCTAATATCCTCGGAGTGACCCCAGACTCCTAATAATCCAATAATAGTTTGCTTCCCTTTTGCAGTCATTAAGCTGTCACTTGCTGTTACACATCTGAAGTCAAAGCAGTAATTCTGGTTCTCGGCGGTCATGAAAAGCCCTTGATCTTCTCCCTTCTGCGACAAAGCTGCACTTTCCGCATGACTTTCTACTGTACAGAATATGACATCACACCGAACATTCACTGTATAGGACGGATAGAAGGCTTTTAGCGTGCCTCAGGCTCTACCACTTGCTGAATCACAACATTCAAGTATTATTCAACTCTCAGCAATTGTTAGCTGAACACACAGAGCACAATGTCATTTATTTTAATTATATTTAATATTTAAAATATATATAATTATATTTTATATTTAATTATTTATTTATATTTAAATAACAATTTTTTAAATGTTATTTTATATTAAAATGAAATCCGGGGACATATTTTATTTTTTTTTATTTACAAATGGCACAGGACTGCATAATACACAGAGTGCTGGGCACAGGACTGCATAATACACAGAGTGCTGGGCACAGGACTACACAATACACAGAACGCTGGGCACAGGACGTCACAATACCCAGAACGATGGGCACACGACTGCATAATACACAGAGCACAGGACTGCACAATATACAGGGCGCTGGGCACAGGACTGCATAATACACAGAGCGCTGGGCACAGGACTGCATAATACACAGAGCGCTGGGCACAGGACTGCACAATACACAGAACGCTGGGCACAGGACTGCATAGTACACAGAGCGCTGGGCACAGGACTGCATAATACACAGAGCACTGGGCACAGGACTACACAATACACAGAACGCTGGGCACAGGACATCACAATACCCAGAACGATGGGCACAGGACTGCATAATACACAGAGCACAGGACTGCACAATATACAGAGCGCTGGGCACAGGACTGCATAATACACAGAGCGCTGGGCACAAGACTGCATAATACACAGAGTGCTGGGCACAGGACTGCACAATACACAGAACGCTGGGCACAGGACTGCATAGTACACAGAGCGCTGGGCACAGGACTGCATAATACACAGAGCGCTGGGCACAGGACTGCATAATACAAAGAATGCTGGGCACAGGACTGCATAATACACAGAATGCTGGGCACAGGACTGCATAATACACAGAGCGCTGGGCACAGGACTGCATAATACACAGAGCGCTGGGCACAGGACTGCACAATACACAGAAGGCTGGGCACAGGACTGCATAATACACAGATCGCTGGGCACAGGAATGCACAATACACAGAATGCTGGGCACAGGACTGAATAATACACAGAAAGCTGGGCACAGGACTGCATAATACACAGAGCACTGGGCACAGGACTGCATAATACACAGAGCGCTGGGCTCAGGAGTGCATAGGTGATCAAATACCACCAAAAGAAAGCTCTGTTTGTGGGAAAAAAAAGACGTAAATTTCGTTTGGGTACAGCATTACATGACCGCGCAATTGTCATTTAAAGTCACGCAGTGCCAAGTTGAAAAAAGTGGCCTGGTCATTGAGCAGCAAAATCTTCCGGTCTTAAAAGTGGTTAAAAGAAAATAGAAATTGCACTCACAATAAACTGGGTAAGAATCAGGCATTTGAACAGCAAGTGGTATTGCTGTGTTCCTGCGGGCTTGGTTTTACTTCGCCCGGCTTCTGGGAGGGATACCGGCAGCTTCCGTGATGCTGTACCGCCCAGACGAACCCACAGACGACGTCACGTATGACGAAACATGTAGGGCATGGTCTACAGTGGGGACGACATCACACTTCTCGGTTCTGGTTGGAGGGTGGCCTGTATCCCTCCCAGAAGCCAGGCGAAGTGAAACGAAGCCCTCAGGAACGCAGGTGTCAATACAAAGTTAATGACACTATCGCAGCCGAACTGTCAGTTCGGACAGGAGTCGGATCCCATAGGTGTAAACAGCCATGCAATCAGATTCTGGTGCGGACATAAAAAAGGGTCCTGTATGACTTTGGTCCTAATGCGATGCAAATTCAGCCATACTATCTGTATGGCTGAATTCACATTGCACAAACATCAAATGTGATTTGCAGAGCAGTGTTTTCCGAATCACATGCAATGTCTGTCATCGCACATATGTGAACTGGGACTTAAAGATGTAAAGATACGATCGGAGGCACCTGGGAAGGGCGTTATTTTTAGGCTGGTCACATTCACATATCAATGAAAAAAACTCTTTAAAAAGTTTACTTTTATTTTAAAATCAGAAGTTGTTTATTCTATACTTTACATTGCAGCAGCTAGGTTATATATGGGATATGTAACAAAAATACAAAGCTTTACAATATATACACGTTTACACAAATAAATATGTTTGTACATCAGGTAAATAATATTACATTACAGTTCATATATCTACACCGTATTCCTGGCACAATCCATTTACATTTCACATATTGGAGAACTAAGATACAAAGAGCAACAATAATCAGCCACAGAATTAGAAGTGTCTCTTGCTGCAATAAAGCCAACATGAATTTATCGGTCTTCTTCTTGTAGTGCATTAAAAAAAAAAAACATTGTGGCTTGTAACTCCTAGTTTTGGGTGAATGCCCAGCGAACATTGTACCCATCAGCTGCCATCCTAAAGTGTTACTAAACCCAGGAGCCTGCACTCACTATATCTGCTCTCCCACAGTACACAGAACACGGAAATGCAATTATTTTAGTAAATATAAACTGTTCAATACCTTTTCTCATCAGCAGTATATAGCAGTCTTGTGACTTCTATCAGTGTCTGGTTAAAGCTTGTAGGAGGAGTTTTCATTCTCCTCTGATTGTCCTATGATGCTGCATGACCCCTGACCTTCTGTCTGGACAGTGCTGATTGGCCCTGTGCTGATCACATGCACCCCCCCCCCCCCCCACACTCTAAAAAAAAACACGTTCTAGCAATACACACCAAACTGAGCATGTGCAGAGTGACTCCAAGGCTCTGTACTATCAGGAGATGGATTGGGGACAATGGAAGAAGGGGAGGATCAGAGAAGAGAGGATCAAACAGCCTTTTTAAACAATGCAAAGGATTAACCCCTTAGGTTCCACAGTGAGTATAAGAAAGCATGCTTTACTGCATATACAGACTGATTTTACTTTTGTGGGTTTAGTAACACTTTAAGTAGACCCATTACAATCTAATTGTACAAACTTTTTTTGATTCACAAACGCTATGAATTGTGAGGGCGGATCTCATTGAATATTGCGTTGTGATATTAATTGGTTCAAAAATAAATATCTCCACCCATTACTATACTGCATGACACTTTGTGGGGGGTTCATTGCAGTTTCATTCATTTAGGCTAGGTTCACACTCGTCCGTGCTCTGAAAAACAAGGTGCACTGGATTGCTTTTCAAAGTGCAACTATGCAGCCATTGTCAGGCGTTCAGGATGCAACTCTGCAGGCTTTTTTATATTGCACCAAAATGCAAGCCAAACATTTGTCTTATGTTTGTGGTGGGATCCCATTGTTAAATTGGTAGCATGTGAACAGCCCCTGCTGGCTACATTTATGACTTTAGATGGGTGACCAGGGGGGCATTAAAAAAAAATGGCTCAGCCACCTGTTTTTACCGCTTTCTGGTCACCCCTGTGAAAAAAGCCTTAGGATGTCATCCTAACACATAACCACAGTAGCCTGCAACATGCCGTGTGTTGCATTAGAAAAAGTGCATGTCTGTTTTTTTCTGCCTGTAGGAGTATATGCCTGAAAAAGCCAAAGTGTGCATGGACACATTGGCTAACATGGAGGGGAGTTTCCAGGCAGAAAAAATGGAGCTCAAAAGCCTGTAGGAGCCGCTTCTTTGAGCTGCAGTGTGCATGAGCCCTTAAAGTGATTGTAAACAATCACCTTGTTTAACAACCCATTCAGTTAAAGATAGCAATGATATATATAGATGTTGATGTAGGTGTGTATACATAAAAAAAAAAAAAAAAAACATTATAAATACATTGTTTCTCCTTTTGTGTAAGTGATCACATTCCCTCTGTTCTCAGCTGCACAAGATCTGGGGGAAGAGAAACAGCAGCACACTGATATTCCCAGTGAATGGCTGTGTGGGATGGGGGGGGGGGTCAGGACAAATCTGATCATTGGAGGAGAGCAGGCTGAGTTCCCACAATAGCCAGAGAACTGACCACAGTGTGTCCTGCTTAGTGTGGTCAGTTTTTAATAGGAGAGGGACTGGCAGGAACACCAGGGATTTCACACACAGGAAGCAATACAAAGAGAACAGGATACTTTGTTATACAAGTACAGCAGGCACATATCAGGAATATTACATTTTGGGTTTACATACTCTTTCACTCAATGCCCCAGTGTCCACCCAAAATGAATACATTCAATAAATAACAAATTATATTTATTCCCCCTTTACCAGCGCCAGGATCCATTAAGTGACATTTAGAGATGCCTGCAGAAAGAGAGAGATCTTCCAGGCAGACTGGTTGGGCATCACTGAGCTGTGTAACTAGGAAGGTTCATTAAACCTCGTTAATGAGTAAAAACTATTAAGTGCATAAATGCCAACCAATCAGCCATCAAAAAATGAAAAATACCCACACAGTTTATATGAGAAGAAGAGGATAAACCGACTGCTTGGCCGTCAGTGTGTATGGTGTAGGAAGGATTCCAGAATCACACTTTGTGTTGTGGTGTGTAATGCAATGTGTGTTTTGGAAATCGTTCGGTTAGGGCAATCCATTCATTAGGAATCGGCTTCTAACACCATTTATTAACCGCTTGCCGACTGCGCACAGTATATTTACTGCGGCAGTCAGCCCCGGCCAGGCAGAGTGACGTAGATCTATGTCGCTAGCCTGTCACCGGCTTTTGAGCCAATAGCGGGCGAGCGCGCGCCCCCCCCCCCCCCCGGCTTGTTCACAGAGGAGTCCGCACGTGTGACCGGCGGACCCGATGTCCGCCGGTCACACTACGATCGTCGGTAGAACGGGAGAAAGGCGGGCGGCTTATGTAAACAAGCCGCCTGTCATTCTCCCCTGTGTAAAAATGGAGATCAGACGGTTCTACTATGTAGAACCGTTGATCTCTGTTTTTACAATAGGAGACATGTCCCATCACAGTTAGAAACACGCCCCTAGGACACACTTAACCCCTCCCTCTCCAATACAGTTAACCCCTTCCCTGCCAGTGTCATTTTTACAGTAACAGTGCATATGTATAGCACTGATTACTGCAGTAATGTCACTGGTACCCCCAAAAGTGTCAAAAATGTCAGTCAAGGGTCCGATCTGTCCGCCGCAATGTCGCTGTCCCGCAAAAAAAAAAAAAAAAAAAAAAAATCGCAGATCGCCGCCATTACTCGTTAAAAAAAACCACCAAAAATCTTTCCCTTTGTTAGTAAACGCGATAACTTTTGCGCAAACCAAACAAAATACGCTTTTTGCAATTTTTTTTTACCAAACATATGTAGCATAAAACAAATTGCCCGAAAATGTTAAAAAATTTAGATTTTTACATTTTTTGGGGGGGGAATTTCATATAAAAAAAGTGAAAAATATTGTTATTTTTGCAAAATTTACGCTCTTTTTTTGTTTATAACGCATGATCAAAAAATCGCACAGGTGATCAAATACCACCAAAAGAAAGCTCTGTTTGTGGGAAAAAAAGGACGTGAAATTCGTTTGGGTACAGCGTCGCACGACCGCGCAATTGTCCATTAAAGTCACGCAGTAAAAACAAAAATAAAAAAAAAAAAATTGCAAAAAAACCCTGGTCAGGAAGGGGGTAAAATCGTCCGGGGCTTAAGTGGTTAATGGAAAAGTATACATGACTCTTTTTTTTTTTAAATTGCAGCACACCATAACACATACCGTCAGGTCCATAAATATTGGGACATGGACACAATTCTAATCTTTGTGGCTCTATACACCACCACAATGCATTTGAAATGAAACAAACAGGATGTGCTTTAACTGCAGACTTTCAGCTTTAATTTGAGGGTATTTACATCCAAATCAGGTGAACGGGGTATGAATTATAACAGTTTGTGTAGGTGCCTCCCACTTTTTAAGGGACCAAAAGTAATGGGACAGATTAACAATCATAAATCAAACTTTCACTTTTTAATACTTGGTTGCAAATCCTTTGCAGTCAATTACAGCCTGAAGTCTGGAACGCATAGACATCACCAGACGCTGGGTTTCATCCCTGGTGATGCTCTGCCAGGCCTCTACTGCAACTGTCTTCAGTTCCTGCTTGTTCTTGGGGCATTTTCCCTTCAGTTTTGTCTTCAGCAAGTGAAATGCATGCTCAATCAGATTCAGGTCAGGGGATTGACTTGGCCATTGCATAACATTCCACTCTTTGGTTGCTTTCGCAGTATGCTTCAGGTCATTGTCCATCTGCACTGTGAAGTGCCGTCCAATGAGTTCTGAAGCATTTGGCTGAATATGAGCAGATAATATTGCCCGAAACACTTCAGAATTCATCCTTCTGCTTTTGTCAGCAGTCACATCATCAAAAAATACAAGAGAACCAGTTCCATTGGCAGCCATACATGCCCACACCATGACACTACCACCACCATGCTTCACTGATGAGGTGGTATGCTTTGGATCATGAGCAGTTCCTTTCCTTCTCCATACTCTTCTCTTCCCATCACTCTGGTACAAGTTGATCTTGGTCTCATCTGTCCATAGGAGGTTGTTCCAGAACTGTGAAGGCTTTTTTAGATGTTGTTTGGCAAACTCTAATCTGGCCTTCCTGTTTTTGAGGCTCACCAATGGTTTACATCTTGTGGTGAACCCTCTGCATTCACTCTGGTGAAGTCTTCTCTTGATGGTTGACTTTGACACACATACACCTACCTCCTGGAGAGTGATCTTGATCTGGCCAACTGTTGTGAAGAGTGTTTTCTTCACCAGGGAAAGAATTCTTCGGTCATCCACCTCAGTTTTCCATGGTCTTCCGGGTCTTTTGGTGTTGCTGAGCTCACCGGTGCGTTCTTTCTTTTTAAGGATGTTCCAAACAGTTAATTTGGCCACACCTAATGTTTTTGCTACCTCTCTGATGGGTTTGTTTTGTTTTTTCAGCCTAATGATGGCTTGCTTCACTGATAGTGACAGCTCTTTGGATCTCATATTGAGAGTTGACAGCAACAGATTCCAAATGCAAATAGCACACTTGAAATGAACTCTGGACCTTTTATCTGCTCCTTGTAAATGGGATAATGAGGGAATAACACACACCTGGCCATGGAACAGCTGAGCAGCCAATTGTCCCATTACTTTTGGTCCCTTAAAAAGTGGGAGGCACATATACAAACTGTTGTAATTCCTACACCTTTCACCTGATTTGGATGTAAATACCTTCAAATTAAGGTTGAAAGTCTGCAGTTAAAGCACATATTGTTTGTTTTATTTCAAATCCATTGTGGTGGTGTATAGAGCCAAAGGCACATCTGGTGCACCCCGTGCACACGCCTATGGCTGTCACTCTGCAGAGGAAGGCCCTTATTTCAAAATGGATTCAATTATTTTCCTCAAAATTCTACAAACAATACCCCATAATGACAACGTGAAAGAAGTTTGTTTGAAATCTTTGCAAATTTATTAAAAATAAAAAATTAAGAAAATCACATGAACATAATTATTCACATACTTTGCCATGACACTCACATTTTTTCACTGATCATCCTTTAGATGTTTCTACAACTTTATTGGAGTCCAACTGTGGTAAATTAATTTGAGTGGGCATGATTTGGAAAGGCACACACCTGTCTATACAAGGTCCCGCAGTTAACAGTGCATGTCAGAGCACAACCAAGCCATAAAGTCCAAGGAATTGTCTGTAGACCTCCAAGACAGGATTGTATCAAGGCACAGATCTGGGGAAGGGTACAGAAAAATATCTGTAGCACTGAAGGTCCCAATGAGCACAGTTGCCTCCATCATCCGTACATGGAAGAAGTTTGGAACCACCAGACACTTCTAGAGTGGGCCGCCTGGCCAAACTGAGTGATCGGGGTAGAAGAGCCTTAGTCAGGGAGGTGACAAAGGACCTGATGGTCAGACTGACAGAGCTCCAGCATTTCTCTGTGGAGAGAGGAGAACCTCTCAGAAGCACAACCATCTCTGCAGCACTCCACCAATTAGGTCTGTATTGTAGAGTGGCCAGACTGAAGCCACTCAGTAAAAGCCACATGAAAACCCGCCAAAAAGCACCTGAAGGGCTCTCGGACCATAAGAAACAAAATTCTCTAGTCTGATGAAACAAAGATTGAACTCTTTGGCCTAAATTGCAAGCTTCATGTCTGGAGGAAACCAGGCACCGCTCATCACCTGGCCAATACCATCCCTACAGTGAAGCATGGTGGTGTCAGCATGCTGTGGGGATGTTTTTCAGCAGGAGAAACTGGGAGACTAGTCAGGATTGAGGGAAAGATGAATGCAGCAATGTACAGAAACATCCTTAATGAAAACCTGCTCCAGAACACTCTGGACCTCAGACTGGAGTGAAGATTTATCCTCCCAACAGAACAACGACCATAAGCACACAGCCAAGATAGCAAAGGAGTGACTACGGGACAACTCTGTGAATGTCTTTGAGTGGCGCAGACTTGAACCTGATTGAACATCTGTAGAGAGATCTGAAAATGGCTGTGCACCGACGCTCCCCATCCTACCTAATGCAGCTTGAGAGGTGCTGCAAAGAATTGGAGAAACTACCCAAAAATAGGGGTGCCAGGCTTGATGCATCATACTCAAAAAGACTTGAGGCTGTAATTGGTGCCAAAGGTGCTTCAACAAAGTATTGAGCAAAGGCTGCGAATACTTATGTACATGGAGTGTATTTCTTTTTTTTTTTTTTTTTTTTAATACATTTGCAAAGATTTCAAACAAACTTATTTTAAGTCGTCATTATGGGGTCTTGTTTGTAGAATTTTGAGGAAAATATTGAATTGAATCCATTTTAGAATAAGGCTGTAACATAACAATATGTGGAAAAAGTGAAGCGCTGTGAATACTTTCCAGATGCAGTGTATAGCAAGGGCATTATTCAGAACAGACTGTGCGGCTCTGACCAATCTACAGATGCCCCTCATCTGCATTGGCAGTTCTGTAGTAAACGTAAATTATCCCTTTAACCACTTGGCGACCGCCAGCAGTACATGTAATGTGGCAGGTCGGCTCTGTCCTGCGAAACAACGTAACTGTACATCGCTTGGCAGAACCACTAGAGGGGGCGCGTGCACACACTGATTGGCCACATGGGGAGCAATTTCCGCCGGGCACCTTCAATCTCTCCCCATGGAGACAGAAAGGCGGTCTGCCAATGTAAACACGACAGACCGCTGTTCTGTCCATTATGAACACAGAGATCCTGTGTTCCTTCTATTTAGGAACACAGGTCTCTGTGTTCATTCAGTGAATACATCCCCCACACAGGTAGAAAGCACCCCCTAGAGATACTTTTAACCCTTTGTTCACCCTGGTGTTAACCCCTTCTCTGCCAGTGTCATTAGTACAGTAACAGTGCATATTTTTAGCACTGATTACTGTAGTAAAGTCACTGGTCCCCCCCCCAAAAGTGTCAAAAATGTCAGTTAGGTGTCCTATCTGTCCGCAGGAATGTCGCAGTCCCACTAAAAATCTTTTACTAGTAAATAAAAATAAAATAAAAATGCCATACATCTTTCCCATAGTTTGTAGATGCGATAACTTTTGCGCAAACCAAATCAATATACACTTATTGGGTATTTTTTACCAAAAATATGTAGCAGAATACATATTGGCCTTAAATGATGAAAAAATTAGATTTTAAATTTTTTTGTTGGGAATGTTATATAGCAGATAGTAAAAAGTATTGTTTTTTTTTTTTTTTTCAGAATTTTGTTTATAGCGCAAAAAAAAAAAAAAAAAAAATCGCAGAGGTGATCAAATACCAACAAAAGAAAGCTCTATTTAGGCTACATTCACACCTGAGCGTAGCGTTTTTCGCGCGTTTTTTACCGCGATTTTACCGCGATTTTTGCGGCGTTTTTTACCGCGATTTTACCGCGATTTTTACCGCGATTTTTGTGCAGGCGTTTTTAGATTCAATAGAGATCAATGGAAAACGCCTGTAATCTGCCCAAAAAGAAGCTCATGTACTTTTTTGAGCGTTGGGCGTTTTGTATACAGCTTCAAAACGCTCAGATGTGAACAGGGGCCATTGAAATGTATAGGATTTGTCTTGTTGGGCGTTTTGAGAGCTGATCCTAGAGCAGAAAAACGCCCCAAAAACGCCCCAAAACGCCTACATGTGAACGGAGCCTAAAGGGGAAAAAAGGACATCAATTTTATTTTGGTACAGCATCGCACGACCGCGCAATTGTCATTAAAGTAACGCAATGCCGAATCGCAAGAAGTGGCCTGGTCATTAAGGGGGTAAAACCTTCCAGTCCAGAAGTTGGTAAAGTGATATTTTTTTTTCTTGGACACGGATCTTCACAGTAGCCAATGCCAGGGACCCATTTCATTTGTCAGGAACATAGTCTGTCCCTTGTGTTAGTAAAGATTCTGCTCTCACAAGACCCCAATTATATTTAATTATTCTATTTATAAAAATAGTTCTGACTTAAGAATCCACTGAACATATAAAAATAAGAATATACAAAATATACAGCGTCCATTCCAAATATAAATAAATCCTATGTACACAGTACACATATAAGCCAATTCTTGCTGCCGTCCTTGACTGTTCTATGTCAGGAATAGCCAGGAAGAGTATAGAAGGCACAGGAGGAGGCCGAGGCCTTGTGTGGAATGTTTCTGGGAGCCATTGAGCGGGGATGTGGTGGAGAAGATGGCGTCTGTCTCGTTCCTGGGCAGAGCCATGTTACAGATATTTCCTTCACAGCATGATGTGCATACCTGCAGGAACAAAGAGAAGGTTTTATTCATATTAATTTTTTTCTCTAAAGTCTTTGTACATAATAATCAGAACAAAAAAAAATATATATATACATTTTAAAAAATATTTATCCTTTTAAAATCTGTAAATAAGAAATATTGTATATAAAAATTATATAATCTTTTATTCAGCCAGAGGGGGAGCTCTAGGCTCCCTTTGCATGTTTTCTCCAGTCTATTTTGCTCCTTTGTTGTAAATTGCCTGTTTACAGAGCCCAGTAGCTCATGCTGACATTCACAAACACAAGAGAATGACTCTTGACAGAGATTTGTCCCTTACTTGATGGCTCAGGCAGAGGTTTCAATCAGGCAAAGGCAGCATAGAGGCAGGCAGGCCCAGCTTAATGGGTCTTCTAAAATTAACATGGTTAAAAAACCTTACATATACCCAGTAAAGTGACTGGTCTCAGGTGATACACAGAGATTAAACAAATCATCCTACATAAGTTGTACCTGTTTATCTGCAGTCTTCTCTTTTTTTTCGCTACAGCTGTTCAAAGTGCAGAATTTATAAAGCTTGTCTGAGCTTTCAGAAAATGGGTAGGAGAGCTGAAGTTACACTCTGAAGAGCTCAGTGAGAAGAGCTCTGAGAGCGGATTGGAAGGAAGGGACACATCCTCTTCACATAGCACACAGGAACAGAGCTAAAGGTGTCAATCAGCTTGGGCTCCCAGCCCTGTCACCTTTTTTCTCTTGGTGTCAGGAAAACTTGTCAAAAATTATTCATACTGGTAGCAGAGGAAGGAAGCAGCAGACAGAAATGACACTTAGTGCTCTGGATTGAGACACACTATAGAGGGATATGCTTTGTTCATGTTTCATGTCTGAGATTTACAACAACTTTAAAGC
Organism: Pelophylax lessonae; assembly: GCF_965119305.1. Taxonomy (NCBI): domain Eukaryota; kingdom Metazoa; phylum Chordata; class Amphibia; order Anura; family Ranidae; genus Pelophylax; species Pelophylax lessonae. The sequence goes on from NC_138773.1 coordinate 281,277,596, forward strand.
TGAATGAAATGCGTGTACGGGATGTGTTTTTCTTGCTAAGGGATTTGCATTTACATCGATCCTGTCCTGGGATAGACACAGCCCCTCCACAGAAGTACAGTCATCCTGGTGACCTGCATTTTTTCTGCTTAAGTCCGAGGCATGGTTGCAAGTCACCTCCCCACCCCCAAAACCGGGACCTTGTAAGAGCACTAATGAGGTCAGCTCTCTGATTACTCCTCCTGTCAACACATTCCTTATCCTGTAAATGCAGGACACCCCTTCCTCTCACATTCTGAGTGTTGCTGTATAAGAGATTACAACATAATGCTGCCCCATTCATTTTGAATGCAGCCACAACATACCTAGGAAGTGCAAAAAATTGCACTTGCAAACCATCTGTGAGTTGTTGTGCAATGAAATAAAAAATAGTACATGTCTATATTTCTATGTAAACTTAAAAACATATGGGTTGCAGCTCACACTCCTATATGCAAATCCAGTAGACTCCACTGTGGGTGCAGTATCGGTATGAAGAGCCCATCCTGGCTCTTTGTATTGAGCAGAGAAGAAAGTCCCGATCACCGCACACCAATAAGTCCCGACAGTCATGCAGGTATTAGCAGACTCAGTCTAGCGCTGTCCAATGGAGGAAGGAAGAGAAGTCCCAGGAGCCACACATCACACAGTCCTTACATGCTGATAACCGCTGGGAGCGCAGGCAGAGAAAGAGCTTGTCTCGGCTCCATAGAAGCCAATAATGAAGGAAAGGAAGTCACAGGAGCCGCACGTCACACAAAACTCTCATGTAAAGAGCGGAAGCAGCCTCAGCCTAGACTCTGTCCATGCCACACCCCCAACATCTTTCACCCCACCCACGGCACTTAGTCATGGAAATTCCCATTTGGCAGGGCGAAACTTGTTGGGGTGTGGCCTGGACTGAATCTTTGCTGAGGTTGCTTCCACTCTTTATTACATGAGGGTTTTGTGTGATGTGCGGCTCCTGTGACTTCCTTTCCTTCCTTATTGGCTTCTATGGAGCCGAGACGAGCTCTTTCTCTGCCTGCGCTCCCAACGGTTATCAGCATATAAGGACTTACTAGAGCCTGAAGCCGCACCCTTAATGTCTTTGTATAGCTGTGTCCAAGTCACGCACCCGGCTGACGCATTTCCCCCCACCCATGGAGCTAAGACCATGATCGTCAGGTTTGCTTGGTGCAGTGATTGGGACTCTTTTCATCTGTGTTTCTATGCTTGCAGTCAATGGAAAATGAAAATATTGCCATAAAGTCATACCTTGTGGCCATGCTTCCCACTGTCTCTGCACCCCGTGTTCAGGCAATGCTCCAGCGACACGCAGCGTTTTGTCACCGACAAACTTTCCCCCACAGCATCCATGATATGGTGAGAGTGACAGTATCGTGTATCTGGGGAAGAGACAAAATATGAAAAATAAAAATATTAAAAAGGTCCGCAGTGAAGTTGTACAATAAATTACAAATGCATATACTAAAATTTTTATCCCATGAAAATTGCTGCGGATCAAAAAACGCTGCAGTCCACATCTGTGTAGTGCTCTTCGTGTGTTGCATTTTAGGTGCTTTACCATTTAACTCTATATAATGTAGATTTTGATCAAAGTTCAATGCACATAAAATGCAGGAACTGGCATGAACAGGGCCGAATGTGATTTTCGGGGCACACAAATAACAGAAACTCTAAAATGCCTATTAAATAAGAAAGAAATGAGGCTGTGTAGAGTAGTGATCGACCGATCGTTTTTTCATTGCCTATACCGATATTTTGGTCACCGTGTATTGGGATCGGCCGATATTTTCGTACATTCAAAAAAATATTTTATTTATTTTTTTTTTTTTACTTGACAGGTACTCTTGTGGAGGGATCTGGGGGTCTAAAGACCCCAAACCCACAAACCCCTCCTCTGCACTTAGCGTTCAAAACAGCTGCTTCAACAATGCTTCTGTCATGTTTTTGAATCTGGCGCCAGTACCCGGAAGGGATGTCATGACATCACTTCCGGGTTTTTGCATGGAGACCCGACCAGAGCCCGAATGCGGCTTTGATCGGGTCTTCGGCAGCCATGCAGGTAGGATGCCCGGGTCTCCCGGTGGGACAGAAGATTCAGGTGAGCCGCGGAAGGCGACAGGAGGGGGGAACGTCCCCTCCCATTCCTTGTAATGACAGCCAGGCGGCTTCTGAGCCACATCGGTTGTCATTACAAGACAGCCGACCATCGGCTATGGGCACCGGTACCGGGGTGATGCCTCTAGCTGCAGGCATCACTCAGGTACAAGCACTTTCTGAAATGTCGGTAATATCGGCCACCTTGGTTGCTATATCGGGGAAAGTGCATATCGGCCCTCGATATATCGGCTTTGCCGATAATCAGTCGATCCCTAGTGTAGAGTTAATAAATATTAAATACATCTAGAGTTGATCTACAAAAGGCAAATCAACTGTGCACTTTTGCAAGTGCAAGTGCAGTTGCTCCAGATATTCGTAAATGAGGAGAAGCTTTGCTGACTTCCATCATCCAATCACCTGCAAGCAAAAATGCTGTTTTTTAAATTCTCCTTGCATGTGATTGGGTGTTCTTTGGACAGTGAAGCTTTACCTCATTTACTAAGCTCTGGAGCAACTGCTTATGCAATAGTGCACATTATTTGCCTTTAGTAAATCAACCCCTAGGGTGTCTATATTATCCATCGTGCTCCCTCATTGCAAGCACAAGGGGTCTATTTATAAAAGTTTTCACATATTCACACAACTTGCATCCAAGATTCACACATTTTTTTAAATTGGATCTAAAAATGTGAATTCTGGGTGAAAGTTGTGTGAAAAAAAGTTATACATACACCGCTTCATAATTCATTTCTATATTGTTTTTTTTTTTTGCCATTTGTTGGAGTTTTTCTTTCAGGTCACATACCATTTTTTTTTTATAATAAGGTAAGGTATGAGTATATGCAATCTTGCAAGGTCTATTATCATAGCCAAGAAACCTGTGTCAGGGGAGTTGAGGCTTAACCCCCCAAACAAACCTCCATTTCAATATCGTTCAGCGATCTCAACACACCCTGAATGAAAACAACAGGAGCTTTCTACAAACTAACATACCGCCGGCATTGGTTCAGTTATTACAAGCTGTCTGACCCATCTCTCATCTCCGCTCCACCTACACAAAGGCAGCGCTCATACAGAAACATTTATTGAGTAAGGAATAAAACAACAAGATTGTCAGAATTCTGGCAGTCCACAAACTCGATAAGTGATTAGCAAGACAAAGATGAATATTCTCTCTGAAATGAAATGTATGATGTAACTAACTGAACAAAGTATGATTGCAGTGAATGACCTCACTCATGGAGAACTAAGAGACACAGCTGTTTGTTGCAGTGTAGATATTTGCCAGCACACCATGGATCTTTAAGTTGCATCCAAACGGCTTTATTGAAGTATGATAAAATCACAAACAAGTGAGTGCAATGTTTTGGAGTCACGCAGGACCCCTTCGTCAGGTATGTGATCATCACACGCCTGACGAAGGGGTCCTGGGTGACTCTGAAACGTTACACTCTCTTGTTTGTGATGTCATCATACTTCAATAAAGCTGTTTGGACACAACTTAAAGATCCGTGGTGTGCTGGCAAATATTTACACTGTGTCATGTAAGATCCAGTTTCCAGCTGGCAGTCCCTGCAGCACCCACTTTCATAGAGCCTTTTCTGGTAATGTGTGCAATAGGAATATGGATGGACAGCTGGTGGATGGACCCACCTTATGAACCATGTAACCTTCACTGAGTAATATGTATTTAAATGTTGGAGTGCAACAACTGAGCCAAGCACCTGTTCCAACTACCGATGATAAATTTTATCACAGATAAGGGTGGACACTCTACTGTATGTCACCAGTGCCCAACATAGGCTGCCTGTCACTATGATGCACAGTTCATTCTTCATCCTTACAAAAAAGCCTGAAGCTTGACTGCATGACCCTTAAGTGCTGAATCAGAAAGCAGCAAATAGTCAGACACTTGAGACATACAAGCATGATCCAAGAACCACGATGAAGATCAAGACATATGGCAGATAGGGTACACCAACCAGAATACAAAAGGAGTTGGGACCAGTAGAAATCAAAGAGATGCAGATATTTGATGAATGGCAAGCCATACCGACCAGCAGAAAAAGGAGGTTAAAGCTGAGACCTATTTAGATCAGCAGATCTGAATAACTGCAGGAAAAAATTCCCTAAAATAATATCTACCAGTAAATGGCACTGGTGGAGGTCAAACCCAAAAATGTACTTCCAAAATAGGAGGAGGATCAGAGAAGGCAGTGAAGAAATAATAGTAAAGAAGAGAGTTCCTGATGACTTATTATGGATTTCTTCCCCAATTTCCTTGAGCTTTAACAATCAGATAACACTATATAGCCAAATGTTTGGCATACCCGCCACTATATAGCCAAACATATGTGGACAGCCCACAGGTTAAGGTGTTTCCAGTAAAGGGTACTTTTTTTTTTACATTCTCTCTTTTAGAAGGGTCACATCCCAACCATCAGTTGTACAAAAACTCTCATCTATGGAGTGCCTAGCACAAACTTGAACAATTTTCTACATTCAACTGGTAATTATTGCAAGAAAATTAAACAACACAGATACAAGCCGGTTCACACTGAGGCGATCCGACTTCGGGGGGCGACCTGTGAAGTCGCGTGCACTGCGACTTCGGCGTGACTTGCAGGGACTTCACATAATGGAAGTCTATGCAAGTCTCTCCCAGGTCGCCCCAAAGTAGTACAGGACCCTTTTTCTAAGTCAGAGCGACTCGTGTCGCTCCTATTAGAACCGGTCCTGTACTACTCAATGGACCGCGACCTACCGCGACTTGTCAGGCTGACAAGTCGCCTGACAAGTCGCGCTAGTCTGAATGGGCTCTAAATGTATTAAGTTTCTGATGGACTATACATAATCATGACAACATAACTACAATTCCACACAGGGAGGGTTGTGATGACACCTTACAACTTTCATTATTTCAGAAATAAAAAGAAGAAAAATTGAACAATGTCTGGGAAAACATTCCAGATCCAAACGAATTTATGTATTTCACCTTGGGAGGAGGGGGAAAAAAAAAGGGGGGGGGGGGTAATGGGTTGGAAAGGGAGGTGTACAAAGAAAAAAAAAAAAAAAAAAAAAACTTAGGCCAACCTCAAAAAGATTCCAGGCCCTAGGTTGCAGGATATAGGCCTGACAGTTCAAAGTAGTTCATTGTATCTAGATGAATATTTAAATTTGTTCCAGTAATACCATTTTTTATGTTGATCAGAGACCTTATCCCTGAGGGCCACAGTTATTTCTTCAATTTCATGTATATCATTCACCTTTGTGAACTACAGTCTCAAGGTTGGTGGGGAGGAGCCTTTCCAGGCTCTTGGTATACACGACTGAGGCATTCAACAACTGGAGCAACATGGATTTCTTATACCTCTTACAAGACATTGGGGTCAGATGGAGGAGGACTTCCGCTGGGTTGTCTGCTACGTCAAAGCCTGGGGTGTGCTGTATGATTGCTAGAACCAAGTGCCAGAAAGGCTGTAAGGCTGGGCATTCCCAAAGCGTATGGAAAAGGGTATCAACGTGTGAACCACAAAGCCAACATAACCCACTCTCTTTCGGAAAGAAAAGTTCGGCCAGGACAGATGGTGTCCTATACAGTGAAAGGTACTCTTAAATGTCACGGCAAAGACATTTCAGACAATTGTGCTCTACCAGCCTTGTGGTAACAGTTTGGGGAAGTCTCTATTCAGCTCCAGCAGGACTGTGTACAAAGTCAGCTCCATACAGACATGGTTTGGTGAGTTTGGTGTGGAGGAAAATAGAACAGTGAAGAGCACAGTAGTTGTATCACTAAAGCCTCGTACACACGCAACGAATTTCCGCCGACCGGTCGTCCGTCTTTTGTCCAGAGTGGTGTCTGTTGGTTGGAATGTGCTCTAGACTGCACACAAATTTTCCCGTACGACAGAATTCTACTTCAGAAGTGATGTCATGTGTTGGATTGCTTTCTATGTGTTCTTTCATCTCTGAGCATGCCTAGTCTTGCTCATAAGATTTTTCCCCATCGAAATCTGTACTAATGAGACGAAAATCTGTTTTGATGGTCAACAAAAATTATATAGCCTGCACACCAGGATTTTTTCGGCCGAAAAGTCGGAGTCGGTTGTCGGAAGCATCATACTAACAAGCCGAAAATAGGCAGATCGGTCGTTGGACGAAAATTCCTGGCCGAATTTCTTCTCGTGTGTACGGGGCTTAAATCCCTGAGACTAGCAGTCCGAGCCAGCAGTGCCATGAATGTAATACTGACGATATACAGCTATGGGACCATAGGCACACTTACATACAAGGAAGTACCCCGTTATTTTTTAGGAGCGATTCCAGACTAAAAAGGTAAATCTTTTAGTCTTAGACACAACCAACAAGTCAGATAGATACCCATGATAAAAAATCACTTCCTGTTTCCTGTTTCCATTTGGAATCATACTGATTAGTTAATTGAAGACAGGAGGTGGGCAGATCATATTGTCATAAAAGACGGGTCCGCAGTATGGTACGTGACCCTTGCTGAAGAAGTCCCGCTTATTTTCACGGACGTAACGCGTACGAGGGATGTCACGTGACCCGCGGCCGCCTCTCACTCTTCCGGGTTGGTGGACCTGATGCACGCCTGCTTGCAAACTCTGCAGATATGCGCTGTTATTTTCTTCAAAAATGTGAGTTGTTTTCTTATATGGATTAAAGAGTGCTTGATTGCATACAGAGAGCATTAGATCGTTTTTTCTTGTCTCCTACACATATTGGTAACATTGTTTGAGGAGCTGACAGTGCATCGGAGGTGTAATCATTTACTACGCTTAAGGAAGAAAGTGTGAGGATGCTTTGATTTTGAGATGAAATGCTGGTTGACCCTGTAGGGTCTCTTTGTTAAGGTGAGCGGCAGTGTGAACAGGTGGTGGGATTGCATGAGCACTCGTGGAGACAAGCACCTTATGGAATTGCCCTAGGACCACTTTACACTGGAGACTTTTATCTGTTTATATGGACACCTATTAACACTGGGACTCTGCATGATTTTATAATTTTACCACTAGGATTGCGCTGCACTATTTTTCTATTATAGATACCCATGATAGACGCTTTGATAAAAACAACCACCAATTAGCAGGTACATGATGTCCCCAGAATAAATGGATATGCAAAGCTTTCACAGTCTATAAAATTGGGTTACTCCTTGAATGGATTCATCCTTCCGATCCTACTTTTCTCACCCGCTTCTTCCTGGTTTTCTAATGTCCTGTCAAACTTATCTACATGAAAACATCTGAGCAATATCATAAGCTACAACTCTAATCCCCTGTGAAAGGACAGCTATTGTACACTGATTAATTGCTGAGTGTGGTTTCCAGACATACTATATCATGGGCAGTGGACACTGATGTTTGGTAAATACACTCTGACAATAGAAAGGGCCTCTTTCCACCTGGGAGTAAAGAAAACTGCGAGGGCACGCTGAAACGTCTCTTTCTCGCTATCTGCAGACGCCAGGTGAGGTGACGACTGATATGCAGCAGGTAATGCATAAATCACATGCAATGTCAGCCTTCCAGGAGAAGAGGAGATTACCTCTAACGGCATTTCACTGAAGGAAAAAAGTCTTTAAATTCCAATTATCAAGAGTAGAGTATCTTCTTCTGTCACCCAACTGCTCTCTAGGATGTAGCAATGTTAATAAGTGGACCTCATTATTACAACTAAACTAAGACTGGCCATAGACGGTTTGAATCACACTATGTACCTGCTATGAAATTAATTAAAAAATGTACAGTATCTCACAAAAGTGAGTACACCCCCTCACATTTTTGTAAATATTTTATTATAGCTTTTCATGTGACAACATTGAAGAAATGACACTTTGCTACAATGTAAAGTAGTGAGTGTACAGCTTGTATAACAGTGTAAATTTGCTGTCCCCTCAAAATAACTCAACACACAGCTGTTAATGTCTAAACCGCTGGAAACAAAAGTGAGTACATCCCTAAGTGAAAATGTCCAAATTGAGCCCAATTAGCCATTTTCCCTCCCAGGAGTGATGTGATTCGTTAGTGTTACAAGGTCTAAGGTGTGGATGGGGAAGAGTTGTGTTAAATTTGGCGTTATCACTCTCACTCTCTCATACTGGTCACTGGAAGTTCAACATGGCACCTCATGGCAAAGAACTCTCTGAGGATCTGAAAAAAGTATTGCTGCCCTACATAAAGATGGCCTAGGCTATAGTAAGATTGCGAAGACCCTGAAACTGAGCAGCAGCCTGGTGGCCAAGAGCATACAGCGGTTTAACAGGACAAATTCCACTCAGAACAGGCCTCACAATGGTCGACCAAAGAAGTTGAGTGCACATGCTCAGCATCATATCCAGAGGTTGTCTTTGGGAAATAGACGTATGAGTGCTGCTAGCATTGCTGCAGAGGTTGAAGGGGTGGAGGGTCAGCCTGTCAGTGCTCAGACCATTCGCCGCATACTGCATCAAATTGGTCTGCATGGCTGTCGTCCCAGAAGGAAGCCTCTTTAAAAGATGATGCACAAGAAAGCCTGTAAACAGTTTGCTAAAGACAAGCAGACTAAGAACATGGATTACTGGAACCATGTCCTGATGAGACCAAGATAAACTTATTTGGTTCAGATGGTTTCAAAAGTGTGTGGCGGCAACCAGGTGAGGAGTACAAAGACAAGTGTGTCTTGCCTACAGTCAATCATGGTGATGGGAGTGTCATGGTCTGGGGCTGCATGAGTGCTGCCGGTACTGGGGAGCTACAGTTCATTGAGGGAACCATGAATGCCAACATGTACTGTGACCTACTTACCTACTCTTCTAGGGTCCCCCGTCGGCACTCTTCTCTGCCTCTTCTGCGTGTGCCACCAAAGCAAGCCTCTTGCTATGGTGGCATATGCATGCACACGCTCACGAGCCAGGCTGCGTGCATCCACAAACACAAAGTGTGACTCAGCCCCTCCCGTTCCTCATAGGATTTGATTGACAGCAGCAGAAACCAATGGCTCCCGCTGCTCTAAATCTGTCCTGTGGGAAGAGGAACAAAGACCAACGCTGCTGCAGACATGCACAGCACTGGATCAAGAAAGGGCTCAGGTAAGTACTTAGGGAGGGGGGTAAGGAACAGATAGTGGAAGATTAATGCAGAGAATGCATTAAAGTAAAAAATTATTAGACTTTATAACCACCTATTTTTTAGGGTTTAGAGTTGGTCTTCTATTTACAATAACAGTTCAATAAAGATTTTGTACTTTCGATTTTGAATGTATTTTTGGGCGATGCCTAAGCTTGTATCCAAGTTTACCCTGTAGGATTTTATTGCTGGGAAGATTTACTCCCCTATTCCTAACATTTTCACTCAGACAGAAAGTGATGGAAAGTCCAACATTTTCGAGTGGTCACCAGGACAGGAGGTGAAGGGAAATCACTTAATGGGGGACATCTGTTCCAGTAACAAGTCTTAGAGGGGACTGTTATTGGACTGTTTAATCTCCCTTGCTTTGGAGAGATTTCCTCTTTTTTGTTGCATGTGCAGAACACAGCTGGACATAAACAGCAAAATAAATGGACAGAGATTTTAGCTATGTTCTATTTTACCCAAAACTTAAAGCGGACTCCAGGATAAGTAAATATTGTCAAATACAAGAGTTGTGTATTCTGTGAATCTTGGTGTGATTTATGTATTTCCTCCAGATCTGTGCAGTAATCCAGTGTGAAACGTTACCTCTGTGCAGGAACATCCTGTATTAAAGACCGGTCACTGCTGCGCCCTCTCCTTGTGCAGGGTGACTGGTCTCGTCTCCGCCCCCTCCTGTAGTTTTCTGCCAACATCCTGTAGTGGGTGGAGCCTTCTGGGTCCCTCCCACAGCTCTGCTTTTTGCGCATGCTATCTATAGCACAGCGATGATGTCGCTACTACTTTTACAAGGTAATATTTGGGTTAGTAAAAGGCATCTGGTCCATTCAAAATGTACTTATATCCTTTATGGCTGATGGTGCGACTAAGGCATGACTTGCATTGACTTTTGTTAAAGAAGTTGTATGCAAGTCATGCTGGGATGTCGGTTTCAGAGCCGCACGGAAAAGAGAAGATTTCTCCTTTATTTCTGTTCTGGTGACAACTCAAAATTTGGGATTTTCTTTCACTTTCATAGGAGGGTGAATCCTCCTAACCGGGACACAAGCGGCAAAACAAAAACCTTGGTTGCTGCCAAATCAGCTGCTGACAAAACATGTGTTTGTAATTAAAGTGGAAGAAATACCATTAAAGGTTCAGTTCAATTCTAGTCCAATTACATTAAAAGGGGGTGTTTCTGGACCCCTAAAATGCATTGGCTCCTCTTTGGACTTTACCCCAGACTTAATGTACAAAAAGTCGTATCTGAACCTCTAAGTGGCATGGCACTTCAATTTCCAAAGACCTGAGAGGTGTTCTAATCCATCTCCCTAATTTACAAACTGCCTTGCCTAGCAAATTCTAACATCAATCACAAAACTGAAGTTTTCAGTTGAAGACAAACAGAGCAAATTACCTAAATCTCTCCCAATCAGGGAGGAGAAGGCAGCAGCGAGATATGAATGATTGCCCCATCATTGTAGACAAGTTCATTAAGTGAAGGTCGGGTCAGAGGATTCCTGGCTACCAGAGAAGAGCGTAAATCACCAAAGTTGTGATAAGATCATCGGAGATTAGAACGCAGAGCTGTTTATAATCCCCATTATTACCTGCAGGCCATATTTTAATCTTAGCACAAAACCAAAACAAAAAGCTATTTTTTTCCACGCTCTGACAGGACGCATAGTTTACGCTCCCTGTACTTTCCCAACATCACCTATAGAAGATTTACTGTGAAAGTTGGATATCAGGCCGTGAAAGTTTTCTACCCCGCAGGGAATGGAAAGAATTATTCCTCAGCTACTACTAAAATCTGTCTGAGCCTTTAAATGTATATCCTCTTATCTATCACATAGCTGTAAACATGTGCAAGCAAAGACTCCTACAATACAGGGTCACATTGATCTCCTCCAGAAGCAACATTCAACAACTAACCATACCATAGTTACATGATTGGTAAGGATGAACAAAGACACCAGTCCATCCAGACCAACCCGAGTGTGTTTGAGTCTACCATTTCTATATCCTTGTACAATGTGTTTACTAAGAAACACATCTATAAAGTTTTATTTTTACTTTATCTACACTGCTGACACCACCAACTGTGGAAGGGAGTTCCACAACCTCACTGCTCTAACAGTATAACAGTAAAGAACCCCTTACTCAGTTTAGGATTGAACTGCTTCTCATTCAACTTCATTGTGTGGCCATGAGACCTTAGGTTAAATAGTTTCCGCCAAATGCTAAAGCCACCACTTAAAAGATTTGTATTGTCTATTCATATTCCCTCTTAAGTGTCTCTTCTCCACAGTAACTACATTTAATGTCTGTAGTCACTCCTCATAACTGAGGTCCTCCAGCCCACTTATTAGCTTTGGTGACCAGAACTGGATGGCTTTGGTGACCAGAACTGGATGGCATACTCAAGATGTGACTAAACCAGAGTTTTCTAAATTGGTAAAAATTTTAGGCTCCATTCACACCTGAGCGTATCATTTTCAGGCATTCTTTTGGGCGTTTTTCAGGCATTTTAAGGCAGGCATTTTTCATCTAACAAAAACGCCTGCAATATGCCAAAAAAGAAGCTCATGTACTTTTTTGAGCTTCAGGCGTTTTGCTTCAGGCGACAAAACGCTCATATGTGAACAAGGGCCATTGAAATGAATGGGATTTTGCTTGTTGGGCGTTTTAAAACCTCAGAGATGAGCATTTTACAAGCTGAAAAACGCTCAGATGTGAACAGGGCCTTAGCTCTTGAGTAAATACCCTTTTAATGCATGCAAATAATCTGCTTGCCCTTTTCGCTGCAGCTTGGCATTGCATGCTACTGTTCAGTCTGTGATCTACTTGGTTCCCCAGATCCTTTTCCATCCTCACTTACCCCAGAAATTCTCCCCCTAGTGAGTAACTTGCATTCGTAGTTATACCAATAGAGTGGGGCAAGACTAGAACCCCTGTCGATTTTTATTTCGGTTTGTGTTTCCGTTTTAGATTATCCCTCACTTCCAGTCTGATGAAACCATTGTCACCGTGACAAATAAGTGGTATATTTGTCCTGCAAAACTGCATGTCATTTTATTTTGTGCGAATGCTGGAAAAATCGAAATGTTACCAGGCTATTTTCTGCCCAGGTCAGATGTTCATCATAGGAATAGAGTAAATCAGGAAAATCCACATTCTAAGCACAATATGGAGCTGATGATCATAGTGTATTTGCGGATTCACACAATTCTTAAGAATGAAGAACATCTGACCTGGAGAGAAAATAGCCCAGTAACTACTGACTATTGTAACTACTGCACAGAATGAATGTACATGAAGTTTTGCAGGATAAATATCTCTGTAAAATCCTTATAAATACACTCATACGTGAGTAAAGATCTCTCTGATTTAACCCTTAGGAGCATCAACAACTCATTAGGGGTTGTAATCGTTTCCCACTCAATATTAAAGACAAACAAAAGACAAAAAAGTTTAAGCTGAAAATATTTTAAGACTATGCAGGTTCAAACCTCAAGTCAAGCAATTTTTCCAAGAGCTTGTTTGGTTAACAAAAATGTTCTAATAAAGATATTAACCACTTGCCGACTGCTCACAATATATTTACTGCGGCAGTCAGCCCCTCACAGGCAGAGCGACGTTGGTCTACATCGCTAGCCTGTGAGGGTCTCAGGAGCGAGCGCGCATGGCCGGAGCTGCGCTCCCGTGCGGTCACGGACCCCCCCGCGCGTGTGACCGGCGGACCCGATCGTCCGCCGGTCACTCGCGATCGTCGGTGGGTGGAGAGGGAGAAAGGCAGGCGGCTTGTTTATGTAAACAAGCCGCCTGTCATTCTCCCCGGTGTATGAATGATGATCATACGGTTCTACTATGTAGAACCGTTGATCACTGTTCATACATCTCAAGCCACAGCCAATCAAAGTTAGAATCACGCCCCTAGGGACACACATAGCCCCTCCCTCTCAAAAAAAGTTAACCCCTTCACTGCCAGTGTAATTTTACAGTAACAGTGCATATTTATAGCACTGATTACTGTAGAAATGTCACTGGTAACCCAAAAAGTGTCAAAAATGTCAGTCAAGGCTCCGATCTGTCCGCCGCAATGTCGCAGTACCGCAAAAAAAAAAAAAAATAATCGCAGATCGCCGCCATTACACGTTAAAAAAAAAAAACACACAACAAAAATGACAAAAATCTTTCCCTTTGTTAGTAAACGCGATAACTTTTGCGCAAACCAATCAAAATACACTTTTTGCAATTTTTTTTACCAAACATATGTTGAATAAAACAAATCGGCCGAAAATGTTAAAAAATTTTGATTTTTACAATTTTTTTGGGGGAATTTCATATAAAAAATGTGAAAAAGAGTTATTTTTGCAAAATTGACGCTCTTTTTTTGTTTATAGCGCATGATCAAAAAACCAAAAGAAAGCTCTGTTTGTGGGAAAAAAAGGACGCCAAATTCGTTTAGGTACAGCATCGCACGACCGCGCAATTGTCCGTTAAAGTCACGCAGTGCCGAATCGCAAAATAGGCCCTGGTCAGGAAGGGGGTAAAATCTTCCGGGGCTTAAGTGGTTAAAAAAAAAAACACTTTTTTGGGGGGGGGGGGGTATTACAGACTGGATATAATTAATTTATGATTTTATCTGGACAATGGCTGCCAATATAATGCCGGGAATGAATAGGGAGAAAGCCCTGCAAGAAATGGAAAATAATTTTGCTGACTTTTCGAATCTGATCCAGAAGCAGATCACTTCTCCCCCTTTATTTGACGAAGGCAGGCCATAGATTGACCTTTGGATATATTAGCGCGGTTACACACTGGTTATACATAGGTTGATAGATTTCCTTTCCTCCACCACGGGTGGAAGGAAAGAAAGTTGCTCGATTCCCCCATTAGCCCAGTCAGTGTTGATGGAGGTAATGACTCCTGCAGCACTATTGGATTCTGCCGGCAGGTAGAGGGGGGGCGCAGAGCCTTCCCGGCTGGCAGAATACAATAGTTACTATTAGTGGCTATAGCCACGGGCAGTAATTGCATGTAAAAAAATATGACAGGCTGATTGTACCCAAATCGATCGATGGGTACAACCAGCCTACCCATAGAGGAATTGAAATTTGTCTGGTCCCTGCTAAATCAGCCAAATTTCGATCCATGTATGGCCAGCTTAAGGGTGTCCATAAATAGGAGTTGGATATTTGGATTTTAGATTTGATTGTTTGATTATCTACAGAGGTATCTTCATATCATTGCAGGTGTGTAGACAGAGGTATCTTCATATCATTGCAGGTGTGTAGACACAAGAACTAAAAACCAGATTCCACCTTTGGAGTCCATGGGAGATTTAAGAAACTAGAATAGAATGGATTTAATTCCCCAGCGTCTATCAATAATGAAATATCTGAAATGACCCTTTAGAAGACCTGGACATACATAAGTAAAAGGCAAGAATCCAATATGGATGTCAGTGTTATCTAATATTGATTTTTTTTTTTATAGCTTCTTTCCATGACAAATAAATCACATAGATGGCGTCTGTGTGTCACTCAAACGGTCGGAAGAGCGTGGGATGGAAATGTGTAAACAGAGGATATTTAGGGAACTGATACTGTAAAACAGTATCTGGCCCTATTAAAAGTTCATCTGCTGGGCCCCTGGAGAAAATCTCGAGTAATGGAATCGGGTTTTATCTGATCGGAGACGCTAAGTGGATATTACAATATTATGTTGCGCAGATTAATGGATGATTAGATTCTGCCAACCTCCTTCACATCTTCTATCGCTAGTACAGATCTGCAGACAGTTTTGTCTCCTGTGCAGTCACTGGAGTGAACTGGCTTTAATTAAAGGGCAACTCCAGCCAAACATATTCAATTCATGGTGGAAGGACATACATGGGATCTGTTTACCTGACAAAAGGTAAAATAACAGGCTTGCTCTCTTGTGATTGTTCATTCCTCGTGTGCTGGGCAGCCCAAGTTACATGACAACATATTTTACATCCTACAACGCTGTAGACTACACTGATCAGCCATAACAATATGATCACCCACCCACTATTGAGTAGATCCCCTTTTTGCCACCAAAACAGCCGTGACCCATCAAGGCATGGACTCCACCAGACATCTGAAGGTATGCTGTGATATCTGTCACCAAGCCATCAGTAGTAAATCCTTTAAGTCCTGTAAGTTGTCAGTTGGGACCTCCATGGATTAAACTTGTTTTTCCAGCACATCCCACAGATGCTCAATTGGAATGAGATCTGGAGAGTTTGAAGCCAGGTCAACACCTAAAACTTGTGTGTTTCTCAAACTATTATTGAACCATTTTTGCAGTGTGGCAGGGCACGTTATCCTGATAAAAGAGGCCACTGCCATCAGGGAATACCATTTCCATGAAGTGGTGTACATTGTCAGCAATACATTTTAGATAGGTAGTAAGTGTTAAAGTAACATCTACATGAATGGCAGGATCCAAGGTTTTCCAGCAGAACATCACACTGCCTCCACCAGCTTGCCTTCTTCCCATCCTGTACCCTGGTTCCTTTTCTTCACCAGGTAAGTGACACACGCATCCGGCCATCCACATGATGTAAAATAAAATGTAATTCATCAGACCAGGCCCCCTTCTTTCATTGCTCTTGTGACGGTGGCGGGTATCAGACCCCTGGCCTTCTCATCCACCTCGTGACCAAAGACCAAGCAATCTCACACCCTGCCGTCACTTGCGTAACAATGCCACTCTCAGCTGCACCCAGCACACAGATTGTCCAGCTTGCGGGACCACAATCTAGATGCCAGCAGACTGAGAGCGATTGTCACCGGGTTAATTAAACGATTAACCCTTTCCTGCCACCCCCTCTACGTTATACTGAGCCTAGAGGATGCTCGTGGTTTGACAAATATCAATTATGACTTTAGAATAACCGTCTGTAACACACTGTCACCTCAGACCAGAATGTTTCAGATAGGTTAGCCTAAACAGTACAAATATCCATTATGACTTTAAAATAACCGTCTGTAACACACAGTAGCGCGCTTCAGGAGGCAGGTTCGTTTGGGTCAAGTTGCGTTTAAGAGCTTAGAGACAAAGTTAACACTTTTCAAAATAAGGTTTAAATTATAAGAAAGGTTTAAAATTGGTGCGAATAAAAATATTTACAGAAAAATGGGTTACAAAGAAATAGAGACAAAATACAGCAATTGAGAAATATGAAGAGAAAGGATGAAAATACTTGCATTAAACGGTCCTTGTATTACCTTAGCTTCAGAAGCTGAACAGGTATTATTGGTTCCCCTTGGGCGAGGTTATGCCTTCGATCTTAGAATGAGAACTGAGAACTCTCTCAGTCCCTGTCTTTTTCTCTGACCCTCAAGGGGGTGTCATCAGAAGTACTCAGCCAATGGCTCTGAGTCTATAAACTGCTAAGTGACCTCCCGCTTTGACAGATTCATAAAGGCACTCATATCTGGAGATATGAAACAGTTACATACTTGAAACCGATATTTTATGGTACGTTTTTGAATGTCCTATCTTTAGACACTAAACATGGGTTATCACGGAATAACCCCTGACCGGTAAGGCATCGGATCGCTAGCTTGTCTTTTCTAGGCATGAAGGTGTCCGTGTTGGGACTTAATTAGATTGGTATTTTATGGGGCACCCAAATATCTACTTTTTGTTAATATGTTATGTTCGGGTAAGAAGATATGATTTGAGCACGGATTGTGAGATGTAACTTAACAGTTTGGCTTTGGGAATTTACAAGACAGTTTTCACTGGACATCTGCTCTGACCCCCTGCTGTCCTCGGAGACACAACTCCTGCTTGGTCAAGCTGCTTGTGTATATTAAAGGTGTAAAAAATGCCAGCTTAGCAGGAACCTTGCATTCAGTGACCCAGGGGGTCATTACAGTGCCAAAAGGCTGGGGGATGAGGCTGGTATGAATGACCATTTCCGACACTGTCAACTAAGCTCGCACCCCAAGATGGATGCTTTCGACAGCGTTTGAACGAAATGGCGGCCTGAAAAACTAGGGTGCCAACGCACAATACCATTACAGCTCTGTGGTCCAGTTCTGATGCTCACATACTCAATGTAGGTGCTTTGAGCTGTGGACATACCCTAACCGGTCTGCTGCTACGCAGCCCCATACACAACAAACTGCAATACCCATTTTTTCTTCTTTCAGCACATCAACTTCAGAGACAACATGTTCACTTGCTGCTGAATATATCCCACCCACTTCCAGATGCCATTGTAATGAGATAATCAATGTTATTCACTTTATTGGTCAATAGTCATATCGTTATGGCTGATGTACAGTATGTGCCTCCTTCCTGTTCTAACAGTGATCATCACCACATTAATGATACACATTCTGACCACTCTGTCTCCCATAAACACTCCTAAGGGTTTACCCCTTATCCCCCTTAGCTTAAAGAGCAGACACTCCTAGCAGGCATGCGTACAATTTTGGCTACCTTGTCAACTCCCTAAATGCCTACTCAACAACCAACCTTCCAGTAACTCCCTAAGTAATCAACAACCAACCTTCCAGTAAATCCCTAAATGCCTTCTCATCAACAACCAACCTTCCAGTAACTCCCTAAACTCCTACCTATCAATACCAGCCTTCCAGTAACTCCCTAAATGCCTACTTAACAACCAACCTTCCAGTAACACAACAGTTAAAACATTAAAAAAGTCCTTGAGGCCTTGCAGTTTGGGGGCAGTAAAAAAATAGGCTGCTGAGTGAAAGGAGAAGGAGCAGAATAATTAACCGATTTCTCTATCAGTTCTTTCTCTCCTCTATTAGCATGCTCCTTGCACAGCAGCACAACCGATTGGTTCCTAGTGCGGATTATCCTTTTACCAGTCTATGATCAGCTGTACAATGAACAGAGGCTGATACCAAGCCCGATTCAACTACTTACACTGCCTGCATTTAAAATGATGTATTAATGAATACAAAGCTGCATTACTTTGTGTCTTTTATATCTGCCTAGAGGTCAGCTTTAGGCTAAGTCCGCATTGGCATTAAAAGCAGGCCTTTTGAGGGGCGTTAAAACTGCCCCTCAAACGCCTATGCACACAGTGCTGTTCACATAATCAAAACATAAAGCGTTAGCGTCGTGTCGCTTGAAAATTGAAGCCTTGTGTCGAGTCAGGAGGAATTTGAAGCCTTTCAAACGCCTCCCATTCAAGCCTATAGTAAGGTGTTTGTAGTGCAGTTGCAGGGCGTTAAAATTAGTTTATCTCCTGTAAGTCACTTTCCATTGTGGAGTTTAACACTCAAACGCTTCAAAACTGCGCATAAGGTGTTTGGGGAGAGTTTTTAACCCATCATTGAGGCTTGCAAAACGCCAGTCTAACGCCCATACTAAAGCTCATTGACGCCAGTCTAACGCCCATACTAAAGCTCATTGACGCCAGTCTAACGCCCATAGTAAACCTTATTAATGCGAGTCTAATGCCCATACTAAAGCTCATTGACGCCAGTCTAATGCCCATACTAAAGCTCATTGACGCCAGTCTAATGCCCATACTAAAGCTCATTGACGCCAGTCTAACGCCCATGCTAAAGCTAATTGACGCCAGTCTAACGCCCATACTAAAGCTAATTGAAGCCAGTCTAACGCCCATACTAAAGCTCATTGATGCCAGTCTAACGCCCATACTAAAGCTCATTGACGCCAGTCTAATGCCCATAGTAAACCTTATTAATGCGAGTCTAACGCCCATACTGTTGCTATAGGAGCATTTGTTAGGTGTTAGAAATTTAGTCAAGTGTGAACAAGCCCTTTAAGAGTTAAAATTATACCACCAATTTATCAATCACATGCCAAGATGTGGCCTTTTTATATTATTTTTGTACTTAAAAGGGGTGGTGCTTTACATATATGGTATATAAAATTATAAATAAATTAGACTTTTAAAATAATTCTAATTTTACTAGATCTGCCTTTGTCTTGAGTATTTAATAATGGATATGACATGTTAGAATACGTTTCCCCCCCAAGTTAAAGAGGGTGTAGTATGCGATGGTACAGAAGAGGGAGGTGTCATTACAAACGCTGAGCTCACATTGCAGAAATTCCCAGCATGCTCTCAGGCTTCTATAGTCATCACAGTGACCAAGCTGTCCGCCTACCATGACAAGTCTACTCAATAATAAGTTGGGAAAAGGTTAGCTTTAATTTTCTAAAAGTGATTAGAAAGTCAGGGGCGGAGGGGCTGGGCGTGACAAATTCAAAGTTACAAACAGTCAGTGTTCTAAAGTCCTCCACTTCACGGGTGTAACAAATGGGCTTTTATCACTAGGGCAAAAATATTCATTGTGTGTCAGTCATTAAAGGATTAGAGAACAGGATTTAATGCATGAGAGCACTTACCTCTTGGGCAGTAGACATCTGGGGCCCAGCGATTGCACTCATAATTGTCTTTTGCATTTTCGCAGGTGAAACATTTAAATCCCCCAGGGTACGGCGTTGCTACAAAAACAACACCACAACCATTAGAAAATCTGGATGTGTCACTACAATAACTTTTTTTCTTAAATATTGCATATAGAAAAACAAAAAGCCAAAAAGCCTACTTTGTGAGAAAATCTCATAAAAATGGATTTCCATTATGCAAAACTAAATATGCAGTTAAAATAAGTGTGTGTCTTGCCAAAACCTTTTTTATTTTGCATTCAGCAGTGAATGGTGAAACCCCGTCTGGTTTTTATTGCTGACTGTGTCCCATTGGGGAGATTTCCCCCTACATCCTGGCCTAGAAATGCAGCAGGAAATTTATCCACAGTGCAGGGAAATCCCCTCTTAGAATGTTGTCATCTGAACAAGAATCTCCAATGGAAGAGTTCCCCTAACCTGTTAATGATACAATGGTTACATTTTGGATTTCCTATAACTTTTTATTCCAATGTCAATGGTTAACAGAACAATTAGAATCAGGGACTCTACCCAGTGAAATGGGGCCAGACAAAAATAAAACCTGACAGGGCTTCTAACATTTCTACAAATTAAAAAAAAAGGGGGGTTCTGATTTCAGGTCTTCTTCTAAGGCTCGTTTTTATTCTTGCGAAACATTTGTGTTTCATTGGGCTTCCAACACACCAAAATAAAAAAAAATAAATAAATAAAAAATCAGATGTGCCGCAAAATTTGTAATGCAACACAACTTTTGTGACATGTCCAATGCAACATGTGTGGGCCACATGCGCTTCCTTAGAGAGCTGGGGTGCTATTCAAAATGGAATGGAGAGAACATGCCCGGGTTCCTGCAACACATAGGTGTAAATGGGCATTAAAACCTATAATACAGGTGAATAGCTTGGTAGAGACACTGGTGAACCAAAACCAAAGAGCAAACCTATAACAAAAATGGAGGAAGAGCTATAAAGTTGAAGGTTTGTAAACCCTAAAGGCCCCGTTCACATTAGGCGATCTGGAATCGTGGAAATCTGCCAGCAGTTCCAAAACGCAGCAAAACATTTGTGTGTTTGTGCTCCATTATTCTTAATGGCACCCTAGATGCAGTGTGATTTCACTGCAATTGTTGCATTCAGAATTGCACGGCAATCGTGGCAAAAAACTTGTGTTTATAAATCACTCTAAGCATGGCACTCAAAAAGGAGCAGGAGTTTCTTTTGGGTGACAAACGTGCACAGGGCAGCCCACCGAAGTGAATGAGCTGCCCTATGTGTGACATCTGGAAACGGGTGCAAATTACGCTTTAAGAATCGCAAAACAGGGGCGATTTAGACAAACCTCTCTCCACCCTTTATGATGCTCTCCTCTGTTGACTCACCTAAGATAGGAAAACTGTGAGGATACTGGAAGGGAGATATTTCCTCTCTGGATAGGAAAGACTGGGAGGACTGTTTGGAGCAAGGCCCTAAACTTGTTGTCTCTTTTAAGGATAAATCAATTCAAATCAAGTTCCTTCACCAGGTATACTATACTCCCTCTAGGCTGCATAGAATGTTCTCAGATCGGGACCCCCCCCCCCCCCCCGCCCTCATTGTAGACTTCAACCGGATAACTATTTACATACCTTTTGGAAGTGTCCCTTTATTGTTACATATTGTGCTGCTGTCTTCAAGGTAATAAACCTTAGGTTACAATTGACACCCCACCCTCTCCGTCCCTAGCATTACTGGGGAATTTAGGGTGACGAAAAACGGTCTCACCATACGAAGCAATTAATATCTTATCTCCTTTACTACGCCAAAAAGAGATTCTGATGAAATAGTTGTCCTTGACACAGCCTGACGTGTCCTCGTGGGAGGTTATGGTGAATGCGGCCCTCCCTCTGTAGAAGTTAAGGTCCAGTACACAGTATTAATAGGGGATGCCCTTTAAAATTGTATGGTCCCCTTGGACTCTGACCTGAGGTGGTTCACCTATAATATCATTGTTTGGGTGAAGGGTTCGGTACTAAGCTTGGGGTGTCCTTCCTACTGGCCCCTACCCCTCCCTTTCCTGGTTGCTCCTTTTGTCCATCTATTGCGCCTTTTCTTCCCCTTCCCTCGCTCCCCTCCACCACTCCATGCCCCTGGGTACACGATGGCTCTCCTGCCTATGAACGAGTTCTTCTTTCCTGTTACTTACGTGTACAATTTGCCCATGTTTTACTATGCTTTGTCTGCTTATATTTGCCTATCCTTTAATGAATTCCATTGCTTGCCATACCCAGATTTTAAAATGCAAACAGAAAAAGCAGTGCTACTACCCATACAGCTCACCAATAAAGGAGCTCCCAGGTGCCCGATCCACAGCCGTTTAACTGAGTACATATGTAGAACGATGATCCATACACTGGTAGTTGCTCTTAAAGAAAAATCTTCATCTTTATTCAAGAACCACAGAACACAACTGCTGATAAGATCGGTTGACCGTTTCAGCCTATCAGGCCTTAGTCAAAACAGTTATGACTAAGGCCTAATTGGCAGAAACGCGTCAACTGATCTCATCAGCAGTTGTGTTCTGTGGTTCTTGAATAAAGATGACGATTTTTTAAGAGCAACTACCGGTGTGCTGATCATCTTTCCACATACCCATATTTTACATGTACTGTCCTTTGTTGTGTACTGAACTAGACCAGGTTTTTGTGCACTGTGTACAGACTGAAATAAAGCACCCCCGCAAACAGGAACACTTGCATTCATTTGTCAGGAAACTGGATTTAAAGCAGCACAAAAACACACTAGATATTATACAGATATATTTGATGATTAATGCTTCAGACTGTCATATTACACATTTTCTTTTTAGTCAAAAATGAATGTGGCATTCAAAATATCCCAAAACCCACGTAATAAAAAAAATTATATTGTGAAAAAAAATAAATTAAAGCCTTTACAAAGTGTCTTCTTCTCCAAGACTAGCGGTGCACTTTATCATAATTTAATATCTTACTTGATGGGTAGAGATAGATAATATCCTGCACTGTGAACTCTCGGGATTGAACTGTACTCAGCCAATCAGCTATGTGGGTAAATAACAGGAACCAGGCCAGAACTGGCCACCTTTCCATCGCAGAACAGAGTCCAATTCATGCAGCCATCAGTGAGCCCATCCTAATGCCTGGGGGTGGAAAAAAAGCACATATTAGAATTAGCATACACTATGGTGCCACAACCAAAACATCGGAAAACACTACCCCCTTAGCAAATACTATCCCTTGTCTTGCTGATATAGTGACCCACAACATGTATGCAGATCAGAAGTTCTGGCTTCACTCTCACACTACTGATCAAGTGAGTGACTAAAAAAGTACTGAAGCCTCAGACAGCCAGGCAACTAGCATTTCAGATGGAGATGACAGCTTAAGTCAGTTTCATTTCATTTCGGTGCTTTCTGACTACACAGTCTTTAGAATCAACAATCCATAGCACAATGCCCAATGATATTGGGATGGTAATATACGGTCCACATTTGACAGCTGGCGGGCCTTTGCTTGCAGTCAGACCCCCATTCTGTCTGACAGATCCAGTCTCTAACAACCAGGTATCAACCAGCATAATTTCACAATCATGTGATCACTATGACCCCTTTAACTTAGTGATCACCTGCAAGGTGTTAGGTTTGTTTACAAACAGCTTGCAATGTCCTGGCCAGCCTGAAGATGGCGGTGTATATCTGTTTACATATCTACTTCATACAGTAATCATCAGATACAATTACAATATAAAAAAAAAAATATATAATTATTTTTGTTTTAATTAATTTTATTTGTCAACTTGTTTTAAAATAAAAAGAAACAAAAGCAAAAGTAAATATTTAAGCAGCTTTCCATATAAAAACCTAATATGGTCCCTTTTCACTTGTTTACGGAAATATGGCTCAGTCATGACAGTGGAGTGAGTCTGTTGTTAACCCCCCCATCCCCAACCCCAACTCTCCTTTTTTTTTTCCCTACACTTATCTTCTTTACTGCATTTCCTTTTTCTTATTACTTTTTTTTTTCTTTGGCGGCCCCTTACGTTGGGCTGCTTTTGTGTTCTGTAATGTGGTTAATGAAAACTTTAGATGGGATGCACGGCCCTTTTGAAAACATGTACCATTCTAGATAGTAGGGACATCCTTATTTAGAGGTTTGTGAGTCCTGTGATATACAGTATATCACAAAATGAGTACACCCCCCACATTTTTGTAAATATTTTATTATATCTTTTCATGTGACAATGCTGAAGAAATGACACTTTGCTACAATGTAAAGTAGTGAGTGTATAGCTTGCATAACAGTGTATATTTGCTGTCCCCTCAGAATAACTCAACCAGTGGTGGCCGGGGTATTGAGGGCGCATCCCCCCCATCCATGCGTCCGGCCCACTAATCTGCATGCAGGGGCGCCTGATGCATGGAGCTTAATGGGGTTTTTTTTTTTTAAATCACCTGATTAGAGCCAGAGGCTCTAATAGGGTGATGCAAAGGGTGGAGCCGGGGCGCAGAGCTCTGCGCCCTGAGCCCACCCCTTGTGTGACAATAGCGAATGAAAGTTCGCTATTGTCACACCGATCCTCCTCCTGGCCAATCAGGAAGCGCGTCCGATACGCGCTTCCTGATTGGAAGCTAGGCATTCCCATGCCATTGGCCGAGGAGGAGGCGGGAGCTGGAGGACAGAAGGAGACGCGCCGCCGGTCACCGGGACTGAGGAGAAGCCGCGCGCCGCCGCTGCTGCTCCAGGTAAGTAAGGGGGCACGTACGCTGATCTCTGCATTGGGGGAATGTATGCTGGTCACTGCATTGAACGGGGGCATGTATGCTGGTCACTGCATTGAACGGGGACATGTACGCTGATCTCTGCATTGGGGGAATGTATGCTGGTCACTGCATTGAAGGGGGCACGCACACTGATCTCTGCATTGAAAGGGGGCATGTACGCTGGTCACTGCATTGAAAGGGGGCATGTACGCTGGTCACTGCATTGAAAGGGGGCATGTGCGCTGGTCACTGCATTGAAAGGGGGCATGTACGCTGGTCACTGCATTGAAAGGGGGGCATGTACGCTGGTCACTGCATTGAAAGGGGGCATGTACGCTGGTCACTGCATTGAAAGGGGGCATGTACGCTGGTCACTGCATTGAAAGGGGGCATGTACGCTGGTCACTGCATTGAAAGGGGGCATGTATCCTGGTCACTGCATTGAAAGGGGGCATGTATGCTGGTCACTGCATTGAAGGGGGCATGTACGCTGGTCACTGCATTGAAGGGGGCACGCTGGTCACTGTTTTGAAGGGGGCACGCTGGTCACTGTGCATTGAAAGGGGGCACACTGGTCACTGTGCATTAAAAGGGGGCACACTGGTCACTGTGCATTGAAAGGGGGCACACTGGTCTCTCTGCATTGAAAGGGGTATGCTGGTCTCTCTGCATTGAAAGGGGCACGCTGGTCGCTCTGCATTGAAAGGGGGCACACTATACCTTAATTTCCGAAGGCCCCTTTCACACTTTTGCGACCTCAAAGTCACGCAATTTTTTACAGCGTTTTTTTGCCGCAAAGCAATGCCTATTACATTTTTCTGTTTGCGCCCCCCCCCAAAATTTTGAGCACCAGCCGCCACTGAACTCAACACACAGCCATTAATATCTTAACTGCTGGCAACAAAAGTGAGTACACCCCTAAGTTAAAATGTCAAAATTTTGCGTGGCCACCATTATTTTACAGCACTGCCTTAAACCTCTTGGGCATGGAGTTCACCAGAGCTTCACAGGATGCCACTGGAGTCCTCTTCCACTCCTCCATGATGACATCACAGAG
Source organism: Pelophylax lessonae (assembly GCF_965119305.1). Classification (NCBI taxonomy): domain Eukaryota; kingdom Metazoa; phylum Chordata; class Amphibia; order Anura; family Ranidae; genus Pelophylax; species Pelophylax lessonae. The sequence goes on from NC_138773.1 coordinate 281,303,102, forward strand.
CTGGTAAATGTTAGAAACCTTGTGTTCCTCCACCTTCCTTTTGAGGATGCCCCACAGATACTCAATAGGGTTTAGGTCGGGAGACATGCTTGGCAAGTCCATCACCTTTATCCTCAGCTTCTTAAGGTGTGTCCGGGGTCGTTGTGTTGGAATACTGCCATGCGGCCCAGTCTCTGAAGGGAGGGGGATCATGCTCTGCTTCAGTATGTCACAGTACATGTTGACATTCATGGTTCCCTCAATGAACTGTAGCTCCCCAGTGCTGGCAGCACTCATGCAGCCCCAGACCATGACTCTCCCACCACCATGCTTGACTGTAGGCAAGACACCCTTGTCTTTTTACTCCTCATCTGGTTGCCGCCACACACGCTTGACACCATCTGAACCAAATACGTTTATCTTAGTCTCATCAGACCACAGGACATGGTTCAAGTAATCCATGTCCTTAGTCTGCTTGTCTTCAGCAAACTGTTTGCAGGCTTTCTTGTGCATCATCTTTAGAAGAGGCTTCCTTTTGGGACAACAGCCATGCAGACCAATTTGATGCAGTGTACGGCGTATGGTCTAAGCACTGACAGGCTGACCCCCATCCCTTCAACCTCTGCAGCAATGCTATCAGCACTCATACCTCTATTTCCCAAAGACAACCTCTGGATATGATGCTGAGCACATGCACTCAACTTTTTTGGTCGACCATGGCGAGGCCTGTTCTGAGTGGAACCTGTCCTGGCAAACTGCTGTATGGTCTTGGCCACCGCACTGCAGCTTAGTTTCAGGGTCTTTGCAATCTTCTTCTAACCTAGGCCATCTTTATGTAGAGCAACAATTTTTTTTTCAGATCCTCAGAGTTCTTTGTCATGAGGTGCCATGTTGAACTTCCAGTGACCAGTAAGAGAGTGAGAGCGATAACACCAAATTTAATACACCTGCTCCCCATTCGCGCCTGAGACCTTGTAACACTAACAAGTCACGTGGCACCGGGGAGGGAAAATGCCTAATTGGGCCAAACTGGACATTTTTACTTAGGGGTGTACTCACTTTTGTTGCCAGCGGTTTAGACAATAATGGCTGTGTGTTGAGTTGTTTTGAGGGGACAGCAAATTCCCACTGTTATACAATCTGTACACTCACTACTTTACATTGTAGCAAAGTGTCATTTCTTCAGTGTTGTCATATGAAAATATATAATAAAATATTTACAAAGATGTGAGGGGTGTACCCACTTTTGTGAGATACTGTATATTTTGTTGGGCCAATTGGGACAATCTATGGAATGTCCTAGGTCTATACCAGCCTACCTCAGGGAACCAGTACTACTTATAATTATTATTAAACCTACAGCTCATGGTACATTAGTTTGATGGTCAGTGGACAGAATCTGCTTCACATTTGTGGTCGTTAGGAAGAATCTACTCTAAGGCTCGGTTTCCACTAGTGCGACTTGCGGTGCGACTTGACACATGTCAAGTCGCACAGCAAGTCAAAACCCATTGTTTTCAATGGGGCCCGTTTCCACTGCCACGGCTTCAGTTGTGGCGACTTCAAAAGTAGATCGAGCACTACTTTTGAGCCGTCTTCAGTGCGACTTCCCTCTATATATGAGGGACAAGTCTCACTGAAGCCGCAGTTTACTTTCGCTACGAAGTCGTGCTAGAAGTAGCACGACTTCGTAGCCGCACTAGTGGAAACCGAGCCTTACAGAGAGCTAAAAGACCATCTGTGTCAGTGGGACGTTATCTGAGAGGCAGATATTGCTCAATGTTCCAGGAACCCCTAGCAACCTCTGGAGGAACCCTAGAGTTCCACGTAACCCTGCTTGAAAAAGGCTGGTCTATACAGTTGACCTGTGCTGACACATTCTGAAAAAAAAAATAAAAAAAACTTATATAAAAGCTTTATATGTCCTTAATAAAAATGTAAAAATTATTTTAATAGCATTGGTCATATCCGAATAATAATTTTAACTGATGCTGCTAAATCTGGTTTGGCATTTATGACCTCGGGACATAATAGGGTTAAATGAAACTCATGTTTCAGAAGCTGGTGGGGCCTACCAGAATATACTGTATTTATTTTTTGCGGTTTATTGATTTACACAAAACGCTTAAAAAGGAACTTTGATAGAACAAGCACATTATTGATGTACAACGCTAATGAAATAACATTTAATCTCTGAGCAACAGCCGACACGCGTGTTATACTTGGCAACGATTTACAGGATGTTGTTCCAAATTAAATCCACCTAAAAAGTCCTGAAAAAACAGAAAATCCCATAAACTGGTTTTGTTTATTTATTTAAAAGGAACTGCTTTAATAACAATAATCCTCCGGTGTCATGACCAATGACACTGACGTTATTATCCCTTTGGAGACAACGCACGGGGAAATTACTGATGAACAAAACACAGGATGTAGCGATTTATTCTTTCGCAGTAAAACAAATACACCATGGAGAAGTCACATTTAAAAGGGTAATGTGGCTCATTTTCCGCAGGGAAGCAAATTTGAGGCAACCAATCAGGTACTAATTTTAAGCTGCACTAAAAAAAAAAAAAAAAAAAAAAAACACAACACCTAGGAACTTAATTGGCTGTAACTTTCCTTTTTAGTTTATTTCTACTAATTACACTAGAATTCTTTTTTTTTTTTTTTTTTACGGGTACATAAAAATAACAGATTTTTCAGTTTTTTAAATATGCACTTGACCATTTATCCAGTCCTTGATAAAATGGCAAATCAGAAATGTTGGTTGTGAAATGTATAATCCGTGCATATGAACGAGGCTCATCCAGTGCTGCCACTGCCATCTATTTATTTTATTCCTTGTATTGTATTTATTTATGCTTCACTGTACCCCCTCTTGGTTTGTTTAAGTTTTATTATTAGCCCCCGTTCACACTGGGGCGACGCTACTTCGGACCGCGACCTCCGAGGTCGCGGTGCGAGCAGCGCGCCGCGACCTCGGAGCGGCCGCCACGGACTTCATAACATTGAAGTCTATGGCGGTCGCCTCCTGGTCGCCCCAAAGAAGCTCCGGACCCTTTTTCTGAGTCGGAGCGACTTGTGTCGCTCCTATCAGAACGGGTCCGCAGCTTCCCTATGGGAGGCGACCTTCGGCGATCTGTGAGGCGACCAGGTCGCCTCACAGGTCGCCCCAGTGTGAACGGGGGCTTAGTTAGACACTCCCAATTACCCCATGTTCGTTTTGGTTTTATCCTTGCTAAAAAATAAAAAAAAAATAAAAAAAGTAGCATTTTAGGTTTTTGAGCAAAATGTTTTTCTTTCACCAGTATATAATACCCCAAAAATACACCCCTGTTTGAACAACTACATTGGATTTCATTTCTGGGTTTTCTTGGCGAGTTGACACTGCCTGTAGATTCTACCAAGTCACCAAGTTGCCAAACTGTTGTTTTGTATGTTTTTTACATTAAGCAACATTTAAGACAGAATGTGTCATAAGGAGCATTTCAGTTATTAAAAAGAACCCATTGGCAGCAGCTATTTGTAATTCTCTGAATCTCCACCACGGAACAGCTATAATATTGCAGTCTGTTGGTAAATATTTATTATTTACTTGTGTTCTCTCCCTGTCAGAGCAGAAGTGTCAAGCTACAGGACTGTCCTATCTCCTGTCTGAACTCACTGCTGGCAACAATCAACAAATCGTTATATAACAGGAGTGATGTCAGGAATACATGAAAGAAAACAGATGTGGCTGAATGACAGTTTTATCCTTGTCCAACGATTTGGAAAAAGTGTCAGTTATCAGCCCTGAGCTGAAGTAGGAGATTGGTCAGCGTCCACATGGGGTTTACAGGCCACCAATCAACTAAAATCTCTGCTAGGACATGGAGAGAATACAAATAAATAACAGCACACACGGAAATCCTAAGCGGTAAGACCTATAAGGGTGGATATTCAGATTCTTTACGGGCTCTCTTTATGCTTATAGGCAAATTAACCCTTTGCATATTTACTGCCCTTTTAAATTGGTGGATTATGAATTCTACATAAAAGGAGAGAGACACAACTTCATTGGCGTGGCACCACAACCAAAAATGCATAATCAGAAAAAGGAAAAAAGACATAGAACTTTAATAGTTGCCATCTTTAACCCAAAAACCAAGGAAGGGAGTACTTTTTTTTTTTTTTTATTTTATTATTATTATTAGCAACATCAATAGATAAAAATTTGGTTACATAAAAACCTATCCAAAATTAATTTGGCTATATATACACACACTACATTTCCTATCTGGATATAGGTAGAAATCTAGGTATGTGGAGACATGTGTCCACTGGCCTTATGTACTTGTATTACATAATCAGATGAATGAAGTATAAATCTTCCATGTACGGGCCAGACACTGACGTGGATCTCTACGTGTTTCACCAAAAGGCTTTTTCAGGGGATCCCACTAGTGCTTGGAAATGCATTACAATTATTATCAGTATTGATATAGGAGTTTTGATATTATTTGTAATGCATTTCCCATCACTAATAAGATCCCCTGAAGAAGCCTTTTGGCAAAACGCGTAGAGATCCACACCAGTGATTTACTACTGACTCTTGCATCTGGCCTGTACATGGAAGATTTATACTTCATTCATCTGATTATGGAATACAAGAAAATGAGGCCAGTGGACACACGTCTCATCATACATAGATTTCTACCTATATCCAGATGGGGAATAGTATATAAAGCCAAATTCATTTTGGATATGTTTTTATGTACAGTAAACCCCCCTCCATTGCGGGGGTTACGTCCCGGACCCAGCCGCGAAAAGTGAAAATCCGCGAAATAGAAAAACCCTATTAAAATACATTGTAGGCATGTTTTTTTTACTGTCACTGTACTTTTAAAAGCATTTTAAGGTCTTTAAACACACTTTTAACCACTTAAGCCCCGGAAGATTTTACCCCCTTCCTGACCAGGGGGTATTTTGCGATTCGGCACTGCGTGACTTTAACGGACAATTGCGCGGTCGTGCGACGCTGTACCTAAACGAATTTGGCGTCCTTTTTTTCCCACAAACAGAGCTTTCTTTTGGTGGTATTTGATCACATGTGCGATTTTTTGATCACGCGCTATAAACAAAAAAAGAGCGTCAATTTTGCAAAAATAGCAATATTTTTCACATTTTTTTATATGAAATTCCCCCCAAAAAATTTTTCGGCCAATTTGTTTTATGCTACCTATGTTTGGTAAAAAAAAAAAAAAAAAAAAAAAAAAAAAAAAAAAAAAAATCGCAAAAAGCGTATTTTGATTGGTTTGCGCAAAAGTTATCGCGTTTACTAACAAAGGGAAAGATTTTTGTCATTTTTGTAGTTTTTTTTTTAACGCGTAATGGCGGCGATCTGCGATTTTTTTTGCGGTACTGCGACATTGGGGCGGACAGATCGGACCCTTGACTGACATTAGTGACACTTTTGGGGGTCCCAGTGACATTTCTACAGTAATCAGTGCTATACATATGCACTGTTACTGTAAAAATACACTGGTAGTGAAGGGGTTAACTTTATTTGGGAGGGAGGGGCTGTGTGTGTCCCTAGGGGCGTGGTTTCTACTGTGATTGGCTGTGGCTTCAGCTGTAAGGACACTGATCAACGGATCTACATACTAGATCCGTGTGATCAGTGTCTTTACAGCGAGGAGAATGACAGGTCGCTTGTTTACACAAGCTGCCTGACTTTCTCCCTCTCCCCCGCCGATCGCCGAGTGACCGGCGGACATCGGGTCCGCTGGTCACACGCGCGGGGGGGGGCCGTGACCACGCGGGAGCGCGCCTCCGGCGGCGCGCGCTCGCTCCCTAGACCCTCACAAGCAAGCAACGTAGACCTACGTTAGTTTGCCTGTGAGGGGCTGACCGCCGACGTAGATAGTCGTGCGGCGGTCGGCAAGTGGTTAAAACAATAGAAACTCATTTAAACACACAAAAGATACTGAGAGACATAGCAAGAGCTATGGAAAACACAAAAATATTTCATTTTTAATGAATTATAAAGTAAAATAAAATTACAGAAAAAAACGCAATATACCGGGACCGCAAAAACTGAACTGCGATGGAGCGGGGGTTTACTGTAATCACATTTTTATCTATTGATGTTGTTCATAAACTTTTTTTTTTTTTTTTTTTAATGTTTGGAGAAGTACTCACTTCCTTGGTTTGGGGTTATAGATGGCAACATTAAAGTCCTATGTCTTTTTTCCTTTTTCTGGTTTAGAATTCTCTACTATAAATTTCACAAAGTATTACAATTATTTAATCTTTTGATTTCCATATTTTGTTTATGAATTGCCAGAGAACATTCAGAAGGATGCTGAGACACATCTAGAAGTACTGGGAGGTTTTTGATTACAGAGACTGCCATGATGTATTGCTTACGTATCTAATAAAAGTCCTGGGATTAGGAAGGAATCAATAAAAACTAAAATTACAGATAACACCGTACAAGAACAGAACTGAGCATTACTTACAGTTAGTGAACGGAATATTCCCCCACCATAAGGAAAGAAGTATTTGGGCCTTAATCCTTTAGGTAAGAAAGCATCAATGTTATACCCCAGCGCTGCATGTCCATCCATAGCCTGAAATACAAACATGTTTGTTAACTTTTTCATCTTTATACCCATCGATGAAGTAGCTTAAAAGTAAATTTAACCCTAACTGAATGAAATTTGGTTTGCTAAAGACAGTATACCATAAACCATTTCCATTACATTAAAAAAATATGTTTTTCACTTTTTTATGCCTTGCTGCATCTCAGTGCTGCTGATCACTTGCAGCCACTTCCGGTTTATGGCTGCATGCCATTTTCTGAAGGACCTTCACAGCAAAATCACCAAGTATTATTAGAATGGAAGATTGAGAAGGCCTTTTAAAATTACATTAAGGCTTCTTGCACGCAGCTGTACAGTGCAATAAACCTGCAAACTACGCAGGTATATCTGCATCTTCTAATTCTTCTCAATGCAGCTCTATTGCTGCAAATGTGTCCATGCACATTGTGGCATTCACATCGATAGTCTAAGCCAGGGCTCAAAATTTCAAGTCATGAGCTACTAGCCAGGACTTGAGAGTTACTCCACCCAAACCCTACCCTGCTCCACCCCTAAACACGCCCTCGTAAAATATCTCATAAGCGTGCCCCCTGTCAATGCAGTGTGACCACAGCGTGCCCACTTTCAATGCAGAGTGACCACAGCGTGCCCCCTTTCAATGCAGAGTGACCACAGCGTGCCCCTTTCAATGCAGAGTGACCACAGCGTGCCTCCTTCAATGCAGAGTGACCACAGCATGCCTCCTTCAATGCAGAGTGACCACAGCGTGCCTCCTTCAATGCAGAGTGACCACAGTGTGCCTCCTTTCAATGCAGAGTGACCACAGCATGCCTCCTTTCAATGCAGAGTGACCACAGTGTGCCCCATTTCAATGCAGAGTGACCACAGTGTGCCCCATTTCAATGCAGAATGACCACAGCGTGCCCCCTTTCAATGCAGAGTGACCACAGCATGCAGAGAGACCAGTGCATTTACCTGATGCAGCGGCGGCTTCTCCTCAATCCTCCACGTCTCCCTCCTCCTTGGCCAATGGCAATTGTTCGCCTTTTGGCCAATCAGGAAACGGGTCTTGGACCCGCTTCCTGATTGGCCAGGAGGAGGATCCGTGTGACAACAGTGAATATTCATTTGCTATTGTCACACAATGGGTGGGCTAAGGGCACACTGCTGTTCCCCCCCCCCCGGGTCCACCCTTTTCTGAAGCCAACGCACTGGCCACTGATGCTCGCGATGCGAGCCTGTGAGGGGCGGGGACATTCAGGAGGCGGAGAGGGGCGGTCCCAGGTGCAGGAGGTGGAGAGGAGCTGAACGAAAGAATGCAGGCTGCCCTGGAACGGCGGCGGCAGGAGGCACGAATACATTCCCCATACAGCACAGTCCTTACTCGCCATCCTCATCCTTCCACTCGCAAAATGCGAGCAGGCGAGTGGAATTTTTGAGGGCTGGTCAAAGCGACATTTAGGACAGTAAAATGCCCAAAACCTGCATTCAAGGGAGTGTATTGTGATAATTCACATATACATGGAAACATTTGTGCTAACATTAACAACCCTCCCAACTTTCTGAGATTGGAATGAGGGACACCTATTCGCAAAAGTATGTAGGCATAGGACACACACCCCTGCCACACCCCCTTTAAGGAGAATTATACAAAAAAATATGATTGGTTAAATCCACCAGTGCTTTATTTTTATTCCCCCCCCCCCCTTTTATTCCTTTATATTGGCTTTTGAAACTTACAAATGAAGCAATTTAGAAATTGGATGAAAGATTTAGCACTGGCAAAACAATTTTTGAAAGATAAAAAGTGCATTTTATATACAACTATATCGATCAGACCAAAAAGAGGGACAAATGAGATAGAAAGAGGGATTTTTTGTTCCAAATCGGGGACAGTCTCTCAAAATCAGACAGTTGGGAGCTATGATTAACAAACAGTGTACAGCACAAATGTACTCTATTAGAGCACATGAGTCTTCTGTGTCCTAGCAAAGACTTCCTTGAAAAGTTGCCTGCTTCCTAGTAACAAAGGGCGCTAGGTGTCTCCTCCAGAGCTGCCTGTGTCCTAACAACAAAGGTTGTGAACTGGTGATTTAAAACCCGCGCTAAGTGAATACAATAGCAAATACCAATGTGAAAATATGATGCAGCTGCTGTTCACACAACAGCGCAGACAAAAATAAAATAACAAAAACACAACGCCAGGTCTTTTTATAACGCCCAAGTGGGAGGGCGAAACGTGTCGACGTACTTACGGTGCGGCACAATCTGACGTCACTTCCTGGTTTTCGTGAAACACACGTGGCAGCGGCGTTCCCGGAACCTTCTCTACAAGCGCTGCCCAGGGCCAATACATTTCAAGGGGCCGTTACTATAGAGTGCTGCATTTGACATCATTGAGAGGATCTGCTGTGCCGTTTGCTTTGACCAACCAAGGGTCATAATAGGGAGCCAGCTTGGAGGAGTTCGGTTTTTGGACATAAGCTTCCTTTGGCCCCAAAAGGGGTCCATTGGTTCTGGTGAGTAGGGTCCCAGAAGGGGATGAAGACACCTGGCACCAGCTATTACTTTGGAGCACTTCAGCACTTTAGTCACAGAAGCACCAATACTCTTCCAATATATTGCAATACAATTTGGATTTTTCAGCACTATTAGCACTTTACCCCAAAAGTTGCACTTAATGGTTCTTTGTTGCACTATTTTGCACATGATCTTTGGACTTTAAGTTTTGGACTAGTACAAGTATTTGTGCACTATTTAATTTATTTGCAAGCGCTGTGCAATAACAAAGGTTGCCTAGCAACCTTTAGCAAAAGACCAGCAAGATCCTATGTTAAAAAAAAAAAAAAGTCATACATCTGTGTTCATGAGCTCTAGGCAAAAATAATCTCTGCCAGCTACAATTCCACTGCTACAGCTCACTACCTAGAAAGGGTACAGTTCCTCCAGTGGTCAGTACTCATAAAGGCCACAATATTCCTTGGATTCCAAAAGAAGGTAATGACTACCACTTTGATCCAGGAGCCACCTTACCTACAGAATCGAGAAAGGAAGCCCCTCAGGTGGAGGACAGGTCAGACGTTCTAATACTAATGGCTGTTCTACAACATCAAAGTCCAGTTAATTAAAACGTAATGTGTTCCTAATATCCAACTACGAGCTGACTCTGCGGGTTTGGTTGTAAAACAAAACATCACTTTGTTAGTTATGGGATTAGCCACCCGAGAAAAACTCCATAATAACAATGTGTAGCACAAAGTCCTCTGGTCAGACGTCAGTCGCTGTTGCCAAGAGCACAGTCAGCGGGAATGCAATGCGTCTCTTCTCCAGAAAAATGCTGATGAGTCTTTCTCAAGGCAATCGGATGTCTACAATACACTGTGAGCACTTTCATAACCTGCAACCGTTCTGTAGATGTAGGGTCTTCTGTAGGACTAGGGCAAAATTCACAGCTTGGAGGGACTATTTAGATTTTGGATCCAAATGCCGTTGTTCCTATTTTTTCTCAATAATTCTCTATTTTTTAGATGTGCTGTATAGATCTATATAAAAGGAGATGTACTGTGAACTTATCTCAAGAGTTCATGTTAAAAGAGAACCAGCTATGATGACTTATAATGGAATCTACTTATTCAACTTCAAATTATAGTATTAATGCAGGAATAGATAAAATTACATACTTATATTTCCCCTCTCTATTTAGATTGACATTGCTGGAGCTTGACATTTTAGCTTGAGTTTGGAGTTAATTTCAAAGTTTGACAAAATGTGGTCATGTCAATGGCCCAACCACAAACACAGCCTTCAAGCTCCTGAGAGTGCATAACCGTAACAAATACACATAGTTAGAAAAAGAGACAACTACATAGCTGTATTCTTTGATACTGGTATATATTCACGGGAGCTGACAAACAGTAGGTAAGGGTAGACAGTTCACTGAGCAGCTTTGGGGATGCGTGCCAGCTGCATTTCCCTTTAAAAAAAGGCCAAAATGCACATGGTACCCAATACTACAGCTTTCATTAATGAAGGTGAAAACAAATATATGTGTGTATATTGGCCCAACAAACACAGCATAGGTATAGTGACCCAATGCACACATAGTACAGGTATAAGTGATCCAATGCACACACAGTGAAGGTATAGTGGCCCAATGCACGCACAGTATAGGTATAGTGGCCCAATGCACATACCGTATAGGTATAGTGACCCAATGTACACACAATATAGGTATAGCAACCCAATGCACACACAGTATAGGTATAGCGACCCAATGCACACACAGTATAGGTATAGTGATCCAATGCACATACAATAAAAAGGTACAGTGAACCAATGCATAAACAGTATAGGTATAGTGGACCAATGCACATACCATATAGGTACAGAGACCCAATGCACATACATACAGTATAGATATAGTAACCCAATGCACACACACAATATAGGTATAGCGACCCAATGCACATACAGTATAGGTATAGTGATCCAATGACACACAGTGTAGGTATAGTGATCCAATGCACATACAATAAAAAAAGGTACAGTGAACCAATGCATATACAGTATAGGTATAGGGACCCAAGGCACAAACAATGGGGGGTATTTACTAAAACCGGAGAGTGCACAATCTGGTGAAACTGCATAGAAACCAATCAGCTTCCAGGTTTTATTGTCAAAGCTGAACAAGCTATAGTTAGAAGCTGACTGGCTACCATGCACAGCTACACCAGATTCTGAGTGCTCCAGTTGTAGTAAATCTCCCCCAATATGAGTAGAGTGACCTACCCCACGTGAAGTATAGTGACCCAACAAGCACAGTATAGATATAGTTACCCAATTCACACACAGTACAGGTTTAAGAACCAAGTACACACATTATAGGTATACAGGCCCAACAAACAAAAGTATAGATATAGTGTCCCAACATTAGGTATAGTGACCTATACTACACATAGTATGAGTATAGTGGCCCCACTAACACAGGGTAGGTATAGTGGCCAAGCACACAGTACAAGTATAACATAGTATAGTGGCGGTATATTTATTCTACGCTCACAGTAAGTATTCCTCCACAGTGAAACCTTGCAGTGGTGAGGAGGACTCACTGCACGGGTAAATGTTTTTCTTCCCTAGAATTCTGTTTTAATAATCTGTAGCAAATGGGTTTAACACAAGGTCTGCAGGCTGAATCTGGCTCGTCAGGCCATTTAATGTGGCCCTTGCACCTCTCCTGCAGCTGCAGCACCCCCTTCTTCTCTGCCTCTCCTGAGCTCAGCATTCAGCAGACTCTGGCAGCTGACTCCAGCCCTCCCCTGGTCCTCCTCCAGACCCTGCACTTTCTGCTTCCCAGCTCTGCCCCCAGATTCTTCTTCCCGGCAACAGCACAAGGTAAGGGGGTGCACAGTGATGTAAGGGATGGTGGGGGTCTCGTGACATCTGATGTAAGGGGGAGTGGGCTAAATATAATTATATATATATATATATATATATATATATATATATATATATATATATATATATATATATATATATATATATATATATATATATATATATAGACCCCTGAAGAAGTCACGTGACCTTGTGACGTAACGCGTAGGGACGTACACCGGAAGTGACGTAGTAGAGGACGGGAGAATCCCGCGATGCACATATGCGAATACATCCTGTTTTGAAATGTGAGTGAATATGATTTTATTTGCTTTGGTACAATAAAAAGTTTAAACAATACTACACTATATCGGCCCCCCTTATTCCGAGATCCGGGATACCACCAGGGAATTTGTAAGCAGACACCTGGAAAAAGGGATATAGAAGAAGAAGAATACACCACTAACCACAGCATTAAATAGAGAGATCTGGAGGAAGAAAGGAGAAAGGAGGGTCTCTGAGGCTGATGATCAGCATTATACAGGTGAGCAGGTAGCACACCCAAAGGTGATTTACACCGAAGAGCACCCACATATACAGTGGATAAGTGAAGGAAATCACGGAATACACAGAGGAGGAAGATTTATGAATTTATTTATTTATTTATTTATTGAATCTGGGACACTAAAGTACTTTATATATTTATATTGCAAAATATACGAATTTGGGAATCGGGAATTTTTATTGCAATATAACTGATGAATTTTAGAAATCACTAATTACACCCTGAGCACTTTTTTAGATGTATGTTATTAATTATATATATATATATATATATATATATATATATATATATATGAGCGCTATAAGGCACTTTGGAGCATTTGTTAACGGATAAATATAGTGGATTTACAGCTATATTTGGGAATTAATTTTTAAACTGTAGAAAAGTTTCACCTGAAGGTATACACATTTGGAATATATGGTTTTTACACAGAAAAATTATAATTAAAAAAGACGACACAAGGAATATTTATTTATTAACACATTATCATTTTTAATTATTTATAGATCTATGAATTTAATACACTAAATCACGAGTTTATTACATAATATCTTGAAGCGCGGTACTCCCCTCATCAAATTTAGGGCTAAATATAATGGAGTATAGAGTTTCTGGTATAAATTTGTGCTATATAATTAATTTAATTAATATAGAAAAAAATGTATCAGTGTAAAAGACAAAATAGTAGAATAAAGGATATCATTGGTAAGATAAAATAAAGATAGGATTCCAGGTTGCAGAAGGATCGTGGGAAAGGCGACAATAGTTCACCTGACAGCTGGAACATCTTGTCGTTCCCCCCGTTCCTCTCTGTCCTTTGGACCTTAGGTAGTCAGAGCTGCAAGCGTAACAACCCTGCCTCAATTAAAGGCGCATAATTAAAAGACAAACGCCATCAGCGTACAAATTAATCTTCTGACTGTGGAAATGTGACAACCGACTTTAATGACACATTGATCTCATGGTATAATTACCGCTCGTTTTATTTGCTTAGTCTACAATTTAACACATTGGACAGTCTGTCACATAGAAGAAACTGAATCGGCTGCTTCTGTTTACTTTGTGATTGGTGGATTTATATTCAGGAAGGAATTAGCAGGAATTCCCCAGAGGAACTAGAATGATACATGAAGTTCCCAGTTCGAAAAATTAAAACAAAATTCCAAGCAAACAACTAAATACACAAATGAAATACTGTGAGGATACAAAGATCTTATTTTCCTGTAAAGGAACAAATATTACAATAAAGGAAAGGAAATCTTCTGTTATAGTCATTCTGAATGATTTACAGTATCTCACAAAAGTGAGTACACCCCTCACGATTTTTTTTTAAATATTTTATTTTTTCATATGACAACACTGAAGAAATGACACTTTGCTACAATGTAAAGTAGTGAGTGTACAGCTTGTATAACAGTGTAAATTTGCTGTCCCCTCAAAATAACTCAACACACAGCCATTAATGTCTAAACCACTGGCAGCAAAAGTAAGTACACCCTCTAAGTGAAAATGTCCATATTGGGCCCAATTAGCCATTTTCCCTACCCGGTGTCATGTGATTCGTTAGTGTTACAAGGTCTCAGGTGTGAATGGGGAGCAGGTGTGTTAAATTTCCTGTTATCGCTCTCACTCTCCCATAATGGTCACTGGAAGTTCAACATGGCCCCACATGGCAAAGAACTGAAAAAAAGAATTGTTGCTCTACATAAAGATGGCCTAGGCTATAAGAAGATTGCCAAGACCCTGAAACTGAGCTGCAGCATGGTGGCCAAGACCATACAGCGGTTTAACAGGAAAGGTTCCACTCAGAACAGGCCTCACCATGGTCGACCAAAGAAGTTGAGTGCACCTGCTCAGCGTCATATCCAGAGGTTGTCTTTGGGAAATAGACGTATGAGTGCTGCCAGCATTGCTGCAGAGGTTGAATAGGGGAGGGGGGGGGTCAGCCTGTCAGTGCTTAGACCATACGCCGCACACTGCATCAAATTGGTCTGCATGGCTGTAGTCCCAGAAGGAAGCCTATTCTTAAGATTATACACAAGAAAGCCTGCAAACAGTTTGCTGAAGACAAGCAGACTAAGAACATGGATTACTGGAACCATGTCCTGTGGTTTGATGAGACCAAGATCAACTTACTTAGTTCAGATGGTGTCAAGCGTTAGTGGCGGCAGCCAGGTGAGGAGTAGAAAGACAAGTGTGTCTTGCCTACAGCCAAGCATGGTGGTGGGAGTGTCATGGTCTGGGGCTGCATGAGTGCTGCTGCCACTGGGGTGCTACAGTTCATTGAGAGAACCATGAATGCCAACATGTACTGTGACATACTGAAGCAGAGCATGATCCCCTCCCTTCAGAGATTGGGCCGCAGGGCAGTATTCCAATATAAAAAAACGACCCCGAACACACCTGCAAGACGACCACTGCCTTGCTAAAGAAGCTGTGGGTAAAGGCGACGGGCTGGCCAAGCATGTCTCCAGACCTGAACCCTATTGAGCATCTGTGAGGCATCCTCAAACAGAAGGTGGAGGAGCGCAAGGTCTCTAACATCCACCAGCTCTGTGATGTCATCATAGAGGAGTGGAAGAGGACTCCAGTAGCAACCTGTGAAGCTCTGGTGAACTCCATGCCCAAGAGGGTTAAGGCAGTTCTGGAAAATGGTGGCCACACAAAATATTGACACTTTGGGCCCAATTTGGACATTTTCACTTAGGGGTGTGTGCACTTTTGCCAGCGGTTTAGACATTAATGGCTGTGTGTTGAGTTATTTTGAGGGGACAGCAAATTTACATTGTTACACAAGCTGTACACTCACTACTTTACATTGTAGCAAAGTGTAATTTCTTCAGTGTTGTCACATGAAAATATCTAATAAAATATTTACAAAAATGTGAAGGGTGTACTCACTTTTGTGAGATACTGTATATTGTTGAAGGAATTAACAGGACTTCCCCAGAGGAACTAGAATGATACATGAAGTTTCCAGTTCGAAAAATTAAAACAAAATTCCAAGCAAACAACTAAATACACAACTGAAATAGTGTGAGGATACAAAGATCTTTTTCCTGTAAAAGGAACAAATATTACAATAAAGAGAAGAAAATCTTCGGTTATAGTCATTCTGATTGATTTATATTAGTAAACAACCACATCATATTGTATTGGTAACCGGCTATTCAAAAAAGGGCTGACTTCTGAAAGTTACATTTCCATCTACACTCACTGGCCTTATGGTGCGTTTTTCATCATGTCATGTGACTCAAAAACCCCAAAGACATAACGCAGGTTAACTGACCAAAAATGCACCAAGCAAGATTTTTAACACCACAACGGACGAGTGTAAAGACATACATAGAATTTAAAGCGGAGTTCCGGCCTCAAATACCTTTAACTAAAAATACCCCTATAATTTGAATCCATCGCCCTTTACAGAACCGATATTCTCATACTTACAAGGTGTAAAGTATTGGATTTTAGTCAAAATCTTACTTTTAAAAATGCTGTCTGGGCGTTGGGTGAAAGATGGTGAAGATGAAAAAAATAAATGATCACAAAAACAAGTTATGTTCGCTTACGTGTCTTTACGCATTTAAACGCATCTTTACGCAAGTATTTTACCGATCATTCATTATGCAGGAACTTTTCTCCTAGAAAAACGCATGTAATAGCATCAGTAACATTTTTATAGCGGTGTGAATGAGTCCTGGAATGGAAATTGTGTGTTACTGGAGGTGATTGGATTACAAGAATGGCTTTGTACGTTTTTATGTGTCTCGTTGTAATCTTCTTTAGGGTAAACTCAGGTTAGACAAGTAAATACATAAATGCACTAAGAACAGAAGGGGCTCATTCACATAATGTTCATTGATCAAACCATGATCAATGCAGGCTCAACGCAAGGGCACATAGAAAACAATTGTTCTCTGTTTCCCATTCACACCATATACTTTTGCTTAATCGTGTATTGCCAGTTGGATTGTATATGGTCAACATTATATTTAATTATGTATGAAATGCAATAATATGGATTCATTAAAAATCAGCTTGTTACCATTTTATCTAGGGCATACAAGGGAAATTTTGGGGCCAAAACCAAAAATGAAGAATGCATGTGGCCAAAAACAGAAATCAAAAAAAATACAGTTTTTTAAAAAAATATATATTTTTATATATAATTGTATTGTATTCAACTTTTTAATTAACTGATTGCCGACCACACGCCGCCTTTTTACTTTTTAGTGTGACTCTCCCAGGCAAACCGCCGTAAGTCTACGTCGGTCACGCGCCTGCAGCTAGTGGGCGAGTGCGCACCGCCGGCAGCGTGCTCCCGCCCCCGCTCATCAGCGGGGAAGCTGATGTACGGGTCAGGGGGCTCAGATTGCCGCCTGACACCCACGATCCTTCCCTGCTGAGAGAGAACGCTCGGCTGTTGTAAACACAGCTGACCGTTCTCCCTGGAATGATCAGAGTGCCTGTGATCCTTCTATATAGGATCACATGTCTCTATGGTCATTCCATAAACCACGCCCTCCAACAGATAGCATCACTCCCCTAGGTACACATTTAACCCCCTGATCACCCACACTGTTAACCCCTTCCCTGCCAGTGTCATTACAGTAACAGTGCATATTTTTAGCACTGATTACTGTAGTAATGTTACTGGTCCCCCCAAAAGTGTCAGTTAGGGGTACGATCTCTCTGCCACAATGTCACAGTCCCGCTAAAAATCGCAGATCGCCACCATTACTAGTAAAAAAAAAAAAAAAAACAAACACAATAAAAAGGACATAAATTTTCCCATAGTTAGTAGAAGCAATAACTTTTGCACAAACCAATCAAAATACGCTTATTATGATTTTTTTTTACCAAAAATATGTAGCAGAAAACAAAATTGGCCTAAAATATTAAACAATTTTTGATTTCTACATTTTTTTGGGAATGTTATATAGCAGAAAGTGAAAAATATATATATATTTTTTTCAGAATTTTTGCTCTATTTTTGTTTATAGCGCAAAAAATAAAAATCGCAGAGGTGATCAAATACCACCAAAAGAAAGCTCTATTTGTGGAGAAAAAAGAATATCAATTTCATTTGGGTACAGCTTTGCACGACCATGCAATTGTCTGTTAAAATTATGCAGTGCTAAATCACTAAATATGGCCTGGTCATGAAGGGGGAAAATCTTCCGGTCCAGACGTGGTTAAAAACAATTGTATATGCGTTTTTTTTATAGTGAGAGAAGCCCTTGGCAGGCCATAGACCGTGCAAATTTATTTTCTGCAAAGGAAGAAATTCGCACAATTTCCCCACCAGCATTGACCATGTTGACAGGGAATCCCTCCTGCCGAGCCATTGTCTTCCAGGGGGCAGAAGAAAGAAGACAGTGATTATCGCTAGCAGCTATAGCAGCAGCTTGCAATAATCGCAAGCAAAACCAGCAGGCTGGATGTACCCAAACTGATCGATCAACTTGGTATATTCAGCCTGCCCATTAATGGTTTCAATTAGGGATGCACCGAAATTTCGGCCACTGAAATTTTCGGCCGAAAATGGGCCTATCCCATTTCGGCCGAAAATGGGTGAAAAATGCTGAAATTAATGGCCGCCGTGAGGTAGGAGGAGGGCGCATCGCAGGTTTGAAAAGAAGCGCCTCTGGCCGGCCGCCCGCCTCTCAATGATGTCCCTACTACTACGATCTGTTCATGAATGAACTAACACACCGGGCGGGAGGGCGGGCGAGCGGCCGCTAATAGCTGTAACTATGTGAGCGCTTCACTTCCCTGTCAGCGGACGATGTGAATGAATGAACTGAACTGACACACCGGGGGGAGGGCGGGGGGAGCGGCGGCTAATAACTGTCTATGTGAGAGCTTCACTTCCCTGTCAGGCGGGTATCTCCTCTGACAGGCAAGCGAAGCGCTCACATAGTTACAGTTAGCGGCCACTTGCCCCGCCCTCCCGCCCGGTATGTCACTTCATTCATGCACAGATCGTAGTAGTAGTAGTGACATCACCGGGAGGTGGGCCGCCGGCCAGAGGCGCGTTTTTTGAAAGAAGGACACCGGAGGAGCTGAGTGAGTAGGAGAGGACACTGAGGTGGGGGGGGGGGGAGTTTGTACTGACGAGAGGGACGCTGAGGCAGGGGGAGGGGAGGGGGGGGGGCTGAGGCAGCTTACCAATGGTATTAATTATGCAGCATGAGGGGGTTGAGGTATTGTCACTGCTGGTCACTGATGCATTAGTGACCGACCAGTGGCAGTTAATTAACCCCTTTGTGCTGCATTAGTGCTACCAGTATCAGTGCAACCAGTGTTAATTAACACTGATACTGGTTGCACTAATGCAGCACAAAGGGGTTAATTAACTGCCACTGGTTGGTCACTAATGCATCAGTGACCAGCAGTGACAATACATTAACCCCCTCATGCTGAATAATACTAATACCATTGGTAATTAAATTAACCTCTTGCCAACCCGTCACAGTACATATACTGTGACAGGGTGGCAGCGACAGGTATACATCGCTGCCTGTTTTTGGTGTATGCCCCTCTTCTATCTATTTTAAAATTATTTGGGGGAAAAAGTCATTTTCGGTTTTCGGCCAAGGGCATCCTGCATTTTCGGTTTCGGCCCAAAATTTATTTCGGTGCATCCCTAGTTTCAATTTCGGCTGGTTTCTGCTTAACCGGCCGAGATTTGAACCATCTATGGCCAACCTTAGTGCTACTCATTGCCTTGAAATGAAAATGACCTCATTGGCTTTTTTCAGGACAAAACTAGGCCTAACTTTCTTTTTCCTCCTTTGCTATTTTTTTCTCTTTGAACGATAGAAATAACAATACTAATTTGAACAGAAAACAATTAGTTTTGCCCATCAGCGTTGGTGGAATCCGATCATAAGAATTGGATTACGGCGGCTAATCCCTCCTCCCGGCAAATGTCTGATGCCGTAAAAGCTTCTCGAGGCTGAGCTAAAATAATCTGACGAGCTCGCTGTAAACTTATCTGCCCAACCCAAAATGTGTCAGCGTCACTGACTGCCCGGGGTGACGCTCTGTATCCACGGGAGGCCGGTCACTACAAAACTTCTCCAATTTCAAATCTCATGAAAAAGAAATTTAAATAATTTAAGAAGAAGAAGAGCAGCTGCTTGAAGAGGGGGCCTAAAATTACAGAAAGATAATGAGCCAAAGCAGCACCCCGGGGGAGGTGAAAGGCCAAAGTACATTTTTGGCTTTTACTAGAATGAAGTTGGAAATACCACTGAAGATGAGTAAAGTTCAGTAGACCAGTTTAAAAAAAAAAGAAAAAAGGGATCTGTCATCTACAAGGAGTACAGGAAGAATGGCAAACACGGGGTTGGGGGGGGGGGGGTGCCATATATATGAACATCCATAGCCTCGGCTACAATAACCACTTCAGCTCCGAAAGGTTTTACCCCCTTAATGTTCAGGCCATTTTTTGTGATTCGGCACTGCGTTACTTTAACAAAAAAAATTGTGCGGTTGTGCAGCGCTGTACCCAAATACAATTGATGTCCTTTTTCCAAACAAAATAGAGCTTTCTTTAGGTGGTATTTGATCACCTGTGCGGTTTTTAGATTTTGTGCTATAAAACAAAAAAAAAGAGCGACAATTTAAAAAAAAAAAGCAATATTTTTTACTTTCAGCTAAAAAAAACATTCCCAAAAAAATAAATTTGATTTAAAATTTTTTTTTTTTTTTATCTGTTTAGGCCAATTTGTATTCTGCTGCATATTTTTGGTAAAAAAAAAATCAGAAAAAGCGAATACATGTTGGTTTGCGCAAAAGTTATAGCGTTTACAAACTACAAGATAGATTTTTGAAATTTTTATTTATTTTTTTGTTTTCATTAGTAATGGCGGCGATCAGAATTTTTTTTCTTAGCGCGACTGCAACTTTGCGGCGTACAGATCGGGCCCCTAACTGACATTTTTTACACTTTTTGGGGACCAGTGACATTCTACAGTAATAAGTGCTAAATATTATGCATTGTTACTGTATAAATGATACTGGCAGGGAAGGGGTTAACACTGGGGGTGATCAAAGGGGTTAATGTGTGCCTAAATATGCTTACTGACTGTGTGTGTTGGGGGGGGGGGGGAGGGCTCTGTGACAGGAAGAGAGAGATGGGGGTTGTAGCTTAGATGAAACTCCTGATCTCTCCCTGCCTGTGTGACAGAAGACTCGCCTGCTTTGTTTACATAAGCAGGCGGGTCTTTTGTCAGTTTACCGGACGATCACGGGAAGAAGGCGGCAATCGCCGCCGCTCCTCCCGCGGCCCGCCTCCCGCTGCATCTAAACACAGCGGCGCCGCTGAAACCTCATGCACAAAATCACGTAGTACTACGTAAATTTTGTGCAGCCGAGCCGTCCTGCCGCAGTAATACTACGTGGGCGGTCAGCAAGAGGTTAAGGCTCCGTTCACATCTAGCTCTAAGACTCAGCTCTAAAACGCCCAACAAGACAAATCCCATTCATTTCAATGGCCCCTGTTCACATCTGTGCGTTCTGTTGCCTTAAGAAAAAAGCCTGTCAAAAAAAAAAAAAAAAGGACAAGTTTTTTTTGGCAGCTTACAGGAGGTTTTCTTTTTTTTTTTTCATTGGTCCCTTGTCAACCTAAAAAGCCTGCAAAAAAATGCTGCAAAGCCGCTTGTAAAAATAGCAACGCCTAGAATTGAATGTAGCCTAAAAACGCACATCAAAAGCACAGTACAAACACCTGTACACAATGATCCACACCATGGCAGTTTTGTATTGTGAAAAGAATTAAAGTGGAACTCCAGCCAACTATTTTATTCTAGTTTTAGATAGAGTAGTAAATGTACATTGAGAATATTTAAAACCTATATGTTGTTTGTGAACAGTTGACTTTAAAAATATTGTGTAATGCTGTATATTTGTTATCAATTCTATTTGACAATATTAAATGCTTCGTGACTCCTGAAGATCCCCCCCCCCCCCTCTTATTTATTTTATCTTTTATTTTTACACTGTCCCTTTAAAAAAAAAAAAAAAAGAAAAAAAATGTGATTACTTTTATTCCTAATACAAGGAATATAAAAAAAGACCTCAGATCTCACATCTACACTAAAAAGCAAAAAAAAAAAAAAAAAATTGGCCCTTTAAGGCCTTGGGAGGAAGCAATGTAGGACTTCGCTCAGGTACTCCACAGCCAAGGCCAGCTTGCCCTCACTCGACTTCCTGCCTAGAAGGGGAAATGACCGGTGTAACGTTAGAATTCCATACCCCGTGAAGAAACCATACCCTCGTCACTTCCGGTCTGAAACAGCTGAGCAGCGCAGCAGTGCGCATGCTCAGAGCCCCGGATACGCAATTGAACATCAAAGAATCAGAGAAGTGCGCATGCTCGGTGGGCATGACATTATCACGGCACCGTGTGAAATGTTATACTTGCGGCCGGTAAATTAAAACACTTCGGCTGCAACATCAATCATCTCCTCTGCTATCGCTGTGACTTCCCTCATCTCCGGTAATAAATATAAAAGCGGCGGCGGGTGTATGAGATGTAAATGACGGCGATCGCGGCTCCGTGATCCGCTTTTATATTTATTACCGGAGATGAGGGAAGTGATAGGGGGAAAAGCGGAGATGATTTATGTTGCAGAGGAGCTGTTTTAATGAAAGCGCCGCAAGTTTAACTACCGTGAGAAATCCATACCCTCCGTAGGTGCACCGGAAGTGACGAGGGTATGGATTTCTCACGGGTATGGTTTTTTCATGGAACACTGGATAATTGGGGAGAATACAACACATGGTATGGAGAAGGCTGCACACCCCAATATTACGGAGAAAAAGGAAAAGCCCCCCCCAGGGGTTTTCAGGCAGCAAATAGAAATATAGAAATTAGACTAAAAATGTATACAATTATTCATCTTTTTTTCAAATTTTTTTTAAAATAGTTATGAAAATCAAAAGGCGTAAAATATGAGCTTTGGTTACAGACATATATCGGTCTTATCGAATATCACAAACTGGTGAAAGACAATGGACAGTAATCAAAGAATTATTACACCCAATATACAACGCGTTTCGACCTATACAGTAAGGTCTTCCGCAGGGGTTATGTGAGGTCTATGAGAAATATTATACAGTTAGAGACATTATACTGTACAAGCCAATACAGTATATCGATATTGATGTAAAGAATTACATAAATATTTAGATTTACTCTTAACACTTCATAAAAGGACTACTGAAGGCTCGGTAAGCGGGGAAAACTACTGGGAAGAGGCAAGGGCACCTCTACCGCCGCCCATACCCATAAAAGTGATCCCGCAGCAAATCTGCCGCTGGGACCACTTTTATGTGAAAGATAAAATATATAAGAAAATACCAGGGTTATGGCAGCTATCTGGAAGAAGAACCAGAGGAAGAAGACAGCAGAGGGAGAAGAACCGGGGGAAGATGACCGGAGAGAGAAGAGACACATTGGAGCTACGACAAGAGCCATTCTTCATTTCTACTAAAGGACTTTGTCAAACACCGGTGTACTGTTTTTTTTTTTTACTTATTACACACTTTTTTTTGGGTGCATGAGTAGGGGGTACAATGTACCTTATACTCCTCCTCATTCACATGGGGGAGGGGGGGGGAGGGCTGGGATCTGGGGGCATCCTTGTTAAAGGGGGCCTCCAGATTCTGATAAGGCCCCTGCAGGAAGACCCACACAACCACCGCCCAGGGTTGTTAGAAGAGGCTCTTGTTCCCATTAACATGGGGAGAAGGTGCTTTGGGGTGGGTGGGAGCAGAGCCACCCCTGACTCAAAGCACCCACCCCTCCCCATGTTTAGGGCATGTGACTTGGTATGTCCTAGGAAGGGGGGGTGCTCGCTTGTCGTCACCCCCCCCCCCCCCATTTCCTGACCTGCCAGGCTGCATGCTCGGACAAGGGTCTGGTATGTTTTTTTTTTTGGGGGGTGGGGGGGGACCCTAAGCAGTTTTTATTTATTTTTTTACAATTTTGCCATGCGACTCCCTCAAGATTCATACCAGGTCAGATCAAAGACGGATCCTATTCATTGAAATTGCATGGAAGTCCAACATGAAGTCGTAGGGCAAAATCGGATTGGAAGTCGTCCGACTTCCATGTCGGAGCAGTGTGAACCCGACCTCAAACTGGATTACTGCACAGACCTGGAAGAAATACCCAAAGCACATCAAGAGTCCAGTGGGAATGCACCTGACTCTTAGACAATATCCTGGATTTCAGATTTAATATATCTTGGCCAGGGGCAGCGACTCTGCCCCCCTCCCACTTTCCCTCACCCCCCCTCCCACTCTCCCAATACTCCTCCTGACCCCCATTCCAAGCTTAAACCCTGCTCCAGATACGCTCTACTTACCGGCTGAATCTGGGTTCCCGACCTGGCCAGCAGGGGGGCGGTTGGGGGGAGCTGGGACCGCTCGGTTGGGACTGGCAAGGGCAGAAGAGTCTCCAGTGGGGCATGGAATCGGCCTCTGCTCAGAAACAGTTTACACCATCAATACTGGGGGGCGGGGGTCTTCTTTGTCCTGGTCTTCAAACCGCACTCAGTAGGTCCACGGCAGGGACTTTTTACTTCTCTTCTCCAGGAATCCTTTAGGGAAGTCTGTGGCAGAAGCAGTGCAGCCTTTTTACGGGGCATCAGAGCGGCACAGGGGGCAATTGCCCCCCCCCCTGCCCCATGGCCCAGTCCTCCCCTGATCTTGGCTCCCTCCTCCCATGAGGTTCCAAGGAATGCCAGAGTATCTCATGTGAAGAATCTCATGTGAAGCACTGTGCTTGGGCATCAATCTAGAAGATTTGGGCTCCTCAGCATGCCCTGGATCTGATTACAGAAACTCGGGGTTTACAAAGTATATTTAATAACTTTTTTCTTTGCAGTTTTTTTTTTTTTTTTTTTACATGCATGCTGCTCCTCAGTATGTGGGAAGGGAACCAGGACATATTATGCAGACATTGCCAATTCCTCATCCACACAACAACTGCTGCACATACAAGTTTTGTTTCAAGAACATGTCTACCTCCTTAATGAAATATGAGCCCGACCTTCACACTGCACATTACTAATGACCATGGAGCCAAATCAACCCAACGCTGACCTTGGGCAGGAAAATATTATATAGCTGATAACAGCATTTTGCCAGGAAGACGAACATTGAAACTAAATTTTCCCTTCTGTTCTACAGGAAGAACCTAAGGCCCCTTTCACACTTTTGCGACCTAAAAGTCATGCGATTTTTACCACGATTTTGCCTGGACTTGAAGCAATGCCTATGTTGTGTTTTGAGGTCCATATACAAAGTCGGACCAAGGTAGTACAGGGACTACATTAAAAGATAGGAACGTTACTCATTGGAAATCATGGAGTACGACCTGTCATGTGATTTTGCAGTCCCAAGTCGCCGGACAAGTTGCACAAATGTGAAAAGGGCCCAAATCCTCAGATGAACACATTATCAGCACGAAACATATTCAACTAAAAACACATCAACAAAAAGGAACAAATTCAAGAATCCGATCAATTAAATAAACTTTAAACATGGCTAAAGAGTACACAGCTGAAATACATAGATTATCACCGTGCACCGTCTTCATTCTCCACTCATTGCTGGTTTTATAGAATATGGTGCGTAAAGAAAATCTGCTTGGTATAGTGAATTACCTACATTTTTTTATTCTAATTACATATTTATACATTTTTTAAATGTGATATTAAAATACAGAAAGGATACTTTAATTGGCTCTACCATTTGCCAGAAGATTCTATCTTAGTTCAGAAGATTTTCCTGTACAGTAAACCCCCCTCCATTGCGGGGGTTACGTTCCGGACCCAGCCGCGAAAAGTGAAAATCCGCGAAATAGAAAAACCCTATTAAAATGCATTGTAGGCATGTTTTTTTTTACTGTCACTGTTCGTGTAAAAGCATTTTAGGCTGCATTCACATGTCAGCTTATAATCGCGGGCAGAACCGCCGCGGTTCCGCCCGCGATTCGGAGATTTATTGCAAATCGCGGGACGCCTAGCGTTGCCCGTTGATTTGCAATAGCCCCCCAAACGCCGAGCGATGTTGCCGCGATTTACGCCCACCGAATCGCGGCAACATCGAGCAAACAAAATCGCGGGACGCAATACGCTCCAAAGAAGCTCTTGTACTTTTTTGGAGCGTCCCGCGATTTTGTTTGCGCGATGTTGCCGCGATTCGGCGGGCGTAAATCGCGGCAACATCGCTCAGCGTTTGGGGGGCTATTGCAAATCAACGGGCAACGCTAGGCGTCCCGCGATTTGCAATAAATCTCCGAATCGCGGGCGGAACCGCGGCGGTTCTGCCCGCGATTATAAGCTGACATGTGAATGCAGCCTTAAGGTCTTTAAACACACTTTTAAAACAATAGAAACTCATTTAAACACATAAAAAAGATACTGAGAGACATAGCAAGAGCTATGGAAAACACAAAAATATTTCATTTTTACTGATTTATATAGTAAAATAAAACATTACAAAAAAAAAAAACGCAATATACCGGGACCGCAAAAATTGAACCGCGATGGAGCGGGGGTTTATTGTACTGTAAAATTCATAATACAGTGAAGGGTATATGGAAATTACTTTTACCTAACCACTTGCCGACCAGCCGTCGTACCTTATATTGTGGCAGGTCGGCTCTGATCATTAGCGGGGGTGCACGTGCCGATTGGCCACAGGGCAAGACAATCAGTGGGTCCGGGGGCTGCGATTGCCACCGGGCACCTGTGATCGCTCCCCGTGGAGACAGAACAGCGGTCCGCTGTTGTAAACACCGCAGACCGCTATTCTGTCTCTAATGAACAAAGGGAAGCTTATTTGTTCTTATTTAGGAACACAGGTCTCTGCGTTCATTCAGCAAGCCCATTTCCCTACACAGTTAGAAAACACTCCCCTAGGGAAACATTTAACCCTTTGAGCGCCCCGGTGTTAACCCCTTCCCTGCCAGCATCATTAGTACAGTAAAAGTGCATATTTTTAGCACTGATTACTGTAGTAATGTCACTGGTCCCCCCAAAAGTGTCAAAAATGTCAGTTAGGGGTCCGATCTGTCTGCCGCAATGTCGCAGTCCTGCAAAAAAAAAAAAAAAATCTTGCTGAACGCCGCCATTACTAGTATAAATAAATAAATAAACAAATAAAAATAAAAATTACAAATCTTTCCCCTAGTTTGTGCAAAAGTTATCGCATCTACAAACCCATCAACATACACTTATTGGGATTTTTTTTTACCAAAAATATGTAGCAGAATACAAATTGGCCTAAAATTATGAAAACTTTTTTTTTTTTAATTGGGAATGTTTTATTGCAGAAAGTTAAAAATATTGTTTTTTTTTTTTTTCCAGAATTGTTGCTCTTTTGTTTATAGCACAAAAAAAAAAAAAAAAAAAAAATTGCAGGTGATCAAATACTGTACCACCAAAAGAAAGCTCTATTTGTGGGAAAAAAGAACATCAAATTTTATTTGGGTACAGCATCGCATGACCGCACAATTGTCAGTTAAAGTAACGCAGTGCCGTATCGCAAAAAATGGTCTGGTCATTAAGGGGGTAAAACTTTCCGATCTAGAAGTGGTTAAAGTGGTTGTAAACCCTTACATATACCCAGTAAAGTGATTGGCCTCAGCTGATACACTGAGATGAAACAAATCCTCCTACATAATCTGCGGCCCTTACATCCATTCAAGGTCCAGGATTTATAAAGCTGGTCTGAGCTGTCAGAAAACAAGGGGCAGGGAGCTGAAATTACACTCTGCAGAGCTCAGTGAGGAGAGCTCAGATCTGATTGGAGGGGGGAGAGAAAGAACAACCCGCAACCTTCACAAAGCACACAGGAAAAGAGCTGAGGCTGTCAATCACAAGCTGTGTGCTGAAGTGAAGCGCCTCTAAGTGTAGTCAGTTTAATTAACCACAATAAAACAGGTGCAAAAACTTGCTCACATAAGAACAAATAAGGATAAGCTCATCTGAACAGTGGCATGCAGAAATGGGGATTCTGTGTCCAGGCAGTGTAACTCCACGATGATAGTGCGGGGAAGGGAGCGTAGTGTGCCGTTGCTCCGTCATGCTGGATGGCCGGTAGCTTCCGGGTACCGCTCTGCTCTTCAGACACTTGCGACGCAGAAACACCTGCGTGACGTCACCGATCAGGCAGCCAATTGCACGACGCGTTTCAGAGCATGCCCTGAGCCTCCCCGGGCGTGCGTGCTCTTTTCTGCAGCAGAGCTAGCCCTGGGTGTCATCCACTCCTCCTACTTCCTTCATTTTATTTAACTAACCAGTGACTATACATGAACTTCAATCCCCTTGATGCTATTTAGGTATGTGTTATGCGCTAACGTTTATTTTGCTTACAAGCTGTGTGCTGGAGCTCCCTCCTCTGTCACCTTTTTTCTCTCGGTGTCAGGAAAACTTGTGAGAATGGATTCATGCTGATCGCAGAAGAAGGAAGCAGCAGACAGAAATTACACTTAGTGCTCCTAATGGAGATAAGTACACACTATAGAGGGATATGCTTTGTTCATATTTCACGTCTGACGTTTACAACCACTTTAATAAAGTGATATTAAACCCTCAGTTTTTCTAAGCACTTTAAGCAACCAATTTAATCACTTACTGAGTATGCAGCTTCTTTATCTTTTAATCCTTGCCTATGGTATACTTTAAGCTGCTGCTATGATCACTGCCCCAGGTTTACTGTTTCAGGGTGGCTCTTTTTTTTTTTTTTTTTTTTTTTTATATACTGTTGGGATTTCTCACTAAGAAAATAAAAATCTATAAAAAAAAAAAAAAAAAAAAAGATTTTCTTTAGACTCGCTAATTTTTTGATGATTGGCAGCTCAGTTGCTTAGCGATTAGAGTTTCAATTCAGAGACATGATCACCAGCAAGGCTTACTCTCCATTTATCTCTATGGATTAGCTACAAATCGCTACAAAAGGAGAGCAATATGTAACAAAGTACACCAACTCAAAGCTCTAGCACTAGTTTAGCACGTAGTAGCAACAAATCGCCAGCAATTTTAGCGATTAAATTACTAACTGCAGATTGCTGTTAAAAGTGACACTAAACTCAGATATAAAGAGGCTGGCTGCGTTTGCCACCCTCTCTTGCTCACTCATGGGATTTGTAGTGTCTAGAGCAGTGCACATGACCACAACTGATATGATTCCTGAGCACGGCCTGAAGGAGCACGCATGCTCTGAACGCGTGCCACGCCTATCGCTTGTGACACCCGGGACGTCGGCTCCCCCCAGGATCCTCGGACCAGCTGTAGGATTACTATCCACCCACACAGCCGAAGGCTGCATCCGGCCTCCCTGACTAGAATTGCCAACCATCCGGTCGTACACTGCGGGGGCTCTTATTCTTTTGACGAGTGCTTACATACATCATCTTGTAAATTGTTTACTTATTATGGCTGTTAAAGTCTCATACTGCTACTCTTAGATGGCGCTACCTCGCTTCTCATATTCCCTGCAGAGTCACTTCTAGCTCCTCTACAACGGCTGCCACTATTGGCACTTTTCCACTGTAAGTACCGGCTCGGCTCCACTCGGCACTGCTTGGCCCAGCTCGGCTCAGTTTGCTTTTCCACTGCGTGGTACGAGTCGGCACTGTATCGGCTCTACTCGGCTTGGTTTGCTTGTCCACTAAGGTATTTAGTGGGTGGTAGGGCTGCAACTAACGATTATTTTCATAATCGATTAGTTGGTCGATTATTGCTTCGATTAATCGACTAATCGGATAAAAACCTAAAAAAAAAAAAAAAAAGTGTATAATTTAGTTAATATTCTTGAATATCTATATGCAGTGGTAAATATAACTATCCAGCTATATAGTTGGATATTTAATCCACTCTGAAACAGATATATGTATTATTAGAGGTTTAAATGTGGTACATATCAGACTCCGAGATCAATATTTTTAAAAGACCTAAAACACTGTTTTGCAAATTTTCAGAGCGGATTTGTATATAATCATGATAGTCTCCCTTATTAATAGGCAGGTAGTTTGATACAAGCTCCCTGGGCCTGCTGTCACTTATGCTGGTAATACACAAACTAATTTTTTTTTAGAAAATTTTTAAAAACATTCATCCGATTTTTCTAACCATTAGTGTATATTGGTGTCCGGTGTCAACCACAGTGACAGGAAAATTTGAAGGAGCAGAATAGAAAACTTCTCGATCAAACAAATCTTCAAATAGTGTATGTGGTTTTTACTCAGAAGTTTTATTCATTTTAAAATTTATTGTTAAAAGCAAGTGGAATTTTCAAACAACACTCGTCCATTCAACAAATATACAAATCATTTTTGAACAAATATAGATGCAAATATTTTTGTCCAAAAATCCAATCCATGTATGGGAAGCAGAAGACCTTTAGTAGCAGCAGCATGCTTTTTTTCTTCATGTGTATGTATATAAAAAAAAAAATATGCCCAGAAGTCGGATATGCAGGATATTTTAACTGGGAGTCAGACATGAAGGTATATGAAGGGTGGAGGGGGGAAATAACATATATATATTAAAGTAGTAGTAAAAGCTGAGACTTTTTTTTTTCATGGATATAATAATTTTAAATATAATGCACAATACTAATAAACTTTTCCTTTAAATGTAATTGTAATGCCTTATATCACCTCTAGTCTATCGGCCTCCACCTTCTCTGGGTTCAGATGCTGATCTTCCCAGCACAGAGTCCTTACAGTGATTGTAAACGTTGGATTTTTTCTTCTTAACAACAATCTTGTAAGCCCCCGTTCACATAGGGGCGACGCTACTTCGCACCGCGACCTCCGAGGTCACGGTGCAAGCAGCGCGCCGCTACCTCGGAGCGGCCGCCACGGACTTCATAACATTGAAGTCTATGGCGGTCCCCTTTCGGGTCGCCCCAAAGAAGCTCCGGACCCTTTTTCTAGGTCGGAGCGACTTGTGTCGCTCCTATTAGAACGGGTCCGCAGCTTCCCTATGGGAGGCGACCTGCGGCGACCTGTGAGGCGACCTGGTCGCCTCACAGGTCGCCCTAGTGTGAACCGGCACTAATACTTATCCTCTCTGTGTAATGATTTTTCACAGAGCAGCACTGATTCGCCTCTTCTGCCCCCCCCCCCCCCCCATGGCACTTCCAGCCCCTTCTGCCTTCAAAGTGCCCCTATAGGAAGCAGCAAAGTATAGTACTGTACAGAGTGTCCCTATAGCAAGGTTAAAAAACCTCTGCCTTTAGAATCACTTGGTTCCTTCTCTTGCCCAGGACTACATTTCCCATGAGGCATTGCTCCTCACACATTCACAAGTTCTCTGTCATCTACTGACATGTATGGATGGTTTACTGAGCTGTATATGTGCTGCACTGTATTTTCTGATATGTAAACAAATAATGCATTCTGTATGAAGGACAACTAATCGGCTGACGATTAATCGATTAGTTGACAACTATTTTCATAATCGATTAGTTGACGATTATAATCGATTAATCGATTAGTTGTTTCAGCCCTAGTGGGTGGGATTACAAAGATTCTCTGACCAATCAGTGGCTAGTAGTGACAAACAATCAAGGCTGCATGCAAAGGATTGTGGGATATGGTATAGGTACGGCCCGCTTGGAACCCCAACCGAGGTGGTACTGTTTAAGCGAGCCGTACTGAGGCCGTACCATGTAGTGGAAAAGCGCCGCTGTACCAAACCGTACCGAACCGTTCTAACACATACCATGCAGTGGAAAGGCGCCAAACCTAGCCAAACCATGCAGTGGAAAAGCGCCATAAGTTAGCATATTGTATTTCCTTCTTGTTTTTATTTATCCAGTTATTGGGACTGATAGCTTTTAGTGCGCTGGATATCCTCCCTTTGCTATACAGCTCATCCCAAACACACTACATAAAGTTTGCCCTGTTATCGGTTTGTTATGAAAGTTTATTTAACCACTTGCCGACCGCACTATAGCCAAAACACAGCTACAGCTAATGCCATCCCCTCCAGGCATTTCATCACTTCCTGTTAAATACTTATTTTCCCCTTATGATTTAATAGGCTTCATTTTTGGCGCTATACCATAGTGAGGCTTGGAACGCACGCCGGTTTTACTTCCGGTTTCCATGCAGTCCACTGCCTACTTCCTACAGGTGTACCCAATTAATTCTACCTCTATATATATATGAACACTGGCTACCTGCTGACTTTATCTTTTGAAAAAGGCATTTATGCCGAAACATGTAAAGAGGACTTGGTCAGCCCAGCTGTTTTACATCTTATATGCCTGTCTTTCACGGATGTCTGTAAGTGTATCAGCTTTATTGATATTAAATTGATTTTAGCAATATTACGCTATATGTCCCTCCATTTTTTTCGGTTTTACCACCCACCATGTGGAAGGGGAATCTCTGAATTATTTCATCTACCGGAGATTTGCATGGTTGCCGTTGGAATCGGTGAAAAATCTGTGGGGACACTCCATCATTCTTAAGCCTGTTTGACTCCTACACTATAAGGTGTTTTGGGGTCCCATCCATCTGGTGAGCGCAATATATTTCTACCTTCACTGGTGACGGGATTTGCTGCACCTATATATGATTTGCACCATTATATATTGGACTTTTTCTCACCATCCATTGTTTATGTTACTTGTGGAATGCTTCCTGCGATTGGACAATTTATTTTGTTGGGAATTTTTTTCTTCTAGCGCTGCACATATTTTTGTATTTGTATTGATTTATCACTCTCCTTAGTTCAGTGATTGATGTCAGCTGCTTACATTTTTTAAGTTAGCGCAATAATCTCTATTTTATTCTGTTTGTACACATTTTTGACCTCTGTTATTGCTGCTTTCTTTCACATATGTGTTAATTCACTTATGTACACATAGTTTTTTCTTTGTGTCACTTACATATAGTTTTTTATCGCTCTTGATTTGAACATGCCAGCAATGGATGTCTTTGAATACAGAGCTAATAGAACTGTAATTACTGATGGAGTTTTTATCTCCACCAAATCCGATACTGAGGTTGGCGGTTTGTTTTTAAGACTTAAAAATCTTATGGTGTCAGAATTACATTCTGAATGGGACATTGCGTTTTTAGAATATTATATCTCTAAATCAATGGTTCCGAGAAGCCTGAGATGGGAGGTATCCCCCCAATCAGACGATACAGCCTTAGAGGCTTGGTCCGATTATTTCAATAATGCTGGTTTACAGTTATTGCGGCATCTTGTTTATATTAAACGTACCAAATTAACCTCCCTAGATAAGGAGATTAAAGAGTTAAAAGAAAAGGTTACCCCTTTTAACACCACAGCTGAGTACAAAACTCTCTCTGAAAATCTTCAAAAGTATTTAGAGAAAGAGGAAAGGGAACAAAAAACTAAGAAACAAAAAAAGTTTATGAGAGACATGTCCGATTATGATAACCGTACTGTCTTTCAATGGCAAAGGAATCTACTGAATAGTGATCCTAATGATGGCAATCAGACGGACCATGCGATTTCTAATGCTCCTGGGGCTACCTTTGTTCAAACTTCTCTTCCACCCAAAACACAAAAGAAGTCAAAAAACAAGGGTCCCCCCCATAAAAAAGGAAAAAATCCAAAAAATCAGAATTGGAAGGGTAACCATCCACCACAAACACCACATGGAAGAGGCCCTGTTAAGAATAACTGGTACCCTCCTCATCCAGTGGATTCCCCTAGGGGACAGTGGTCTCACAATGAGAATTATCAAAGACATTTCTCTCCCCCTCCATTTAGACCTTACCCTCAACAACCATATGCTAAACCATATAACGTGAACACACATAATAGGTTTTCTCCTTTGAGGCAACAACCTCGACATGATGATCAGTCTCGTTCATACGATGAGGAGTATGACCATCAAAATAGTTCACCCTTTAATTATAACCAGCCACGCCCAGGACCCAGTCATGAATGGGATTTTCCCCGGCAACACAACAAGGGAAAAAGGGGTGCGGATCCAAGCGAGGTACCAGAGGGGGGTGGCGGATCCAAAGAAAAAAGAATAAAAACCTGATTGGATCCGGTATCTTCAACCTTAGCAAGGTGGAACTCAGTCCTGATGAGCTATACACCTTGGATAGAGGTTTGAAGTTCGCTCCACCCAAACCCATTAACAAATTTAGTACATTTATCGATGTCCACAAATATGTGCGCAAAATAAATGTACAAAGGTACATTCTGTCAAAACCCAGAACTGAAGTACCACGTGAATATACCTCTTCTATTAAACATTCCGGATTATCAAATCCATCTGTATTTAACCCCCCTGGTCCGGTTGCTCCATCAGTGGCGGTGTTTAAAGATTTGGTGTTTAAAGATCTGGCTGAGTTAGCTGTAAGGCTCCATGCACACAGGGCGTCATAAAAACGTGCTCCAAAGCTGTTTACATAACGCCGGGAAACAGCAGCTGTAAAAACGTGCTTTCAGTAGCTTTTCCTACTAGCGTTATTGCACGTTTGGCCACAGTAGCTGTTAGCAGCGTTTTTTTCTGCCTCCATTCAAAATCAATGGTTCCCTATGGGAGCCTATTGATTTGAATGGAAGTCACACCGCAGGTCGGATCAGGGTGATCCGACTTGCGGTGCGACCTGCACTGTGAGAATCTTGAGGGGGAACTCCACGCCAAAATGGGGAAAAAAACGGCGTGGGGTTCCCCCCCAGGTTCCAAACCAGGCCCTTCGGATCTGGTATGGAATTTGAGGGTAGCCCCGCGCCGAAAAAACGGCGTGGGGTCCCCCCCAAAATCCATACCAGACCCTTATCCGAGCATGCAGTCCGGCATGCCAGGAAAGGGGAGGGGACGAGCGAGCGGCCCCACCCCCCCTGGATCATACCAGGCCACACGCCCTCAACATGGGGGGGGGGTGTGGGTGCTTTGGGGCAGGGGGGGGCTCTGCACCCCGCACCTCAAAGCACCTTGCCCCCATGTTGATGAGGACAAGGGCCTCATCCCCACAACCCTGGCCGGTGGTTGTGGGGGTCTGCGGGCAGGGGGCTCATCGGAATCTGGAGGCCCCCTTTAACAAGGGGGCCCCCGATCCCGGACCCCCTCCCTATGTGAATGGGTATGGGGTACACTGTACCCCTACTCATTCACCCCATAAAATGCAGTGTATGGAAATGACGACAGGAGACGTTTTGGAAAATTTATTAAAAATCTTCATCCGGCTCTTGTCCTCTCCGGGGGTCTTCTCCTCTCCGAGGGTCTTCTGCTCTTTTGCTGTCCGCCCTTCTTGTCTTCTCCTCTCCGGGGTCTTCTGCTGTCTTCTCCTCTCCGGGGGTCTTCTGCTGTCTTCTCTCCGAGGGTCTTCTGCTCTTTTGCTGTCCGCCCTTCTTGTCTTCTCCTCCCCGGGGGTCTTCTGCTGTCCGCCCTTCTGCTGTCCAATCTTCTTGTCTTCTCCGCTCCGGTCTTCTGCTCTTTTGCTGTCGGCTGTCGGCTGTCCTTCTTCCTCCGGTCCTCCTCCGACGACGTCTTCAGCGATTATGCCGGCCTCTGGTCTCCGCAGCTTATTATATAGCCATTAGGGGCGTGGCCGCCAGATGACGTCATCGGGAGACCACGCCCCTTTGTGTCACAGGTGACGTCACCTGTGACACAAAGGGGCGTGGTCTCCCGATGACGTCATCTGGCGGCCACGCCCCTAATGGCTATATAATAAGCTGCGGAGACCAGAGGCCGGCATAATCGCTGAAGACGTCGTCGGAGGAGGACCGGAGGAAGAAGGACAGCCGACAGCCGACAGCAAAAGAGCAGAAGACCGGAGCGGAGAAGACAAGAAGATTGGACAGCAGAAGGGCGGACAGCAGAAGACCCCCGGGGAGGAGAAGACAAGAAGGGCGGACAGCAAAAGAGCAGAAGACCCTCGGAGAGAAGACAGCAGAAGACCCCCGGAGAGGAGAAGACAGCAGAAGACCCCGGAGAGGAGAAGACAAGAAGGGCGGACAGCAAAAGAGCAGAAGACCCTCGGAGAGGAGAAGACCCCCGGAGAGGACAAGAGCCGGATGAAGATTTTTAATAAATTTTCCAAAACGTCTCCTGTCGTCATTTCCATACACTGCATTTTATGGGGTGAATGAGTAGGGGTACAGTGTACCCCATACCCATTCACATAGGGAGGGGGTCCGGGATCGGGGGCCCCCTTGTTAAAGGGGGCCTCCAGATTCCGATGAGCCCCCTGCCCGCAGACCCCCACAACCACCGGCCAGGGTTGTGGGGATGAGGCCCTTGTCCTCATCAACATGGGGGCAAGGTGCTTTGAGGTGCGGGGTGCAGAGCCCCCCCCTGCCCCAAAGCACCCACACCCCCCCCCCATGTTGAGGGCGTGTGGCCTGGTATGATCCAGGGGGGGTGGGGCCGCTCGCTCGTCCCCTCCCCTTTCCTGGCATGCCGGACTGCATGCTCGGATAAGGGTCTGGTATGGATTTTGGGGGGGACCCCACGCCGTTTTTTCGGCGCGGGGCTACCCTCAAATTCCATACCAGATCCGAAGGGCCTGGTTTGGAACCTGGGGGGGAACCCCACGCCGTTTTTTTCCCCATTTTGGCGTGGAGTTCCCCCTCAAGATTCTCACAGTGCAGGTCGCACCGCAAGTCGGATCACCCTGATCCGACCTGCGGTGTGACTTCCATTCAAATCAATAGGCTCCCATAGGGAACCATTGATTTTGAATGGAGGCAGAAAAAAAACGTATAACGTGGCTTAACGCACGTTAAGCAACGTTATGGAGCCTTTAGCAGCGTCAGACGTTTTTTGCAGCTTGACGCTGGAGCTCCTGAACCCACAGTTTCTGGGTTTTTTTTGGAGCTGTAAAACGCCTATGCCACTTGGAGCTCCTAAAAGCTCTATGTGTGCATGAGGCCATAGAATAACATGGATGGGCGTTCTGCAGCTGCAAAAAAAAACGTCTGACGCTGCTAACAGCAGCTGTAAAAACGTCCAGTGTGCATGAGGCCTTAAGAAACCCTATATACAGCCTCAACTGAAAAAGGGTCTAAAATCTCTGTGTGAACAGAAAGACCTCATAGTGCGCCCTGCAGACAAGGGCGGCGGTATCGTCGTCCTTGATAAACAGGACTACTATGATGAAATGGGTAGAATCCTAGGCGATCAGGACACCTATATCAAAATACAAAATAACCCTACTACTTCTTTCAAGAAGGAATTGGTGAGACTGGTGGAGAAAGGCTATGAAAGGAACTTAATAAACAAGAAAGAAAGATCTTTTTTGGTTCCTACAGCCCCTCGCATCCCAGTCATGTACTATTTACCGAAAGTACATAAAAACCCGGTAAATCCTCCTGGTCGCCCTATTATTAGCGGCATTAATTCTATTACATCACGTATTGGAAAATACATCGATTTCTATAATTTCTATCTACAACCGCTGGTTATTGAAACTCCTTCCTTCATTAAGGATACCTGTGATGTTATCAACAGGCTGAAAAATATCAAGTTAGAAGGTGAACATCTGATGGTGACAGCAGATGTCACCTCGCTCTATACTTGTATCCCTCATGATCAGGGTTTAAACGCTGTTGACCACTTCTTAAAGACAGATAAATCTATCTCTCCTTCACATCGAGATTTCATTCTAGATCTGTTGATATTTGCTACCGGGAGGAATTATTTTTGGTTTAATCACCAATACTTTTTACAACAAAGGGGTGTGGCCATGGGGGCGAAGTTCGCCCCTAGTTTGGGCAACCTCTTTATGGCCAAATGGGAGGAGGATGTCGTCTTTCCTTATGACGCACCCGAGCTGGTTCTCTGGGTGCGTTATATAGACGACATCCTCCTCCTGTGGAAGGGGGACACCTCATCTCTCGAGACATTCATGTCATTCTTGAATGATAATACGAGAGGTATCCATTTATCTTTTGAATATAGTTCCACTAATATTCATTTCTTAGATCTCAATATTTCCATAGTGGACAATCAGTTTGTCACCAGTACTTTTTTCAAGGACACAGACCGTAACTCGTACCTGCCTGTTGACAGCTGTCATCACAAGGCTTGGCTGGGTGGAATACCTAAGAGTCAATTCATCAGACTTAGGAGGAATTGTACTCATGAACATGAATTCCTCCAACAAGCCCAGCTGCTAAAGGATAGGTTCTTAGTTAAGGGTTATAATTCTGATGTTCTTGAGTCCACTATAATGGAAGTAACCCAGATTGATAGAGCAAAATTACTTTCTGGGTCAAAAAATAAAAATAAAACAAAAAACCAGTCTGACTTTGCTAAATGGTCCTTTTTTACCAATTTTTCTATTCAGCATAATTCCATCAAGAGAATTATTTCTAAACATTGGGATGTACTTAGAAATGATCCCATTTTGGGTACCGTATTACCTGTACGACCCTCGGTCACTTTCAGAGGTGCCCCTGCATTAAGAGGACAATTAGCTCCCAATGTACCGGATGAACCAATTAAACCAAAAAAATTTTTTGCTGATCTTATTGGTTTTTATCCCTGCCGGAAGTGCAGAGTGTGCGAATATAATTGTGATAAAAGAAGGAAATTCACATCTTTTCAATCCTCTGTCACAGGGAGTCTTTACCATATCAAGTTTTTCGCCACTTGCATAACTACTCATATTGTTTATTTGTTAACGTGCCCCTGTAAAAAGCAGTACGTGGGACGCACTATAAGGTCCTTTAATGTGCGTGTTAATGAACATATTACGAGCATTCTCACAGGCAAGGATAAGCATACTGTAGGTAAACATTACCTTCTTTATCACCATAAAGATCCCACTGGCACTTTATTTCAGGTCATAGACCAGTATGTACCTCCCTGGAGGGGTGGCTCAAAAATTCGTGGTGTCTCTAGGAGAGAGACATACTGGATCTATACTTTGAAGTCCTACCATCCTTTTGGGTTGAATATAGAGTGGGATATAAACGCCTTTATAAACACAGCTTAGCGTATTAAATATCCCACTCCCACCTGCCTTTCTGGCTATCATTTGCCTTTTACGTTCCCTTTATCCTTATTCGTTCTTTTATGTGATTTTATCATTTTTATTCACGGTATTTTTTTAAAAATATTTTTTTAAAAATATTTTTATTACATTTGTCTTTTGGCTGTATACATCATGTAGTTATTTAATAAAAATATTATTTTTTGTTATAGATATCCTGTATTAAGGGTCACCTAATATGGAGATAGACTATGGACTGTATATAGACAAAATTTGTTATTATGTCCCTTCAACTGTGGACAATTGACATTTTTGTTTTTTCCAAATATTGGTTTCTCATTTTTTAAATGAGCCCACTATGATGATATACTATGGTTTAAGATAACTAAACCGATTTTTTCCCCTCCTTTTCTACTCTTTTGTTGGCGCTGTTTAACTATAACGTCATCATTTTATTTTTATTTTCCTCTTTTTTTGTTCTCTTATTGGCGTTATTCACTATTTGCTGAATCGGCCAATCTGAGTTGTCTCCATTTCTGGTTTGTTGACCTGGTGCAATGATATGCCCTAACTTCCGGTAAAGAGGTTCGCCTTGCCTTGCTGACATCGCTTCCGCCCAATCCCGGATGTGATGTCGGCATATCCGGTTTTACATTTCAGATGGAGGCTTGGGGTTGATGATGGTTAAATGCCGTCCCCCCTCGATGTTTTGACGCTGACATCACTTCCGCCCAGTCCCGGATGTGATGTCAGCATATCCTGTCTTACAATCCAGAAAGAGGCTTGGAGTGTACGAT
This sequence comes from Pelophylax lessonae, assembly GCF_965119305.1. Lineage (NCBI taxonomy): Eukaryota > Metazoa > Chordata > Amphibia > Anura > Ranidae > Pelophylax > Pelophylax lessonae. Next base: position 281,342,378 of record NC_138773.1, read on the forward strand.
GGCTAATGCCATCCCCTCCAGGCATTTCATCACTTCCTGTTAAATACTTATTTTCCCCTTATGATTTAATAGGCTTCATTTTTGGCGCTATACCATAGTGAGGCTTGGAACGCACGCCGGTTTTACTTCCGGTTTCCATGCAGTCCACTGCCTACTTCCTACAGGTGTACCCAATTAATTCTACCTCTATATATATATGAACACTGGCTACCTGCTGACTTTATCTTTTGAAAAAGGCATTTATGCCGAAACATGTAAAGAGGACTTGGTCAGCCCAGCTGTTTTACATCTTATATGCCTGTCTTTCACGGATGTCTGTAAGTGTATCAGCTTTATTGATATTAAATTGATTTTAGCAATATTACGCTATATGTCCCTCCATTTTTTTCGGTTTTACCACCCACCATGTGGAAGGGGAATCTCTGAATTATTTCATCTACCGGAGATTTGCATGGTTGCCGTTGGAATCGGTGAAAAATCTGTGGGGACACTCCATCATTCTTAAGCCTGTTTGACTCCTACACTATAAGGCGTTTTGGGGTCCCATCCATCTGGTGAGCGCAATATATTTCTACCTTCACTGGTGACGGGATTTGCTGCACTTATATATGATTTGCACCATTATATATTGGACTTTTTCTCACCATCCATTGTTTATGTTACTTGTGGAATGCTTCCTGCGATTGGACAATTTATTTTGTTGGGAATTTTTTTCTTCTAGCGCTGCACATATTTTTGTATTTGTATTGATTTATCACTCTCCTTAGTTCAGTGATTGATGTCAGCTGCTTACATTTTTTAAGTTAGCGCAACAATCTCTATTTTATTCTGTTTGTACACAGCTACAGCGCGGTTGTCTAGTTCTGGGAGGGAGTCAATAGACTTCCTCCCAGAACCCCACCCACTTTGCGTCTCCTGCGGTGTGCTCTGCGGCCACTGTGCCGGAAGCACACAGCTGATCACAGATTGAGGTAAAGGGCCAATCACAGCAGCCCTTTACCATGTGATCAGCTGTGTCCAAATCACACCTGATCACATGTAAACCGACTTGCTGGTTATCGGCAGTCATTTCCTCCCACACTCTATCTATGGGAGGAAAGAAGAGCCAGTAACCGGTAAGCCTATCAGCACATCGTTTACACTGCAGCTCCACCATGTCACCCATCTAAGCCCATCTATCAGTGCCGCCTATCAATGCCCATCTATCAGTGCCCATCAGTGTCACCCATCAATGCCCATCAGTGTCACCCATCAATGCCCATCTATCAATGCCCATCAGTGTCACCCATCAATGCCCATCAGTGTCACCCATCAATGCCTATCTTTCAGTGTCGCCCATCAATACCCATCTATCAGTGTCACCCATCAATGCCCATCTATCGGTGCTGCATATCAGTGCCCATCAGTGCTACCTCAACAGTGCCAGTCAGTGACACCTCATCAGTGCAGCATATCAGTGACGCCTCATCAATGTAGTCTCACCAGCGCACATCAATGAAGAAAAAAAAATATATATATTTATTTGCAAAATTGTATAACAGAATCTAAAAGAAAAAGTTTTATTTATTTTTTTTCCTGTCTTTAATTTGTTTAACAAAAAATAAAAAAAACCCAGAGGTGATTAAAATACCACCCAAAAAAGTTTTCTCAAAAAATGATAAAAATTTCATATGGGTACAGTATTGCGTTACCGCGCAATTGTCATTCAAAGTACAACATAACTAAAAGCTGAAAATTGGCCTGGGCTGGAAGGGGGTAAAAGTGTCTGGTAAGAAAGTTGTTAATATGATTTTATACCTCCTTGTAGTGTCCTCTATGAGCTCCCGAACCTCTTATTCCCCCTCCACTTTTGTATATTTTGAAACAATCAGTGCACGTTAGTTGCAGTCATATGCACTGATCTATACACATTATAAATCTCATAGTCCATCTTGGAAGTAAGATAGGGTAGCCTTGTTCCTACATACAGTGGGACCATGGAGAACAACTGTAGCCACCCTCTAACGAGAAGTCAGATCACAACAGCAAAAAAAAAAAAAGTTGGAGATTTGGAGGGGACTGAGAACAATAGAAGGTGCTTTTCTGAGTTAAGAACACTTATGCCTCGTACACACGTTCAGATAATCATACGAAAATAATCACTTTCGACTTGATCGCACGATAATCTGATCGTTCGTACACAGCTTTCGACAGCCGATCACGACAGTTCGTCCAACAAAATCCGAAGGGACAAACACGAAAACTTCTGTCGTATGATAGCCTAGGGAACGACAATCGTTTAAGCAGTACAGTGTGCGTCCGCTAAAACTCGATCAACAGGACCGCGCGTGATCAGAAACACTAAAATAGCACGGAAAAAGCCTGGCTGCCATTGTTTTTGTTTTTCACCATCTGATATGTAGCTACGCAACCAGGAAGCTTTTCCGAAATCGTACGAAAAAAAAACCTACGTTTATATGCATTGTTGAATTTGATATTAGTATCATGCAACAAAATGCGACCGATAAGTTGTCCGATTATCTGAACGTGTGTACGAGGCATTACTGAAATAGATTTAATTGATTTAATTTTTTTAACCAGAGTTTAGTGTCACATTAGCCCAAACCTAATGCTTCATATTACCATTAACACATAGCTTTCCTTTCCTGCGAAATTAAGAGTATCTTCAAAGCCTACTGAAGTACTGAAACCAAGAGAAATGTATGTAGTTTCGCTTTTCCGCTGAGTTCTACTAAAGAGATCGTTGTTTTTTGTAGGCAATATGTGAAGTCAGGTTGTCTGGAACAGTGTGGGTGGATGGGTGATGGCACTTTCAAAACATGACATTTGTTGAAAAAACCTACAAAGACGACCACAATTAAATCATGGTGAGTCATGGGCAGCACCCAGACAGCAAGCTGGGGAGGCGGAATGTTCTGTCCTGACCAAGACAAAGGGACTAATGTATCAGCAGTTAAAGGGGACCTAGCACATTACCTGTAGCCTATTAGGATGATAAAACTAAAGGAAATCAGTCACATTGCTTGTCTAGAGCCAAATTACAGGTTCTTTTGAAGATTCACACTCCCCATTACACTGATTCTTTCCTGATATTCTCTTCATCTGCTATAGCCCTGAGTTTTTACCTTGTGCAAGCTCTGTGTTGGGGGTTACACAATGCTGAAGACCTTCTTACCTTATTCCATTTTCAGGTATTTCCAGAAGCTCCGAGAGACCAATGGAGCGGCAGGAGAGTAGCAGTGGTGGTGGTGGCGGCATCAGTGATGGTGGTGGCGGCATCAGTGATGGTGGTGGCGGCATCAGTGATGTGGTGGTGGTGGTATCAGTGATGTGGTGGTGGTGGTATCAATGATGGTGGTGGTGGTATCAATGATGGTGGTGGTGGTATCAGTGATGTGGTGGTGGTGGTATCAATGATGGTGGTGGTGGTATCAATGATGGTGGTGGTGGTATCAGTGATGGTGGTGGTGGTATCAGTGATGGTGGTGGTGGTATCAGTGATGGTGGTGGTATCATTGGTGGTATCAGTGATGGTGGTGGTGGTATCAGTGGTGGTATCAGTGATGGTGGCATCAGTGATGGTGGTGGTGGTGGTGGTATCAGTGATGGTGGTGGTGGTATCAGTGATGGTGATGGTGGTGGCGGCATCAGTGATGGTGGTGGCGGCATCAGTGATGGTGGTGGCGGCATCAGTGATGGTGGTGGCGGCATCAGTGATGGTGGTGGCGGCATCAGTGATGGTGGTGGTGGTGGTATCAGTGATGGTGGTGGTAACAGTGATGGTGGTGGTGGTGGTATAAGTGATGGTGGTGGTGGTGGTATAAGTGATGGTGGTATCAGTGATGGTGGTGGTGGTATCAGTGATGGTGGTATACGTGGTTGTAGCAGAGGTGGTGGAGCTGGTGATGGTGGTGGATGGGATATGCAAGAGAACTTTATTTTTCCTGAATAGAACAGTGACAGATTCCAAAGGAAAGGATTTAAATGAAAGCACATTCACCTAAATAGCGACCGTCCTAAATCTTGCAAGAGGTACCCAGAGTCATGTGCCTGCCCCATCTATCTGGTGTTAGTATCAATAGCTTAATCTTCCTCTTTTTTTTCCTTCCCAGGCTTGCAAAACAAGGTACTAATGAAGCACTGCTAGGGGTGGCAAATCTATTTATTTATCTTAAGATTTAAGTTCACCTTTATCAAAAGCACACTATGCTGTCCCAGATGGGTATATTGTGGATATATTGCAGGTCTTCTGTAGAAAGACTACTACCTTCAAACAAAAATCAAGGGTCCTACTTTGCAGCATGCTGGAAGAGTACAGGCTGTTCTACTCTGGATGTGGCTGCTTTCTAAAGAAAATTAACTGTAATGCCTCGTACACACGGGCCAAGTGCTGGGCGCAATCGGCCAGTTCAATAAAAAAAAGTCGACGTTCAGCCCATGTGTAGGACACTTGGTCTGGCAGAAGCCAATGGCTGAGAGCACTGACTGGAGTGTTTTACCGGGGGGATTGTCCCCTTGTCAGAGCACAACAGCTCAGCAGGTGAGATCGCTGTGCCAACATTGGATTGGTAGTACAGCAGCTCTGACCGGCACTGCCAGTTTATTTCCGTTCAACCCTCTGACCGAAAAAAAAACTAATAGTATGTACAAAGCTTAAGACTTTGCACAGCTTCTGTTTTGATGCACATGGAATGTATGTAGATGATTTAAACTGAAATTATAGGTGAGTTTAGGTACATTTTTAGGGCTTAATTTTCCATATCTTACTGTCTGTTGCAAACTAGAGGTAAAACTTGAAACCCCCTAGTTAATTACTTTAACTACTTAAAGATTATCTATCCCATTGTGTTTCTTTATCTCACTAACCAGTTTTTCAGGAATAAGGCACATGTGATGGCCCTTAAGGCCTAGAATATAAATGGAATGCCTGCCTCCTGTAAACTTGTCCACACGTACAACCATCATAATGACCATGGGCCAGTTAAATAGTGTCACAGACCTTAGGTAATAGGAGCAGCCACAATTCAGTCCTTGTTCTGGCTGGGTCCATAGCTGCCATAATAAAAATGGAACAGTTGCTGGGGCTTACCGGTTTAGGGGGCCCACTACAATGGCCCTCTTCTTCCTGTTAATGTTATTGGTCCATAAGGACCAGTCAATACCTAGGCTGAGATTGAGACGAAAGGTCCTGTTCCACCAGTAACTTCTGCTGTAGAACCACACTTACTCTCAAGCATGGGACTTGTGGGAGGCTGAGCGGGCTACACCCCCAGAATCCAGAGCTATTGGAGTGGGTCGGAGGTCAGGCAGTCATTTTAAGTAATTTGACACTTTCCCTGTATCCCACCCAGGAGACATTTGAACCCACTTGTCCTATCGATGTTGGTCCAAGGTGATTGACTATAAAGTGACCACTGCCGAAAATGGTCACATTGGTCATAGATTACAAGACAATTGTGGATTGCGTTACAGGATGCAATAATAAACTTCAATGATAATCTTTACTAAACAAAAATAGAGGACTCCATCCGCCGTGATTGTTTAGATGGACGAATCCAATCGTCTTGTGGCCAGCTTTAGTCTGGAGGTGCAGGAATAAGGTGTATTACTAAACAAGTGAGGGGGTGCCTCCTAACTACAAGGGTAGTCCAAGTCTAATTCCTGGAGTTGGGTTGTAAAGCCTCAAGGTTTTTCACCTTAATACATTCTATACATTAAAGCGGAGTTCCACCCTCAAAATGAACTTTTCACGGTCCACTTGCTTTAACTTGCCAGAAAAACAATTGGATAATTAAAATTTTTTTTTTGATTCACTAACCTTGTTTTTAAAGAAAATATACTTACCTTCCTTCCTCTTCCTCCCTCTGCGGCCACGGCCCGCGCTGCCACTTCCTCCTTGCAGATGAACGTCATCGATCTCAGGAGTCAATGCGCCTGCACCAGCCCTGCTCATCACTTCCGGTGCAGGTGCGTCATTCCCTGCTGAACAGCTTCTGGGCATGCCCAAAAGCTGTGCAGGGATGACGCGCCTGCCCCGGAAGTGACGAGCAGGGCCGATGCAGGGCATTCTGGGACTCCAACGTCACCGAAGAGGACGCTCCGGCTTCAGCTGCCCACACCTGAGATGGCAGCGCTGGACAAGACATTTTCAAGGTAAGCATTTCTTCGAAAAAGGTAAGTGAAACAGGCTATCGTTGCTTAAATGCACTAGCCCTGACTGCCCTGGGGGTATTTTTATCTGAAGATTTTTTTGTTCAGGGTGGAACTCCGCTTTAAGGTGAAAAACCTTGTGCTGAACCTCCCCCAGATCCCCCTTTTTTCTTACCTGAGCCCAAACCGATCCAGCGATGTGCTCGAGCGCAGCGGCTCCAGGCGCTGTCTCTCTCCTCATTGGACAGATGGATAGCAGTGGGAAGCATTGGCTCCCGCTGCTGTCAGTCAAATCCAGTGACATGGGAGCATGGGGCGAGGCAGAGTCCCACTGTCTGTCATTGGACGCAGCAGCAGGACTCGGGAGCAAGCCCACATGGGTGCCCCCAAGGAAAGCGGCTTTCCGTGTGGGCACCTGATAAAGAAGAGGGACCTGGAGCACACCCAAGAAGAGGATCAGGGCTGCTGTGTGCAAAACAATGCACAGAGCAGGTAAGTATGAAATGTTTGTTATTTTTATTATAAAAAAAAAAAACCGAGGGTTTACAACCGCTTTAACTCAACAATGACCATAATTAGCAGCATTTCAAATGCTGAACATTTACTCTATTGTCTAAGCAAGTTCTAGTTTGTTTTATAGCAATGTCTGATCTTCCAAGACAGCATTGGTGCCCCTGAACATTAATCTTACAATGTTGGCAATTAGGCCACAAAACAAGAGCCTGAGTTGTTAGTAGATGACAGGTCCACTTGCAGTGGCTGGTCGCATTTGCCTCCTGTTTAATGCTATAGAGCAGGGGTGCTCAAACTACGGCCCTCCAGCTGTTGAGGAACTACACGTCCCATGAGGAATTGTAAAACTCTGACATTCACAGACATGACTAGGCACGATGGGAATTGTAGTTCCTGAACAACTGGAGGGCCATAGTTTGAAGACCCCTGCTATAGAGGGAGATTCAGAGGTCACCAATGCAGCAGGGGCTCTGAAGACTTAAACCGGACAGTAGATGATAAAAATGACAGTGTGTCACAGTCTGCCATTACCGAACAGGTGAAAAAGACAAACGTCTTATGTAAGCAGGTTTAACAAGGGATCATCACAGCTCAAAGCCTTTGTGGTTTCTTAATGATGGATCATTGAAGTCTGCCTGTGCATGCTTGTCTGCTGCCGGATGAGACAATTTTCTATAACTTCGGGATGGTGATGGGTAAGATGGGGCAGAATAAAGACGCTGTAAACCTGGGGATCAGCCCATCAAATAATATCAAAGGCAATTGCTGCTAGTTAAACTATTTTATTGGCTGTTTTATGACCCGGATCACAACCTAAGCCTAAATTCAATGCAAAAGTAATGTTTTCTAGCTTCAAGTAAGATGTGTGATGTATAGAATGTATATATTGTCAGTACCTGAAGTTGACCGGGTATCAGCTTCTAGAAGTCCCTGTACTGCAGGGATGGAATATGAGAGGATGAAGCAGCACAAGGAGCCAATCAGTCATGACAAGAAGCGTGATGATAGGAAGAGAATGCAGAGTGACAGAGAGATTTGCTCATCACTGTACTGCTTCTTCTGTCACTGTCCAATCACAGAGAGGGAGGGGGGTCCAGGAAGATGTGGGCTGAAGTATGTTGACCTTCAGACAAAAGGACATTTAGTTGCAGAAGAAAATGTTTTTGTAAGAATCAAAAAGGTGATTGTAATATTTTTACTTGAAATGTGTTGTTAACTGGTACTGATCTAGTCCATTTATCTTGTCAGATCCCCATATTTTTTGGATTATGTTCTCCCTATGTTGGTGCGAGGTTCCTTCGAACACTCATCCTTTCTCCCACAGATTAATGCAATTTTGTTACTACACAAATGTTACTAAAATCAAGGCTTCCAGTATAGATACTTACCAGATGCCCAATCCTGTCAATCTACTGGATCTTCAGCACCACTGGTTCCTCCTGCTGACCTCCACCTATTACAGTAATGACCTGGAAGTCTGCAGGGGGAACCAGTGAACGTTGCAGGGTCAGAGTGGCATTCATTCTGTTATCTAGCAGGTATGGCTTGGCTTAGTGATTTTGGTTAAATGAGTTGGTTTAACTGGCTCCCACCCAAAACATTAAACTGGCCGTATACTAGTACAAGGGTGTCAAAACGTAATTTCATTGTGGGCCGCATCAGCATTATGGTTGCCTTCAAAGGGTCGGTTGTATCTGTAAGACTAGCTGTCCAGCAGTGTTAATTTCGTCGACTAAAACCGACTAAAACGTTTTCGTCAACTAACATAATTCAGATGACTAAAATACGACTAAAACTAAAATGGCATTTTAGTCAAAAGACTTAACTAAAACTAAATGAAAATTTAGATTTTGAATATTAGATTTTTCACTCCAGGACCAGCAGTAGTATATAATATGTTTGGAAATTGTAGAGAAATGCTTAAATAATGCATTACAAAATTACAATTGAACTACACCCATTCGATTATAGATGACAAAAATGAGCTTTAGTCGACTAAAATGTAAGACATTTAGTCGACTAAAATATATTGGAGTTTTAGTCGACTAAATACGACTAAAACTAAAACACTTGCAGAAGACTAAAATGGGACTAAAACTAAAATGCCATTTTAGTCCTAAGACTAAGACTAAAACTAAAATTGAAATTTGCTGCCAAAATTAACACTGCTGTCCAGAGCAACTCACTGCCCCTTACATCAGATGTCAAAAGTCCCCTCACCATCAAAAGTCAAGAGTCCCCCACCATTCCTTACATCAGTGTTTCTCAACCTTTTTTCCAGTCATGGTGCCCTTGAAAAAGTATTTTCAGTTTTGAGGCACCCCAGTTTAAGGCTTGGTTGACATTACTGTGTGTTGGGGAAGGTGCGCAAAAGTGCGTGCTTTCCTGGCCTGCAAACAAATGCGCTGCGCTTTTAGCAGAAACACAGGGGTGTCATTAACTCTTAATGGTACCCCACGCACTGGCAAACGCAGTGCATTTTTGCAGTGGTGCAAAAAAAACAAAAAAAAATATGATATGATCGGGGACGTCTCTATTTTTCTGCAGATAGGGAAACCTATTGAAATTATTGGGCTGCACGCAGCAGCACAGATATGAACCTCCACTTTGGGATGTTCACCTCCATACCCCAAACCTCCCCTCTCTGCTCACCTCCCCACCTTGAACCCCCCCCCCCCCTTCTATGCTCACTTCCCCACCCCCCTACCTGCAGCTCAACTTCGTACCCTGAACCCCCCCTTTCTGCTCACCTCTGTGCTCACCACTGTACCCCAATCTCCCCCTTTGCTCACCTCTGTACTGCAAAACTCCCCTCTCCACTCACCTCTGTACTGCTAACCAACCTCTAAATTATTGTATTTTTACATTTTAAGAAATTCAGTACAAAAGGAAAAAATAGTGAAAAATAAATAGCCAATGATGATTTCTTTATGAATTATTCATGGTCTGCATGGAGCAGGGGGGCTGGCAGGTGTGTGTCCTTTGCCTACCTACCTGTAAGGTGTCTCCTGTTCCCATGTCAGGAATTTGGGAGTTATAAATATTGTACAGAAAAAAAAAAAAAATAACACACAACAATACCGGTCCCTTCCCTTCTATGGTGACAGGTGAGTTCAGGTCTTTCTGATGCTAATCGTGCCAATTCCTGGGAGGAGAGGCACATTCTGCAGAACAATGGCGGGTGTTGGTCCAACCTTATCAGAATATCAAAAGCTATTATTAACCATCAGGAGTTGGCTGCTGTCAGCCAGAGCATAGCTGGGAGGAGGTATACTAAAGTAATTAAGGGTGGTAATATCTCGATAAAGAACAGTTCAGACACAAGCCTCGAGCCATTAAAGTGTATGTACACCCAAAAAAAAAAAATGTACTTCTATTTTCTCTTTTTTGGTCTGTTTGGTAAACCACTGAAAGTGTTTTATTATATCTATTGAACAAGTGCAAAATATACCTGCTGACTTTGGCAGAAATATTTTAGCAGAAAAAAATGGAGTTGCACTTTAAATGCTACTGTTCCTCTCCGACTTTTCGGCCGAAAAAATCTGGTGTGCAGGCTATAAAATTTTTGTCCGCCGTCAAAACACGGCCGATTTTCGTGCAGTCAGTACAGATTTCTACAGGGAAAAATCTAATGAGCAAGACTGGGCATGCTCAGAGAAGAAAGAACACAAAGAAAGCAACCCAACACATGAAATCACTTCTGAAGTAGAATTTTGTCTGGCGAGAAAATTCGTGTGCAGTCTAGGCACATTCCAACCAACAAAACACAACTCTGGACAAAAGACGGAAGATCGGTCGGCCAATAATCGTTGCGTGTGTACGAGGCTTAAGGCTTCATTCACATATAGGCATTTCAGATCATGGGCAGAATTGTACAAGAACTTCTTTTGGGCGACAGGCATCCCGCAATTCTGTTTGCAGTGTGTTTGGGGTGCCATTGCAAGTCATGGGAATTGCATGGACGTCCCACGACTTGCAATGGTTCGGGATCGTGGGCAGACTAGTAGCAGTTCTGCCCGCAATCCGAAACGCCTGTATTTGAATGGAGCCTTAGAAAACAAGTAAAATGTGACACAAAATGATCTTCAGTAAATGTTGCATTGATAACTATAACATATGCACACATGAAAATTCTACCATTCTTTTTGAAGTATACGTAAACCCAAATCACTAAAGACATATATAATATTTCAATTGTTAATATAATTTCAAATATACTCAATATTTCTAAATCTGTAGCTTTAATTAAAATACCACCAAGTAAATTTCTGCCACAAAGATCTTTGTTCAGGGAGGAGACAACCCTCTGCACAGTTGCTCTTTTGTGTTGTCACCTTCTCACAAACCTTTTCAGTAGGGACTATAAGTGACCATTCCAAAGCTCAAAAACAGTAGTCAATCATGATTTTTCTTTTTTTGTACACTGCCTGTGCCACATGCACACTACAGAGTACACAATCAGCAACTCCAGAGTACATGTGCAAGAGGTAGATTGTCACCTCCTAAGCCTAATGCTGGCCATACATGTACAGAATTTCGGCCGTTTACAGACTGAACAAATATTCGTTGTTTGAAAGCGAATTGTCCACTAACTGATAGAATGAATTCCTTTTTATGTGATTGTTTCCATGTTCATAGTGATCATTCGATAACAATAAAAACATAATACAGAATATTCTTTGTTTCCATTATAACATACACATATAAACTTTAGTTAAAACAGTAGAAGTTGTCGTTTCAGATCCATCGACATTAGCTGGGCCAACGGTCGCAATCGTTGGTAAAGTTGGGTTCATTAACGGCACGAATGTCAAACTATTTTTCGAAAACGATCAGTTTCGGCCGAAAATTCTGTGCATGTATGGCCAACATAAGGCTCCATTCACACCTAGGCAATTTGAATCATGGGCAGAACCACCGCGATTTTGCCCACGATTGCGGCAAGACGCAGGACGTGTTTGTGATGCCATTAAAAGGATTATAAAGGCAGAAGGTTTTTTTTTTTATCTTAATGCTTTCTATGCATTAAGATAAAAAAACAAAAAAAAAAAAACATTCTCTGTGCAGCAGCCCCCCTCATACTTACCTGCGCCCATCTCTATCCGGCAATGATGCAGAGTGTCTCAGCTGCCCAGGACTCACCTCCTCATTGGCTGAGACAGCAGCGCGATTGGCTCCCACAGCGGTCAAAGTCAGTCAACCAGCCAATTAGGAGAGAGAGATAGGGCGGGGCCAGGTCACAGCTCCGTGTCTGAATGGACACAGGGAGCTGTGACTCAGTTTGGGTGCCCCCATAGCAAGCTGCTTGCTGTGGGGGCATTCAACAGGAGGAAGGGGCCAGGAGAGCCGAAGAGGGACCCCAGAAGAGGAGGAAGATCAGCACTCCCCTGTGCAAAACCAACTGCACAGAGCAGGTATGTATACCATGTTTGTAATTAACCACTTTGCCCAAATGGATGTACTGGTATGTCCTTGGGGGTTCGGTGGCAATACTGGGATGGTGGGTGCACCTACAGTCATCAATCTGGGTATTTTTTTTTTTTTTGCAGCCGGCAATTCCAATTCAGGCAGAAGTGATCCGAGTGGCTAAGTAGCAACTCAATCACTTCTGCAGGTGGCAGAAGGGGGGTCCCAGGCAAGGAGCGATGTGGCCGGCGGCAATAGCTGCCTGCTACAGAGAGAGAGGAACTGACATCATTCCCCTCTCTCTAACCCTGGAAACCTGGAGCGACGAGTATTCCTCACTTCTGATTTCGCCTCTGTTTACCTGGCCACCAGCGGCCAGAGAAGCAGCTGATCAGATTGATCTCGGTCTGATCGACTGCATGGGGGGCCACAGGAGAGATTTGGAGTCTAATAGACCCCAAATCTCTCCATAAAGAGGAGCTGTCACGGCCCATGCTGTCACAAGGGATGTTGTTCATCTCTTGTGATAGCAATAAAGTAATTACAAAAAAATAAAAATGTTTTTTTATAAAATAAATCAAAAAAATATAAAGTGGCACCGTCCCACTGTGCTTACACATACGTTACTCCCACATGCAATGGTGATCGCACCACACATGTGAGGCATGGTCACGAACGCCATAGCAAGAGTAATAATTCTAGCACCAGACCTCCTGTGCAACTCTAAACTGGTAACCTGTAAAAAGGAGTTTAAAGCACCGTAGATTTCCACCATTCCACGGTGCAGATTAAAAAAAAAAAAAAAAAAAAAAATTGGGCTAAGTTTATAAAAAAAAAGAAAAAAGAAAATAATGAAAGTGTTTTTTTCCCCCAAAAAAGTTGCGTTTGAAAAACCGCTGCGCAAATACCGTGTGACATAAAAAATTCCAACATATACCATTTTATTCTATAGGGTCTATGCAAAAAAAAAAAAAAAAAGGAGACTTTACAATCACTTTAATTTCTCAACAGTACCCTGAACGCGGAGCGATGTTGCCATGACTGTCCCATAGCAAAATCGCTGAAAAACAGCACAAACAATTGCGGGACGCGTGTTGCTTGGGTGACATGCGTCCTGCAATTTGTCGCATCGCAGCAAAATTGCTCCTCATTTGGGGTGCCATTGAGAAATAATGGCATCGCAAATGCATCCCACCTTTTGCCACGATTGTGGAATCAAATGTCCTAGGTGTGAATAGAGCCTAAAGCCTGGTACACACAACAACATTTTCTTTTCTCCTTCAACCCAGCGGGCTGAACGAAAAAAAAAAAAAAACTGTCAGCTCAGGTAGGATGTTAGTACAGCGATCTCCCCTGCTGTGCTCCCTCCACCAGCACATTTTGGTCAGCACTCTCAGCCATTGGCTGAGAGCACAGATCAGGAGTCGGTCGGCAGACCTTTTTTGGTCATGCCCCCTTCCTAAGAAGCTGGCTGAACGGCCGGCTTCTGTCGGACCGGCTGCAGTACACAGGCTGAATGTCAGCTGGATTCTATTGAACCGGCCAATGCGGCTCGACATTCAGCCCATGCGTACTAGGCTTTAACCTGGGGTTCAGCAGGAACCAGCTGAATTTCTATCCATTTCCATTTCTATCTATCTATCTATTCCCGCTCATTAAAAAAGTCTATCTAGTCTTCTACTTCTCATGATCCGGCTTGTTGGTAAATTTTCGCTCAATCTTTGCATACAGCGAATCGGCTGCATTGCAGATCAGTGTATTCTGATGATGAAGGGAGTCTCCCAATCAAAATACAATGACACATCAAGGAGGATTCCCGCATCCACCTCGAATGTGTGGACAGGGGAAATCGGCTCCGTTTTTTTCATTCAGCCATTTAACACTGAAACATGTCTTGGCAGGTTACAATTTCTCTTATTCAACCTGGGAATTAATTTGACTCCCCCATTCACACCAAACAGCATGGATGGAGGAATCTCGACAACTCGCTATTGTATTCTGACAGTTGTCACCTGTGGGTGTCAGAATACCCAAACAGCGACTGCATCTGATTGTTAAGCCATGGTGTCATAGGCAGAACAACAAAAACGTATACATTTATTAAATAAAGAAGACACTTCTGACACTAGACTTGCAATTGGTGTAATTGGCTGCGGCCATTTTATTAAATTAAAATAAAGCACTTAAATTAGGAGTATAAATATAAAAATTATACTTTTATGGTTCAGCCAAAAAGCTTGAACTAACCATACTGTTGTATCTATTAGACAACAAATAACTTAACATTGTAGTTCAGTCAAAAAACTCGAACTACCCATAAATAATAAAAAACAATCCCCCATCAACACAATGACGACCGCGACAGAATCCAGGGCGGGAGGGAGGGATGAATTTTCTTCTTCTGCTCCCGCTGACTGATCGATCTAACGGATCTACCTTCTTTTATAGGAAAAATCTTGTGTCTAGGTGGTGGTTAAATTTGTCAATTTTAACCAATTAGAGCCCATTCACATTAGCGCAACTTGGCAGCCTGACAAGTCGCGGTCCATTGAGTAGTACAGGACCCGTTCTAATAGGAGCGACACAAGTCGCTCCGACTTAGAAAAAGGGTCCTGTACTACTTTGGGGCGACCTCGGAGCGACTTGCATAGACTTCCATTATGTGAAGTCTCTGCAAGTCGCGCCGAAGTCACGGTGCCTCAATGTGAATGGGCTCTTAAAAAAAGGTAATTATCCTAATGACCAATTAAATTGTTACTTCACTAACCAATCAAAATTATTTTGTTAATAGCCAATTAACTGTTATAACATTTTTTTTTTAAAACTTGCTGTCATGCCACGGCCCCATACATGCAGCGCGGGTACAATAAGACCCGCTCTGCATTTTCATTAGTTTTTCGCCAGATTCCTTGGGAGTTTCAGATCAAAGAATATCAGGCAGGAAGGTGCCAACAGGCCCACCCAGGATTGGCATTTTAGTTGGTTTATCAGGAACTGGCCAAAATTGTCTCCATGTATTGCCAGCTTAAATTCTCCTTGGTGTACTCTACTTTCGATGTTCAGACCTGGTCATGTCTCAGACATTCCTGAATCCTTTTTTGAATGACAACACAGTAATGTTATCTTCTGCCCTTCTCGTAACCCGACAATGAAAATCATTTGGCTTGATGAACGGACACAGCTATTGACCCTACACATATTTAAATGATTTTCTAGATAGGGCTAAACATGTCATTAGATGAAGTCAGGTAATCATCACCTGAGTGTCTATTGTCCAACATCTCAACCATCACACTCTAAACAAAGGATGTAAATCTACTGAAGTGTAGCTGTGACAAAACCCACTCATTATTCTTCATTATCATAAGAATGACTGGTTATCTAGAAGCTGAATTAACTAGGACAAGTTAGAAAACCTTCCACTCCTCTATTTATTCAGACTTTGTACTTTGTCCATTCGGAGGATCCATCGCAATGACTGCCGCAGATGCGCTGTCCTGGGAACTCCATTATAAGGACCATAATGGATAAAGCTAAGCATTTGAAGTGGATAATAAATATCCATATTAAAAGGGGACAACAGAAGTGGTGGTACAGCAACAAATGTGTGCCAGTGCAGGCTTTATATCTGGCCGAATATTAGAAAAAAATGTCTAAAAACGTGTCTCCTGTAAAGCCCAGCTCTTTACAACTCCTTCCTTTTTTGAAATTTTAAAGATTACAATGAATGATGAAAGAGGAGTGCAAAGCAGTCTCTGAATGGTGCTTGTGCTGAGCGATTGGAGATCACTGGAGAAGCAATGTCTACATCAATTTCCAGCTCCCAGGGGGATCAGCCAGGTATATACATACATAGTCACATTAGTCCAAGCTGGACCAATGTAACCACATATCACAAGTCAATGCCTGGAATTCTTTAAATTGAGGACATTTTACTGGGTGTCCGTTTGTGTAGCCTCAAGCCCCGTACACACGTACCGATTGTCGGCCGTAAATATTCGGCCGACGACCGATCGGCCGATTGTAGGCTTGTTAGTATGATGCTTCCGACAGCGCACTTTCGGCCGAACAGAATCTGTCGTGTAGGCATTAACATTTTTGTTGGCCAACACCAGAACGGCCGATTGTTCACCAGTCAGTACAGAATTTGGCCGACAATATGCATATTAGCAAGACTAGGTATGCTCAGAAAAGAAAAAACACACGGAAAGTAAACCATCACATGACATCACTTCTGCAGTCGGCTGTTGGCCGACAAAATTCATGTGCAGTCTTTTGCAGTTTTTCAACAGACACGACAGCCCTGGACAAAAGACGGCCGATCGTTCGGCCGACGATCGGTACATGTGTACGGGGCTTTAGACAAGAGTTCTCCTTTCTTCCTGGTCTGTCCAACCTCATGGGGGGACACATGAAAATCAAATCCTGACCGATTTTAAAGTTGTTCATTTGTGAAGCCCAAACATTATATATTTTCTGAAAGCAGACACCCAGGAGAATAAAATATTGGCATTTACAATTTATGTCACACAATATTTGCACAATGGTTTATCAAGCACAAATTTTCAGTAAACAATACACTAAAGTTCATTTTAGGACACACAAACACAATAAATTATTGGTTAGTGGAATATAAAAGATGAGCTTGCACCAAGTAAACAGATATCCAACATGTCAAGATTTAAAATTGCGTACACTCGTGAAACTACTTCGAACTTTGGTACCATAAAATTTTCACAGGCAACACTTTAAAAGCCCCTTCAGGTCATCACTTTAGAGTAGAGATCGTCCGATTATCGGCAAAGCTGATATATCGAGGGCCATTATGCACTTTCCCTGATATATCGGAATCGGCCACCAAGGTGACCGATATTGTCGATATTTCAGGAAAGTGCTTGTACTGGAGTGATGCCTGCAGCTAGAGGCATCACCCCGATACCGGCGTCCATAGCCGACGGTCGGCTGTCTTGTAATGACAACTGATGCGGCTGAGAAGCCACTCGGCTGTCATTACAAGAAGCAGGAGGGGACGCCCCCCGTGAGACCCGGGCAATCAGCCTACACTGGCCCAGAAGACCCAATTCGGCTCTGATCAGGTCTCCATGCAAAAACCCAGAAGTGATGTCATGAGGGACATCACTTCCGGGTACTGTCTGGCGCCAGATTAAAAAAAATGACAGCATTCATAACAGCCAAACTTGGCGTTTTGAAAGCTTAAGTGCAGAGGAGGGGTTTGGGGTCTTTTAGACCCCCAGATCCCTCCACAAGAGTACCTGTAAAGTAAAAAAAGGAAAACCGATATTGGTCGATCACTACTTTAGAGTTCAAAGGTCAATTCGCCTTTACCAAAAAACTGCCTATGCAGGCAAGGGGCGCCTGTAGATAAAACAAAGATTTTGCAGATTTGGCCAGTTCATGCTCTTGCTATAGGTGTAGGCCATTTATGTACCTCCTGAATCCTGACTGGAATACTCTCTGGATAATGCTAGGACGTTGCTAAGAGAGGTCCAGGTCTTATTGTGCACCTCCACCATCCCAGGAGTGAGCACGTTCTCTGAATCATACCCCCTTACATACTCTTCTCGCTATCTTTTTGGGGGGGGGGTAAGTGCTTGGGTGGGGTGCCAGTGATATCTGAAACTGGAAGTGATGTTATATCCGATGCTTCTTGGTTCTCTGCAGCTAGGGAAGGTACCGTATATACTAGAGTATAAGCCGAGATTTTCAGCATGTTTTTTCATGCTGAAAATGCCCCCCTCGGCTTATACTCGAGTCACTGTCTTTTTAAAAATGGCGCCGCCCGGCTCCGACGTGTCACCGCGCATGTGACGCATGCCCGAGAATAGCTGAACGTGTACGGGCTTTCCCGAGCATCAGGGGCGCATTCGTGGTGACGTATTGGCGCCGGGCGGCGCGATTTTTAAATCAAAGGCGCCTCACCGAAAGGTAAGTGATACTCCTCCGCAGCCCCTGCATTTCCTCATGCAGTGCTGCGGGCATGGTACAGGACATTCTCCTGTACCATGCCCACAGCACTGCATCTCCTGTGCCATGCCTGTGCATACTGTGCCACGCCTATACCATCACCTGTGCCATCTCCTGTACCATGCCCGCAGTCCCTATTGTGTCTCGTGGTGGTCCAGTTGCTGCTGCATTTCCCACCCTAGGCTTATACTCGAGTCAATAAGTTTTCCCGCTTTTTTGTGGTAAAATTTGGTGCCTCGGCTTATATTCGGGTCGACTTATACTCGAGTATATACGGTAGATGGTTTCCCTCCCCTTTACCCTGCAATTCCTGCAGGTGGGACAGTAGAGTCTGGGAAGCCTGGCCGGGGCGTCACATGGAGAATTAGGGAGGACGCCTCAGTTGCAGGCAGAGAATGCATGTAAAACCCCCCACTGCCACAGCATAAGCCTTACGTTGGTGGCAGTAAAGGGTAGAGTGTTTGTATAGCCCAAACCTTTTTTCACCTCACAGGAAAACGCCTGGAACTTTACACCCAGAATATTTTCAGCCTCTCGCCATCCATGCGCTTGAGGCCTGACTTTTTCTCAACATGAAAGTGCAGTCAAAGCCCTAAGTGAGTCTCACACTGTATGACAGTGGATACAGTAAACCCCCCTCCATTGCGGGGGTTACGTTCCGGACCCAGCCGCGAAAAGTGAAATTCCGCGAAATAGAAAAACCCTATTAAAATGCATTGTAGGCATGATTTTTTTACTGTCACTGTACGTGTAGAAGCATTTTAAGGTCTTTAAACACACTTTTAAAACAATAGAAACTCATTTAAACACATAAAAGATACTTAGAGACAGATCAAGAGCTATGAAAAACACAAAAATCTTTCATTTTTAATGATTTATATAGTAAAATAACATTACAAAAAAAAACGCGAATTACCGGGACCGCAAAAACTGAACCGCGATGTAGCGGGGGATTACTGTATATCGGGGAAAAAAAAAAAAAAAAAAGTAGATTGTGGTTGGTTGCCCCAGGCAACAAGAACATATTTTCATCTAACCTTTGCATAAACAAGGCCTAATATTTAAAATGCCAAGTTAGATATTAAAAAAAAATGACCTCTCGTTGCCACAGGCAACAGAACCATTTTTCAGTAGTCTTCCATTTAGTATCGGGATCGCGGGAGCATAACAAAAACATTTCCTTTACAATGAAGTATTATGTGTTAACGCCAGCAGCCATCACAGAATGCCTCAGAGTGGTGACACTGATTAATGGCTGTTCCCGATCCTCCACCATAACATCCACACATGTCACTGGATTTCATTTACTGAGATGTTCTGGGGCACACGGGTCAGCATGTAGGTCACCAAAGAAGAATGGAAGCAGAGGCCTGCTTTGGTAAGTACACACCCAGTGCGTGTCATGGACAGAGATGGCTTCAAAGACAAGGTGTGAGGACCACACAAGCGGTCCTACCTGGACACATTCAAAGGGAGAACCAGCAAATTCAACCACCAGCACAACCCTTCACACAACAGATGACTGACATCCAGGAGGACCTGCAGGTCCCAGAGCTTCATACCAGAAGATATTACAGCACTCTGCAACCCCCATCAACATCTACATGCCCCCATCACATGTGACGTTCAAAGTTTTCATCATCCATCTTCCTTTACCGGTCATCCTGGAAGTGCAAGAACTTTCACACAATTCTAATTACAGCTGAAGCCGTTCAATCAGCCATGTAGAGCATTACTCCACTGCTTTAGACCCTGTTCACACCTGAGCGTCTTGTCACGCTTATGCCGAACGATCAACGGGTAGAATCATATTCATGTCAACAGACCCTGTTCATTATTGTGTGTTGCTTGTATCAGGTCACACATCACGGAAAAAAGGTACAGGAGCATCTTTGAGCCATGTTTCCGGTCCACATAGACTGAAAAATGCTTGATACACATGGGTGCATAACATAATTCCTGAAACGTGACACTTCCGTGTTTTGGTATAAGACGTCATACGCACACGTGGAGGTAAAACACCAATGTAGAGAAGCATCAATGGGTACAGCCATTCATTTCTATGGCCGGCTGTATACCCCACCCTGTGGCTCCCCTGGCACAGGAAAACATGCTTTTTTATGCTAGGCATATTTTATGCCCAAGTACTTTCTTGTAAATGTAGCCTTATAGGTATCAGCCTGAATTCACACTAAAGCCCCGTACACACGCACCGATTGTCGGCCGAACAATCGGCCGTCTTTTGTCCAGTGCTGTCATGGTGGTTGAAAAGTGCTCAAGACTGCACACGAATTTTGTCGGCCAACAACAACCAACTTCAGAAGTGATGTCATGTGATGGTTAACTTTCCGTGTGTTTTTTCTTCTCTGAGCATGCCCAGTCTTGCTCATCTGGCTTTTGTCGGCCGAAATCTGTACTGACTGACGAACAATCGGCCGTTCTGGTGTTGGCCAACAAAAATTTTATAGCATGCACACCAGATTTTGTTCGGCCGAAAAGTCGCAGTCGGTTGTCGGAAGCATCATACTAACAAGCC